>NC_143552.1:66953214-68181071 GCF_054136105.1 Typopeltis vanoorti | reverse complement strand
GTGGTACTAGTACTGGAAAAGTTGATTGGTCACAAAGAGAATTCAGGAATGGGTGGATAAGAATATGATACGCTATGAGGGACATTGCAGAGGGTTGGAAATGCCTAAGTAATCTGCTTGCTTTTTTATAATAGAGTGACAACTGAGTTCAATAAAGGGAATGGCTACAAGATGATACTGCTGGATTTTGCAAAAATGTTTGACAGGATACTGCATGGAACTCTGTTACGTAAACTGCATCAAATGAGGGTGAATAGAAAACTAGTGATATGGAGGGGGGGGGGAACTGATGGACAGATATCAAAAAGTAGCATATGGAGGGACAGAATTCAGGAGAAGCCAGCTGACTAGTGGTGTGCCGCAGGGCTCTGTGCTTGGATCACTGTTATTTAATTTGCACATAAATGATATTGGAAATAATTTGAAGGGAGATATTTAGTTGTTTACTGATGATGCAAAGTTGGATCCTGTCCTGTCAGGTGTCTTCTCCCTCCAGGGGATCAACTACCATGTGTCTCCATCATGTCCTATTCTACACCTCTCTGCTGCATTCCTTGTATGAGAGATAGGTCCAGTCTTCTATATTTTTTCATCTTTGTCTTCCTCTCCTCTTTCTGTCATCAGTTCCTTTGAGAAGTGTCCTTTGTAGACAGTATGTCTAAGAATATGAAAGTTGGGTAGGGTAATAGTTAGTCAAGGCAAATAAATCTTTCAAGAGAATTTAAATAGACTGACAGTATGGGCAGACATAATGAGTGTCACTTTAATATGGAAAAGCATAAAGTTATGTATTTGGGATATGAAGATTACAAGCTGTGTACCACATTGTGGGAACTGTACTCCAGGAAATTGATGAAACCAAGGATTTGAGGGGGGGGGGTGTAGTAGTAGATAGAAAGTTGAAGTTTAGAGGGCATTATATAATGCTAAAGTAGCCAGGGAAGTTCACAGGATTACTTGGTTATTGAAGAACACATTAACAAGTAGAGATAAGAGAGTTATCACTTCTCTTTATAAAGCCTTGATATGACCACATCTGGATTACTGTGCTCAAGTTTGGTCACCTGGAGATGAGGAAGTGGTGGAGAGGATCCAGAGGTAAGTGACCAAGATGGTGATTGATCTGTGGAATGCACCTGTGAGGATAGATTGAAAGTTTGTTGGTTGTTAGGCAAAAAAGGGGGATATTAGAGAAATGTTTAAGTTACTTAAAGGATTTTATAGGATTAATACAAATTAAATATTTCCCAAATTGCAGAGGTCATCTCTGGAATTTGTATAAGGAATGGGTTGCCAGTCAGTTGTGAGTGCTTTGTCTGTTAATGGTTTCAATGAGAGGTATAGTAGATATTGTGTTGATAGTTTGGGTCTCCCACAATTAGTCTTATGACTCCATGGAGGTGTATATGCAATAATAATAATAACTCATGCATGTGTGTATTTGTAGTGGAGATGAAAGTGCCACTAGAAACCTGAAATGTATAACTACAGCATGATATTCAACTCAAAATGCTGAAATATTATGAGTTTTTAGTGGCCACACTGCATAATTTGAAGGCAGGTTAGCTATATACCATGTAACTTTGTGGTTTTTAGATAAAATTCACAAGAGTTTAATTTGCTTCATAGAGGACTAAAATAGAAATTTCACATACCAGTTTATAAAAAATGGAGGAGGAGGTCATTAAATACAAACCATTAGAGGAATATCCCCCCTGCAGTGTTCTATGTCCAGTATATGCAGGCATACCTGAGAAAGATTGGGGAAAACTGGCAAAGTACAAGTTGGATTTAGATAAGACCATACTTTCACTTTAAAGCAAATAGTCAAGAAATTATTAGAATGTAACAAGGATTTCTATTTAAGTTTTATTGATCACATAATAAAATACAAAGGGAAAAGCTGCTTTAACTTTACTGTATGCATTCTTAAGCCTATTCTTAAGTTGCAAAATGCTTATGTTTGGATGATTTGAAGGATGTATAGGAGAATAGCTTGTTGTTAAATCAAGTATAAATATTATTCTTAAAATTTTCATGTAACAGTAATGAAATATAGGAGTAAATAAATTATTTTTTATCTTATTTTTCACATGTATTGACTGTTATTTACTTTATAAAACTATGCAACATTTGGTTTGACTTTTCAGTAGTACTGTGAACTAGTTTGTTATAATGGCATTTCCTATAGTGAGAGTGACTGTAGTATTATAGTCAATTGTTTTCATTGTAATGTTAACTGTAGAAATTGAAAACATAGCTTATCCTAATGTATACTTTTTTTTTTTTTAGTTGACAAAAGAACTGTTTTTATCTATTCCTTCCACTGAAGTGCAGCAGAAACTGCTGTCAATGTTATTAAATCTGTATTTTTCATGTGAATCGCTAGAAATGGGATGTGGTATTCTAAAAGTTTTAAGAAAAGTAAGTAATATAAAATTATCTAAATTAGGACATTTATGAATTTCATAATGTTATACAATCTTAAAAATTAATATTTCATGATATTTACTAAATGAAAAAAAAAATAAATATGGGTGAAGGATAAGGTAGAATTTTCTCCTATTTACACATTGAAATAAAGTTATATTTATCTCACTGCCAGAATGTACTCACAACTGCATTATTCCTAGATGTTTCTACCACTGTTTGTTCAGTATTTATCTCATTCAATAATTTTTAAAAGTAATTACTTCAGACACACAGCATATCCTTACAATATCATCTGTATTATCTCTGATTCCTTATTAAAATATGTTTTCCCCCTTTTTGAAACTTTCTCAATAGCCTTTAGTACATACCTTTTTTATAAGATATTTATTCTCCATAATCTTTCCAAGGTGTTTGGGCCTTTTATGCACAACGTCACAATGTAGCTTTTGTAAATTTTTCTTTATATTTTCTAAGGACATATGTTAACATGTCCTTAGAAAATAGTAGAAAGTAGTTGACTAGGTAATTGACATAGTAGAAAGAAATTTTGCTTCTTTACTGAAGGATGAAGAGACAGTTTTGTATTTCTTCTTTTGCATGGCTAACAGTGGACTCAAGGAGTAATCTTTGAGCCCACCACAGTGCTCTGATTTTTCTATCTTGTGAACAGAAAATTTTAGTATGTCTCCAAATGAAAATTTTATATTTTAGTTTGGCTCCAAATGCTGTTCAATGTTGACTCTTTTTAAAACATTGACATATTTTTCTTTTAGGATACTCATTTTTATTATACTGACAACTAAATAGTGATCTGTTCCTGTTTCAAATCCACTTTATATATACTCTTCACTAATCTGAAGATATTACTATCAGTGGTAACATAATCAGCAATGTTTATCATATTTCTTGTATATTTTCTCTGTATGAATTCATATAATGACATTTATTAATGATTAGTCCATGTCCTGATAGAAATCTATTAAGTACTGTTATTATTAGCATGGTTCTTTTCTCCATATTTTCCCAAACATTTCTGTGCACAGGATTAATTTCGGAAATAAACGGATTGAGGTCCGGTGATCAATGGACTCTCGACACCGCAAGGTAAAAGAGGGTATAAAGAAGATGAGATGAGAGGATTAATTTCCTACTATGCCATTTAGTTAGCTCACCAGCAAGAACAAGATTTTCATTTTGTTTTTGTGTGAGTTCTGATGACTCAAAAATTCCTGTACTTTTTTTTCCCCTACTTGATCTTTCTCTGTGCCATACATTCTCATTTGCAAATTGTCAACATATTTATCACTTTGTTTTTGTAACTACCTGCCATACAAAGAGTGGATATTTGTATTTTCCCACCTTCCCACAAAATAATGTTATATATTCCCCTATATCTTGAATTTTACTTTCAGTTTTCTGCATACTTCCCATATATCTAGCAGATTGATCAGCAGTGAGAAATCTCATAAGTATATTTATTTTATTACATTTTCAATGATAATATAATAAATAGTGAAAAATTATTGCAGGCATTGGAAGAATTTCAACACATAGTGATCTGTTCTTGTTTCAAATCCACTTTATATATACTCTTAACATTATTTTAAAAAATAACGCAAGTAACATACAATTAAGCAATAAGGTATAAATTTAACACATGTACTCATATAAAAATGATATTTATTTATGCATTCAAAATTTTTGGCTTTGAAACAAATCCAACATCAATATGGAAATTTAAAAACAAACCGATAGTTTAAAATGGAGCAATGTATCAAACCTGTCCATCAAAAAATGCTGCTTAAATGACTTAAGTATTTTTCCACAAATTTTGTGACTGGCAGATTGCATGCTCTGCTCTACAAGATAAATAAAATGTTCAGGCTTATGAGAACAGATATAATCTTTATGATATAATCCAACTCAGAGGAACAGGATGCCTAGAAACTGAAACCTAAGATAAAGTTAAAATTTTTGTATGCTGTCATCGTCATCAAATTCCTGATACGTTACCTCATGGGGTATACAGGATATGATAGTACTACATGAAAAGCTTACATCATTACTAACTTCCTGTCTACAATTATCCTCCAAATCAATCTGTTATCTGTCAAGACTCCAACAATATCAGATCTTATATTTCTATCTTCTAAGGCACTTTTTACCATATCAACCCAATTATATCTGGGTCTTTTTCCTGCCAACCTGGCAGAGAACACTTGTTTTGCTAATCTTTCCTCTCCCATTCTGTTTAAGTGCCCATAATACCTGAGGTTAGCCATGCTAACACATTCCTGAATGCTAACAATTTCAAGTTCTTTCTTAATATCCTCATTTTTAATATGATATTTCCATTGATGCCATCAATGATGTTCACACCACTAATCTTTCTCAGGACTATCTGCAGTCCTGATATCTGCAGTCTCTAGTCTTTGGTCAAGTGTTTTATTTCTAACTGAGCTCCCAGATCCATAAGTTAAAATTGGTTTGAGCACTGTCTTGTATACAGCTAATTTAGTGTTTTGACTAATTTCTCTCTTATTCCATATAAATTTATTCAGTTGACTTCCTACCATACCAACTTTGTTGATTCTGTTGCCTATTTTCATATTTACCATATTTGCCGGCATATAAGACGCACTTTTTTCCTTTGAAAATAGGTCTGAAAAACAGGGTGCATCTTATACGCTGATACTCAGATTTTTATTACTTTCATTTCTGGAAATTTTCTCTGTTTCAAGTTATGTGATTTCTTTCTTGCTTCCTTGCGATGTGTGAGAGCATTCCAGTTACATTAGTTATGCATTCCAGTTATGGATAGATAACATTTGCTCTAGGCACTCTGGTGGACTGTTGAAGAATGGGATCAGTTTCATTCTCACAGAACAGAAGGTGTTAAAAATAAACTCAAGAAATTGAAAACTCAGCTGTAATTCCAGGAGGTCTAACTAGTCAGCTTCAACCTTTAGATGTCTGTATTAATAAACCATTTAAGGGATTTATGAAGGAGAAGTGTAACTGCATCCAGAAGACTGCTGGATGCAGTATTCAGATTTTGAGGTTAAACCATTAGGAAGAAAGAAGAGGCCTAGCATTTCACAAGTTTGTCAGTGGGTCAAAGCTTCATGGGTTGCTGTGAAAACTGAGACAGTAGTTAAATCATTAAAGAAGTGTGGCATTAGTAATGCACTGATGGTACAGAAGACAATTTGTTGTATGAGGACTGAGATTCTGATTTAGAAGAGGTTTCAAGTGTCTCTTATTTAGCTCCGGAGATGAATTTCTGGGTTTTGCTGAAGAAGATTAAAAGGTGGGCACTCTTTCCTAGTTACATTATGTATTTGTTAAAAGTAGATCTACTTATTACTTTATATTTGAAATACTGTAAATTCATTATAATATTCAGTGATAAAGTTTTTTTCCTAAAAAATGTGTACAAAAAAGTGGTGCGTCTTATACGCCGGCAAATATGGTAATTTACTATCTTCATTAAAAATTGCACCTAAATAGCTGAAATGTTTTGCTTGTTCTGTAGATTCTCCATTCACAATGCAGTTGATATTTTCGATGCTTCTGCCTATTTTCATCGTCTTTGTCTTGTTATTGCTGACTTTCATACCATATCTGTTACAACAATTATTCCATTTAGTCAGGGAATCTTGCAGACTTGTAGCGAATTTATTTAGAAGTATAATGTTGTTGGCATAAAGCAAAGAGCTGACATTAACATCACCAATTTTGATATCATGTTTAATACCATTTTCCTTCATAATGTGATCCATATAGATAATGAATAACAGAGGGGATAATGTACATTCTTGTCTCACACCAGATTTAACATTAAACCATCTTCCTGTACTTTCTTCAATTCTAACTGCTGGCTTACAACTCAAATAAAGACTAAGTATTGCTTGATATAATGTCCTATTGACTCCATACGACTGTAGCGCTTTGAATAGCTTCTCTCTTGACACCTTGTCATATGCTTTTTCCAGATCTACAAAACTTAAATACAGATCCTTTTTGTATTCCCATGATTTCTCAACTATTTGTCATAAAGTGAAAATCTGATCCTGACAGCCTCTATTTGGCCTGAATGCAGCATGTTCTTCACTAAGCTTCTCTTCCACAATCCTTATCAACTGTTTCTCAAGTATACTTGCATATATCTTACCAGAAACACTCAGTAGGGAAATACCTCTGTAATTCTCACATTCAGTTTTATTTCCCTTTTTATATATGGGTACTATGAGAGCTCTACTCCAATCATCTGGAATTCATCCCTCTGTCCAGGCCTTCTGAATTATGCAGTGCAGCCACTGTAAGACTTTTATACCTCCATATTTGAGCATTTCTGGTCAAATATCATCTACTCCTGCTGCCTTTCCATATTTCAGGCTTTTTCCACTTCAAGTAAGGATATGTATTCCTGACTGCATGCCTGGTCAGTGTTTTTAACCACTGTACTGTCATCACTGCTTGTTTCATTTAATCATGTCACCTTATACCTTTTACAGCACTCTTTCCTCCATTTCTGAGATTCTTTAACAACTTCTAGAATATCTTGTCACCTTCTTGATATCTACTTTCTATGTTCTTACCAGAGTCTCTCATTATGTTTGTTTAGCTAGTTTTACAGTGTTTAGCTTTTTTATATTTGTCTCTGTATTCTCTGAGAGCACAAGCTGACTTATTTGACAAGAACTTCTGATATGCTTTCTTCTTTCCTTCACTGCCTCTCTAACTTCCTGTGTCCACCATGGAGTTCTGATTTTTCTATCCTTGCAGACATCCTCAACACATGCCTCTCTTGCTGAATCAGTGTTTTCTTCAGGGCTTGCAACTGAATCTCCAAGGTTTGTTTCCTGTTCTCAAACTCTTTCATTTTTTCTTGAATAATGTTTGTGTATTTTAGTCTACAGTTCACATCTGAGAGCTGCTCAACTTATTCGCTTTAAAACTTTCTTACATGTTCTTCTTTTCAATATGAAATTCAATTTTATCCTGCTCAAGACTAAATAGTGATCACTCTCAATTTCAAATTTTTCGTACACTCTAGTGTCCTCCACCACCTGTGATGTTTTCTCACTGGTGCACGACACTAGAGTCTTGCACAAGTGAGAAAACATGACTGTCAACAATAACATAGTCAATGAGACTGTTCTTATTCCTTGCCTCTTCTCTCCATGTGTTTGTACAACATTTTTATGTTGGAACATTGTGTTAGTTATAACCATTCCATGTCCTGAGCAGAAATTTAACAGGTATTTTCCAATATTATTAGCTCTACTCTGTTCTCCAAATTTTCTTAAAATATGTTTGTGTGTCTGACATTCATTTCCTACTCTGCTATTTCATCATCATCATCAGTTGCATCAGTCTTGGGAATGGTAGCTCAGCAGCAATTTCCTCCATTCCGCTCTGTCATTGGCTTTTTTCTTAACCTCATGGTAACTCCTCAAACCCGTGCTGTCTTTGACTTGGTCAAGAAAGCTTTTCCTTGATCTGCCTCTTCTTCTTTTCCCCTCTATTTTGCCTTCAGTTATTCTTTTCACAAGTCCATCATGTCGAAATATATGTCCAACCCCCTATCCCTTCTAATTTTGATCAATTTAATTTCTTGGTTCATTTATCTCTCTCATGACTTGTTGGTTTGATTTTTTTTCTGTCCATTTGATTTTGTTCATGCGACGCCAGCACCATATTTCAAAAGCCTCCAATCTTCTCTGCCTAGAATCCAGGTTTCACATCCATACAGTGCAATGCTCCATATCAGTGTCTTTACTAATTTTTTTTTAAATTGTAGGTTGAGGTTTCCTGTTAAAATGCTTTTCATCTTAGAGAATTGGGCTTTTGTGTTGTTTATTCTTGATCTTATGTCTTCTCTTGTTCTGCCATCTTCTGTTATTAGGCTTCCTAAATATTTAAAGCTTTTCACTTGTTTTATTTGTTCCCCGCTGACGTCTATATGCTCTGTATTGATAGGGATTTTGCTTGTAACAATGATTTTAGTCTTATCTGTGTTGATTTTCATTTTATATTTTTCAAGGTTATTATTTAGTAATTCTAGCATTGTTTTTAACATTCTTCTGTTTTCTGCTACGAGGGCTATGTCATCAGGAAATCTTATACGCATGACTTGCTCACCATTTATCTTTATGCCACTATTTATTTTATCTTTAGTTTCCTGAATGGCCTTTTCAATATATAATTTAAATAAAAGTGGTGAAAGTATACATCCTTGTCTTACTCCACTCCTGATATTTATTATTTTCTCCTTATCATTGATTTTAATCCGTCCATTTTGATTTTTGTAAATTTGATAAATTATTTTCCTATCCCTCAAATCTATGCCGATATTATTTAGACAATTTAGGAGTATTTGCTGGTTTACTTTATCAAACGCTTTCTCTAAATCAAGGAAGCAAATGTAAGTATTTTGACTAAGGTGTAATCTTCTCTCTATTATTGTTCTTAAACAGAGTATTGCCTCTCTTGTTCCTTTATTCTTTCTGAATCCAAATTGGTCTTGATCCAATAAACAATCTATTTTTGAATAAATTCTATTTTGAATAATTTTTAGCAGAATTTTGCTAACATGTGGGATTAAAGCTATTGTTCTAAATTGGCTGCATTTGTTTGCATTATTCTTTTTTGGTATTGGTATTATGGTTGATTTCATAAACTCCTTTGGTATTTCTCCTCTATCATAGATTTGGGCTATTAATGATAGAGTAAGGTTTTTGTCTCATCACCTAGATTTTGTAGCAGTTCTATAGGAATAGTGTGAATATTATTTCTTCATTTTCACATATGTTCAGTTTAAATGCTAACGAATATTTATTTTGTTGACTACTATATACTAAATATGTTCTCAGCTCAGAATGATTTTGCCTTTTATTAGCCAGCCAGATATATAAAATTCTTAAGGACAGTAAAGTATTATTAAAAAAATATATTTTGTTTAGTTGTGTTTAGATTCCAAGTTGTTGGTGGCAGAACTGCAAGTAGGCATAAATCCTTCAAGGGAAGGTCAAACTTCCATAAGAGAAATTAAAAGGCGAAGGTAATATTTAATGATCTATGTCTTACAGCATATTAAGTTGTTTAATAGAAATTTTTAGTACAGTATCACACTTCCTTAAAGGAGCTTTTCTATAATGCATGAATACTGGCATTTATATCTTATGTATATACCTTTGTGTATTCTAGTGACAGTTTGCATTTTATGTTTAAAAAATTGTGTGCATGTGTTTGTGTGTATTTTAAAGAAAAGGTCAGACCTAGTAAGGTATATTTATAAACATAACTGTGTATCCAGTAGTGTTACTCTTCTTTGTTAATTTTATTTTCTCTTGCACTTTGTTGTTATTTGTTAAATATGATCTAGTTAATGATTAATCATCAAGTGAAATTTATTAAAAACATTAATGTTTTTATTTTTTTAAAATAAATTTTGAAAATTTAACTTTTGAAAAAAAAAAGTAATATTTAATTGTTTCTTTCATTTTTTAGCCTTAAAAATGAGTTATCCTGTATCTGTTATTTAAGTTTTTTTAAAAAAAATACACACACGTTAAGCTTGAATTTAATTGAAAATGGTTTTTGATTTTCCATTCATCTTCACTTCTTATAGTTATCATTATCATCATCAAATTCCTGCCATGTACCCTCAAGGGGTGTACAGGATATGATAGTTCTACATGAAAAAAATTACATCATTACTAACTTCCTATCTACAGTTTTCCTCCAAATCAGTCTGTTACTTGTCAAGACTCCAACATTATCAGATCTTATATTTCTATCATCTAAGGCACTTAGTACCGTATCAATCCACCTATATCTTGATCTTCCTCTGGGTCGTTTTCCTGCCAACCTAGCAGAGAACACTTGTTTTGCTAATCTTTCTTCGCCCATTCTAATTTTTCCAAATTTTCCCAAAACATTTTTGTATGTCTGACGATCATTTCCTACACTGCTATTTAGATCCCCAACAAGGACCAACTTTTCCTTTTTCATTGTGTCAGTTGCTTTTTCTAAAGTCTCACAAAATTCCTCCACTTCTACTTTAGTAGAACCTTCCGTGGGACCATAGGCACAAATAAGTCTCATTGTCCAGTTCCCCATTCTCATATTTGCCCACATTACTCTACTTGAGACTGACTGTCATTCAAGAAGATTAGCCTCGTATTTTGTGTTGTATACTATGGCTAATCCTTCTTTTCCTTGATTGTCATTGCCTGAATATAACATTTTGTATTTATTGCTCAGAAAGATCTCGCCAGTTTTTGTCTTTTTTGTTTCAGTCACCCCTATTATGTTCAATCTGGTACTTATCTAATTCCTCAGCTACCTGCATTTCTTTGCCATTCAGACTTCTTATGTTGATAGTACTGATTTTTAACTCGGGTGATGTTGAGTTTTCAGATTTGTTCCAGTAGCTGACTTTTTATTGTTCGCCCTAGTTCCCTGGTGAAAACAATGGGGGGCCTAGTTTAACCGGGCGACGCCGCAGCCTACATGAAATTTTGTCATGTTGTACCATCATTTTTTATTTTGGTTTAACCAATAAGAATACAATTTGGTCGGCTAAATCCCAAATTGTTGAATTTCAATTACTTATAAGAAAAAGTTCTTATTTCGATATTACAGAATTTCATTCAATTCCACCAAAGAAACCCCATTCTATTTATAGTTAAGAGCACTTACTACTGAAGGCAAATATTTAAAATTTTCTTTAGCTAAAAGAAGAATACTTACTAAAGATCAGCCTTAATATATAAGGCTGTTCTTTAGTAAGCCTTAAAGCCTGGATCTTAATATATATATATATATATATATTTTTTTTTTTTTTTTTCCTCCCTCGAATGAAGAGGTCATAATTTAAAAGAAACATGGATATTGAAATTGACATCTAGAAAAAATACCACACATATTTTCTTAAATGCATGACTATAGAGGGGGAGAGAGGGAGGTAAGGAGAAAATTCATTGCAGTTGATCTTTAGATTAAAGAGTTGATCTCTAAATTAAACAGTTTTCATCAAGGTATTTCAAAACATCTATTTATTAAAATAAATGGCAGCAGATTTCGTGATACAATTTTAATTTCAATAAGTATTTGAAAGTTCACTATTTAGCATGTCCGTGCAGTTAGTCTAGTGGCTTTGCGCTTCGCCACCTTGTACCTGGGGAAGGAATGTCCTAGGTTCGATTCCCATCGGCGATGTGAGTGGCTTAAGGATCTTCCTCAGCCATAGCCTATTTAGCCAGTCATGGGTGTGGACAGCAGGGTTGGTTTTTTCCCCAGTAGTTTATCTGGGGTTTTTCATCCCGCAAAGCAGGCAAACCGTCCCCCGTGAACACATAGGCTACAGTCATATGATATAGTACGGCAAGGAAAGCAACAGGAAACCACCTTGCTCATAGTCATTTCCCTAGATGGTGGCACAGATAGCTGCCCCTAAACGGCTGAAAGGCTATAACCACAACAACATATTTAGCATGTGACTAAGTGTTGCAATAAAAACTGCAGCATGCCAAATTTAGAAATAAATAAAAATATAATGCATATAAATGGACCTAGAAGGCTTAATTTGGCTAAGTAATACCATTTAAAGAAAGAATAATAAATATCATTTTTCTTTCTTTTCTTTTTTTCAGGCAAATATACTTAAACTATAAAGCTTTAAACAGAGCAGAGAGCTTATGAGAGCACAACCTTTGTCAGGATTTGCCTAGGTATTGCACTACTTTAAAGTTAATGGACTCTGCCTATATAGTCCTCATTTATTAGTGCATCTGCTTAATGTTTCACTGACTTAACAGCTCTGTCAAGCTATTTGATTCATCTCAAAGGCCAATTAGAAATTTTATGAAGCCAAAAATCCTCAATTCCACATCAAAAAAGTAATGCCTTACATAAGAGAACTCTCAGTTGTACGTAAGATACAAACATTGACAAAAATGACTAAAAGCTTCAATTGGCCAAGTAATATTACTTAAAAAAAAGGATATTAAATACCCATAATTTTTTAAAATATATTGAAACTATAAATTGTCAAAAGTGATCAGACAGCTTATGAGAGTACAATCTTCATCATTGGAGTTTCATAAAAAAGTCAAAGCTTAAGAAGTAAATATTGACAAGTGAGCCTATTTATACAACCTATACAGAACACAGCACAACACTATCTCAGTAGATGCAAATTTGACATGGAATTACTGCAACTAAGATGTTAGTTCTATCCACATCAGGTTTCTTTTGCTTGGACTATGAGGAGTAACATAGCAGTTTGAAGCAGCTCCCTGATTAGCAAAATCTTAAACACGCTAAAAAAAATGAATATGTGGGCTTCTGGGAGGTTGACTGTATTTTAAAAAAGTGCAATTATTACCGAAGCAACTAATGCACAAGACATAAGATCTCAATAAAGGATTAAACCAAGAATACAATTCCCTAGAACCTTTAATTTATTTTTGAGTTATTTAGATTTAAGTAAAATGTGTATATAGAAACAAATATAGAGACTATAGAGAATATAGAGACAAATGCAAGGATGCTAAACACTGTGTAAAACTAGCTAGCTTTACACACTGTGTAGAACAAGCTGGATTCAGGCCAAATAGAGGCTGTCAGGATCCGATCTTCACTTTACGACAAATAGTCAAGAAAGCATGGGAATATAACAAAGATCTGTATTTAAGTTTTGTTGATTTGGAAAAGGCATATGACAAGGTGCCAAGAGAGAAACTATTCAATACGATACATTTATATGGTGTCAATGGGGCATTATATCAAGCAATACTTTGTCTTTATTTGAGTTGTAAGTCAGCAGTTAGAATTGAAGGAAGTACAGGAAGATGGTTTAATGTTAAATCTGGTGTCAGACAAGGATATACATCATCCTCTCTGTTATTCATTATCTATATGGATTACATTATGAAGGAAAGTGGTATTAAACATGATATCAAAATTGGAGATGTTAATGTCAGCTCTTTGCTTTATGTAGATGATGTTATACTTTTAAATAAATCCGCTACAAGTCTGCAAGATTCTCTGACTAAATTGAATAGCTGTTGTAATAGATATGGTATGAAGGTCAGCAATAAAAAGACAAAGACAACGAAAATAGGCAGAATCATTGAAAATGTCAACTGTGTTGTGAATTGAGAACCTGTGGAACAAGTAAAACATTTCAGCTGCTTAGGCATGATTTTAGGTGAAGATGGTAAGTTAAATATAGATATAGACAACAGAATCAGCAAAGCTGGTATGGTAGGAAGTCAATTGAATAAATTCATATGGAATAAGAGAGAAATTAGTCGGAATACTAAATTAGCTATATACAAGACACTGTTCAAACCAGTTTTAACTTATGGATCTGAGAGCTGGGTCAGAAGTAAAACACTTGACCAAAGACTAGAAACCGCAGATATGAGAGTCCTGAGAAAGATTATAGGCGTGAATAGATGGCATCAATGGCAATATCATATTAAAAATGAGGATATTAGGAAAGAACTTGACATTGTCAGCATCCAGGAATGCGTTAGCAGAGCTAATCTCAGGTGGTATGGTCACTTAAACAGAATGGGCGAAGAAAGATTAGCAAAACAAGTGTTCTCTGCCAGGTTGGCAGCAAAACGACCCAGAGGAAGACCAAGATATAGGTGGATTGATATGGTACAAAGTGCCTTAGACGATAGAAATATAAGATGAAATGTGATATTGTTGGAGTGTTGACAAGTAACAGACTGATTTGGAGGAAAATTGTAGATAGGAAGTTAGTAATGATTTTATTTTTTTTTCATGTAGTACTATCATATCCTGTACACCCCCCTTGAGGGTACATGGCAGTAATTTGATGATGTAATTGAAATTCATAATTCTGTTTCATGATCAGTTTCACATTAAATCAGCTTTTGCTAATTCTAGCTTCTTTTTGTTTGTTAAGCATTGTATGGATAAAGGTTTTAAGGCTGATCAAATGATAGATATCAGAGAATACAGCTATCATCATATTCATTTCAGAAGATTGTGATTGATATTGTCATTTGGGTGAATAATGTGTGGCAAAATGATATTCAGTTGTTTGCTGATGATGCAAAACTGAGGAGGACAATAGTTGATAAAGGTGATGTAGATATGCTGCTGGATGATTTAAATAACTTGGCATTGTGGGAGAGGAATAATTTTTGTCAATTTAATGTTGCAAAATGTGAGGTCATGCATTTTAAGGAAAAGATTTCTGGACCTCAAGAAATTGATAGGGAACTTGAAAATAATGGTGCATAGAGAGTTGAAGTTCAGAGGGCATACAAAAGTTTGCATAATAGCTCAAAGGATTATTTGGATGTTGAAAAACACATTAACAAGTAAAGATAAGGTAGTTATTACCACTCTTTATAAAGCTATGATTCAGCAACATCTTGACTACTGTGCACAGATTTGGTTACCTGAGTTTTGCGGAATCAGGAGTTGGTATAGAGGATTCAGAGATGAGTGACCAAGCTGGTGACAGGTTTGTGGAATGCTCCCTATGAGGATAGGGCTGAAGGCTTGCGAGTTGCAAAGTTTAGTTGTGGAAAAGAGGGAAACATGATAGAAACATTAAGTTATTAAAAGGTTCCTGTAAGATTGGCACAAAGGAAATTTTTCAATACATGGTGACGAATAGAGAGAGAGAGAGAGAGAGAGATCCAGGTGATCATTTTTGGAAGTTGAGTTAGAGTGTAGTTAGTAGGGTTTGCAGTCTAGATTTTTTGCTTGGAGAATAGTAAATGAGTGAAATGGATTGACAGTATGACACGTATTGTGTTTATGTAGGTTAGTGTGGGTCTTCTGTAATGTGTCTTTTAATTCCATGGAGATATGCATATAATATTAATAACAATAATAAAATAGTAATCAGAAAAGTATATATCAGCAACTGTATTTAGAATTAATAAGACTAAGATATCTCTTTTGAAATCCATCATTGTTATTCTACCTTTTCAATCTGTCATTTACACTGAAGATGATTTGTAAATTTAAGATCAAAATATTTGATTTGAATCTAGAATCCATAATATGAGACCAAGTAGCAAATTTGTATATCTCAGCCATATTTTTGGTTTAAAATAAGAGTCCCTGCTAAAAATACAAATACTCATTATTCCATGCGTTAAGTCATTTAGCTTGGAGACAGAATAGATGAAAATATAGATTTCCTTCAGAAGTATCCTTAAAATTGTGAACCCTTCATGAAACTAATATGATCACTTTCTAGTTAAAATGGTTTGCCCTAAATTTTAATGAACCCATGTCTTTCCACCCAAAGATCTTTGGTTGGAAAGACCTGGGTTCGATTCCCGTCGGTGATGTGAGAACCTTTATTTGGTCTCTTTTGATGAAAGGTGAGTTAGCTGGTCTTATATGGAGTTGGGGTGGGTTTCACCTGAAACCTCAGGTTTTTCATCCCCCAGAACAAGCAAACTGGCCCCATGAAAACATGGATTACAGCCATGAATATGCCCAGCCATATGCCAGTCCCAAGTCCAGATAAAGTTGGTTGAGGGAGCAAGGATGAACTTCCCTGTAAAATATCTCATCAAGAACACTTTGAGGGCAATGCCTATAAAGTCACCTAGGGTTGGAAACGACTGAAAGGGAAAACCCACCAACATCCAAATTTAATAAACCTAACTGATGTCAAAGGAAACTTAAAAAAGATAGAGTGAACTGCCATTTTTAAATTGGTATTTTTATACTATGAATGTGCAAGGTTTTCGGTTACTGAAACTAAGTTTTGGTAATGGGTTCTAACAATAAATGTGTGACAGACTTTAGTTTTACTCCATACTTAGAAAATGAAGTCCATTATTAGGATGAACTACATGAAATAAATTATTTTTATGTTCATTGTTTTGTAGCATGATATATCTCTTGTATATGTAACAGAATTTCTGCAGACTAGCATAATTATGATATATTTTTGCATTCTGATCAGAATCATTACTTTTAGAACATTGAAGTCAGAAGCAGATATCAATGCAGATACTTTAGAAGAAGAACCATGGAAACGAGCAGTTTTACTTTTAGAAATCATTCAAAACAAAAAGAAGTTAAGTCATACATATCTGTTAGTACCTGTATTGTTTGATCTTCTGAAAAAGTAAGTTTTTTTATTAGTAATATAAAATAATATTTGACTTTGTTTTGATAAATCTTTTAAAAATATAAAACTTTATTTTTATTTCTTCTGCATAATGTAATGTAGCCCTGATTTGATAATCATACCCACACCATGATAATAATTACTATGTAATCATTAGAATAGTGGGAGGGAAAAATTGGGAACTCCTGCAAAATTAATATGATCTCCTGCTATCAAAATATTACTTTTTAAATGTTTTAAAATGATAACATGTTATATACAACATTCTAATTATTTAAAAACTTCAAATCCTGTCTAAGCAGGCAAAGAATGTTTATTAGGACTTTTCATTTAAAAGGTGAATTTACACTCTCATACAGAATGATAGTCTGTCTTCTGGAAACATGGAAATTAACACTTATGGTGATAGAATAAAATTTTTAAATACTAATTCTGATTAAACTACCATCTGAATAAAATGGACATCACTGGTGTATGTACAACTGTACTATGGCACTGCATGATAATATATCTCTATCTTCTTCTTATTGTGCTATCTTCTATCGAAGGTCAGCGACCATCTTGGCGAACAAACTGCGCTCTTGTGCTAATCTGAGCAGTTGTGCACTGCTCTTTCCTGTCCACGTCTTGATGTTGTCAAACCATGATATTCTTTTTCTTCCTCTAGTTCCTTTGCCATCAATTCTTCCTACCAAAATAGTTTGTAGAAGTTGGTATTTGCTGTTTCTCATGATGTGTCCAAGATATGATGTTTTTCGTTTCTTGATTATTTGTACAAGATGTTTAGCTTTGCCAATGGATTTTAAGACATCTTCATTGGTAATTTTTTCTGTCCATGATATCATTAGCATTCTTCCGTATAGCCACATCTCAAAGGCTTCGATTTTCTTGATGGTTGTCGCCTTCAATGTCCATGTTTCAACTCCATAGAGCAGAATAGACCACACGTAACATTTCAGCATTCGTCATCTGACTTCCATGTTTAGGTCTTTATTGCAGAATAGTGTTCTCATTTCATGAAGGACTGCCGTGCAACTTCAATCCTTGTCTTTATATCTATTTCTGGATCCCACCGTTCATTAAGCCAGCAACCAAGATATTTATATCTTGACACTTGATCAATATTTTTCCCATTGAGTGTCAGTTTCATTGATGAGGCTGGATGTTTGCTGATGATCATGTATTTTGTCTTGTTGATGTTTATATTTATTCCCATTCTTTGGCTTTCTATGTATACTCTGTCAACGAGTTTTTGGAGATCCATAATGTTATCTGCAATTAGCACGGTGTCATCTGCATATCGTAGGTTGTTAACAATCTTTCCATTTATTGTGATTCCCTCTGGACATTCTTCCAATGCTTTTTTTTAAAGATTACCTCTGCGTATATGTTGAACAGGAGTGGTGAGAGCACACATCCTTGTCTCACTCCTCTTTTGATGTTAATATCACTGGTGGTAATGTTGTCTAATTGAACGGTAGCTGACTGATTCCAATACAGATTTGTTATTAGTCTTATGTCTTGTTGTTCTAGCCTTATTTGTTGAAGGATTTCTATTAAGTTGGTGTGTCTGACTTTGTCGAATGCTTTTTCAAAATCTATGAAACACATAAAGACAGATTTCTGTTTTTCTATGCATTTTTGTATCAATATTTGGGTACAGAAAAGGGCCTCTCTAGTACCAAAACCATTCCGAAAGCCGAATTGTGTTTACCTTGGAGTTTCTTCACTTTTTCTATAAATGTGATTCTGAATTACTTTCAAAAATATTTTTAATGTTTGGCTCATTAGACTAATAAGTCTGAAGTCACCACAGGAATTCGCTTTGGGTTTCTTTGGGATAGTGATAAATGTAGATTTGAGCCAATCTGATGGAAATTCATCACTTTCATATATTTTATTAAATAGTTTTTCAAGAAGTTTGATGGTATCTGGTTCGATTAATTTTAAAAATTCTGTTTGCACACCATCTGGTCCACTGTCTTTTCTTGTTTTACTTGTTTGTATAGCATTCTCTATTTCGCATTTCATGATTGCTGGTCCTTGAATGTTATCTTTTATATTTATAGGCTTCTGTCTAGTATCATTGAAAAGTTCTGTAACATATTTTATCCAAATCTGTACTTTATTCTCTTCTTCTAGAACTATTTTTCCATTTTTGTCTCTTAGAGACACTATTTGCTTTTTCCTCAGTTTTCTGGAAATTTCGTTGATTTTCTTATACAGATTGAAATTATCATGTTGTTTCTGAAGCAGTTCAATTTCAGTACATAAATTTTTCATCCAATTTTCCTTGGCTTCTTTTATTTTTTTCTTGATGATGTTATGTGTTTCTGTATACCTGGCTAGGTCTTTGTTTTTATACATTCTTCTTGTATCAATAAGAGAAAGAATCTCATCTGTCATCCATTCCTGTTGTTTTATATTATTCACATAACCTACTTCTTCAATATTTGTTGTTACGATGGCATTCTTTAAGCTATTCCAAAGAGATTCCACACTTTTATTTTCTTTTATGTTAATCTGTTGTAATCGCAGGTTAAGCTGTGTCTTGGCACTTTTATTTATGTTCGGGTCTTTCAGTTTTTCTACATCAAATTTCTTTTTCTTCTTTTGTGATTTTTTAGCTGATTTTAATCTAAGACGTACTTCTGCAACTATGGGATTGTGGTCTGATGAGATATCTGCTCCAGGATAAGTCTTTGCACTCTTTATACTACTGTGGAATCTTTTATTTATCAGTATATAATCAATTTGATTTCTGACAATATTATGTTGGTTATCTTGAGGCGATTTCCAAGTGTACAGTCTTCTGGGTGGAAGTTTAAACCAGGTATTTGCTATTGTTAGATCTTCTTCCTGACAGAATTGGACTAGGCGATCTCCTCTGTCATTTCTGGTGCCTAAGCCATGTTCGCCAACAATTTCTCCATCAACCCCCTCTTCCCACTTTTGCATTGAAGTCACCCATCACTATGTTTATATCATGTTTCTTTGTTAGGTTTTTAATCTCTTTTAGGTGTTCATAAAACTCTTCAACATCTTCTTCACTTTTGTCAGCTGTGGGTGCATAAGCTTGGATGATATTTATGTTAATGGGGTTTCCCTTAAGTTGTAACAGCATTATCCTTTCAGAAAATGGAATCCAATTTATTACTGATTTATTGATTTCTTCATCTACTATTACAGCTACACCATGTCGATGTTTGTTCTCATCATTCCCATTGTCATATTATCTTGTTGACACTTTCCAGATCCTGGCCATCTTGTCTCGCAAATTCCCAAAATCCGGATGCCCAGCCTCTTCATTTCTCTTGTGGCATTTCTTAATTTGCCAGCTTCATACAGAGTTCTGACATTCCAAGTTGCAATTTTAAAAGTGGACACCATTTTGAGCCCGGAGATTCTTCGCACCCCTGTCCCATTTAAGGGACGCCGAGAACTTGGGGCCAATTGTAAGGGTTTGCTCGCCATGGTGGTTGTTCTGGAGATAAGGTAGAGCAGTAGTTTCTCCGTTTGCTTTCTGCTCCACAGTATTACAGACGTACACAATATAATCATATTGCCATCTGCAAATCTCTGATCACAAGCTTTTCCGTCATCATTTGGCTTCAACCTTGTGTCAGTACTGACAATGCTGCTTCCCAATGTCAGGGGCGGTGACCCCAGCAGGTACTTATTTAATGGCGGCACTACTCGCCATGTCACCGAGTTGTCATTGGGCTTTGTGAGGTTTTAAGTGAGACAGAGTTGCCACTTCTGCTCCCCCACGCCCTGATAGCTCAGTCGCTGTTGGTCCACGGCTGCTTATTCGCCAGATTGCTCTGCTTATATCGCAGCTAACCTCCATATCTGAAGGCTGTTCCCCGATCCGCCACCTGGGGATGCACCCGGTAGTAGTCAGCTCTTCCCCGGGATCTCTATCTAACATCTCTATTATAATAATGGTTGAGATGTTAGGAGAAATATGTAATTCTTGTATGTTTTGAGAGGCTCTTGTAATATAATAATAAACTGTTCTAAATGTAGCCATTGTAGAAATCAAAGAAAATGTTTAATTACAAAAATATTTGCATGCCAAACTGCACAACACTCAAGTCCAATGTCAGGCCAAATGTAGATATATACCAACTTTTATTTTTAACAAAAAAAAAGAGGGGGGGGGGGGCAGGGATGAGAAAGTACATGATATCTTTTTGAACAGAGAGTAGACTCAGATTATCTGTTTTCAAAAACAGGTTAAACTAAATATAGAATATAATAATTACTTTTCTTTAAGGATTTGTTCCCATCTTTTTAAGCATTTTCACATCACTTTCTTGAAAATGTATAACCATTCGAGGTTTTTGTTGATGGAGAATCTTTCCTTAAATACACTGCTGTGTTACCATAGTGTGAATAGTATAAATTTTGTGTTGCAATTATTGCAAACAGTTTTCTACATGATCAACTTTATATGAATATATTTCTTTCAAACAAAATGCTGTAAGTAGTCTTTACTTCTCAAAATATCATATACTGATATATATCCTTGAGAAGACTATGATACTATGATAATACTACAGAATTAGGTTTACATTATTATTAGCTTCCCATCAACATTTTTCTTCCAGATTACTGTTTTTTTACGCAGTTGAGTATTGTCAGATTTTACTTTTCATCCTTGTAAGGCTATTAGCTGCATCATTTTTTTTTTTTTTTTTTTATTTCGAGACCATTCACGATAGTTGATTAATCAATCTATAGTACATTTGTACCACGGTACCATGTATAGGTAGTGGATTATATAAGGAGAAACTTGTTTACATTTGCTTTAAAAGCCTGTATATTGTGTTCCTTGGTAAACACATAAAGGGGAAAGACTGTGATGCCAGAAGAAGCATGTTGGGTGGCAGCTGCATATGTTCCAGTGGACTTAGTACTGAGTGGAAAATTATTAATGCTATTTCATATGAGCATTTTCCATGGAAATATTTATAGAATACACACATTGCAGAAACCAAGTGCCTGTGCAAAAGTGGAAGGAGTGAGTTGGTAAGAGATGGGTAATTAATCAATTTAATTGCCCTCCTCTGTATTGAGTCAAGCATTTTGAGGGAGCTTTTAGTGCTCCATTCTAAATGTGAGAACAATATTCAATAGCTGGACAGATTTGTGAAAGTAAAGTATGGTCTTGAGCTAATGAGAATCCCTGGTTTTTTAGAAGCTGAGGAGGCAGTGGTTGTGTTGTCAGGGTGATTCCAAGAAGAGAAATCTCGTTTTGTTTTGAAATTTGAGTGTTGTCAAAGGTACTACTGAAGGAAATTGATGAGGTTGTGAAAGTAAAGTATGGTCTTGAGCTAATGAGAATCCCTGGGTTTTACTAGCATTGAAATTGATGAGGTTATCTGAACCCCATTATAGGATGGCCTGGAGATCAGAATTGAGAGCAGTGAGGATTGATGTAGGTCGATGTGATTTGTGTAGAGTAAGGTTTATCAAATGAAAGGGAAGAGTGCAATGTGCTGTCATCTGCAAAACTGTGTATTGAGTTGGAGATCAACTGAAGTAGATCAGTGATATATAGCAGAAAGAGGGTTAGTAAGAGAACAGAACCTTGTGGAATCCCAGCATTAGTTAAATGGTGAAAGAATATTAAACCACCCACCATCACACATAGTGTACTTCCAGACAGAAAGCTGGCAATCTAACTGCAGAAGTCCTGGGACAGACCAAATGATAGGAGTTTGTTTAGCAAGCCTTTGTGCTAGATCAGATCTAAAGCTTTGGAGATATTAAGTGCAACTGCTTGAAATTCACCAAACTTCTCCATACCATTTGTCCACAGATATGTGAGTAGATCTCCTGTTGATCAGCATCGACAGAATCCATACTGGTGGTCATTTATTAGCTGGGTGCCTTCAAGGTAGTGTAGGAGTTGAGAATTAATAGTTCTCTCCATTACTTTAAATAGGAGTGAGGTGAGTGAGATAGGGTGGTAGTTTGACTGCAGTGATTTGTCACACTTTTTTGGAATGGGTTGAACATAGGCCAGGCTATGGGATAGATACCAGTGGAGTAAGAGAGTATATACAGGTGACATGGATAGGAGTCAGTTCTTGTGTGCAAACCAATTGGAGGAATGCCATCAGGGATAGAAGACTTTTTTTGTCTAATTTGGACAACATTTTTCTGGCTAAAGGATATAGGAGGTTGTATATTGGGTATCCGGCATGGTTGTGGGAGAGAGGAACATTTATCATGGTTAGTTATGTGTGCATTGGAGGCAAAGTGTGAAGCCAGGAGATTGGCTTTTTCTGTGGGTGATGATGAAATAGAACCATCATGATCGGGGGAGGGAGAGCGTTGGGCAAAAGCTACGACCAGTTGCTTTGGCAAGAGACCAAAAATGCTTGGCTGCTGTTTGGACAAGTTTTTTTGAAAGAGTTTTCTTGCAGTGATTTCAGGCTTGAATACAAGCACTAAAAGCAGATGGAGTTCTTGAAAGCCAGTTGTGGTATGCTTGATTTTTTTATTTGTACAACCTTAGTGCATCTTTTGGAGAACCAGGGTTTAGTTACGGGATGGCAGGTCAGAGTACTTTGGGTAATGTATGTTTCCATGCCAGTAAGAATTACTTCAGTGATACATTTGGTGTATATATTTTTGATTGGTAGGCCAGTCCAACCATGGGAATGAGGAATAGAAGTAATGGATTCTGTCCCTCTTTGGCCCTGTTATAATTCCAAACTACTGTTGTATGGGAATGGCTGTCTAAGTGTTGTTGAAGGTTTTTCATTCCTGCTATCATAATTTTTGTTGATTTTCATACCAAATTTGTCAGATCTGTCATTTATTAAATTAAAGAGTTCTGATGACTTGTCATGAGTATGTTTTAGTCTATAGTAGCCACTGCATAAAATGAAGAATTAAGTTTAATATATATGATTTTTATCATCATCATCATCAAATTCCTGACATGTACCCTCAAGGGGGTGTACAGGATATGATAGTACTACATGAAAAATTTACATCATTACTAATATGATTTTTATATCAGATTTAATATTACTTTCTTTCATAATGTGAACCTTATGGATGATGAATAACCTTGAAGATAATCATGCATCTTTGCCTTGCACCTGATTTTACAATACTGAATCATCAATCATCAATCAACAATACTGAAATCATCAATACTGAAAGATTAAATCATCTTTCAGTATTGATGATTTGAATCCTAACTGTTGTTTTATAACTTGAGTATAGGTCATATATTGCTCTTAATTTGTCAGGAAATGACAACATATACTGGAATATTAATTATAAAAAAAAACTTTAATCAATACCTTCCTGTATTTCGGCAATGTTACATTGCCATCACTAGGGATCACAAAAAACAATTTGTGCATGCAGGAACTAACACTGAACTAATGAGGCTGAATAAAGGCAACAGAAGTCATTAATATTCTAGTGCTAACAATGTAATATTCTTTCCTAATATCTTCATTTTTAATATGGTTCTGCTATCAATGGCATCTCTTCTTTTCTTTTCTTCTTCTCATCATTTCTTGAAAAATTGAAAGTTATGTATAACCAACATATAAGCTTATCTACAAGAATATATTGCTTTACGTGACATTTTTGTGAAATCACTCACTTCAGTAAACTATTGAAATGTTCCAGCATAATTCCCTGTATCACTGATGCTGTGCTAAAAGAAATTCACTGTAGCAAACTTCGTTATGACAAACTGATTTCTTTGGTTTGTTATTGTGGAAGCCGACTGTAAATTATAATGTACATTTTGTATATATAAATGCATACATATGTGTAATCATTAAATTAACATTTTCAGATGTCACTGCATTTCCTTTCACTTGCATTTCCAGTTAGCCATGTTTCAAACAAAGATAACATAAAAGTTTTTGTAACTTGTCTTTGTATTGTACAATCATTTCATAATAAACAATCATCTGTTCTCTGTATCCAGTAAAAGAGATTTTTCTTGCAACAAAGTGATGCATGAATCATTTATGCGCAATGCTAAATGAATGTTATTATTTAAATTGACTCACCAGAGTAGTCTAATTTAAGAATTTTTTCCTTTACAATTTCTAACTCAGGCATGCTTCAGACAGAGTTGCTTCAATCATCTGCAAAAAGAATGACCAGAATTTGACTGGTTCAAGAAGTTTGAGGTGTATACTGTCAAATTAACTCCGTATTTCAAAAAAAAAAAAAGAAAGAAAAGAAAAAAAAACTGTGAGGTGTCACTTTCACTAGCTTGACACTGAATTGCAGCTATAAAAATGTTTGCACAGCTTAATAGCAAAACATAATAGCAAAATTAATAGCAAAACAGTTAGTCTTAGAACTGGTATGATATCCATACAGAATTACTTCCTAGTCTTTGGGCAGATAATTTCTTGATATGAATTGTTACCGATGATGGATATTAGATCTACTTCAACGATCCTAATGCAGTTAGAAATCAGTGGATTAATTATTCTAAATCAGTTAGCATTTCTATTTCTAATAAGAGTTTATTTCAAGAACAAGATCAGGTGTACATATTTGGGAGAATTTTGGAATACTCTACTTTAAACTAGTTTCAGAAAAATGCTTAAATAATACTGACTTCTCTTTCCAAAGGAAAATGAGTACATGTTGTTATGCACAAGCACCACCTGACATTGGTCAACAGAATGGATGTTTTTCAACAGGACAATCCATCACATGCAAGTTCAGATTTATTATCATCATTAAATTCCTGATTTAATTATTAAAGTTGACATTATCACTAACTTCATTTTGACAGTTTTCCTCCAAATTAATCTGTTATCTGTCAGAACTCCAGTACTGTTAGATTTTATATTTAAGTTCTTCTAAGCCAATTTCTTACTACATTAATTCACCTAAATATTGGTTTTTCTACCATTCCCTGTATGAAACTCCTGTTTTGCTAACCATTCTTCTCTCATTCTGTTAAAGCGATCACAGCACTTGATATTAGGTCTACTCGCACATTTCTCAGTGCTAACAATGTAATATTCCTTCCTAATATCTACATTTTTAATATGGTTCTGCTATCAGTGGCATCTCTTCACTCTATTTTTCTCAGAACTCTTGTATCTATGCTATCTAGTCTTTGATCAACTGTTTTACTTCTAACCCAGCCCTCAGAACCATCATCATCAAATTCCTGATATGTACCCTCAAGAGGTGTACAAGATATTATGATAGTACTACATGAAGAACTTACATCATTACTAACTTCCTGTCAACAGTTTTCCTCCAAATCAATCTGTTATATGTCAAGAGACTCCAACATTATCAGATCGTATATTTCTGTCTTCTAAGGCACTTTTTGCTGTATCAATTGACCTATATCTTGGTCTTCCTTTGAGTCTTTTTCCTGCCAACCTTCCAGAGAACGTTCATTTTGCTAATCTTTCCATTCTCCCAACTGAGATTAGCTGTGGTAACACATTCCTGTATGCAATCAATGTCAATTTATTGCTAATATCCTCGTTTTTAATATGATGTTGCCATTGATGCCATCTGATCTGTTCATGCCCCTAATCTTTCTCTGGACTCTCATATCTGCGGTCTCTAATCTTTGGTCAAGTGTTTTATTTCTGACGGAGCTCTCAGATCGATAAGTTGAAATTGGTTTGAACACTGTCTTATATACAGTTAATTTAGTGTTTTGACTAATTTCTCTCTTATTCCATATAGATTTATTCAGTTGACTTCCTACCATACTGGCTTTGTTGATTATGTTGTCTATTTCTATATTTAATTACCATCTTCATGAAAAATTTTGCCGAAGTAGCTGAAATGTTTTATTGTTCTATAGATTCTCCATTCACAATGCAGTTGATATTTTCAATGTTTCTGCCTAATTTCATCATTTTCTTGTTTTTGCTGATTTTCATACCAAATTTATTAAACAGTCATTCAGTTCTTGTAGTCAAACTTATACATTAGTAATCCATAACTGGCAGATTTTAGGAAAAGACAACGTATACTAGAATATTAATTAAGAACTAAAATAAAAAATTAAAATTAAAATTAAAATTAAGGGAGAACCTTTAGGACTCTAGGACCGACTTCAGTTATTTTTTTCAGCCATATTTGTTTAGTTTTAGTGCATGCAGGCACATATCATGATTTTATGTTCCATGAAGATGGTAATGTAGCGTAATTAAATATAGGAAGTATTAATTAAAGTTTTTAATTAATATTCTAATATACATTGTCTTTCCCTAAAATCTGGCAGTTAACAGTTATTCAGTTTAGTCAGGGAATCTTGCAGACTTGTACTGAATTTATTTAAAAGTATAAAGTATATATCATCTGTATAAAGTAAAGAGCTGAGATTAACATTATAATTTTGATATCAAGTTTAAAACCACTTTCCTTCATAATGTGATCCATATTAATAATGAATAACAGAGGGGATAATGTACATCTTTGTCTGACACCAGATTTAACATCAAACCATCTTCCTGTGGAGCCTCCGTAGCTCAGTCAGTATAGACGAAGCCCTTTGGTCCGAAAGATGTGCATTCGATTTCCGTCAGTGACATGAAGAACCTTATCTGGTCTCTTTTGATGAGATAAGACTTCCTGTAAGGAGGGTTTTTCCTCCCCCAACACAGGCAATCTGGTCTCCTGAACACACATAGCTACAGTCATAAAAAATATACTACGGCAAGGAAAGCAACGGGAAACCACCTTGCCCATAATCATCTCCCTAGTATGGTAGCATATAGCTACCCCCCACCAGCTGTATGGCTGAGGAAATAGTAATAGGATAGGACAACTACCTTCAGTTCTAACTGCTGACTTGCAACTCAAATAAAGACTAAATATTGCTTGATATAGTGCCCCGTTGACACAATATATAACTGTAGCATTTTGAATAGCTTTTCTATTGACACTTTGTCATATGCTTTTTGCAGGTCTACAGATGCTGGCATGAAATTCTGCCATGTTGCATCGTCATTTTACATTTTGGTTTAAGTCAATAAGAATACAATTTGGTTGCCTAAATGCAAAATTGCCAGCCCATCCTTGTTCGTTCAGTATCTGGGTAGATGCCTAACAGGGTGTTAAAATAGATTAACAACATAAGTAAATAACCATAAATTAAAATTTGTTTTCCAACTGCCTTGTATACAACAGTTCTAGTTTTTTTTTTTTTTTTACTAATTTTTCCCTTATTACATAAACATTTATTTATTTATTTGACTCTCTATTCCAGCTTCGCTTATTATGTGTCCTATTTTCAGTAATTTGCCTTCCTCACTAAAAAATTGTACCTAAAATAGTTCAAATCTTTTAAGTGTTCTGCCTATTTTTATAGTATATTTCTTTTTTATTGTAGAATTTCATACCATTACGGCAGTTATTCTGTGTAGTTAAGGAATCCTGCTAGCATGTACTAGATGCATTTAAGAGTATAACATCATCATCTGCTTAATGTAAGGAGTACTGTAGGTTGAATGTCTCTAATTTTAATATTGAGGGCTAACTGCTTTCTTTTTCATAATGTGATCAATATAGTTAATGAATAACAGTGAAGATAGTGTGTACCCTATTCCTATACCTGATTTTACATCAAACCATCTTTCTGAACCTCCTTCAATTCTAACAGCTAACTTACATCTTAAATTTAGACTATATATATTGCTACATATTGTATTTAAATGTAGTGTTTTGAAAAGATCTTCTCTGACACCATGTGGTATGCTTTTTTACAGATCTACAAAACTTAATGCATATCCTTGTTATATTCCCATGATTTCTTAGCTGTTTGTTATAATGTGAAAATCTGATCTCGATGATCCCGTTTTGTAGAAGATTGTCAAGATCTTCAACTTTTCTTAGCATCCAAACACTCAATATGGAAATTCCTCTGTAATTCTCAGATTCAGTTTTATTTCCGTTTCAATAATGAAATACCACAAGTTGGCATATTGAAAAGAATTATAAAAATGGATGAAAACTCACATAAAAAACTTTATTAACACAGATAGTTCTAAAAAGTGCCACTTAGTAGCTAATGTGAGATATCTAAAATAAGGCCAATAATTTCCTTACTTATTTAAAAAAATAATATAAATAAATAAATATATATATACATAGACAAATTAAAATAGGAAAGAGTCTGCATCTCTCCCCTTTGTGGGAGATAGTACTTTTCAAATAAGTTAGGAAATTATTGACTTTTTTTAATTATCTTACATTAGCTACTCAGGTAGCACTTTTTACAAATGTTATTGTTTAATTGCTATTCTGTGAACTTGTGTTGATGTTGCCTATGATACTTAGGCAAAAATTCTATGTTAATAAAGTTTTTCCATGAGTTTTCCTCCATTTTTATAATTCTTTTCATTCATTTTATTTCCCTTTTTGGGAGAGCTCTAATGCAATCATCCGAAATTCAGCCATTCAAGGAATTATCAAAAGTGTTAAAAAAAAAAGTTGATGGAATAAGAAACAAAGAATGATGCTATCAGGTTTTGAATGTACTTAATAAGAAATCTTGCATACACTCTTCTCAGCCATCCCGCACACACAACGTTATTGATCTATTTCAATTGTTCCTTACGTACTTACTGATGTATTAGCCTCCTTTTTGTAAACCTAGTCATTGTAATATCAGTTATATAAATTGACATATAATGAGTTTTTAACTTAGTTATAGTTTGGGTAACTAATTTTTCTGGTACCATGTTCCAAAACTTTCATAATCAATTTCAAAATTGGTATTGAGCACTTCTGTATTTAACTGCTGTTAAAATGATACAGATGATTTTTTGATAATCTCTCAATGAAAATGATTTTTCTCCTTCTTAAAAAATATATTACAGTTATCTTGTCAAATAATCTTATCATCTAATATTATGCAGGAGTTTGGAGTTACAGAACTGCCCATCTGCTGATTATATTCATCAAGTAATTTTATCCTGCATTTACAACTGTTGTCAAATACTTCAAGCAGAGAGAACCATTCTTGATGAGAGAAAGTTCCAAGTAGAATTAGTTGTACAGTGTATTCGGAAGTCTTCTAACCCACACACTCATCATCATGCTCTTCTGTTGCTCAACCTTGCTGCTATTATGTTTCCTGTAAGTAATTTACAGAATTTTATAAAGTACCTTAACATTAAATTTCTCCATTAAGCATTGGTTTAATGTGCATATTCTAGCAGACTGTATTTTTATTTGTTTAGGAACTGGGGAAAAAAATATAAAGAGGAATAGCTTCATCATCATTTTGAGCTATATTTGAGCTATGAATATATATTATTCTCGTTAAATTTTGTTCTTGATGCAACGACAATATCAGCTTTATATCCTAGAATGTATCATCAGTGAGGTGAGGCAATGCTGCATTTCCCCTTATTGGTTTTTGATCAACATTTTTATTGTTCTATTGATTTTCTACTTTGAATCCCTTGTAGTCTCCTTGCTTTTAATGCAGCCCTAATTTCAGTGCGTGTATATCTTATAAATATTTCCTGATCTTTTGTCTCTTATTGTGGAGTAAATTACTCCAATCTTAGATTTTCTCTGCGTTCACATTATAAATATCAATAGTATTAATTCCTTTCTGATATCCACATGTTTAATATGATTCTCTACCATGGATGTTCTGTTTTTTAATCTTTTATATATTTTCTATAGCTAATAAATGCCATGTGTAGCTGTGGGTAAGAGCAAAGTAATCTGTTGATATTCCTTACAAATTACTTGAGGTTGTGTCTTTAAAAATATTTTACGGAGAACGGTGGTCCATAAAACTGAGGTTGATGGAATGAAAGATGAACGGGTAGTGTAGTTCAGTGAGTTATGTAACTGTAAGTGTAGCAGAAATGGGAGAAGCATAATGGATGCCAGTTATAATGAACAGTGCCCATGTTATGTAGAAATATCTATAGAAGAGAACAATATGCAAACCAACTGTTTGCAAGCCAGTGGTTGATGAGAGTCTGTGAAAGAGGAGTTACGAGTTAACCAAACTACCCCTCTAAAGAACCATTTAGAATTTTAAGACAGGTTTTAGATGTACCATCCCAAATGTGAGAACAGTATTTCAAAGTTGGGCACATTTGGGATTTGTATAGATTTACAGAGATTATAGAGATTAAGCATGTTGACAGATGAAAATCAACACCTTGAATGGAAAATGATGTTGGCTTTCTTTAGAAGTTGATAATGCTATAATGATGAAGTGCTTATGCTCGGAAAGGTTAGCAACTAATGCCGTAGGCATCAGTCTGTTAAGAGAGAGAAAGATCTAATCCTGACTGTTAAGTTGGGTATCATCAAAGGTAAGGGGAGAACAACAAAGGCCTTTTTTGTGAGAAAAAAGACAAAAATGTAGTTTGGAAGCATTGAAAGTGACTAGATATTATTATCCAATTGAATGATGGAGTGGAGATCAGTGTTTAAGAACACTTGTTGTAGACGATCTTAAATCTTAAGCTATTTGAGCACTGTTCAAATTTGTCGTATGCATAGGATGAGTGGAGAGTGCTGTCATCGGTAAAAATGTGGATGGAGTTTGAGATCAGTGAGAGAATGTTGTTTATATATATGAGAAACAAAGTGGGTGAAATAACAAAGTCCTGAGATACATCTGCTTTAGTCAGAAAATCTGAAGAAAGAACACTCTCCACCATTACACAGCATAATGGCTCAGTTAAAAACAGGAAGTTGTTACTATAAGATGGCAGTTTGCTGTTTTTTTTTTTTTTTTGCTGTTTTTTTTTGTGTTTTTTTCTACAGATTTTTCTGCACATTTTCATAGCATGTGGTCAGAGGTTATCGAATTGGGCAAGGAAATCTGCTGTTATTCCAAAGCAATAATAATAATAACTGAGAGCTAATGTTTTTATTTTTCCACGAGGCAATTCCCCTTATGAAAAGTTGTAAGCTCTTAGCCTGTCTGTGGTATTAATATACAAATGAGTGGGGCTAAGAGTTATAAAATTTGGGAATCTCTGCTTTATAGATTAAACATGATATTTCAGGCCTCTCAGCAGGGTGATAGTTTCGAGTCTCTTACTACCATTAATACTTCAGGTTTAAGAAAGAAATTAATTTCAGATGCCATATTATGATTTTTTTTTTTTTTTTTAAACTGCATATCTCTATGAAAGGTTCTGTAGTACACTAGTTAGTACTATGGATAGTAAGGATTTTTTAATTATGTTTTTATAAACCCCATCTTGGCTACTGCATTCAGATCTGGTCACCAGGGTTTCTTGGCAGTAAGGAAGAGGTGAAGAGGATTTGGAGGTGAGTGAACAAGATAGTAGCAGGTCTATTCAATGAACCTTAAGAGAACAGGTTGAAGACTTGTGCATTACAGAGACTGGTTGACAGGTGGAAAAACGGTGATATGATTGAGACATACAAATGAGGATGCGGCTGATCTGACAGATTGTTTAATATTGTTCAAACAAATTGTTTAATATAAATATTCTTACATATATCTAGTGAACTTGGAGATCATGAGTAGCTGTGCATGCATATATTACAAGTGATATTCCACACTGTTTATGTGGTCAATTTTGGTTTAACACGTATTATGTAAAGATGTATGATATTTCATAGTAAATTGTATCTGAGAGATACCATGACCTCCAATGTTATAGTTTAGTATTAGTTTAGTTGTTTTTTTTATATACCTTTGAAAATGGCTGGAAAACTATATCGATTGGATAATCCAGCATATATTGTAGAGATTCAGCGATTTTGTTACTCGGGTCCAATGATGAGAATGATAGAGTCAAATGCGAAAGTGATATTTAATAGTAAATTGTATCTGAGAGATACCGTGAACTTCAATGTCAGTATAGTATTGGTTTAGTTGTTTTTTCTTTGTTTCTTTGTTCAGTAATTTCTAGATTGCAACTGAAATTAAATAAACCATCAGCTAACGCTTTTTATTCAAGTATAGTGAGTAGGCGAGGCCGTTTTAGCCCTGTCTAACTTTTGGAGACTGAGTGGGCAGTTCAATCTCCACTGGTACCCAATCAGAGATAGCTGGCCCAAGGCTATCACTAATTAAGCGGCACGCAGTGAAGAGGCAGCTCAACAAGTGCTGCCATTTTGTGGTCCCTAACCCTAACACAATATATTTATTGTCTGAAATAGTGTGGGTTCTACAGTCGATTTTCTTGAGTTTACGGGATGAAAAACCTGCTTGCCAGTGCTAGAGATTGACTAACTCAGGAAGTCAATCTCTAGAGGAAGAGGATTTCCTCTAGTCACCGACTAGATTTGAAACACCGAGTCTTCTTTCGTGTGGTTAAGCACTGTGGTGTGCAAACACCACATCCTATCAGCTACACAGACTCTCTTATCGCATAAATAAACCATCATTTATTATATTTGCAGTGGTTTTTTTTTAATTATTATTATTTTTTATTGCATTTTAGCACATACTATTTTTTCAACTGCTACCTCCTTTGAGGTTCAAAGCAGAGTATGATAGATACTGCACAAATGTTGAATAGTGCTTGACATGATGTTTGGGGCTCCCTCGTTGAGTCTAAGAACTCCATGGGGTAGCTAATAATAATAATAATATATATTGTATTTTTTTTTAATTTAATTTTTACATAGTCTAACTCTTAGTGACCAAACCTGCAACTTTTCCAAGCCAATAAGAGGGACCATGGTCTCACAGGGGTAATAAAATTCCTCTGCCACTAAAAGACAATCACAAACATCCTTGCCTGCAGCATATTTGAACCTTTCAGACTGTTGGTTTGAGAGAGGGTATGTTAACCACTTTGTCAATCAGGCCAGCAAACAAATAAATAATAAAGGCAATTTAACAAAGTGAAATATTATAGGATCTTTATAATGCATTTGACTCTTGTTATTGCAAAACCATTATGTCACTCGCTATAAGTAGCTACCAAACAAACAAACAAACAAAAAATTAACAAGTCCTATAAGGCACAATGCTATTATAAAGAAGATTGACTGTAGCAAACTGTTCACTATAACAAATTATTCCTGTGATCTCTACAAATTTGTTACAGATTCACTGCCTATAATGAATAAAAATAGAAAAATATAGGGTGTCCACATTGGACCTCCCTAGTTCCAAAGAATGGTAAAAAAATCTAAATGCGGAAATATGTAAAGTTTGGGTTGTTCAGACATTCATTCCAGAGATTCTACAATTTTCATCCAGAATCCTTTCCTGCAAGAATTCTGGAAAAAATTCTTTTCCAGAATTCTTGCAGGAAATCAAGCAAAATGCTAAGTCCCAATGGGTAATATTTGCAGCTGAAATTCTTCAACATGTCAACAAGAATCCAGATTTTCTTTTTGAACAAAGCCACTTTTTATATCAACTGAAAATTGACACAATGTCAGGATATGGGGAGTGAAAATCTGGTGTGTGGTGTAATGCAAAATGCTAACATTGGCCTTTTTTTTGTAGAAAGCAATATGAACGCAATGATTTATCCCGACATACTGGATAATTTTGTCTTTCCGCAACTTGAATGCTTGCAACTGCACATCCTCTTTCAACAGGATTGTTCCCTGTCATACTGGCATTTGGAGGTCCGTGCAACTCTTGACAGTGCCTTCCCTCAGTGGCAAATCAGACACCACAATCACCGGATCTTACCCCACTTGATTTTTTCTTGTGGAGTATGTGAAGGATGCAGTCTATGCAACTAAAGTAAACAGCCTAGAGAACCTGAAATATTGCATTTCTGCTGCTGCGTCCTCCATCACCCCTGATATGCTTCAGAGAACCTGGTCAGAGATAGACTCTCGACTTAACATTGTGCATGCTACTAAAGGAGCTCACACATGGAAGTGTACTGATTTTTTTTACAAAAACTTGGTGAGTGTTCCTTCTCATTTGTACAATTTCAATGGCATGGTCTATGCACTTAAGTAATAGTAACATGTTGAAACTAGGGAGATCCAATGCGGACACCCTGTGTGTGGTGGATGTGTACCTAGCCTGCCCATGGTACAGAATGTATTGTAGATATGTAAATAACCTTTCGAGCAACATACACACACAAACACATACAATCCATTCATGCTTTAGCTCTACTAACATCACACATTTTATCTTCAAGGGACTATCCTAAACCATAGGTGCATTAAACGACAATGTAAATTATTGATGTAAATAAAAGGTTTGGTTTTATGAGTAAACATCCAAAACAAGTATGTACTCTATTACAAAATAAGTAAGGAAAATAGTTAAATTAACATTTGGTAGTTGACAGAATTCCAGACAATTAGTAAGACATTATGAATGCATTAACAAGTAAAACTAGTTTTGATCCTTATAATATTTCTGTCAGATTGTTCATTGTATGCAGTTCTGTATTGTAGAATTTTATTTGTTCGTATATATTGTTTTATAGGTTTTTGTAACAAGAAAACTTCTCATCTTTTACAGCAACATATTCTCCACAATATCATGGCCATCTTTACATTTATGGGAGCTAGTCTAGTACGTCAAGATGACAGCTACAGTTTTCAAGTCATATCTCAAACTGTGGAGACTATTATTCCTGCTCTGCTGCAGGTATGCAGTGTAGTTGATTACTTAGTAAATTTTAAAAAAATATTAATTTTTTGTTATTATTATTATTATTATTATATGATCTCCTTGGAATCCACTTACCTATCATGAGAATCAAATGCAGCCTGGCATGCCATTCTTAGATTCTATTTTAGTGGTTTATCATGACTTTGTCTTTATAAAGAATCAAACTCTCTCTCTCTTTTAAATCTTTCTTTCAGTAATGCCAGTAATGAAGAATTTCCTTAGAAATAAATATAAGTAAAAAATATTTGCTTTCTTAATCCACCTTTTATGATATGAACATTCGTAGTTGACGATTAAAAATAAAAGCCATATAATGCTGTTTGTTAATCTGATAGCAACCTTGAAATGTTTCTAAATGCTGACATTCTTCTTTTGTCACTAAAGTAGAATAAGTGAATACTCAATGTATTTACTCTCTGTAGAGTCTAAATTTATTTGTACATAAAATACTGCTGATGAGAATATTATGTGATGATACTGATTATTACTGAAGCTAAATTGCAAGTCATAAATTTTTAATCTAATCTAGATTTTTCACTCTAGGATCCCTTACATTGAGGTATGGATTTTTATTGTTGTTTATGTGTGGCTGAAACACACTTGCTGTCATATTTTTTTTCTATTTCCCTTGGAAGATTTATACTAGATTGGTTCACAATAGATCACTACAGAACACTACAAATGGGCTTTTTTTTTTTTTTTTTTTATAGTTATCTCTGCCATAAAACTCTTGAGCCATAAGAAACAAGATAAAATAAATAAACAAAATTTGTCATCTTCCTTAAATGATTGGTTCTTTTGTGCATTTGATTAATTTTGTCTGTATCCCCCATAATTTAAAGTATTAATGTGTGTTGTAGGATTTTTGTATTTTGTCTGTAGCATTTTTGATGGAAGATAAGAAAAACTGCACCTTTGTAGTTGTCTGGTTATTGTCTTAGAGCGTGCAATGGTTTATTCACGATGTTGTCAATAGTTCTAATGTTGTAACTATATTTCAAAGAATCTCTTTAATATAAGAGTTTTGATGATTCCTCGTTTTTTATGCCAGATCGTGGTGGTTACTTAAGATACCAACCTGTATTGAATACCAACCTATACTTCAAAAGTAAGATTACTATGATCTTCAACTGAGGTGAGAACATCCAGGAAGGAAATGGATCTATCTTTTTCTACTTCTGATGTAAATTGGATTTTGGAATTTAAACTGTTAAAGAAGAAGTTAAAACTGTTTAACTGGTTTGATGTGTGTAGAAGTGACTACTGATGATTTTTTGAGTTGTTTTAGGATTATATCCATTTAGGATGGCTGTATTTTTGATTACTTCTAATTCCTGGTTTAAAGATTCTTCAGAGGAGCAGAATTTGTGTGATCTGGAAACTAGTGATTTAATAATGCCAGATATCTGAGATTGATGATGAGCAGAATTGTGAATGTAGCGACCTGAGAATGTAGGCTTGCGAAAGACAGACGTGGCGATGGAACCCTCTTCTTTTCTTTGGATGTGTAAATCCAAAAAGGAGATACCCTCTGGAGATTCTTTTTCTAACGTAAAGTTGATGTGATGATGAAAAAGGTTAATTTTATCTAGAAACAGTTGTAATTCATGTTCGGGATGATCCCAGACTGCAAATACGTCGTAGACATACTTAACCAAATTTTTGGTTTGGGTTCAAAATTGAATATTTTTTCCTCAAGATGTTCTAGAAACAAGTTTGCTAGGGTTGGTAATAAAGGAGATCCCATTGCTGTTTCTTCTTCTTGCTTGTAAATTTGACCTTTCCAGGTGAAGTAACCCGATGCAATAACAAACTTGAACAATTCAACTATATCAGACGGAAATTTTTGAGTTCATAATTCTATTGTTTCTTTATGGGGAATGTTTGTGAAGAGGGAGACAATGTCGAAGCTGATTAACAAGTCAGTTTTTGATAGTTGAATGTCTTTAATTTTTGTGTGAAACTCAGTAGAATTTTTAATTGAAGAAATTGAGTGGCTTATGTGAGGGTGGAGAAGGTTAGATAAGAATCTTGATAACTTGTACGTTGGACAGCTGATACAGTCTACGACGGGTCTAAGTGGAACATTAGTTTTGTGTAGCTTAGGTAAGCCATAAATTCTAGGCGGTCTTGCATGGTATGTCTTAAGTTTTTTGATTGTTTCTTCATCTAAGGAGAAAGTTTCATTAAGTGGCTTATTTAATTTTCTGAGTTGACGTTTCGTACGATCTCGAAGAAGTAAATTCATTTTTCGGTCATATGAATTGGTATCAAGAACCACAGTGGTATTTCCTTTATCAGCTCTAGTAATGATTATATTTTTGTTACGTTTTAAAGAAATAATAGCTTTCAATTCTGATGATGGTGGGATATTTAATTCTGAAGGTTTGGCATTATAGATCACTTTAGCTACTTCAAATCGAAGTCTGTTGTCTTCAATACTGGAGAGATATTTGACGTTTCTTTCTATATTATGTATGAAGTCTAAATATGGGAAACACTGGTGAAATCGCAAATTTATGGCCTCTTGCTAGAACATTTAATTCATCTTTTGTTAGTGGATGGTTAGATAAATTGACTACCCATTTTTCCATTGGTATTTGTTAGTGATATTTTTTGATTGATTTAATAGATTAAGGTATTTAATATGTAGAGCACTATTGCTTTTATCGAAAGCTTTTTTCCTGAATTCTTTGAGACAGTTATAATTAATTATAGCAATTCTAAGGACAAACTCTCACCTTTGATGTTGCCTGACGTTTATGAGATTCCATGCTCATGCAAATTATCTTGCTTTGGACAGACAGGTAAGTCTGTTCAGAAATGCATTTCAGAACATCAAGACCACATTCGTCTTTTTAAACCGCAGAAATCTGGCCTCTCTCAACATGAAATTGAAAATACAAACCATAGGATCCATTGGGAAAAGTCTAAACTTTTACATACATCTTTATAAACATCAACGTTTATACAAAGAAAGTTCTGAAGCCCTACTACACAGACCAAACTTAAACTGCAACAACGTTCTTACTATTCCTAAAATTGTGTTAAATAATTTTTTTTTTTTTTGTACTACTGTAGCACGTTATGCATTTTTAATGAGATTCTATTGTAATCATGTGCTCTAACTGTATGTTATTCCTATCATCATCATAAAATTCCTGCCATGTACCCTCAAGGGGTGTACAGGATATGACAGTACTACATGAAAAAATTACATCATTACTAACTTCCTATCTACAATTTTCCTCCAAATCAGTCTGTTACTTGTCAAGACTCCAACATTATCAGATCTTATATTTCTATCGTCTAAGGCACTTTGTACTGTATCAATCCACCTATATCTTGGTCTTCCTCTGGGTCGTTTTCCTGCCAGCCTGGCAGAGAACACTTGTTTTGCTAATCTTTCCTCTCCCATTCTATTTAAGTGACCATACCACCTGAGATTAACTTTGCTAATGCATTCCTGGATGCTGACAAGGTCAAGTTCTTTCCTAATATCCTCATTTTTAATATGATATTGCCATTGATGCCATCTGTTCATGCCTATAATCTTTCTCAGCACTCTCATATCTGCGGTCTCTAGTCTTTGGTGAAGTGTTTTACTTCTGACCCAGCTCTCAGATCCATAAGTTAAAACTGGTTTGAACACTGTCTTGTATACAGCTAATTTAGTGTTCCGACTAATTTCTCTCTTATTCCATATGAATTTATTCAGTTGACTTCCCACCATACCAGCTTTGCTGATTCTCTTGTCTATTTCTATATTTAATTTACCATCTTCACTAAAAATCATGCCTAAGCAGCTGAAATGTTTTACTTGTTCCACAGGTTCTCCATTCACAACACAGTTGACATTTTCAATGATTCTGCCTATTTTCATTGTCTTTGTCTTTTTATTGCTGACCTTCATACCATATCTATTACAACAGCTATTCAATTTAGTCAGAGAATCTTGCAGACTTGTAGCAGATTTATTTAGAAGTATAACATCATCCGCATAAAGCAAAGAGCTGACATTAACATCTCCAATTTTAATATCAGGTTTAATACCACTTTCCTTCATAATGTGATCCATATAGATAATGAATAACAGAGGGGATAATGTACATCCTTGTCTCACACCAGATTTAACATTAAACCAACTTCCTGTACTTCCTTCAATTCTAACTGCTGACTTGCCACTCAAATAAAGACTAAGTATTGCTTGATATAATGCCCCATTGACTCCATGCAACTGTAGCTCTTTTAACTGCTTCTCTCTTGACACCTTGTCATATGCTATTTCTAGATCTACAAAAGTTAAATACAGATTTTTTTTATATTCCCATGACTTCTCAACTATTTGTCATAAAGTGAAAATCTGATCCTGACAGCTTCTATTTGGCCTGAATCCAGCTTGTTCTTCACCAAGCTTTTCTTCTATAATTCTTCTCAACCGTTTCTCAAGAGTACTTGCATAGATCCTGCCAGGAACACTCAATAGGGAAATACCTCTGTAATTCTCACATTCAGTTTTATTTCCGTTTTTATATATGGGTACTATGAGAGCTCTACTCCAATCATCGGGAATTCGTCCCTCTGTCAAGGCTTTCTGAACTATGCAGTGCAGCCACTGTAAGACTCTTATACCACAATACGTCAGCATTTCTGGTCGAATATCATCTACTCCTGCTGCCTTTCCACATTTCAAGCCTTTGATGGCTTTTTCTACTTCAAGTATGGATATGTATTCCTGACTGCATGCCTGGTCGGTGTTTTTTATCACATGTGCTGTCATCACTGCTTGTTTCATTTAGCAGTTTTTCAAAGTAATTACTCCATACTTCAAGGATATCTTTTTCTCCTGTTTTCATGTCACCTTTATCATCTGTAAGTCCTTTTACAGCATCTTTCCTCCATTCCTAAGCTTCTTCAACAACGTCCAGAATATTTTACCACCTTGTTGATATTTATTTTCTATATTCTTGCCAAAGTCCTCCCATGACTTTTGTTTAGCTAGTTTTACACACTGTTTAGCTTTCTTACATTTGTCTCTGTATTCTGTAAGAGTAAAAGCTGACTTATTTGCCAGGAACTTTTGATATGCTTTCTTCTTTTCCTTCACTGCCTCTTTAACTTCCTGTGTCCACCAGGGAGTTCTGATTTTTTTATCCTTGCACACAACCTCAACACATGCCTCTCTGGCAGAACCAATCAATGTTTTCTTCAGAGTTTTCCACTGAATCTCCAAGGTTTGATTCCTGTTCTCAAACTCTTTCATTTTCTTTTCAATAATCTTTGTGTCTTTTAGTCTACAGTTCACATCTGAGAGCTGCTCAACTTTTATTCGCTTTAAAACTTTCTTACATGTTATTCTTTTCAATATGAAATTCAATTTTATCCTGCTCAAGACTAAATAGTGATCACTTCAAATTTCAAATACTCTGTACACTCTGGTGCCCTGCACCAGGGAGAAAACATCACTATCAACAATAACATAGTCAATGAGACTTTTCTTATTCCTTGCCTCTTCTCTCCATGTGAATTTGTGCACATTTTTATGTTGGAACATGGTGTTAGTAATAACCAGTCCATGTCCTGAGCAGAAATCCAACAGATATTTGCCATTATTATTAGCTTTGCTCTTTTCTCCAAATTTTCCCAAAACATTTTTGTATGTCTGACAATCACTTCCTACACTGCTATTTAGATCCCCAACAAGGACCAACTTTTCCTTTTTCATTGTGTCAGTTGCTTTTTCTAAAGCGTCAAAAAATTCCTCCACTTCTACCTTAGTAGAACCTTCTGAGGGACCATAGGCACAAATAAGTCTCATTGTCCTGTTCCCCATTCTCATATTTGTCCACATTACTTCACTTGAGACTGACTGCCATTCAAGAAGATTAGCCTCGTATTTTGTGTTGAGTACTATGGCTACTCCTTCTTTTCCTTGATTGTCATTGCCTGAATATAACATTTTGTATTTATTGCTCAGAAAGATCTCACCAGTTTTGGTCTTTTTTGTTTCAATCACCCCTCTTATGTCGATCTGGTACTTATCTAATTCCTCAGCTAGCTCCATTTCTTTGCCATTCAGGCTTCTTACATTGATAGTACCGATCTTTAACTCTGGTGATGTTGAGTTGGGGTTTGTTTATAGATTTGTTCCAGTAGCTGACCTTTCGCTGTTCGCCCTGGTTCCCTGGCGAAAACAACGGGGGCCTTTTTAACTGGGTGACGTCCCAGCCGGAATGAAATTTTGTCATGTCGTACCATCATTTTTTATTTTGGTTTAACCAATAAGAATACAATTTGGTCAGCTAAATCCCAAATTGCCAGCCCATCCTTGTTCATTCAGTATCAATGTAGATACCCAACAGGGTGCACCACAAGAAGGTGAGGATTGGACATTAGGTCAGAAGCCCTGGTCGGTTCTCCGCATTCCTTTAAAGGCTATGTGGAGGTCTCCTCTCAGTTATACAGCTTTGACCCTTAAGCAACCCATGCTATGTTATTCCTATTATTGTTTAAAACTACTGTACTGATGATGTCCTAAGATACTTAGGATGAAATATTTACAATTAAATAATTTTCGCTGTGGTTAATACGTGTGTTTCTTTTAATTATGATCGGACCACAGGTTTCGTTATTTAAAAAAGTTCTATATCCTGGAATTGCCATCATGCATTTGTAGTCCACATCTTCAACAGACTGTTGACCACATACTTTTTGCTGTCTACTGCACTCTGTCCAGATGTCCCTAATACAACATGTCATCACTTCCAGAGACTTACTGAAAAGTATTACTCAGAATTAATGCAATTTGCCAATAAGATCAACTTTCAGTCTTTGTAATGTAACATAAATTACTGATATTGTGTGAATTATATAGTGTAAATATATATATAGATAAATATCAATATGGATGTAATGGTCAGAATATGTACATATAGATGTAAAAACATAAATGTAGATATGAATATTGATACAAAATTGGAAATATAAATGTTAATCAGTACTCGGCAGCTACATGTGATGTATGCAATGGAGTATGTAGGAATAAATTACCTCCTAGTAAGGTTACTATTGAGAGGAACATAGTTTCCAGTATTTTGTTAACTTTAGAATTGCGGTGATTGGATTCTTAACTCGGACATTTTTATTACTATGAATTTTTCACATTGTATTTGGAAAACTTCATGAATTATTTAATTCATCACAGCAGTGGGAAGTTATATAGCAATTTTTGCTTATTGGTTTGCAGCAGTGAAAAATATCACTTACATGCATTTAAATTTCCTTCACACTTCCATACTGAGGATTTTTTTTTTATATTTTTTATGATGATGATAGTATAGGTGCATCAAAATACTATCTCAAGAATGCTTTTATTTGTTATTTATTCTTTGTAAATAAATAGATTAATTTTTTTATAATTAAATCTAAATTTTATTAAAATGTTATGCAACAACACACAATGAATTTATCAATTCTTAATGTTTATTTATAGACTTATCTGATAGAATACCAAAATATAAGATCTGACAGTATTGGAGTCCTTAGAGAAATCTTATTAATTTGAAGAAAACTGTTGATAGTATAATGGAAACTTTTCATGTAGTATTATCATATTATCCATTACACTCTATATCTGTGACAGGTGAGGAGGCATTAACCAAATTACCAAATACATGTATATACAGTGTACTTTTACACTGTATATACATGCATTTGTGTACAATGAAATATTACTTGTACTCCATAGGCAAGTCATCAGAAAGATGAAGAAACATCAGTTGTATCTTCTGTGACAAGAGTGTTTGTTGATGCCCTGCCTGATGTTCCACAGCACAGACGACTTCCTCTGTTTTCAAAACTAGTGGCCACCTTAGGACCTGAAAGTTATCTTTGGATTCCTGTTATACAAATAATGGATATGTGTGTGTTCAGGAAATCTGTTATGGGAAGCCAAGATAATAATAATGAGGTAAATAATTGTTTTATTATAAATAAAGATGAATTATAAATAAAAAGATTCCATCTCAAAGAGATGGAATAAACAGAGGCTGACATTTTTTAGCTAAGAGAAGATCACTTTATTCATCTACCATGAAATTATAATCAAATGTTTTCACTCCCCTTCTTCTCACATGCAGGTGATGCCCTTGCTGTGTGTGCTCAGCACACTGTTATTAATAAATTAAGGAGTTAGCACCTCCTCTATTTGTTTTATAACAGTTTCTGCAGGCCAGCTATTAGTATGTAAGGCCAAACCTTATGTAATATGGGCCTCTGATCAGCTGGCAAATCATTTTGCTGCCTCTTACTTTGCTGGGTTATTCCTGGAGGTACTCTGAGTACATCATTTTTTAGGAAAATAGGTGGTGACTGTTGAAACCGTGGTTGGATTAGCATGTGGGTATTTTCTATGTGGGAATTATGTGGACATCCTTAGCTTCTACTGCATGATCGTGCTTTATAAGTTTCCTGAACTTAACCATGAAAGATGACCAAAAAAAAAATACTAGTGTCGCTGCAAATATAAAAGCTCAGAAATCACAAAAAATGCAGCAACAACAAAAAAACCCTGAAAACTCACCCTCAAAATAACACTAAAATTTCACCCATTAAAAAAAAAAAAATTTCCACATCCATTTCACCAATATCTGGGGCCTCAGTACAAGCATTAATGAAGCATGCCACCACTTACAGTTATCAAAATCTGATCCGCTATTCTTAACTCCAGTTAGTATCCTAAATAAAAGTCCATCTCGGATATCCCAACTACATCTTACATGATTCCTTCTTTAAGGGGAGGAACTTGCACTTTGGTCAAATGAGTCATTTCTTGCTAAAGACTCTCAAACTGGGAATTGTGCTTTACAAGAAATGACTCATTTGATCAAAGTGACAGTTCCTCCCCTTAAAGAAGAAATCATATAAGATGTAGTTGGGATATCTGAGAATATCAACCAGAATATCAAATAATCCTGATCATTCTTCCAATACTCTGGATGTTTTAATATTGTAGATGTTTGCTTCCCTCTTGGGGAAGCAAACATCTACAATACTGCAATCATGCATACCTTTTTTATGTCTCTTCTGCAGATCAGTCTCTACCCAGCCAACTCAGCACCTCATAGCAGTACAATGTTGCCAAGTGAAATGACTTCTGGGATTTCTACTTCCCTTTCCCATGGTTTGATTGTTGTTTCTTCTCTACTGATCCTAACACCTACTCTGACCAAATATATGAAATAATCTTTACTAGAAAATTATGGTCTTCAATTCCCCACTCTTCTGCAAACCTCTATGGTTCTTTAAAAAATGTACCTCATACTACATTACCACCCAGAACAAGCGAGAATGTTTACATGATTCATGAATTTTACATTACATGAATGTTATCAGATCCAAATCAGACTTCATAAGAGCTAAATGCAATAACTAAGTAAAACATTAAGTTTACTTAGCAAAGGATCAGAAGGCTTCAATCAAGCCTTCTGATCCTTTGCTAAGGTTGTCTGGTGTAACTTTTGCCTTCCTTATTTCCACCTCTTTACTGTCCTGATTGTACCATAGTAACATCACCCAATGATGCAAACCTCTTTGCATCAGTCTTTTCTTCTAACTCTTCTACTGACAACTAAGGCAAATCACTTCCCACAATACCACAAACTGCTAACAAATCATCTCCTACGTTACCACAAACCGCTCACAACATGTCTCCTCATCTTTCCCCAGAAGAATATTAGAAAAATCCCTACTAATCTTGATACCAATAAATCTCTTGGTTCAGACGGTATCTCTCCATCCGTATTCAAAACTTAGGCTCCATAATTAATACCCACCTTGTATCATCTATATAAGCTGTGATACTCATCTGACATCAACCCAGCAGCATAGAAGCATGGCTATTATTTACTTCTTGAGGAAATGACTGGATAAATGCCATCAAACTCTCACCTCAATACTCTTGAAAGTAATGGAGAAGGTCATTAACAGCCAGCTTCTTAACTTCCTGGAGATCTTGCAGTTAATTAGTGATCACCTGTATGGTTTCTGCCATTCTTGTTATAAAACAGATCTCCTCACTCCCCTTATCTACTGTTGGATAGATTTGAAGAAACAAATATGGTTTACTCTTGTTATTTCCAAAGCATCTGGTTATTCTTTGTATGTCATGGTGGATGGCTTCTTATCAGATTTTTATCAGTGCTGGAGTACCTCAAGGTTCTGTACTCTCACCCACTCTTTCTCATATACAAGATTGACCTCTTTTTAATTTCAATTCCTGTTCATTATTTTGCTGATAGACATTTCTCTTCTTCTTTTGGGAACCCTTGTTGTATTCACATGATTCAGGTTTCAATATCTTCCATTGTGTTCTAAACACCGATCTCCTCACTATTCTCAAGTGGGAGAAAATAATTTAGTGAATTTCAGTGCTATCAAAACTCAGTCCTAAAGAAAAATTCCACTTCACTCCCTCTTATTTTTGCAAGTTCTGATTTTCAGTCAAGATCAGTTTTCATTACTTGAGCTGACTTTCACCTCTAGCTTATTCTGCCACAAACATATTACATCCGTAGTTCTTCAACTTCCAACAAACTTGCTATTCTTCTTTGGTTAAACACTACTTCTTTGCTGCTTAACACCTAATCTTTAAAAGAGAGCAATTTTATGTACTGCATCCAGTTGCTTTCTTATAGGTATTCTCTTTGTACATTGAACCTTTTTTATAGGTGCTTTCATGGATGTTACTCCACCATACTGGCTCCTCTCAGTGCAGACTTCTTCCAGTTGCTTTGCATTGTATCTTTTTTATAGATACTTGTGGTGGTGTTGCTCCACTTACTGACCATTGCTTACTGCTCAGCCTTCTTGTAATCGTGTAAGGACACAAGCAGCCACTGGTCAGTATCCTTAGCACAGTTTCACTTCAAACATGTTGAACCATTTCCTTCATTCTATTGGCCTCTGTACTTTAGACAGCCTTTTCCACACTGTTTTTATCCAGTAGTGAGGAGATCAGTGTTTAGAACACCATGGAAGAATTAATATAACTCTCCAGCTATTCAAGAAACACCTATTGATTCCTTCTTCTTTCTTAAATAGTTGTCCACACATGGCATATGTGGACAACTATACATTATACATCATGTTGTTTCAGGAAATGCATGAAATCAACATATAATCGTAAACACCAGGATTGTTATGTTATATGTCTTGACACATTTCATGTATGAGTCATTATAAAACATCTAACTTACAGTTAAAATCCATAATCTAAATGTTAGATTATGGATTTTAGCTGTATTCACATAGCAGCTAAAACCCATTGCTAAAAAAGTGGAAGTGGCAATGGTAGAGTGTTAGAGGAGTCAAAATGATATCCTCTTTGAATTGTCTATCATATTAATTACTGCTGTTCTGCCTGTGACATCTTAAGATAGTTTGTATTAACACAATGAGGTTCATACACTACATGGACATTTTTTAAACACGAGCTGAGATCTCAGATCTTCACTTTATGTAGATGATGATGCTATGCTCCTAAATAAATCCAGTACAGATGTCTACAGGATTCTCTAACTGAATTGAATAACTGCTGTAATAAATTTGGTAGGAAAAGCAGCAATAAAAATACAGACATTCTTTGACATATACAAACAGTAAAAAAACAGGCAGGAACTCTGAAAACATTACCTGAATCCTGAACTTATAGAACAAATGAAACATTTCCTATATTTAGGCACTAGTTTTTAGTGAAATGGCAGATTAAATATGAAAATCAACATGAGTAGAAAATCAACTGAATACATTCCTATGGAACAAGAGTGAAATTAGTCAAACACTAGCTATATACAAGGCATTGTTTAAACTAATTTTCACACTTTTCTGGGAGCTGGGTTAGAAATAAGACATTTAATCAAGACCAGAAACCACAGATATGAAAATTCCAAGAAAGATTAGGAGAGCGAATATATTGCATCAATGGAAGAATCATTTTAAAAATGAAAAAGTACAGTTCCTGCGAGTACCACAGATCTGAAAGTTCTAAGAAAGATTAGGAACATGAACAGATGGCATCAGTGGCAGAATCATATTAAAAACGAAGCTATTATGAAGGAACTTAACATTGTTAGCATTCAGGATTATGTGGACAGTGTTAATCTCTGGTGGTATGTTTACTTAAACAATAGGAAAGGAAAGATTAGCAAACAAGTATTTTTTGGGGATGGCAGGAAAAGACCAATGGTAAGAACAAAATTCTTGTATTAATTGATGCCTTCTTCTCTTTCTTAAATAGTTGTCCACACATCGCAATGTTTCATTATAAATCGTGTTGTTTCAGGAAATGAAACAAGACTTGGATTGATACGAGACATACTTCAGAAGACAAAAATATAAGATCTGACTGATATGAGATTAATTTGGAGGAAAATTGTCAGTAGGAAGTTAGATTATGCAAATTTTTCATGTAGTACTATTTTAACATCATGATATGTATCCTGGGGATACATATCAGGAATTTGATGATGATGACAGTAGAATAAGTAAAGCAGATTTGATGGGAAGCCATTTGAATTAATTTATATGGAATATGAGTGACATTAGCTGAACTACTAAATTAGCAGTTTCAGATAACTAGCATTGAAATTGGCTAGTTATCTGAATCTATTAGGAGATGTCTTGGAGATCAGAATTGAAGACGTTAATGTTCTGTAAGGTTTGTCAACTGAAAGGGAGGATTACAGTGTGCTGTCATATGCGAAACTGTATATCATGTTAGTGGTCAACAAAAGTAGGTCATTGATAGATAGAAGGAACAGGGTTGTTAAGAACACAGTACCTTGTGGAACTCCAGCATTATTTGAATAGTGAGAACATAAGGAATTGTCTACCATCACACAGATCTAGTCAAAATATTTGGGGATATCAAAGTTGATCGGAAATGATGGAATTCATACTGGCTGTCATTTATTAACTGGGTGTTGATGGTTCTTTCCATTACTTCAGACTGGACTGAAATGAGAGAGTGGGTGGTAGTTTGATGGTAGTGATTTGTCACCCTTCTTGGGAATGGGTTGAACATAGACCAGTTTCCAGCCTATGAGTTAGATGACAGTGGAGTAAGAGAAAGCATAAACTAATGATATAGGACAGTCATCAATTCTGTTGTACAAACCTTCAGGACAAACAGAGGAATGCCACCAGGACAAGAAGACTTTTAATGTCTAATTTTGACAATATTCTTCTGAAGTCTTTTTGGTGAAAATACAGAGGAAGCATTGAGTATTGCATATCTCTAATTGGGGCATTTACTTGATTAATCATGCATACATTGGGAGCAAAGTGTGAAGCCAGGAGATTGACTTTTTTTGTGGGTGATGATACTATAGAGCCATCTATGTGTAACAGGGGTGGAAGTAGTGTTGACAATAATTATGACCAGTTGATTTGGGAAGAGTCCAGAAGACTTGACTGCCGTTTGCACAAGATGCAAATTTCCTGCTTTTTTGCTCTTTAGAAGCATTAGTAGTTTTCTTGCAGCTGTTTTGGTCTTAGGTATAAACATTAAAGGAAGATGAAATTCTTGATGTAAGCCAGTTGTGGTATGCTCGATTTTTTGTTTGTACAGCCTTTGTGTACCTTTTGGAGAACCAAGGCTTAGGGGATTGCAGTTCAGAGTAGTGTGGAAAATGTATGTTTCTATTTCTGTAAGAATTACTTTAGTGATGCATTCAATGCATGTGTTTGGATTGGAAGCTCCAATCATGACAATGAAGCGAAAACGTTATGAAAATCAACCCACTTGGATCTGTTATAATGCCAAACTACTTTTGCTTTGGAGTGGCTATGTGAGTGTTGTTCCATGGGGAAGGAGACGTGTACTAGGTTATGGTCTCAATTACTTAGGAATTCACCTACATATGCAGTGTACTTGGAAAGGTCACCGGTGAGGAAGAGATGGAAAGTTCACTAGGAATATTTTGGGGGGGTGATTAGGGTTATCTGGTATTCTTGTATGTGAACAATTTGTGTCAGGGCATTAGTGATGGCAAATGTCTCAGCATCGCTGCCTGTTTGGCCTGTGCAAGTGGAGGAGGAGAGCCAGTTGGTATTATGAACATTAATATCTCCTAGGAGGAGGATGATTTCACTGTTACGGAAGCAGGATTGGAGATGATCAGTTTTTAAGAAGAGGAAAGTTACAGAGCTCAGAGCAGTTGATTGCATTGGAAGAGTGATAGAGACAACAAATTAATTTGACTGAGAGGGGCAGGTAGATTTTAAGAGTCAGGTGATTCTAAGTTGGATATTCTCTCGTATGGTATGTCAGAATCGTTATATGCTCAGATCCCACCCTTCAATAAAAAGGAGTCAAAAAGTGTGTAGTTGGGAAAGCAAAGAATGAGTAGTGCTTGAATGGAGCATCTCATCACCATGTTGACATTACAAAGAATGTTGTGTCACTCTTCATTTTTGCTGTCTTATTTCAAATTTATTTCCCTTAATAATACTATACAGTATGCCAAAATGAAAAATAACAAAGAGAAATAATGTTGGAAACAAAATACAAGATAATAGCAAACATTTTGCAAAAAATGTGCTGCTGCTTTAAAATATTACAATTTTAAAGCATAAACAAAAATATTTGAAGTAAGCTAAAAATGTGCAATCCATGGTTATGCAGACAACAACTACTACTATTTGTGCAAAGGCCTTATCCATTTTTGAGATGGTCAAAGACAAAAAAGAGGAAATACAGTGGTATCTCGCTAATCCGAACCTCTTTCGTCTGAACCCTCCAGTAATCTAAACTGCAGTTTGAAAGGGAAAAAAAAGTTTTATTTATTATGTATTATTGTTTTATGCACTATTATTTTTATTTAACAATTATTATTTTAACTATTATTATTACAGTACAGTATTTTTTTCATACTGTCGATTGTACGGTTATATTGTAGGTCTATTTTGATTTATTGTGTGTGTTCACATTCGCTTTTTTATACTGTACAGTACGTACTGTATTGTCGGCATGAATCACCGAATTTGAAATCAAATCAGATGCTGAAATCATAAATATGACGCTACAGAATGAATTAGAAGACGATGATGACGATAAAGAACTCGAAGGGAAAAAAAAGTAAAACACGAAGATGCAGTTGACAGTTTTAATACGTGTATAGAATGGGCTTATCATTCTGCTTAGCCCATTCTATACACGTATTATGCTTAGCCCATTCCACAAAATTGTTGCTAATGCAGCTCCGAGAAGAAGCATTCGAAAAAAGTTTAGCTTCCAAGAAGCAAAAGAAAATCAGCGACTTTTTTACAAAGAAATAAAAAAACTTTTTTTTGTGTGTGTTATTTTGTGAAACTTTTTTTTTTGTGTTGTGTACAAGAAAGTGATATTTTTTATGCAAATTAAGTTATGTACTGAACTATGCAATTTTATTAAATCAGAATCCTCAACAATACAGGTAGTACAAACTAAATTTTTTACTAAAATAAACTTGCGTACTGTATTGTTTTTTAAGTTTTACATTACAGTACAGTGGCTTTTTTTTCTATCAGTTACATTTATTTACAGAATTAAATTGATGTATCATTAGAATCTTATTATTTTTGTCTTAAACGCTAGTCATTGTTGTCTATTGGGGGAAATTTGCTAATTCGAACTTTTTGCTAATCCAAACAACCAAAGTTTTTATTAGTTCGGATTAGCGAGATACCACTGTACTATTGTTTTGTTGACCTTTATTTAACATTATACATATGGAAAATAAATTACCTGCTTTACAAGTTTTTGCTTTGTGAGTGCATACTAGGAACAAATTTACTCATAAAGTCAGAAACTACTTGTATCCTGTATTTCACTTAGCATCCAAGGTATTTGAATGGAGTTAATCTAATGTAGTGTGGTTACATAAACAATATGGAATTGTTAGCAGAACAGATGTTTGATACATGGATGGCAAAAAAAGACCCAAAAGAAGACCATGATCTGGGTAGGTTAATAGTAGTGCATTAAAACACCAAAATATATAAGATCTGACAGACATGATAAATAGCACTTCAATTTGGGAGAAAATCAATGATAAATGAATGTAATATCATAAAATCCTGTTCATCTCTTGAGGGTATGCATCAGGAAATGATGATACTGATGAATAGCGATTACGAAAATATCTGTAGAAAATGGAAGCAGTAATTGAAAGTCTTATTACTTGAAAGTCAAACTGCATCACTTTTTCTTCAATAATTGTATACTGTAATCCACATTTAATTTCTAAAAGCTGCACAACTTTTGATTTTTCATTTGCTCAATTTGAACTTTTGCATATCTTTACATTGAAACATTGTTAGTTATGTCTAGTCCATGCACTGATTACAAATCTGCAAGTATTTACCCCTAATTATATATATACTGTATCTTTTCTTCCCTCCCCTCCCCCCATTTTGATGTGTGTAATTCTATGAAATTACATTTGGAATGTAATTTCATTTACAAGAAATTGTTAAACCTGTAGTATTCGTTTTGACAGTATACAAGTGACGTAGTATATATCGTCATACCTTATGCTGGCTCAGTCTCAACGAAAATAGCAAAAATCATGAAGTCTTTCAACATCAGAGTTGCCTTCAAACCTATTTTAGCTACATGGCACATGTTAAGATCTCCTAAGAACTGCATCACCTTCTACAAGTACACAGGTGTATATAACATCCCATGTTCCTGTGGAGTGAACAATATTGGCCAAACATCGCGAAGCATAGAAATCCGAAAAAAATAACATATAGGAGATGTCAACAACAACAGAACAGACACCTCAGGATTAGCCCACCATTTCTCGATTTTGAACCATTCCATTGATTGGGACAACAGCTCCATGCTGTACATTGAAGAAGATTTCAGATGTAGAAACTTTAAAGAAGCTGCAGTGGTACTCCGGACAGGAGATGATCTCAATAGAAATCAAGGCATGATATTAAAAGACATTTGGAAAAGTTTTATATTCACTATGTTTAGCAGAACTCAATTTCGCGAAAAACTATAAAAACGCAATCTACTAACAATGACTAAGTCTCCACGCTCTATGCTCTTAATGTCACGCATCTTTTCAATTTTTTATTTGATTTTAATGTTGTTACTGCATTCTTCTGTTTTAGCATTTAATGTTAGTGTAACCATTCTCGTCCTGAAGAAGCCAGACAGACTCAAGCAGGCGAAATTGGTAGACGATTATATACATATATTTATAAAGAATCATGGTCCAATAAAATCCAAAGAAAATGCCTCATATCAACCTATAGTGTGTTATTACTGTGGAAAAGCAGAATAAATAAATTTGTAAACATTGGATTTGAAGAACTGTAGACTGCACTCTAGGAAATTCTTTAGAGAGATGACTGTTCCAAAAGATGGAGATAGAAGGAATGAATGAAAATGAAGAAAAATTGCTTCATCAGTTTGAATAACTGATGCAGGTGCTTTAATAGATTTAGAAGACAACAAGGGAATTATTTATGCTAATTCTGATGAACACTGTTTATGAAAATGTTTGAACCGAATGGCTGTGTAAGAGAATGAAGTGAACTATTAAAAAATTGTAGTCATTAATCATCCTAGTTGCCTTTTTCTCTACAGAATCAAGTATTTTTAGGGAGCTCTTAGGGACCACCCAAAATGTGAGACTACTATGCAGTGGTTTAACCAGTTTTTGATTTGTATAGCATTATGGCATGGCTGTTCAAAGATAAAGTAGTGTCTAGAGCAAAAGAGATAACCTTATTTTTTTGGATGCTGAGGAGATGATATTGGTGAAATGTTTGTATCAAAAAAATGTGAAGTTATGGTAATCTAAGAAAATCTCGTCTAGAAATCTCATACTATAGGTTCACAACCTTTCATGGGTGGGAGTCACAGTAAAGAAATTTGAGTGTAGTCTTAGAAGCTACTGGAAGAAAATTTTTTTTTTTTATGACATTTAAAACAGGATCGTGCTTTCTAATATTGAAATCAAGAAGCTTTCAAGATTTTTGTAGAAGTTGATATTCTAGAACAGTGTTTCTCAACTTTTCTAAGCCCAATGACTAGTAAAACGGCTTTTATAACATAAATCTAAAAGCATGTTTTGAATATATATGGAAACATAATTAAGTTGGAAGTATACGATTAAAAGTGTAGCATCACTGAACAAAGTTTTAATTTTTATTAAACAGATAAAGGTATCAGTTTCTGATTTGCTGTGGGCAAATGAATGGGTATGTCAGCACTCTTCTGCTGGCATTCCTCATTCATCTCCCACAGCAACTTTTATATTTTTTATGTTATCCCCATTCATCTGCCCACACTCATTAAGCTCACCCACAACAACTTTTTTAGCACCGTTGGTACCATGGGTAAATGAATGGGGGATATCAGCGCCATCCCATTGATACCTTCATTCATCTACCCACATCAACTTTTATATTTTATATGTTATCCCCATTCATTTGCCCATACTCATGAAACTAGTCCCACAACAACTTTTCACTCTCTGATTCGACCTGTGACATGTGAACTCTTCCATTCGCTAAGTGCGTTGTGAGACGAAAGAAAAATGTTGTTCTTATCTTACTCTATTAATCATAATACTGAATATGAACTTGACATCCCTTGCCCTGTCCAAACCATTCCCTGCATATATCCAAAAATTTCACTCAGAACATCCCGAAGCCATTAATGCCCCCATCCACACACACACACACACACTCTCTCTTCTGGCCGATACAAATCACCTTATTTCCCTGACGAGTTTTCCATGACCAGCAAAAAAATTTAAAACATCCTGTTATGTGAGGTCCTTCCCGATATCTGTAAACAGTCCAACCCACGATGTCAGTCACAAAGTGCCATCCACGTGGTCGGGCACATTTTCCCGCCAGCGACCGTATGCATGTGATTTGTACTAATCTTGTTATGATGGTGGTTTTAATTATATCCGTTCTGTTTTATCCAGAGTCACAGCAGTGGTAATCGTAAATCTGGCAGATTCATTAATCGTGTGGTGGTTTTATTTATATCCGTCCTGTGTGCTGCTTGTATTTGTTACGTTGTGATGTATGTTTCTGTACAATCCATAACCGTACGGATGTTGTTGTTGTTTGCATGCAATGGATTCGGTGTGCTCGTCTGCATATTCCCACAAGCGGCTGTACGAGATGTGGAACTTCGCTAAACGGGACGCAGGAAGCTATCCTCCTCGCCTGTAGAGCTGAGCCTCACCATGACTTCACTTTGCGTAACTTTCGTTTCATCCCTGATTTTGGAAATCGATTAATTCCAAAACCAGTAACGAGAATAATTGGAAACTGTAGTCCAAATAAATAATATTATATAATTATGTTACTGCTTACTTTTAATGAGATGGTTCAACTTCTCGGCCTTTGCAGAGTTGCTGGATATCTGGCTCAATATTGGTCAACTTCAGTCGAAGATTGGCACAGACACACACACTAAGATGATTTCTGTATTTTGTTTTTATTTGAAGGGGCGATGAAAATCCTTTCTCACAAAAATAGGTTGTAGAAAACTGCGTGACGATTTTCAGTGCTTCTTCAGATAATTCGGGAAATTCACTTCTCACTGAAGGCGAGATCCAGAATTGAGCCAAACCAAGATCACGGAATTGGATTTTAAGCCCACTGTTACTCAATTAACTGTTCTTTTTTCGATAAGGAAAGGTCGTTCTTGTGACTATAAACCTGAAATAGATCTCGAACCCACAGAAATCTCTTATAAAAGTTATTCAGAAAATATGTTTCAAAATTCTGTTTCACAGTTTTGAGGTGTTAACAAACCCTTTCCAGAAACTCAGAATCAACAAAAAGATCATTTTCTACTAAAAAGATTCCAGTTTTGAAAAAGGTGCAAATTATCTGTTTTTTTTTTTTACATAACTAATGCACAACATCAGTTTTTTTTTCTCGGATGCCTTTATTTTGTTGTAGACATCAAGAACAATTAAAGAATTTCCCTGAAGGGAGAGATTTAGTTCATTTAATTTTGAAAAAAATATCTGAAAAATAGGATAGTGTTAATAACCATGCTTTGTCAACAAGGAGTGGTGCAAAATAAGAATTACGTTCATTTGCAAACAATAAAACTTCGTGCCTTAATTGAAATAATCTTGTTAGTACAGTCATACCCTAACCTACATGAATCTGGAGTTACGAGGTTGCTTATATGTACGTATTCCCGTCCCGCTTCATGTCTCACCACTAGTCATATCTTTCAGGCACTGGCTGCGTTCGCCAGTGTCGCACATGCTGTGAACAAGCACTGATGTTTCGTGTGGTCTCCATTCATACACGATTTTTATAGTCTACAAACCTTGCGATTGTTTAATGTTATGTTCTTGATAAAAATTTTATCACATAAAAAATAATAATGTCATCCAAAAGAAGCAAGTCCAATTCTTCTACAGCTAGCAAGAAAAGAAAAACATTGACTTTTTAAACAAAACTCAACATTATTAAGAATTTTGAAGGCGTAATGAAAATTTGTGAGCTAGCAAAGAAGTTCGATCTACACGAATCCACAGTAAGAACAATCATAAAAGAAAGGTTTACAGATTTTTGAGGATATAGATTCTAACGAGGAACGAACTGTAGCCACACGGCAAAAGGCGAGGAATAAAAAAATCATTAGCTTGCTATGAAGAAATTTTGCGTGACAAGAAAAACACATTATGCCGTCAGACGAATCTATTAGATTTTATGAAACCGTCGACATCAAAATAACTTTCTTTTTTCTATGTACGAAAAGCTACAGTTATGATTATATTTCTTAAAAAATATAGGTGTTTTTGTAAACCGTTGGTCCCGATTGTATGTTTGTATATATAAATTACATGCAAAATTATACCCTGAGTTACGCGAATTCGACTTATGCACTTTTTGTTGGTCCCACCTACCTCGTAACTTCAGGGTTTTACTGTACTTTGTCCCTGGAAAGCCAGCGAATTTCAGAATGAAGCAAAAGTTTGTATGTATTCACTGCCTATTTCATCGCAGAGTACTGAAAATAACCTGTTATTTATTGGTCGAGCCTTAATAAAATTAACTAGCTTTACAGCGTTGTATAGCATAGTTTTAAATTCTGGTGGCATTCCTTTGGAGGCCAACCTTTCCCTATGCATGAAACAATATACCCAATTCATATTTGAAGCCACTTCCTTGACCATAGAAACAACCCCCAACTATGCCTGCATGTAAGGGCACGAGCTCCATCCAAACAGAAGCCCATACATTTTTCCCACTGAATCCCTTTGTGTATTATGTAATTACTGAGAGTGTGAAATATTTTTTCTCCTGTTGTTATGGATGACAAAGTTCTACAAAACAGAATATTGTCATGAAAGTTGTTATCAAATGATATCTTGCGTAGCATATTAACTGCACATTATTTGTAACATCAGTAGTCTCATCTATTTGTAATGCATAATACGGGCTCTTCTTAACTCTTTCAATTAGCTGAGATTCTTCGTCACCTGCCATATCATTAATTCTGCAACCTACAGTATCAATCAAATCAACATCTTTTAGTAACTTGCTGCCAAACATAGTTTTTACCACATCTTTTATAGCCAGAAGTAGTAAATTTTTCCCGATAGAATGAGGTTTCCCTGTTTTCGCTATGCGCAATCTTAAGAGATAGATGTTTCCAGTGCTTTGCTATTAATTGAACCCATGGCTGAAACTACATCTTTTCCATGATTTAATGTCGCTAAGCATAGCTGAAATTGGCTTTTTTCGATTTGCTTATTTTTCACATCACAATGTTTAGTTTCTAAATGCCGGAGTTTTGCTTCATGTTTCATGCACTTGTTCAACAACTCTTCATAACACAAAACACATTGAGGTTTCTGTTCCCTTTCATCTCCACACTAAGTAAACCCGAATTCCAAATATGAACTGCTATATTTCCTACTGTATTTTTTCTTTGAATTGCTTGTTTCTTCTACTTTAATAGTATCAGATTTACTTGCCGTTAAAACACATGTATCACAATTAGTGTTAGCATCACCTGTTTCATTTGCTCTTCTTTTCAAAGTCCTAGTTCTAAGCCACTTTTTCATTATTAAAAACATTTCCGAAAAATATATAAATACTGGGATTAACTAACGACACACTTTGTCCAAGTATCATTTAGCACTTCTGAAGGTATACTGAGCCTTGGTAGGAGAAAAACCTTCAGTAATAAAAATCAATAAACAACAAGCAGTGGGTTGAAATGTGGATAACACATGTTGACTTCAAATCTGACAAAATAGTAAGGGATGGTGGAAGCAATAAAACTATATTGTTGTTCGCTTCACCCCTCTTATTATTCGTCATTCTTCCGCTACCAATTATTGTAGTGCCAGAATGAGGAGTAATAAAAGAGGGGTGAAGTGACAAACAATATAGTTTTATTGCTTCTGCCTTTGAACATGCTGATGCTATTTGTTGTTGTTTTTTTTTAAGTCTCCATTTGATTTCAATAATTTTTACTTATTCAATTTTAATTTGGATAATTAAAAAAATATATATTTATTTGCTGGCGTATAAGATGCACTTTTTTTCTTTGAAATTAGGTCTGAAAAACAGGGTGCGTCTTATACGCCGATACTCAGTTTTTTATTATTTTCATTTCCGGAAATTTTCTCTGTTCCAAGTTATGCAATTTCTTTATTGCTTCCTTGCGGTGTTTCTGATAGCATTCCAGTTACGTAGAACAGTGTTTCTCAAACTTCAGACATCCGCATTCGTATGATTGGTGCAGTATTAACAAAAGATCGTGCTACTAAATGCCAAAGACAAGCCGACAATTGAGTTGAAATGCTAATTCTCTTCAACCGAATTCCTTATATAATATCTGAAACACGTTCACTCAAACAAAACCATATGTTGCACCAGCAACATATGGTTTTGCTTGAGTAATACAGCATTTTCTGTGGGAGGGGGGACATGCGATTTATTAGTTAGTGCTGTTTTTATCCCAGTTGTCCCTAATTGCACTGTTTATTGAGAAACACATTGCACAGCATGCAGATGTCTCTGTACCTTATTCAGTGATACAATAGGAACATTTTATGATCTCGAACTTCACAGATACATTGAATTTTATTCTATGCATTAATGATACATAGCCGAAAATTGCCACGGACCCTGAAGACCTTTCACGTTACCCCGGGGATAACGTGAAAGGTCCGTACCACACTTTGAGAAACACTGACCTAGAGTTCAATGGATGTGCATGCGCTGTCATCGACGATCACAGCTGTGTCCTGTTCGTTTAAACTTTCCAATTGTTGTCGCAGTTGTGAACGGTGATAAAGTTATACAGTTAAATTTTCTCTAAATTTCTTGGAAAATTATGGTTGAAAAACATCGGCATTGTTACAATATTGCATACAAACTATGTGTGATTGTGTTTGGTAAAGAACATGGAAACAGGGCTGCAGAGAGGCATTTCGGACCACCTCAACTGAGAAAATGATAAGAACTTGGCGGAATCAGGAAGAGGATTTAAAAAAAGGCAACTCACAGTAAACATAACCTACGAAGTGGAACTGCAAAATGGGCAGAACTGAATACTTGGATTTTAGACCACAGAAAAGCGGGGCTTTCAGTGTCTACAAAAATGATTATTCATCAAGCGAAAGCGATAGCCACTAACAGAGGGATTGCCAACTTTACTGGATCAACATCATGATGTTCAATATTCATGAAGCGAAACCAGCTATGTATGCAGACTAAAACAAAAATATCACAAAAGATGCCAGCTGAATATGAAGAAAAAAAATGATTGAATTTCACTGATTCGTCATTAACGCAAGAAAACGAGAAAATTTTGAACTTGTGCAAATAGGAAACATGGGCGAGGTTCCGCTGACTTTTGATGTGCCCTCAAACAAAACTGTAGACTCCAAGGGCACTAAAAGTGTTACTATTAAAACTTCGGGGCATGAAAAAACTCACTACATGGTTGTTTTATCCTGCTCTGCTGATGGGACAAAATTGGCACCACTATTGATTTTTAAAAGGAAGACGCTACCCAAAGAAAAACTGCTTAAAGGAGTGTTTGTACATGTTCACGCAAAAGGTAAGATAGATGGAGGAGAAGGAATGACGTTATGGATAGATAAAATTTGGTCTAGGTGCCCTGGCAGACTGTTGAAGAAGCCTGCCCTGCTAGTATTGGATCAGTTTCTTTCTCGCAGAACAGAAGATGTTAAAAATAAACTCAAGGAATTGAAAACTCAGTTAGCTGTAATTCCAGGAGATCTAACTAGTCAGCTTCAACCTTTAGATGTCTGTATTATAAACCATTTAAGGGATTTATGAAGGAGAAGTGGAACAGCTGGATGCAGTCTTCAGATTTTTAGGTTACGCCATCAGGAAGAAGGAAGAGGCCTAGCATTTCGCAAGTTCGTGAGTGGGTCAAAGTTTCATGGGATGCTATGAAAACTGAGACAGTGGTTAAATCATTTAAGAAGTTTGGCATTAGTAATGCACTGGATGGTACAGAGGACAATTTGTGGTATGAGGACTCAGATTCTGATTTAGAAGAGTTTTCTCTTCATTTTGCTCTGGAGATGAAGTTCTGGGTTTTGATGATTAAAAGGTGGGTATTCTTTCCTAGTTAGATTAGGTATTTGTTGAAAGTAGACCTACTTATTATTTTACATTTGAAATACTTTAAACTCATTATAATATTCAATGATAAAGTTTTTTTTCTAAAAAATGTGTAGAAAAAAGGGGGTGCATCCTATATGACAGCAAATACAGTAATTAATTTAAGTCTGCCTGCAGACCACAGGTTGAGAAACACGAGACAGAGGAATGCATGCGTACTATCATCAGCGAAATTGTATATTGGATTTGTAGTCAAAGGGAGAAAATTATTGATGTTTAGTAGAAGAAACAGATCAGATGACAGAACGGAGCCTTATAGAATACCACCATTTGCATAGTTTGAACAAAAGATCTACATCACATGACAGAAACTTACTTAACAGGCCCTTATGCCAAAACTGGTCAAATGTTTTAGAAATATCACTGGCAATCCCTTGAGTTTCCCCATACTTTTGGCAAGTGTTTAAAGGTGGGTGACATGTGTTAGTGGCAGAATCCATATTGCCAATCATTTTTTAGTTGAGAGGATTCAAAGCAGCATAGTTTTCCCCCATTACTTGAGAAAGAACTGAAGTGAGTGAAATTGAACAGTAATTAGATGACAAAAATTCTTACATGTTAATACATTGAATATGGAGTATTTTCCAGACTGTAGGATACATACCAGTGAAATAGGAAAGAAGTGAAACAGGAGTCAACTCTGCATCACAAATCTTCAATACAATTGGAGAAATGCCATTAATACCAGACTCTTTGTTATCCAGTTTGAACAAGATTCTTCTGATCTCTTCTTAACAAAGAATCAAAGAAGAAATTGGGAATGTAATGTTTCTAAAGACGATAAGCCAGAATGTTGGCTTTTCTGTGGATATCAATGCAATAGAACCATCCAAATGCACAGGTGGCAATATTGCATGCATGATTGGACAACAGTCACAACCTCTAGTTTTGGTAAGAGACTAGAAAACATGTCTGCTATTTGCACATGATGCGAGCTTCCCACATTTGTTCCTTTCAAATCAGTTTTGGTTGTGCTGATAGTTTGCTAGTAGCTGTTTTCAGCTTTAGTGTGAGCAGAAAAGGAAGAGGAGATTCTGATGAAAGTGAATTGCAGTATGTCCAGTTTGTACAGCTTTGGCACACTTCTTGGAGAACCAAGGTTTAATTAAGGGACAGAGTTTCAAGTAGCATGGGGGAATAAATATTTCCCTTTGAATAAGTAATGCATTCAATGCTGATGTTTGAATGAGACTGAAAACAATAATCCATTCTAGGAGAGGCATAGACATAATAAAGATCATTCTGCTTGGCATTCTTATAATGCCAGACAGCACACATGGTTGAGTGAGCATTGCTCAATGGGAGAAAAAAAATCAACATTAGTTTGTAGCATAAATTGATGATGGCAAGTGTCTCAGCATCTCTACCTGCTTGATCTGTGCAGCTAGAAAAGGAAAGCCAGTTGGAGTTATGAAAATAAAAATGTTCATGCTGAGCACGAAACAAATTATATCACATCATACTTGTCCACAGGACAGGATGGATCAAATAGTTGTGTGTGCTTTATTAAAATATGATTAAAATAGTCCATGTTTGGTTGGTATATTTATTTACTAAATGTGTTTCAACTACATTAATGAGACATGAACCATTTAATACATTCATGCGGGCCTGTGTTTTGCACAGGAGCTTCCTTGACTTCCCTACATCATTGGGCACATTTTTAAACATAAGTTTAGCCTTGTTGTGTAGTGTCTTAATGACTCCATATTGTTGCGAGGAGGGGTGGTGGGATTGTTGGTGAATGTATCTGCCTGTATGGGTTGGTTTTCTATAGACTGAGAAAACCAAGGTTCCATCATGCTGGCAGGTGACTAGTGTGTCTAAGAAAGGGAGGCAGTTGTTTTTTTCTTCTTCCAGGGTGAATTTGATTCTGGGGTGTTGGTTGTTTAAGTGTGTTAGGAATGAGAGGAGTGCATCGGAGCCATGTGGCCAAATAACGAAACATCATCAACATAGCGAAGCCAAATGGTTGGTTTTTGTGGGGCAGAGTTTAAGGCTTTCTCTTCAAAAGTCTCTATATAAAAGTTGACTAAGGGTGGGGAGAGTGGAGAACCCATGGCTATCCCCTCTATTTGTTTGTAGAATTTTCTTTGCCAAACAAAATAGCCTGCATTCATTGTGAACTGAAATAGGGCTGTGATATCGGGAGGAAATTTAGCTTGGATTAGCTCTAAGGATTCTTTGAGTGGGACATTTGTGAATAAGGAGGAGACATCAAAACTGACCATTATGTCAGTGTGTTTGAGTGTAAGGTTTTCTATGCTGGCTTTGAAGTGGGCTGAGTTTTTTATGTGTGAAGGTGTGTTGCCAGTATAGTGTGAGAGAGCTTTGGCCAAATGTTTAGCTAGTTTGTATGTGGGAGAATCAATGCCACCCACTATGGGACATAATGGCACATTTTCTTTATGTATTTTTGGGAGTCCATAAATACGGGAGGAGTATGGAGTTAAATGGTTTTAATTTGTTAGTGATTTCCACAGGCCAAGAAGTGACCTTCTTAAGGAGCCTGTGGAGTTTTCTAATTTGTGAGTTGGTGGGATTGTACTCGATAGGGGGTAAGTAGCCCGATCTAACAATAGAGCTTTCAGCTTACCTGTGTAATCCTTTTGGTTAAGCAATACTGTGGCCTTCCCTTTATCGGCTTTGATTATTATTTTCTTGTTTTTCTTTAATTCTAGTAGAGATTTAATTTCTTTACTGGGCATGTTGGCTTTTGGTGGTTTAGCTTTGGTCAGAACACAAGCCACATCCAGTCTAATATCGTTGGCGATGTGGTTTGGAAGATGTCGAATCCCGCGCTCAATTTGTATCATAATATCTTCAGCAGGTATTCTTCTGGGCACACTGGCGAGTTGTGGCCACGTGCGAGGGCGTTTTATATTATATCTCGTGCACTGCAGCGGAGAAAGAATTTAAAAAAGTAAGAGATCGACACATCAAAAAATTTGAAAATTTAAAAAAGAACTCGATCTCGAAACCACATCTTCCTACCGAAATGATAGTCAACCTTTTGTCATTTAGTGTGAAACCTGAAGCACTCAATGCCCTCGCACATGGCCACAACTTCGCCATTGCACCCAGAAGAATACCTGCTGAAGATATTATGATATGAATTGAATGCGGGATACGACACCTTCCAAATCCACGTCTGCAACGATATTAGACTGGATGTGACTTGTGTTCTGACCAAAGCTAAGACTCAGCTTTGGTCAGAACACTCAGCCCACTTCAAAGCCAGCATAGAAAACCTTACACTCAAACACACTGACATAATGGTCAGTTTTGATGTCTCCTCCTTATTCACAAATGTCCCACTCAAAGAATCCTTAGAGCTAATCCAAGCTAAATTTCCTCCCGATATCACAGCCCTATTTCAGTTCACAATGAATGCAGGCTATTTTGTTTGGCAAGGAAAATTCTACAAACAAATAAAGGGGACAGCCATGGGTTCTCCACTCTCCCCACCCTTAGTCAACTTTTATATAGAGACTTTTGAAGAGAAAGCCTTAAACTCTGCCCCACAAAAACCAACCATTTGGCTTCGCTATGTTGATGATGTGTTCGCTATTTGGCCACATTGGCTCCGATGCACTCCTTACCTTCCTAACACACTTAAACAACCAACACCCCAGAATCAAATTCACCCTGGAAGAAGAAAAAAACAACTGCCTTCCTTTCTTAGACATACTAGACACCCGTCAGCCTGATAGAACCTTGGTTTTCTCAGTCTATAGAAAACCCACCCATACAGACAGATACATTCACCAACAATCCCACCACCCCTCCTCGCAACAATATGGAGTCATTAAGACACTACACAACAGGGCTAAACTTATCTGTTCAAATGACAATGCCCTAACCACAGAACTAAATCACATTCTCAACACTTTCTCAGCCAATGGATGCTCACCCCAAAAAAAATCGAAAAAATATTGAAACTAGTAAACCACCACCACACACACACACACACACACACACACACACACACACACACACACAAGGATTACTCTAAATCCATCACTATATCCTATGTCCACAGCACCTCAGAAAAAATAACAAAAATCCTAAAAAACATGACTTAACTTCTTGTTACAGACCATATAAAAAATTGGCATTCCTTATCTGCTCTACTAAAGACCAACTCCCCCGACCTACCTGGGGTATACCAGCTCCCTTGCAGCTGTAAGCTGTCCTACTTTGGCCAAACAGGCAGGACAGCAAATATAAGAATTTCAGAACACAAGAACTACATCCAGTTTCACCAATACAGCCACTCTGGTCTTGCTGACCATGCGCTGCATACCTGCCATAGAATACGGTGAAAGAAAGCCATGATAATACACCGCAGTAAATACAAATATGGAAGGCTTTTCATGGAATCAGCTTCAGCCCTAAGAAACAATCCAAACCTCAACAAATTTGGCTGCATGAAACTGCCTCAAATTTGGGAAACCTACATCAGAAGACCTTCAGCCCAATCGCCCAAGAATACCAATATTGCCTGCTAGGAGGCACCATCAGGACTTTAGGAGAAATAATAGCTTCCTCACTTACTGTTTGTTGTGCCTGCATGCACATGTCTTGTTCTTAAGTTTCTTGAAAATGGCAATGTGACGTTGCTGAAATATTGAAATATATTAAAATTTATTTTAATGTATATCCTAGTTGGCGTTGTAATTTCTTTAAATTATTTAGTAAAAAATGCATAACCAACGTCTAAGCCTTTCCACGAGAATTAAAATGCGATTAAATAAAAAATAATTCATTGAAGCCCATGGGCCACTAAGCTATACTGCAGTATTTAGAATTGTAAGATGCTTTCCAGATTCACAAGGAATGCTGTGCATTTGAAACTTTACATAAAATCCTATAAAAAGAAATGTTAAATAGACATGCTTCTTCAGCCATCTACCAGCTCCAACTGTTACTTAAGTACTAGTACTAACGTCGCAGGTAGATGGCTGAAGTAGTAGTTCGTTCTAATGCACTCTCTAGTTCCTTCCAGATACATCTCGAATGTTCTCGATACTTCATTATTTTCATATAAATACAAGAGGATCTCATCGATAGTCAGTCAGTCAATTGTGAACAGTGTGATATTCGTGTATAAGCGCACACAGGTTCATCGTGTCAGCCATAGCCTATTGTGGTTTTATATTGCCATACTTTTTTCATTAGTGCGAGACATATTCATTGGATAATAACCATTACACAGCCATTTTGGATCATTTTTTGGGTTCGCCTTCCTTCACTATGGCGTCTATGAGTAAAAAGCGTAAATCAAGTGATTCTACTTGGGTTTTTAATGAAAAGTGGACCAATGTGTACTTTTTTTTTGCGTATCGATAATAAGCCAGTGTGTTTAATTTGTCCTGAGTCAGTGTCAGTATCAAAAGAATACAATATAAAATGACACTATGAGACAAAGCTTGCGTCCAATTTCGATCACTTTCAAGGGCAATTTTTTTCAGCTATTACATAGCATGCTTTGATGCATGCTTCGATCTCCTCCTTCTGCCTTTTAAACGTACCCTACTGGCCTTTTAAATCAATTTGGAGAAGTTCACTTTGTGTCAAAGTAAGTTATGTAATAGCTGAAAAAATTGCTAAAAATCAAAAGCCTTCTTGGACAGCGAGTTTGTGAAAGAGTGTCTCATCGTTGCTGAAGGATATTCTATGCCCAAATAATAAGGAAGTGTTTAAAAAACCAAGTTTGTCTGGGGTAACTGTAGCACGACCTGTCGAAGAACTTGCCAATGATGTTGAAGGAACTTTTAAAAAAAAAACGGTCGTCCGAATTTATGTCATATTCACTTGCTTTAGATGAGAAGCAAGTGAATATACAGCACAACTGGCTATCTTTGTCTGTGGCATTGACCAACAATTCAATGTGACAGAAGAACTGCTAGTGTTCGTACCTATGAAGGGAAAAACAACGAAAGTCACTGATATTCTTGAAGCCGCCAAGAAAACACTCCAGCATTTCAACCTCAGCTTAACCAACCTCGAGGGTGTGGTAACTGATGGTGCCCTCCCATGGTTGGAAAGAACAAATGGTTTGTTGCACTGCTACGGAAAGAACAAGAACTAGAAGGAAAGGATTTCGTCCATTACCACTGTTTAATCCACCAGGAGAATTTGTGCACGAAAACAATTGGATTTGAGAATGTCATGAAAGTTATTATGACTGTCATCAATATTATTAGGGCAAGACGATTGAATCATCATCAATTCCAAGAGTTTTTGACCCAATTGTGCGAAGCGGATCATGCCGATGTGGTTTATTTTAGTGATATGCATTGGTTGAGCAGTGGGAAGGTTCTTAAAAGAGTCTTTGCTTAAGGAGCGAAATACAGCAGTTTATGCAAACAATGGGAAGCCGATTGCAGAATTCAACGATCCAAAGTGAATGACAGACTTTTCTTTTGTGACTGTCATCTTGTTGCATATGAATGACCTAAATACACAGCTGTAATCCAAAGATCAACTGGTACACACTCTGTTTGATCACATCAAAGCTTTTGTGGCCAAGCTCAAACTTTGGGATGCACAACTCGCGAAAAAAGACTTAACTCATTTTCAGCTTCTCACTGAGTCCAACTGTTCCTCTCTTGATGAATGCGCTACAAAATTAAGCTTGTTGCAAAGTGAGTTCGAAGAGAGATTTAGTGATTTTCATAACCAACAGTCTTCTTTAGATTTATTATCAATGCTATTCAGTGTCAATGCTGCCGAAATGCCAGGCCAAGTACAAATGGAGCTGCTTGAACTCCAAAACAACTCTTCTTTGAGAAAAAAAGACCTACTGTGACCATTACATCAGACCTCTGATGTAAATGGTCACAGTTGTTCGTAATTATGTGCAGTGCTAATTCAACATTGCTGCCATTAACAGAGAGGGAATGTGCTAATTGTAATTATTTCTTTACCTATTTTACACAAAAATTCCATGTAACCTACTGAGATGACTTTGCTATTAGGAAAGTTGGACTGTAGAAAATAACATTTTAGGAAAGGAAATCAAAAATTTCAGAAATGTTTCAGTGCCATTAGGAAAGCAACAGAGACAATAGATGAATCTGGCAGAATGGAGCTGAGATGGTTAAAAAATAACCCCAAAAAATTAAATTATTATTATTATTATTATATGACACCTTCAAGGAGTCCAAGGACTCATTGAGGGAGGGCACCTACTCTACAATTCTCCGTCTCCATGATTCAATCCACTAACTACATCAAACCTCTGCATCTACACCAACCCCATCCACTGCTCACCACTAGTATTTTCACATACAATCACAAACATCCATGCCCACAGCGGGATTCGAATCCACAGCCTTTTGGCTGGAGAGCGGATATGCTAACCACTCAGCCAACCAGGAAACTCTTTGACATGGTATATTCAAGCAAACATATGTGCAAAAAACCATCTTTAAGATGAAAAGAGTCAAAGAAAGTTTAATTGGGAAAAATTGAGGTGACTGATGTTTGATTTAGCTGAAATTTTAGTTTTTGTTAGAAAAGTAGGTGATGTGCTGCAGACTGGAGAATGGAAATTAACACTGGAAGAACTGAGACCACATTTGTGAAGTGAATCTGTTAAGGCTTTGGGAGGTGTGCCTTTAAAAACAATCATGAAATGCCAACTCCTTTTGAGAGTTGGCATTTCATGATTGTTTTTAGTTAAGAAGTTGAAATTTGGAGAGGTGAGAAATATACATGATTGATTCCTTACTAAGTCATATACATGGAGAATTTCACCCATTTCCTCTGCAAATCATCACCCATATGCTGGAAGAAAGTCTGGGATTCATTTCTGATATGTTTAGGTCAGTCACAAGAACCAGCTTTTCTTTATTGTCAGCTGTCCTCTCTAACAAAAAAAAAAAAAAAAAAAAAAAAAAAAAAAAAAAAAAAAAGTCCTCTACTTCTTCCCTACTATAAACCCATCTGTGTGACCACAGGCACAAATAACTCATTCTTCAATTTACTATCTTGAAATTTGCTGACTACTCTACTTGAAACTGCCATTCAAGAAGTTTGTTTTCATGTTTAGTGTTGAATACTCTAGCTCTTTGCTTATTTTTCCTGGTCACTGTTCTTGAAAATTCTCAGTTTATGGTTATTAGAAGTAACATCTGTTTTAGCCTTCTTAATCTCAGTAACATCAGTTATCTCTACATAGTATTTCTTTACATTAATTCCTTTTATAACCCCTTGAAGCTTCTTAATGATGCATATTGTAAATTCTGTAAAGTATGAGGTTGACTTTGCCTTGCTTCTTTAATGAAAACAGTAGGAATCTCGTTTAACTGGATGATGCCTCAGCAGGCATGTCATTTGATTATGTTGTAACCATGATATTTTGTGTGTGTGTGGACATTAAAATCCCAAGCTCATCCTCATTTGTTTATTATTGAGATGGATGGGACACATGCCACTTGAAGATGAGGATTGGATGTTTGATCACAAGCACCGGCCAGTTCTCTGCATTTCTTATAAAAATGCAGAGAACCAGCTAGTGCCAATGATCAAAAATACACACACACACACATACACACACCGTGTGGAAGTTAACATCCAGTTACTTAGCGTTGTTCCTTAATCCACTTTAAAAACTTTTCACAGAAACATTTCATAACCATTAGTCTTTCATAGCCTGAGTAGTGATTTTAACTATTAAGCTACTACTTGAATGTATAGCCTCTATCAACAGAACTGAAGTTACATTTGAAATATATCTAGGAAGTAATTCTCTTAAATGCATTATAATGGAAATCAACATACGTTTTTCATGTTCTATGCTTTATTTTATAGAGAAATGAACTGTTTTTACTATACAAAATGTATTGTCCTGACTCTTATTTCATGTACAAATTATTATTATTATCATGAATATAATATGGGCAAAAGCAAATACATAATTTGTCTGCTACAGTATGACAAAAATACTTCAGTATTTGTTCAGTATTATCTCAAAAAAAAGTTTGAGAACAACTGCACTGGAGAATTATTTCATTACATATTTTTGGCAGAAGCTAATGATTTTTGTATGTATTTTTTAAGATATAATCACAAGTATGTATATCACAAAACTTTTTATTTATGGATTTCTTAAATCATATTCTTGTAGACACCTGGAAGCATTCATCCCCTTCTTGAATTCAGTGTTAATCTGTGTCACGAGTATCCTCCCAGAATGCAAGTAATTGCCTGTCTAAAAGTACTAGAGTTTGTAGTGTCCCTTCCAGGAAGAAAAGGTGAATATTGAACATTTCAAATGACTATTATTTGTTTATAACTAAGCTTGAATTATAGTTGCTCATTATCTTCCAGCTACTACAGATTGTATCACCACTGACTTGTTTCTATGGTTTATTTGTTGATAAGTCTATTATATACAATAGTTTAGACTTCTTAGATGACCATCTTGCAATTCATGCTAGGTTTGGCTAGATATCAGGTCGGTTACTTTAATTTATAATTTTTTATCGAAATTAACTTTCTCCCTTAAATGCACATATGAAAATTTGTCATTTTGGCATAGTTCTCCATGTTCGACATACTAAGAGAGAGAGATGACATTTCTCTCCATAATATGAAATAGTTTTGTTTCAAGTGAATGTGATGTAATATTTCAATGACAAAGCTGATTTTATATGGAAAGATATAGAAAGATTACTTTTATATGATTACACTATAGCGGCTCTGATTTGGAAAATAGGAATTTAAAGGGGGGGGGGGGTAAATAGTAAGCACTAGGCCTTGAACAATATTAAAAAAATGCTTTCACATTAAACTTTCATATACTACATCTACCATTATCTTTGATTTAGCAATTTTTCACTCTTATGAAGTAAAGGTAAATATCTAGAAGTATTTAGAAATGAAAGGTCAACATGGTATCTTTCAGTGAGCTCAGTAGCCAATTAAATTCTGACACACACACACACACACACACACACACACACACACACACACACACACACACACACACACATTAAGGAAAGTGTTATGTTATGATAGTGGCAGTAGTAGTAATAGTAGTACTCCTAATGGATAAGAACCAGGATGACCCAAATTTTGTATGTCATTTTTTATTATCATATCATTTCCAAAGTGCATTTACAAGAACTGGTATGTCTTTTGCAGAAGGACCGTTATGTTTTGTGAATTGGGCTGATGACTTACCTATGTATGGAAAATGCAACACCCATCTTACTATTAGTCATATTCTTGTGGAGTGTGAGTGCTTCACACAAGAGAGAGAGAAATTACACTTTTACTTATCTGGCTGAGCCCTAGCTACACTCAGACAGATTGCGCAATGTTTTTAGATTTTTACAAAACATTAATTTATTCTGAGACATTTTATTATGGATTTGTATATATGTAGATGTCACATTGTAAATACTAAACTTTGCACATATATTTTGTACTATTCACTACTTTATCTCCTTGTAATTATATATTTATTTATTTACCTACCAACACCCTGTATCATGGCACAGTATAGCCTTTGCTGTCCTTGCACCATAAAACTCCAAATCAATCAATCAATCAATTTCACCAACCATGACTGTAGGGTGCTGTGAAGGATTTATGTAAAAACTGCCATTCGTCAGCCAACATGTTGAATGTGGAGTTCCAGACTTGGACTGTAATGCAAATCTGCACAAAAACATTCAGAGAACCAAAGCTCACAACGTGGGTGGGACTGCAATATTCAAGCTTACATTACCCGAACTAACATACGGTGCCATTTTCAGTGGTTCAAAGGGCATGTATAGTGGGGCATTGAAACTTAGAAAGCTGTGTTATGGAGCAACTAATCATGCTACACACTGTACTGAGCAGATAGATGAACATGGTGGATGCCCAACTATGTAATTGTGAAGGTGGCAGTGTGATGGTATGGTCCTGTTTTTCCTAGTTTGGCCTCAGAACTCTCCTTGTGATGCCACGAACATTGAACTTCAAGAGATATCTGGACATACTGAACAATGAAATGCTTCCTGCTTTGTGGCGTTTTTGTGGAAGTGACCATTGTCTCTTTGAACAAGACAATGCACCCTGTCATACGGCTGCTTTAACTGCATGGTTTGTGGACATGAATATCACCACACTTGAAGTATTGGATGAGGTCGAGGGACATCTGCCCCACAACAGTTCAGGACCTCATTGCATGCATACAGGAACAGTAGTCCAAAATTCCCATTGAATTTTGGACATTGACTGAATAACATTCACTCCTCGTGGAAAGTATGCCTCAAGAATTGAATGTCACCACATTTGACTGGTCTCCACAGAGCCATGATCTCAACCCTATTGAACATCTGTGGGATAAACTGGAGCATTGGGTGAGGTCAAGAGACGTCTGCCCCCACAACAGTCCAGGATCTCATTACATGCATACAGGAAGAATGGTCCAAAATTCCCATTGATTGCTATCATGTTTGTGGAAAGTATGCCCCAAGGATTAGTGTAGTCATCAGGGAAAAAGAGGTCCTATATCTTATTAAGGTAGATACAATGGGTGTTTGTTCCTCACACTCGGGGTCCGTTGATCTCTTTCCAACAATGTATATTACTATGCATTATGGGAAGGTCACTATCTAGGAGCAGTTTTGACCTGTATTGAGATTTCATCATTGGAAGCTAATTCAGGAAGATACTGAGATTAAATAAATGCAGAAGTCATATTTTTCATGTACAGGTAGTAAAATGTCATATCATCATATTATTAAAATGGTCTAGATCAAAGATAGCTTGTAGAAAATTTTTCTGCTTGCATGCAAAGTATTATACCAGACAAGAAATCACGAGGCCACTGATGAGACTTCAGTAAAGTTTGAAATTGGTGTAGGTAGATCTCTTTATAATGCATAAAAATGTACATGTCTGAAAGGAATCAGGCTCTGCATTATGGGATACTGAGACAATTGTGGCAAAACCATCAACCTCTGTAAAAGTAGTCCAGTTGTAAAGATACTCGATGTTCAAATTTTGCTTGCTTAAATTTGGATAAAGGATTAAAACAAGAACATAATTTCTTGCCGAGTATAATTTAAGAATATGAGTCTTCCATTCAGTTTTTTAACTCATTAGTTAGTTTTATTGCTTTAGTTAGTTATATTGCTTTAGTCTACCAGACTTGATTAGTCTACCAGACACAGCTTTGTTTTAGAACCTTTAAAAAGTTTATATGAATATTATCAAAATGCTTTTACTAGGTTATTGAAGCATAAAGTTTTCTCATGAATGAATATGGTTATTATACGTGTGGCAAATCTGTTATTTTAGTTTCTTTCCAACTGTCTTTGAAAACAGTTTTCATGTTTTGTTGAAAAGATTCATTTAAATCATTAAAACATATAATATTCAAGAAGAATATGAAAAGGAGTATTACAATACCTATATATGTATATTCAGGGTGATCAAAATTAAAGTTTCCCTGTTTAAGGTCTAGGGGAGTGTCATCTAATGATCCGAATGCTACAAAACTTTGCAGGAATACATTTTGCATTATGTGGAAGCGATAAATGGGAGAGAGAGAGGGGGGGGGGGGTAGTTCCGAAATTCACCACCAGAGGCATTGCAAAAACACCAAATGCACGGAATTTGCATATCATTCAATTCAGGAGGGTTAAAAAGATGAACACGGATTTTTCCTTTCATTCCGGTTGTTAATACCTCCCGTAGTGATGGCACTAACCTTGTCCCAACATGCTTTGCTCGTGAAGCTGTACTACCCAAATGCAATGCTGTAGCTGCACTCCGTGAATTTCATCTCCTGAACCAATGTCAGGAGTTTACTCTCTCCACGTGCTCTGTGACAAATGATTAGTCGTTTTGAAGAAATGGGATCATTGGGAGTTTGACCTGGCAAAGGTTGCAAACCAATCAGTTCACAACAAGTGAATAAAGTTGCTACTGCCATTGTGGAGCAGTCAATAACAGCATTGGTTCCTGCAGTGCACGTGCTGTATCAATACACATAGATGTGCCTTACACAAATGCCTGAAGGTTCTACTGAACATTCTGCATTTCTACTCATTCAAAATAACCCTGACATAGGAGTTGCACCTGCAGGACTTTGAAAGTCGATTGATGTTCACTTTAACATTCCTTGTTAACATTGAAATTGCTCGAGTAGAACTGGATGCTGTGTGGCTGTGCATGATTTTGTAGGGGAGATGAGGCTCACTTTTGCCTGAGCATAGCTGTGAACACCCACATTTGCCAGGTATGGGTTACAAAACTGGGGGGTGGGGGGGGGGGGGGGTGGGGGGGGGGGGGGGTGGGGGGGGGGGGGGGTGGGGGGGGGGGGGGGTGGGGGGGGGGGGGGGTGGGGGGGGGGGGGGGTGGGGGGGGGGGGGGGTGGGGGGGGGGGGGGGTGGGGGGGGGGGGGGGTGGGGGGGGGGGGGGGTGGGGGGGGGGGGGGGTGGGGGGGGGGGGGGGTGGGGGGGGGGGGGGGTGGGGGGGGGGGGGGGTGGGGGGGGGGGGGGGTGGGGGGGGGGGGGGGTGGGGGGGGGGGGGGGTGGGGGGGGGGGGGGGTGGGGGGGGGGGGGGGTGGGGGGGGGGGGGGGTGGGGGGGGGGGGGGGTGGGGGGGGGGGGGGGTGGGGGGGGGGGGGGGTGGGGGGGGGGGGGGGTGGGGGGGGGGGGGGGTGGGGGGGGGGGGGGGTGGGGGGGGGGGGGGGTGGGGGGGGGGGGGGGTGGGGGGGGGGGGGGGTGGGGGGGGGGGGGGGTGGGGGGGGGGGGACTGGTTCCCTGGCAAAAACAACGGTGGCCTTGTTTAACTGGGCGACGCCCCAGCCGGCATGAAATTTTGTCATGTTGTTACCATCATTTTTTATTTTGGTTTAACCAATAAGAATACAATTTGGTCGGCTAAATCCCAAATTGCCAGCCCAACCTCATTCGTTCAGTATCAAAGTAGATACCCAACAGGGTGCACCACGAGAAGGTGAGGATTGGACATTAGGTCAGAAGCCCTGGTCGGTTCTCCGCATTCCTTTAAAGGCTATGTGGAGGTCTCCTCTCAGTTATACAGCTTTGACCCTTAAGCACCCCAGAAGTAAATGCAACGATGTCGATATCACTTGTGCTTTGCTGCTCAAATTTCTGGTATGTTCTGAATTGGTAGAAAGGATAAGCATAAAACTGAGGAACTTAGAATAAAGAGTCACTTTTGTGATTTCATTACTTTCCTTAGTGTAGCAATCAAGACAGAGTTGAGATCGAAGATTTTACCATGATGAACTGTATTTCCCATTATATAATATCTTTCAAGGGTGTGCAGAAAGGCTTATCTGTAAGTATCAAAAAAAAAAAAAAAGGACAAGGCAGAAGAGAAGTGAATTATAGTAATCTTGTTTAGTCTCCTTTCTTCTTGCAGAAGATTATACAGTCAACTCTCAATACAGCAAACACCATTATAATGAATTCACTCACTATAACAAACAACCAAAATGTTATAACCAGTTTTAGTAAACAATTCACTGGTCCATATGAATCTGGCATATCAAAGGTTTTACAAGCTAAGAGATTATATAAGCAGGTTTCAACAAACTTACTTTAGTAAAATCAATACAATTTCAAATAATTGAAAAGTGACAATTCCAATGTTTCAATTTATTTTTCTCATTCTTGTTTGTGAAGATTAAGATAATCACAGTTTCTTCACTTTCTTCAGCCTACTGTGATAAACCATTTTTATCTGCTGATGGCATGTTTCAGCTTGATAAATTAAAGTGCTTATATCTATATCTATATGATACTAAATTAAACATCAAAGAAGACAGAACTCTCAGATTTTTGTACAGATTAATACTAATCCTATCATTAATATATAAAAGATATCTTAATCATCAGGCAAATTCTTCGTAGTAGAATAGTGTTATACATATTTAAAGGGATGCTTAAGGATCAAAGCTGTACAACTGAGGGGAGATCTCCACATAGCCTTTAACACGTTCATTGCCAAGCTGAAAATTGAAATTTCGTGTGGTGGCCAAATTTTTTTTTTATTTTTTTTCTTGTGCTCAAAATAAGCTAATATATTATTTATATGCTTTTATTATTATGTACATAGGATTTATGTACTCTAAATATCTATTACACGATATCGCTTGATATGTAATTCGGTCAAATAAGTTATATATTTTACAAATAAAAAACATTTAAATATAATAATTATAACTTTAATTATCAGTCTTTTATAATCACATAGAATTTTTAAAAATAATGTACAAATAGAAAAAAATAATTATCAAAAATCAACATTTATAGGGTACTTACAAAAAAAAAACAAAAACAATACTCAAAATAAATAAAAACTAAATTTCAAGCACGCTAGATCAACGAATAACTAAACAAAATCGTCGCGTCATCACCTTGTCTGAATGCCGCTACTGTGCGCACTGGCTAACATAAACAATAGACAATGGCTGGCAGCCACCCCCACTCCACGTAAGTCAATCCCTTCCCTAGTGGCCAATATAAATATTACGCGCCGTTTGGCTGTGGCCGCTATACTATTCCGCTTAGAAACTTGATAGCGGCGTCCACGCGATAACGCATGATCGGCCGTTTGGTGAGAACTCGCATCACACGATATCGCATGATTGGCAATGAACGTGTTAAAGGAATGTGGAGAACCGACCAGGGCTTCTGACCTAATGTCCAATCCTCACCTTCTCTTGGTGCACCCTGTTGGGTATCTACTTGGATACTGAACGAACGAGGATGGGCTGGCAATTTGGGATTTAGTTGACCAAACTGTATTCTTAATGCTTAAACCAAAATAAAAAAAATTATGGTATGACATGACAAAATTTCATGCCGGCTGGGGCATCGCCCAGGTAAACAAGGCCCCCGTTGTTTTCGCCAGGGAACCAGGGCGAACAGCGAAAGGTCAGCTACTGGAACAAATCTGAAAAAAAAAAACTCCAACTCAACATCACCAGAGTTAAAGATCGGTACTATCAACAAAAGAAGCCTGAATGGCAAAGAAATGGAGCTAGCTGAGGAATTAGATAAGTACCAGATCGACATAATAGGGGTGACTGAAACAAAAAAGACAAAAACGGCTGAGATCTTTCTGAGCAATAAATACAAAATGTTATATTCAGGCAATGACAATCAAGGAAAAAAAGGAGTAGCCATAGTATTCAACACAAAATACGAGGCTAATCTTCTTGAATGGCAGTCAGTCTCAAGTAGAGTAATGTGGGCAAATATGAGAATGGTGAAATAGACAATGAGACTTATTTGTGCCTATGGTCCCACAGAAGGTTCTACTAAGGTAGAAGTGGAGGAATTTTTTGAGGCTTTAGAAAAAGCAACTGACACAATGAAAAAGGAAAAGTTGGTCCTTGTTGGGGATCTAAATAGCAGAGTAGGAAATGATTGTGAGACATACTAAAATATTTTGGCAAAATTTGGAGAAAAGAGCAAAGCTAATAATAATGGCAAATATTTCTTGGATTTCTGCTCAGGACATGGACTGGTTATTACTAACACCATGTTCCAACATAAAAATGGGCACAAATTCACATGGAGAGAAGAGGCAAGGAATAAGAAAAGTCTCATTGACTATGTTATGGTTGATGGTGATGTCTCCCTGGTGCAGGACACCTGAGTGTACAGAGGATTTGAAATTGGAAGTGATCACTATTTAGTCTTGAGCAGGATAAAATTGAATTTCATATTGAAAAGAATAACATGTAAGAAAGTTTTAAAGCGAATAAAAGTTGAGCAGCTCTCAGATGTGAACTGTAGACTAAAATACACAAAGATTATTGAAGAAAAAATGAAAGAGTTTAAGAATAGGAATCAGACCATGGAGATTCAGTGGCAAACTCTGAAGAAAACATTGATTGATTCTGCCAGAGAGGCATGTGGTGAGGTTGTGTGCAAGGATAAAAAAATCAGAACTCCCTGGTGGACACAGGAAGTTAAAGAGGCAGTGAAGGAAAAGAAGAAAGCATATCAAAAGTTCCTGGCAAATAAGTCAGCTTGTGCTCTTACAGAATACTAAACACTGTGTAAAACTAGCTAAACAAAAGTCATGGGAGGACTTTGGCATGAATATAGAAAATAAATATCAAGAAGGTGGCAAAACTGGAGGTTGTTGAAGGAGCTTAGGAATGGAGGAAAGAGTGCTGTAAAAGATGTTAGAGATGATAAAGGTGACATGAAAATGGAAGAAAAAGATATCCTTGAAGTATGGAGTAATTACTTTGAAAAACTGCTAAATGAAACAAGCAGTGATGACAGCACAGTAATAAAAAACACTGACCAAGCATGCAGTCAGGAATACATATCCATACTTGAAGTAGAAAAAGCCATCAAAGGCTTGAAATGTGGAGAGGCAGGAGGAGTAGATGATATTCGACCAGAAATGCTGAAGTATGGTGGTATAAGAGTCTTACAGTGGCTGCACTGCATAGTTCAGAAAGCCTGGACAGAAGGACGAATTCCGATGATTGGAGTAGAGCTCTCATAATATCCATATATAAAAAGGGAAATAAAACTGAATGTGAGAATTACAGAGGTATTTACCTACTGAGTGTTCCTGCCAAGATCTATGCTAGTATACTTGAGAAACAGTTGAGAAGAATTGTGGAAGAAAAGCTTGGTGAAGAACAAGCTGGATTCAGGACAAATAGAGGCTGTCAGGATCAGATCTTCACTTTACGACAAATAGTCGAGAAAGCATGGGAATATAACAAAGATCTCTATTTAAGTTTTGTCGATTTGGAAAAGGCATATGACAACTTGCCAAGAGAGGAGCTATTCAGTTATATGGTGTCAATGGGGCATTATATCAAGCAATACTTAGTCTTTATTTGAGTTGTAAGTCAGCAGTTAGAATAGAAGGAAGTACAGGAAGATGGTTTAATGTTAAATCTGGTGTCAGACAAGGATATACATTATCCTCTCTGTTATTCATTATCTATATGGATCACATTATGAAGGAAAGTGGTATTAAACATGATATCAAAATTGGAGATGTTAATGTCAGCTCTTTGCTTTATGCGGATGATGTTATACTTCTAAATAAATCCGCTACAAGTCTGCAAGATTCTCTGTCTAAATTGAATAGCTGTTGTAATAGATATGGTATGAAGGTCAGCAATAAAAAGACAAAGACAATGAAAATAGGCAGAATCATTGAAAATGTGAACTGTGTTGTGAATGGAGAACCTGTGGAACAAGTGAAACATTTCAGCTACTTAGGCACAATTTTTACTTAAGATGGTAAATTAAATATAGAAATAGACAACAGAATCAGCAAAGCTGGTATGGTAGGAAGTCAACTGAATAAATTCATATGGAATAAGAGAGAAATTAGTCGGAACATTAAATTAGCTGTATACAAGACAGTGTTCAAACCAGTTTTAACTTATAGATCTGAGAGCTGGGTCAGAAGTAAGACACTTGGCCAAAGACTAGAGACCGCAGATATGAGAATCCTGAGAAAGATTATAGCCATGAACAGATGGCATCAATGGCAATATCATATTAAAAACGAGGATATTAGGAAAGAACTCGTTGTCAACATCCAGGAATGCGTTAGAAGAGCTAATCTCAGGTGGTATGGTCACTTAAACAGAAAGGGAGAAGAAAAATTAGCAGAACAAGTATTCTCTGCCAGGTTGGCAGCAAAATGACCTAGAGCAAGGCCAAGATATAGGTGGATTGATACGGTACAAAGTGCCTCAGATGATAGAAATATGTAAGATCTAATAATGTTGGAGTCTTGACAATTAACAGACTGATTTGGAGGAAAATTGTAGATAGGAAGTTAGTAATGATACTATCATATCCTGTACACCCCTTGAGGGTACATGGCAGGAATTTGATGATGATGATGATGACGATGACATATTTACTAACTATACTGTATGAGAAATGAATGGTGACTGCGTGAATATTTTGTTAGTCTCTTTCTTCTCTCAGATTTTCTTCTAAGAGTGTGTTGTTATTAATTTGGTGTCAAGTCACTTATTATTAATATTAATAAGTGACTTGACACCAAAACAGGAATTGGTGCCAAGTCACTTGCTCAAAAAGTTTGATAATAAAAATTTTACTATTTTGTTTGCAAATTGCCACACATGCATGCACAAAAAGGATCAATTCTCTTAATAATAACATGTACCACAAATAACTTATCTTTTTTTATATTGTTTAATTTAACTAATTTAATATAAAAAAAGTTATATCACTTACTTTCTTTAATATTTACAAGAAATGGATGAGTGTTTCCTAAAGGTGAATTAAGAATATTGCTGACTAGTTTTATTGCTTTAATTTTTAATGGAAACAAAAATGGCAAAATCAGTAACAAAGATGGTTCAAGAATGCTTGCTTCCACTGGGATATTACTGTGGCAAAGAAGTGTGACTGCATTAATTTTTATATCAAATCTAAAAAAAAAAAATTAAAATAAATAAATAAAATAAAGTATCATAAATAAAAATTACATAGGAAGTTACACAATAATAAATGGAATTCTGATTTCATATCAGTTTATACAGAAATTTGTGAGACTATTTGCATAACACAAAGTAGTAAGTCAAATACATTTATGGATCATGTCACTTCTTTGCATATATATGGTAAGGTTTAATTCTCTTGGTAACATTTTCATGAGAATGTTACAGATAATGTCTAGAGCATCAGTTCCCAACTGGTGGTATGCGTAACCCTGGGGGGTATGTGCTGGGCCGTTCAGGGGGATACATGAAAAATAATCAGTAATCGCAGAAAAACAAGTAAACTATTTTACATTAAGATAGGCATTGAACAAAAGTGTTAGTATTTAAAACGGCTATTTTAAAAATAAGCGGTACAATTTATAGAAATGGGTTTAAAAGGAGTACACAAGTGGATAAAGGTTGGGAACCACTGGTCTAGAGCAAGGGTCGGCAACCAGAGGACCACGGACCGCATGAGGCCTAAATGTGCATTTTTGGTGGACCATAAAAGGTTGACCATACTTATATGGTATATGGTCCATATGTTGAATTATTTAAATAATGCATTTTATAATATAATATGAATAATAAATTTAAAATAATTTTATACCTATACTTTGTGATATCACCGTGCAACTTGGCGCAAGTCAACCGTGTGAGTCATCATGAATGGGGATAACAAAGGCCACTTCATCCAACGACAGCCGAGATTTTGGCGCATTTTTGCAGTGGCGTTCCCTGGTCCGTCTTTTAATTTAATTCAATAACATAAACTATTATTTTCAGAGGATATATATTTGTTAAAAATAATTTAAAAAACGGGTTCAAGAAAACATAAAATTGCAGATGAAAGAAGAAGGTTTAATGATGAATGGAACAGCAAGTACTTTATTGAAAATAGGGGTAAGTCCCTTTGTCTTATTTGTCATAAAAGTGTTGCTGTTATGAAAGAAATATTATATCAGACGTAATTACGAGAATGAACATTAAAGCCAATAAAAGGATTTGAACTGTGAACTTAGAAAAAATCAAATCAGTAAATTACAAGTTTCTTTGACTGCTCAGTAAAACATATTTAAGCAGCAAAGTATTCATAATGAATCATGTTCGTGCTAGTTCTGTCGTTGCGGAACTGGTTGCGAAAGAAGGAAAGCCTTATACAGATTCAGAATTTATTAAACGATGTTTATTATCTGTAATTGAACAAATATGCCCATAAAAGAAGACGTTATTTCAATTTATTAGTTTATCTGCAAGGACTTGTACCTGCAGACTACAGGACTTGCAGCCCGATTATTAAAAATGAAAGTTTGAATGTGGACCGCGAGTCTGAAAAGGTTGCCAACCCCTGGTCTAGACCAAGAAAAGTCTTGCATATTAATTCCATCACATTCAAGGATTTATCTCAAAACAGAGATAAATCCATATTCAACATGGTCTTTATTCTGCCAATGTGTTTTGCACTGAAAGCAATTTATTATGTTATAATTTACATTAGTACTCTACAGGGGTATTAGTTCTACTTTTCTGAATTGTTAGCAACATGAAAAATTACATTTATCTCCAGCTGAATTATACTGTGAAATAAGTTACTTACCTTTTCTTTTTATGTCCTTTAAAACGTTTCTTAAGAATTTGTTTCAAAACTGGTATTAGATCAGATTTTGAAAGATGTTGGGATAACACCTGGAAATGAAATGTGAAATTAATATCAGATTAAGTACTATATATAAATGATATAAGACATACATGTTCAAGTAGCAGTATAAGATTCTACTGAAATATTACAAAAATCATTATAAAATAGAAAGTTCACAATATTTCTACAATAGCTAACAAGGTTTTGGTTTTTATTTCAGTTCACAATAATTTTGGTTTCGGTTTACTATTTTCAGTTTTCGTTTTAGTTCACTATTTTGGAGTGCTGCCTGTTTTTATGATGTTCACTAATAGTGTAAACAAGTTGACATTTGTAGTGTTTTATTCATTTTCTATAGCTATAAAATGGATACATCTCTAAGAAAGTGTTCAAAAATATGTACTCTTTCTCAGCATGCATCCATGACTCAAAGACAAATTGCAATGAGTATGGTGTTGCTATGGGTACTGTTAATGCAATTTTAAAGAAGTTTAGGGAGACAGGTACCTTTTCTCCTGACAGAAAAGGAAAATATAGGCAAAAGCTACACTTACTCAAGATCGTTTACTAATTAGAAAAAGCAAAATGAATCCGAGATTGTCTGCTGTAGACTTAAATAGACTTGGCAGCTAGTCGGATTAATTTCTGACATGACAGTTTGTTGAAGATTGTAGGAAGCAGGGAGAACTTAACCACAGACCAAAAAAGAAATAGCTGTTGACAAAGGCTATGCAGGAAAAGAGGCTCCAGTGGTCAGAAGTGTACAAAGATTGGACTGTCGAGAAGTGGAAGTAGGTCATATTCTTAGATGAGAGCCATTTCTTTGTCCCAGGAGAGTGAGTATCGATGTTTGCAAATCAGTAGCTAAGAGGATTCTCCTGCCTACCTTCAATAAGCTCCTAAATACCCTGCTAAAAAGATGCTTTGAGCATCTTTTAAGCAGAGGGGGGGGGCATCTTTAAAATCACTTGTGCTTGTTAATGGTATGATAAACAATGACCAATACATAAAAATATTGGAGAAAAGAGTGGTCCCACAGATCCATAAAGACAAATAACTCATCTTCCAACAAGATCTTGCTCAATGCCACACTTGAAAAAATGTGAAAAAGCAAAAATCACAACATCTAATTGCTTCAGTGGCCAGGTCCTGGACATTAACCCAATAGAAAATTTGTGGGCCATAGTGAAAAAGAGACTTGGAAAAGTAAATTGTGATACAAAGGATCACTTAATACAATCAATTATAAAAGCATGGTTTTGAGATGCAGAAATGCCTAAGTGAATTAATGAACTCATTAGGAACAGACAAGCACATAAATATAAATTATTAGATAAAGTTGGAGTTTAATTTTTGTACTTATTTTCTTGCAAAATTAAAATTTTTCTTTAGAATGCAAGTGTTTGGATTAATTTGTTTGCTACTATATATTTAAACAATTTGCATTATCATTATCAACACAGAGAATAAAATAAATTACAACTGACTTTCACCATAGCAAATTTGCAAGGGCCACAGGAAGTTAGTAGTAAGGGACAACTTGGTATAGTAAATTACTTTTTTCCACTTATCAATAGTCCAATCTTTGTACACTTCTGAACACTGGAGCCTCATTTTCTACATAGTCTTCGGGAACAGTTGTTTCTTTTTTGGTCTGTGTACAGTCCTTCCTGCTTCCAACAATCTTCGACGAAGTGTCATGTCAGAAACATTAATCCAATCATAAATAGCTGCCAAGTCTCTATTTAGTCCACAGTAGACAATCTTGTATTCATTTTGCTTTTCCTGACTAGTAAACAATCTTGAATAAGTGATGGTTTCTTTTTTTGCCCACAATTTCCTTTTCTGTCAAGAGAAAAGGTACCTGTCTCCGTAAACCTCTTTAAAATCCCATTAATAGTACCCACTGACAAAATCGCTGCCTAAGTTCAAATCCATAACATTTATTATAATTTCTTCAACTGCATAACACAATTTCCTCTATTTGTATGCACAGGCACACACACACACACACACACACACACACACACACACACACACACACACACACACACACACACACACACACACACACACTTATTTTGCTAATCTTTCATCTCCCATTCGATTTAACTAACAATACAATCTTCAATTAGCTCTGCTCAAATATTTCTAAAATACTCTTTATTTTTAATATGGTTTTGTTTACCACTCATCATCATCTATTATCACCCTATTTTTCTTAAGAATTCTCCTATCTGCAGCCTCTAGTTGCAGACCAGATGGTGTGATGTATACTAGTAACTTTATCTTTCATGATTGCTCTTGTTTTACTATCCCCCCCCCCCAATAGGCTTGCAAACTATTTCCTGAAAAACTTGCAGTAAGAAAATTTCTCTGGAATTCTCATTTAGTTTTATACATATACAGGGTGTTCGGGATAAATTTGACATATTTATAATTAATTATATTTTTCCGTAAGTTACATGTATTAACACACACTTCTCTTCATTTAAAAGTTTGGACCCTTCTTCATTCATATACAAGATGTCAGAAAGGATGGATAGCTGGAACCCACCTGAATCATGGAAGAGAATAACTTGTATCATGATGATTCGTGCCCGCCATCAAAATAAGGATATTACGACTGCTGCCCAATGCTCCCTGAATACAGTAAAAACAATCAGGCATGAACTAGAGACTTGCAATGGTGACTACGAGGATGTAGCAAGAAGAAAGATCCCTAGCAGACGATCTGATTGCGTTCGTACAGCAGAATTCCTCGCAAATCTGCAGGAACAGGTGTTGAAGAACCCTGGCATTGGAATTCGGGCTTTGTTCGTGGAGTTGCTAACTGTAGTCAAGCCCTGGATAACAAGGGTAGCCAATGGTAGGCCGTATGTATGGCAGCAGGATTCGGCCCCTTCCCACACCTCTGGGAAAAGTCAAAAATGGTTGTCTGAAAATTTCTACGACTTCACCAGTCCAAATGTTTGGCCTCCAAACTCCCCAGACCTTAACCCCATGGATTATTTTGTATGGGGCGCAGTTGAAAAAGACACCAATCGCACTTCCAGTAATACAAAAGCCCAGTTAATGGATAAAATTAAAACAGTTTTTGCGGCCCTTCCCAGGGAGACTGTAGCATCAGCTTGTTCGAGGTTCCGAAGCAGAATTGAAGCTGTGATCGATGCTAATGGTGGTTATTTTGAGTAAATCTTGTTGATAGTATTGTAATTAACTCTGCCTGTAATGTTTTTTTGTCAATTCATTAAATTTAATAGATACAAAGAAGATTTTCTTTTTCCTTACGAAACTGTCAAATTTATCCCGAACACCCTGTATATAAATTAGTATGACAAGAATTTTACTCCAATTATCTGGGATTCAACTTTGTGGCCAAACATCCTAAATTATGTGGCACAGCCATTCTAACACTACATATTGCCATATTTCAGCATATCAAGCTGGATCATGTACTTCAGATTACTTTTCAAATTTTTAGCTTTCTATTGCATGAAATTCTACCTCCTTTTCTCCATTATTCATTGTTCTGTTGTCTGTTATCTCATTTAATAATTTTTCAAATTACTTCAGACATCTGAAATATTCTTATCTTTGGTTTTTACATCATCTTAATGATTTCTGATTACTCTTGCTACTCTTTCCACCATTTCTATGCTTTTCGAAGGCTCCAAAATATTTTGCAAATCATCATGACATCCACTGTCTATCTCCTTTTCAAAATTTTCCTATGACTTTTGTTTAGCTACTTTTACAAAGAATTTAGCTATTATAATTTTCCTGTATGTTCTAAAGAGCTGACTCTAATCTTTTCATCAATTGCATCTTCTTTTTCAACTTATGTCTACAAAGGACTTTATAATTTTCTATCTTTGATGACTTCTTTTGTGCACACTATTCATAACCTTTCTTGACTAATCTCAAATCCCATCCTACACTTTGATGACAGTGCATTCTATTCCTGTTTGTCATTTGACAACTATGGAAGTACACAAACAATTCAGCTTTATGATCTTCCATAAACAATGACTTAAATATTGGCATGATTACCATAGAGTGAGGACCACCTATTGAACTATGCTGATATCAAAACACAGTCTGTATTATTTCTCTTAAGAAAGATATCTCATTTCAATTTTCTCCCGTAACGTTGATAATATTCAGATCTCTACTCAAGCTCAGATTTCTCTTCTTGGGCCAACTTACATTTCTAGCCTTTCCTGATACAAAGCACATCACATCCACAACCTCTTCAATCTACCAAAACCTTGATATCCTCTTCTGTTTAAGACATTACTTCTCACCTGTACAACAAACATTATATAAATCCCAAATCCACATATCCTTAAAATACAGTTCTCACATTTGGGTTGGTGCATCAAAAACCTTCATAAAAATTCTTGATGCTAACTAGAAAAGGGCAGTATGCTTAATAATTCTGTCTCTCAGACACTCATTTCAATCACTTTCTCATAAGCTCTGTTTCTGCATTACACCTTTTGTATAGACATTTTTTTTGGGGAGAGTGTTCTATTTTTCCACTATTCACATAAGACATGAGTGGCTGCCAGTCAATATTCATAGATAGTTCAGCATCAAACATACAAGGCACATCCAGAAAGTAAGGCCCGATCAAGAATTTAAAAAAAAAACTGGAGAAGAAAAAAAATGTTCTATTGCTAAAATATCTAAATATACACTTTATTTTCCCGCATAGTTCCCACTGACTTCCACACATTTTTGTTATTGTGGCACCAGCTTCCATATGCTGGGTCAAAAATGTCCACCACCAGTGAGTTCAGGCATTTAGTCATGCTGTTCTTCAGTTCCGCATCTTCTTCAAAGCACTGAGATGTGAGCCACCGCTCATCATCATCATCATCAAATTCCTGCCATGTACCCTCAAAGGGTGTACAGGATATGATAGTACTACATGAAAAAAAAAAATGCATCATTGCTAACTTCCTATCTACAATTTTCCTCCAAATAAGTCTGTTACTTGTCAAGACTCCAACATTACCAGATCTTATATTTCTATCGTCTAAGGCACTTTGTAACGTATCAATCCACCTATATCTTGATCTTCCTCTGGGTTGTTTTCCTGCCAACTTGGCAGAGAGCACTTGTTTTGCTAATCTTTCCTCGCCCATTCTGTTCAAATGACAATACCACCTGAGATTAGCTCTCCTAAAGTATTCCTGGATGCCGACAATGTCAAGTTCTTTCCTAATATTCTCGTTTTTAATATGATATTGCCATTGATGCCATCTGTTCATACCTATAATCTTTCTCAGGACTCTCATATCTGCGTCTCTGGTCTTTGGTCAAGTGTTTTACTTCTGACCCAGCTTTCAGATCCATAAGTTAAAACTGGTTTGAACACTGTCCTGTATACAGCTAATTTAGTGTTCTGACTAATTTCTCTCTTATTCCATATGAATTTATTCAATTGACTTCCTACCATACCAGCTTTGTTGATTATATTGTCTATTTCCATATTTAATTTACCATCTTCACTAAAAATCGTGCCTAAGTAGCTGAAATGTTTTACTTGTTCCACAGGTTCTCCATTCGCAACACAGTTGACATTTTCAATAATTCTGCCTATTTTCATTGTCTTTGTCTTTTTATTGCTGACCTTCATACCATATCTATTACAACAGTTATTCAATTTAGTCAGAGAATCTTGAAGACTTTTAGCAGATTTATTTAGAAGTATAACATCGTCCGCATAAAGAAAAGAGCCGACAGTAGCATCTCCAATTCTGATATCATGTTTAATACCACTTTCCTTCATAATGTGATCCATATAGATAATGAATAAGAGAGGGGATAATGTACATCCTTGTCTCACACCAGATATAACATTAAACCATCTTCCTATACTTCAATTCTAACTGCTGACTTACAACTCAAATAAAGACTAAGTATTGCTTGATATAATTCCCATTGACACCATATAACTGCAGTGTATTGAATAGCTTCTCTCTTGACACCTTGTCATATGCCTTTTCCAAATCAACAAAACTTAAATACAGATCTTTGTTATATTCCCATGATTTTTCCACTATTTGTTGTAAAGTGAAGATCTGATCCTGACAGCCTCTATTTGACCCGAATCCAGCTTGTTCTTCACCAAGCTTTTCTTCCACAATTCTTCTTAACCGTTTCTCAAGTATACTTGCATATATCTTACCAGGAACACTCTGTAGTGATAAACCTCTGTAATTCTCACATTCAGTTTTATTTCCCTTTTTATATATGGGTACTATGAAAGCTCTACTCCAATCGCCTGGAATTCATCCCTCTGTCCAGGCATTCTGAACTATGCAGTGCAGCCACTGTAAGACTTTTATACCACCATACTTCAGCATTTCTGGTCGAATATCATCTACTCCTGCTGCCTTTCCACATTTCAAGCTTTTGATGGCTTTTTCTACTTCAAGTATGGATGTGTATTCCTGACTGCATGCTTAGTAAGTGTTTTTTTATCACTGTGCTGTCATCACTGCTTGTTTCATTTAGCAAAATTTCAAAGTAATTACTCCATACTTCAAGGATATCTTTTTCTCCCATTTTCATGTGACCTTTATCATCTCTAACTCCTTTTACGGCACTCTCTCATCCATTTCCTAAGCTTCTTCAACAACCTCCAGAATATTTTGCCACCTTCTTGATATTTATTTTCTATGTTCTTGCCAAAGTCCTCCCATGACTTTTGTTTAGCTAGTTTCACACACTGTTTAGCTTTCTTACATTTGTCTCTGTATTCTCTAAGAGCACAAGCTGACTTATTTGGCAGGAACTTTTGATATGCTTTCTTCTTTTCCTTCACTGCCTCTTTAACTTCCTGTGTCCACCATGGAGTTCTGATGTTTCTATATTTGCAGACTACCTCACCACATGCCTTTCTGGCTGAATCAATCAGGGCTTTTTTCAAAGCTTGCCACTGAATCTCCAAGGTTTGGTTCCTGTTCTCAAAATCTTTCATTTTTCCTTCAATAATCTTTGTGTATTTTAGTCTACAGTTCACATCTGAGAGCTGCTCAACTTTTATTCATTTAAAACTTTGTTACATGTCATTCTTTTCAATATGAAATTCAATTTTATCCTACTCAAGACTAAATAGTGATCACTTCAAATTTCAAATACTCTGTACACTCTGGTGTCCTGCACCAGGGAGAAAACATCACTATAGACAATAACATAGTCAATGAGACTTTTCTTATTCCTTGCCTCTTCTCTCCATGTGAATTTGTGCACATTTTTATGTTAGAACAAGGTTTTAGTAATAACCAGTCCATATCCTGAGCAGAAATCCAACAGATATTTGCCATTATTATTAGCTTTGCTCTTTTCTCCAAATTTTCCCAAAACATTTTTGTATGTCTGACAATCACTTCCTACACTGCTATTTAGATCCCTAACAAGGACCAACTTTTCCTTTTTCATTGTATCAGTTGCTTTCTCTAGAGCCTTAAAAAATTCCTCCACTTCTACCTTAGTAGAACCTTCTGTGGGACCATAGGCACAAATAAGTTTCACTGTCCAGTTCCCCATTCTGATATTTGCCCAAATCACTCTACTTGACACTGCCTGCCATTCAAGAAGATGAGGCACGTATTTTGTGTTGAATATTATGGCTACTCCTACTTTTCCTCGATTGTCATTGCCTGAATATAACATTTTGTATTTATTGCTCAGAAAGATCTCAGCCGTTGTGTTTTTTGTTTCAGTCACCCCTATTATGTCGATCTGATACTTATCTAATTCCTCCACTAGCTCCATTTCTTTGCCATTCAGGATTCTTATGTTGATAGTACCAATCTTTAACTCTGGTGATGTTGTGTTGGGGTGTGTTTTCAGATTTGTTCCAGTAGCTGACTTTTCGCTGCTTGCCCTGGTTCCCTGGTGAAAACAACGGGGGCCTTTTTAACCAGGCGATGCCCCAGCAGCATGAAATTTTGTCATGTTGTACCATCATTTTGTATTTTGGTTTAACCAATAGGAATATAATTTGGTCTGCTAAATCCCAAATTGCCAGCCCATCCTTGTTCGTTCGGTATCCAGGTAGATACCCAACAGGGTGCACCACGGGAAGGTGAGGATTGGACATTAGTTCAGAAGGCCTGGTTGGTTCTCCGCTTTCCTTTAAAGGCTATGTGGAGGACTCCTCTCAGTTTTACAGCTCTGACCCTTAAGCACCACCAAGAGGTAGTCACTGGGTGCAAAGTCAGGGCTGTTGGATAGGTGGTTGAAAATTTCTCACTCAAACTTCTGAATTTGATGAATTGCTTTGATGTCTGTGTTTCTTCAGCATTTTACATTAACATTAATTGTTGTTCCTTGCTGAAGAAAATCAACAAGCAATATCTCTTTTCAGTCCTAGAAGACATCTGCCATATTTTTCTGACCAATGGTGCCTGTTCGATTTTTTTTTTTTTTTAAACTTTCAGGGATGATGAATGGCACTACATTGATTGTTGTTTTGAATTGATGTTTACTACAAAGTCCACGTTTTATCACCAGTCATAACATGAGAAAAATCCCGTTCATTTTTGTAATTCTCCAAAACTTTTATGTGCATCAGTCAGCATTTTTGGGAATCCATCTGGCAAAAATTTCTTATATACCAGCTTTTCTGTCACAATTTCATGAATGACTGAGCATGAAACTTCTGGGAATTAATTCAAAAGAAAGTTCTGTAATTGTGAAATGACAATTCTCACAAATTTTTGTGTTCACTCTTTCCATCAAATCATCTGTCACCATACTTGGCTGACCACTGCACTCTTCATTAAATAAATGACAACACTGCCTAAACTTATTGCCACTCATTACATTAGGTGCCCGTAAAGCTTAGACGGTTGTTGGTGAATTTCTGTAGCACTATTGTTTTCCGTCAACAAAATCTATCACACACCATGAACCTTGCAACTGGCAAAAGATTTTTTATCACAGCACTCAATATAAATTATTTGTATAAGACAATAAACAATAACACAGTGAAAGTAAAATGGTCAACAGCTAGCTAATGAGTCACTCTATGCTACAACATATGTGTCCCCTCCCCATATTTTATTTGGGTAAATTGTGAATAGACCTTACTTTTTGGATGCGCCTCTTATCGAGCCAACCTCATCCTCCTCTTTCACTCCATTTACTTCTCATCTTTAGAACAATCTGCTTCATATAATTTTACATAGGGATTAAGGTCTCCAGATGTTTTCAAGAAACATATCAGATCCCTTCTTAGCAACTTAATCCCTATGTATTCAATCCCTAGGTTTTGAATCCTCATTTGTGAGGATGATATAAAAAAACAACCTATCCATCTAATGTGTCTGAGCTCGCTGGTGCAAAATTCGATGCAGCGTAAATTTTTCCATTTTTTATTGCACCGACTTTTACAGGGGTCACATCCAAAATTCACAAAAGTAAATTTGTAATTTTCTATGTATATTACACTAAAAGCCCATGTTAAAACCCAGAGGAATTAGCATGATAAATTGTGTAAATAGAAGATATATGAATATGTTAAGTTCAAGGGCAATGCCATAGAAAACGGAAATATATTGTAATTGCCTATGTAAGTAATACCAAAATTCCATGTATTAAAACCCAGAGGAATTAATGTGCTAAATTGTGTAAACAGAAGATATCTTAAAATGTTAAGTTCAAGGGCAATGCCTTTGAAATCGGAAATATATTGATGATAGTATTTAGTATAGAGTGAAAAGGAAACCTATTGTATCCAAAGCCAGTCTGATACTGCCTTTAAGGTCAATGGTAAAAGAGGGCAGTATACGTCAGATGCAGTTCCGCTATTCTGTAAAAAGGATTAAGCATGCACTTAGGATAACTAGAAGTCTGCATTAAACAAAGGCCAAGACAGATTGAGCGGGAATGTTCGGGGGTCTAAAACCTTCGTCCAGAGTCCCGCAAAAAACAAATATAAGGCATCATAGAAAAAGGATCGTTATCGACACCAGGGGAAGAAAAAGGAGGAAAAGAGGAGCGAGTGTCATCGATCCATGACTTTCATCCCGTTTGGATGATGTTGAGACGGAAAGCCCCAGGAGCTGATTAATTACCGTGGTAGCAGCGATGCTGGACCTAATGCATTGCCAATGGAGCAACCTGCATCAGGCCCTCGAACGTCAGACCTTCATCCCGAGTCTATAACGCCAGGAAATTGTGCTTCAGGTTCCACCAGCCATTCGTCAATGAAATGTCTGTGTTCTTGAAATCTCCAAGTGAAAGCCCAAGACCTGATATGGAAGAGAAGCCAGGGAATCTGTAAAGGAAACGTGAACAAGTGCACTATACTGATAAAGAAGTCATGTGGGTTTATTTTCGATGTAATTTTGTCCATGTTATGAGAGACTGTTTTAGAAGGACTGATAGATTTATAGAGTTACTATATATAGTATAATGAAAATAGTTTGCATAAAGAGAAGTTTATATAAAGTGAAGGCTGGAATTTATAGTTATAGATAACAAGGCATGATTGTAAATGGGCTGATACTTTTCCCTTTAAATTGCTTAATGATTTGTATTATGTTGCATGCTTACGTAAATGTTCTAAAGAAAGTTTTCCTCTACGGTGTTAAACTTAGAGTGGAGTAAGAAGTAATAATTCATTAGTGTGTAAATTGTATGATTGTTTCAGTATAAATAGCATGTTTGTTTTATTTACAAAGAGTGCTGCGTGATCTTTTACGCAATGCACTGTTTCCAACTAAATGTGATCCTGTGAGCGAAGAGTTTACAAATAGTTACGACTTGAAGTTAAGTGCTAGCCATGACTGTGAAATATTATTAAGAAGGGCCTTAAGATAGAAAGCAAACTTTACTAGAAGTACTGATATTTCTTATACCACAAGGAGACTACTGGTGGCACAGTCGTTATATCAAAAATAAATTTCTAGTGATCTCCGGTATAGGTAAAGAATACTGAAGGTAGAGCAAGGATAATAAAGTTAATAGAGTACATGAAAGGATTAGAGAAAGATAAAGTATAGAATAAGGATAATAAAGAATAGAGGTATAGAAGAGGTCAATCGAAGTATAGAAAGTAATAGTAAATTAAATATAGAAGAAGTAAAGTAAAAATAAAGTAGCTAAAATGAATAAGTACACAATAGAATTTCAAAGGTGAAATAAATAAAGTTACAATAACGCAATAAATAGAAAGTATTACAAAGTATACTAATAGACATATCTTTTACAATGCCGCATAGCACCCCCCATTTTATACTGGCTATATACAAATCTCTGTTCAGTGCAGCTAGACTAAAGCTGTGCTGAAGACTTTGTTCTGCAAGTGTCCTATATACAAATTGCTAGAAAGGGTGGACACTGCAGGGCACTGCTTTGCATATAAAATAAACAGTATAAAACAGTGAATTTAAATTGGCAATTTAGTAAATAGATGTAATATGAAAGCTAAAACAGATGTTCCAAACCTTTAATGAAGAATTTTAAAATAGTTAAAATAGTTTTGAAATAAACAGAATTTTATTATTATTAATAATGGGCATTCGTCTGTGAGGGAATGACAGAATTTGGGAATTTTTGGATTTCATATATCAAGGTTGGTTTAGCAGAATGTGCTTGTGAATAAGTTCTCTCAGCCAAGAATAATTCTTGTGAACCTTTTTTCATTTAGTGGTAGTGCAATCATGATCTACAATTTGGAAATTTGTATAAACTTTTAAAAAATGGTACATTTATTTTGCTGTTTCTGCTTGATTATGAAGTAACAATATATTTATCAGTTTTGGTCAAAACAAACTTCCTGTCATTGTATAGGCTTCTATGAAGAAAGGATATATTAGAATCACTAGTTTCGGGTATTAAACTACTCACAAAGAAGTCAAAAAGAAATTATGTTTCAATTCGACTAGTTTCGTGAAAAAAACTTTGTTTCACTTCATTAGGAAATAGCACGAATAAATTAAAAAAACTACAAGCAAAGTAATAACAGTTAACATTTCTAGTGAAGAATATTTGAAAATTTAAACAATGCTTGCATTTGTTGTTACACTGGCTGCTGGTTTGTAGGTAGTTGTATATTGCTGATAGATACAAGTGAGTCATTGTGATGAATTAAGGACCAGATTTGATGTAAAATCATCTCTTATTTTTTTAAATATTTTTTGTCACACAGTGGAAGATGCTTCATAATTTCACCAGATTCTTTGAATTCTCTTGAGAAAAAACAGTAATTTATGAGGAGTATTTTTGTTTATTGTCATGCTACTTGATGTTTTGTGTCTTCTTTCATTCTTGACACCTTTGAAATGTTCCAATTGGCATACCATTATAGATTTACTGTCTGTCCTAAGTAGTGTAAACCACAACTTGCACATCTTGTACACCTGCTTTTTTAAATGGTAGATGTAGTGGTTAAAGAGGTTTCATATGATTGGAGATTTTGTTGAATGGAAAGCAACTTTTAAATTTTTTTGGTGAAGCAATCTTGCTATTTTTCTATGATTGATTGTATGTATGGGAGAATCGCTGTTCCTTTATATTATTGGTTTATTTGTTCATCTGTTAGTTTTGGAAGTTCAGATAGAATTTTTTTGACTTATTGTTCTATTGTAGCCATTTTTTGGAAGGACAGAATTAAGATAATGTAGCTCTTGGTTTCTTTCATCGTGGAAATTCTATAGGCTCCATTGCATGGATGATACCTAATTTTTATGCTATTATGCTAAAGTGTCATTATAGCATTAATAGGATAACAAATGGCCAGTAAAATTCTCAATCATTTTAAAAACTAAAAAAATTAAAATAATATAATAATCAGAAATTTGCATAAAAATTATGTAAGAATATTCCCCATAAAGAGGATAACTGAATGGCATCAGATTTGTTTAAGTTAGGTCTCACAACTTTCTTTATATAAGTGATCTATAAGGAATCACTTCTAAGTAAAATCTTAGTTTTCCTCCAAAAAAAATTATGTTTAGTTGAGATAGCATGCTCTGCTAGGCCAGACTGTTTCAGTTCATGGTACTGGATGTAAGATTTATGTTCCTCATGATGGATGACTACAGATCTACAAGAAAACCACAAGAACATTGGATCTGGTAAACATCTGGAAAATTATACGGAGAAAGCTTGTCTTTAGGTGAAGAAAGACAGGTAGAAATCTTCCTGACAAGATGAAAGGATACTACAATATTAAGAGGCTTTAGAACTTTAGCTATGCATGAAGAAATCCCTTTAAACATCAGATCTGCTTTTATGAAAAATGGCTTCAATTAATGTTTTAAGAAAGCCTTTAACAACTTTAGACAACCAAATCTCTAGATCTCCTGAAGATATCACTCAGATTCCACTCCCTTATATTAAAAGGATTTCTGAATGTATAGCTAAAGTTCCAAAATACTGTAGAATCCTACTGTCTTGTCAGTAAGAATTCTACCTCTCTTTCTTTACCTAAAGATAAGCTTTTTCCGCTCAATGTTCCAGGTGTCTACCAGATCCCATGGAGACTGAGGATATTAATCAAATTAAGTGAGCATCATACTTCCCACATCTCAACCCCATTGAGCACATTTGTGATGCAATAGGGAGATGCAATGCTGCTTGAAATTCCCCTCCAGTAAACAAACAAGGCCTTATCCTTGCTCTGAGGAATGGGCCAGTTTGCCTCAAGAACTCCTGAGTCACTTAGTGCTAAGCATAGTACGACATTGTGAAAGCTGCATTGCAGTTCGGGGTGGACATATTTCATACTGAAATGTCTCTGTACATAGTTTTCTATAAGCACTATATATTAATTCCTTAACTTATGTCCTTAGAAAATTTGTAATATTTGACAAAAACATATTGCAATTTAATTTGTATGACTTTTAAAATGCATTTTTTGTGCAATATAATTCTTTTCATATACAGATAAAAATGTAGTCTGTCAGCTTTTTGACACCAGTGTAACAAAAGTTATGTAAGAAATCAAAGTTGAGTAGCATTCAGAGGGAAACTACGGACTTAGATAATATTATTCAAAAAGAATGAAAGAGTTTGAACCAAACCATTGAGACAGTGACAAAATTTACTCAAGAAAGGGGCAAATCTGGAAAAAGAAAAAAATCATACTGAACATTCTTAGCATATTTGTTAGCAGGTGTCCCTGAATACAGAAAAAAATGTAATAAAGTTATTATAATGTAATAAGTAGCCAAACAAAATTCATGGGAAGACCAGTAAGGGCACTGAATATAAATATGAAAGTGAAAAAATCTAAAAGCATAGAAATGGAGAACTGTAAAAGAAAGTAGAGAAGAAAGTGATATGAAAACTAAAGATATTCATGGTATCTGGAATAATTGGTTTGAAAGATTATTAACAGAGAAAGAAAATAATGAAAATTAGGAGTACCTACCAATACGTGAGGTAGAAAATTACTATAGAGTGTAAATCAGAAGGTCTAGTAAGAAGGTTATTTCGAGTGATTGAAGTAGAACTCTCATCGTATCACATCTATAAAAAAGAGATATAAAACTGAGTGTGAGAATTACAGAGGAATTTCCCCACTAAGTACTTAAAGTAAGATTTATACAAGCATAACTGACAAGAGATTAAGAAAAAACTGTTCAGGAGAAACTCAAGGAAGATAAGCTAAATTGTTGATGGAAATAATATCTTCCCACTGGTTCAGGACACAAGAGTATACAGAGGATTTAATACAGAGGAAAATAAGTGACCACTATTTAGATTTGTGCAGGATAAAACTGAATTTCAAATTGAAAACAAGAGTGTGTAAGAAAGTTTTAAAACGAAGTCGAACAACTTTTAGAGGCGAAAAAAAGATACAAATGAAAGAAAATTTCATTTTTTAAAGAAAAAATCAAAGAGTTTGAAAACAAGAAACAAACCTTGGAGAAAATATTGATTGATTCAGCCAGAAAAGCAAATGGTAAGATTGTCTGTCTCTAAGGATAGTTTTCAGAACTGCATGGCAGACTCAAGAAGATAAAGAAAAGTCAAGGAAAGGAAGAAATCATATCAAAAGTCCCTGGCAAGTAAGTCACCTTGAATATAGAGAAAAATGTGAGAACATGAAGAACTGTGTGAATGATTCAGCCAGAGAGGCATGTGTGAGGTTGTCTGTAAGGATAGAATAATCAGAGCTCCATGGTGGAGTTAAGAAGTTAAAGAGACAGTCAAGGAAAAGAAAGAAAATGCATTGAAAGTTCCTGACTACCAAGTTGGCATGTGGCATGAAAGAATAAAAAGAAAAATGTAAGAAAGTGAAGCATTGTGTAAAACTAGCTAAACAAAAGTCACAAGAAGACATTGATAAGAACACAGCAAGTAAATATTAGGAAGATGGCAAAACATTGTGCAGCCTGTTGAAAAAGGTTACAAATGAAGGAAAGAATACTGTAATAGGAAACAGAGTTGATAAAGCTGACATGAAAATTATAGATAGAAGATATTCTAGATGTCTGGAGTAATTACTTTGAAAGATTGCTCATGAATCAACCAATGACAGATGGATGGTATAAATAAAAATACTTGAGAGGAATGCAATCAGAAGTATGAATACTTCAGGTAGAAAAGCCATCAAAAACCTGAGAAGTGGAAAGGCAGGATGAAACTTGTAATTTTCATCCCACAAAAGAGACAATATGCCAAGAGCACACAACATATAGACTATGTAGATAATTTTATGAGAAGCAAAAATTAAAATTAATTCTTAAATCTTACGTTCCAAGTGATGATCTTCAAAACAATTTCAGGATCATCATCTAACAGACTGGAGCAGATGATATTCAACCAGAAATGCTCAAATATGGAGGCATAATAAAAGTTTTACTGTGGTTACTCTGCATAATTCAGAGGATCTAGTTAGAGGATCAAATTCCAGATGATTGGGGCAGAACTCTCATCTTACCCATTTATAAAAAGGAAAGAAAACTGAATGTGAAAATTACAGAGGAATTTCCCTACTGAGTGTTCCTGGTAAGATTTATGCAAGCATACTGGAGAAAAGGCCAAAAAATTGCAGAAGTGAAAATGAAAAGCAAGCTGGGCTCAGGTCAAATAGAGTTTTTTGTCATAAGTGAATTTTCACTACAAGACAAATAGTTGAAAAATCATAGGAATATAACAAGGATGTAGATTTCAAAAAAGCATATGACAATGTGCCATGAGAAAAGGCATTCGAATGCTACATTTATAGGTGTAAGTGGTACGTTATATTGACATTATGAGATAAGAACAGAGATTGTTTCCACCGCTATTTATCACATTATGGATAAATGAAGGAAAGTGGCATAAGACCTGACATCAAAATTGGAGATGTTAATATAAGCTCTTTACTATATGCAGATGATATTATACTCCTAAATAAACTCAGCACAAGTCTGCAGGATTCTCTAGCTAAATTGAATAATTGATATAATAAATTCGGAATGAAAATCAGCAATTAAAAAAAAAAAAAAAAAAAAAAAAAAGACTGTGAAAATGGTGGGGAGCAAGCTCAATAAATTGACATGAAAAGAGAGAAATTAGCCAAAAATAATAAAGTAGCAATAGAATATATTCATATTAACTTTTTAATCTGAGTGTTGGGTAATAAATAAAGCAATTTCCCAGAAAAAGGTATGAGAATTCTGAGAAAAATTAGAAGGGAAGAAATAGCATCAATGGCAGAATCATATGAAAAATAAAAAGGACATTCACAATGTCAGCATAGATTGTGAAGTTCCATATTATACATTGTACTAATTTAGGAAGAGACAAACAGATGTTTGATGCCAGGATAACTGGAATCAGTACTGAGGTTGACCTTTGGTTAGAGAGACCTAGGTTGATTCCCACCATGAAGTGAAGAACCTTTATATGGACTTTTCATAACTGAAGGTGAGATAGCAAGTTTTATATGGTGGTTTCTATCTCTTAGAAATTGTCATTTTCATCCTACAAAAGAGACAATATGGCAGGAGCACACAACATATAGACTATGTAGATAATTTTATGAGAACCAAAAATTAAAATTAATTCTTAAATCTTACCTTCCAAGAAGTGATGATCTTCAAAACAATTTCAGGATTATCATCTAACAGTCTTAATTTTAATGTGTTCTGAATGAACTCTTGATCTGTTTCCTATAGTTAAAATTTATTAAGAGTTCATTAATATACATTTAATTAAATTTACAGTAAAAGCATTATAATATCACAATTATAAACAAAGTATGTTATCATGTTAATAAACAGCCTATGCAGCAAACTATATCATACCTCACAAGAGATGATTATAATTCTTGTTTGAATCCTTTACTCATGTGAAAGCAACCAAAGTTTGCACATGACAATCTTAGTATCTTTTTGGGTCCATTTCACACTGATGAGATCTCAACATACACTGAAACCAGTTTAAGAAGTGATCCTTCTCATAACGTTTTGCATTATGGGGTACTGAGCCAACTGATGTGCCTCAGGAACAAACTTATTAAAATTAAAAACATTACACTCAACGACCAAGATTTATTAGTCAGCTTTGACATAACTTCCCTTTTCACCAATGTCCCAATCAATGATACTATCTTGCTCCTACAGAACATATTTCCATATGACATGACAGCCCTCTTTGTCCATGTACTCCGCTCCGGATATTTCATGTGGCAAAACAATTTTTACCTTGAAAAAGAGGGTACAGCCATGGGCTCACCACTTTCCCCAATAGCTAACTTTTATATGGAAGACTGTGAGCAATGAGCTCTAGAGTCGGCATGCCTAAAGCCAAAATTGGGCTCAGATAAGTCAACAATATTTTTGTCATTTGGCCCCACGGCTGCGAAGCACTAAATACATTCCTTAGCCACCTGAACAAACAACACAAAAGTATCCAATTCACCATTGAAATAGAAAAAAACAACTCTCTTCTGTTCCTAGACACACCCATCACACGTCTTCCCTCAAGCTGTCTCTTCTTCTACAAAAATTCATATCAGCACCTAACACAAAAACTAGGTGTCATAAGCACCCTTAAACACAGAGCTCAAGCTATTTGTTCAAATGAACAAGCTCTAAACCAGAAATACAAGATCATCAACCATACATTTATAAAAAATGAATACAGTAAAAAAACTATTCACAAGTTCCTCCACAGAGATACTAGTAAAAACAAAAAAGATTTCAAGAATGCTATTGCCATACCTTATGTTAGAGGCACTTCTGAAAAAATAGACAGGACACTACACAAATACTACATCAAAACCACCTTTAACCTCCCGACAAAATTAAGACACCTACTCAGTTCTTCTAAAGATCCCCTTCTACACCTAGCCCACCCAGGGATATACAAAATACAATGCACATGTAATTTACCATACATAGGAGAAACAGGGCAAACCATCCCAATTAGGAAGGACACACACAAACGACATATTAAATACCTCCATTTTGGAAAAACCGGCATTTCTGACTACACACTCCAAACATACCACAGAATTGATTGGAAAAATACCAAGTCCCTAAACCTCACCAAAACCCGGTTCGAGAGGAAATTTAAAGACGCATGTGAAATGCTCAAACATAATCCAAATCTGAACAAAAATGATGGCCTAACCATTCCAAGAATGTGGGGGACCCATTTGCAACCAGAACAAGCCAAAGAAAAATCCCACTACAAGAAGACTTGGTGAAGTGCCCCCCCCCCCCCCCCCCCCCTAAACATTCAATAGCAACTTGAACTGTACAAGTCCTGAAGAAAATCTTAGTATAACAATCTGAACTGTACAAATCCAGAAGAATCTTAGTACATGAGGACTTTAGCAGAGTTTATTGTAGTTTCTTTATTTGTTTTATTTATTAATTACAGGTATCCCTTGCTTAACGCAGACTAGATTATCGCAGCGAAATTAATTATGGCAATCCCTTGATATACGCGGCAAGAGTTTTGATTAATGTACCTTTAAATTTACCACACAAATTCATGCTCACGCCACGAGGCTAGCAGCCTCATGGTCATCCAAATTCTCTTAATGATCTGTGTGAGAATGTGCAAGTTTTATTTTTCCCACCAAATACGACATCATTGCAACTTTCAAAGCGTATTTTCTTAAAGACATTCTCAAAGGCAGTAGAAACAACAATGGGAGAAAATGCGATTACGCTCCACGAATTTTGGAAAAAATTTAACATTAAACACGCAATTGAGAACATTCGTGACTTGTGGGAGCAAGTGTCTTCTAGTTGCATGTGTGGAAAAACCTTCTGCCAGAATGCGCTAATGACTTAGGTTGTTTTCAAAATCCTGTGAACAACGTGGTCAAAAAAATCGTTGCAATTGGTGAAGACCTCGGTTTTGATGGTGTTGATGCAGAAGATGTTAAAGAATTATTGGATTCAAATTCAAAAGGTTTCAGTGACAGCGATCTTCTTGAAATTGAACAACGCACATATGAAAACAACGAACAAATGAAATGTGAAGATGAGGTTCCAAAGGAAATAACAGTCAAAGAACTGGATGGAATATTTCGCAGTTTAGAATCGCTTAAGCAGCAAGTAATGGATATGGATCCAGATGTTAATCGAAGAATGCTTGTTTGTCGAGGTCTGTAGAGTCATTTTGTTTGTTATCGTAGAATTTATGCCGATAAGAAAAAAACGAAAATTGTTCAAACGACTCTTTATAACTTCTTTTGATTAAAAAAAATTGCAGTAACTAATGTGGGTACAAGTATTTATTAAGCATTTACTTTGCATTCATTTTTTTTATCTTTCCTAAAAGAGTACCATATAAAACGAACTATTAATACAGTAATCGATCAGGGACGAATTGTACTTTTTACCATTGATTATTAGATTTGATTAACACGGTAACATCCAGGGATACCTGTATTTACATTTTTTTATTTTTTTTTTATTTATTTATTTCATTTTTGCAAATTTTTTTTATCTTATTTAATTATCACTAGAGGTCAGGCTAAGAAACATTAATTAACAGCATAGATTTAATTGAACTTTATAGAGTGCAAGAGCATGTAGCTTAGTTCCCTATACACATGTATCCTTCTGATGATGACCTGAATACAGGGGTCGAAATGTCTAGTGTTATTTTATTAGTAGTAAAATAATCATTTCAACACATGTTTTGTGTCCTTAAATTCGTAAATATGAATGCTGATCACCGTGTAACCTTAAAAGAATGAGATATGTATATTTGCTAACATCAATACACAGATTGCATTCTGCATGCTGGATAAAACTAAAGAAATCTTTGTATTCAAGATACCAAGTAATTTTATATAAACTTGGTTTTTAATCCTATTTCCCAAGTGAGCTAACAGACAAGTAGGTCAAGTTTGCGCCTAAACGTAGTGGAAGTCTGGGCAACTCATAGTAAAGGTGGATCACTTTCCTTAGTATTTTTCCCTTAATGTAAAGCACATCCCCTTTAGTAGTAATGGTCACTACCCATACCGGTTTTGACCTTTATTGAGGTCTCGTCAGTGGGAGCCAGACCAGACAATGCTAAGGTTGAAGTATTGCAGAGCTTATATGAATTTTACCTAAACAAGTTGCCACAAGGAGCTTTGACCTTTTAAATAAAATCTCAGGATGAGAGATAGATGTAGAAAGTTTTTTAACTTGCGTATATTATGTTCAAGATACCAAGTAATTTTATATAAACTTGGTTTTTAATCCTATTTCAGTTCAGTGGGAGTTCCTTTTATGAAAAAAAAAAAAAAATAATAATAATAAATAAATAAAACGTCACACCTGAATGATTTTAAAGCTTTGATGTTTAAAGCAGAGAAGTCCAACTTATTTCATACAAATAAGTGGCTAATTATGAGTAGCAATGAAGTTGACTAAGGGGAGAATTTTTTTCAAATCTTTCTTAGAAAAAATCCACTAAATGATACATACATCACTGCAAATGCTCAGGTCGGAAATATTCTATTTTGTAAGGAAATAGCAAAAGTGCAGGTACACCTTAATTTAGAGTAATTATCAGCATAAATAACAATTATAATAAATACTCACTAATTGGTTTTTAAGTCTTGTTATGAAAACATTGACAGCCAATGTTCTAATACTGAGATTAGGGTGATTCACTCCAAGTAAAAGGCTTGCATTTGTATTTGGAAGAAGCTTATGCACAGTATCTGACATCGTAGTATTAATTAATGTTTTTAGTAAATCACTATGTTTGGTTTCATTCTGAAATGACTTTTCTATTCCTTTATCAAACTGTTCTGGCCATCTGAAATGAATATATAAATAAAAACACAACCAAGCATTATTATATCTATAAATATATCACAAAAATCAGGTCATTTTACTCAATATCAAAAACTAAGCATGTATTAGAACTGACTCATATTCAAAGATGCAAATATTCTCAACCAAGGCTCTTATTGTAAGTAAATATACATGCATAAAAAGTTTTCATGAATAAATTAAATTAATCAAATTATAAATGTTTACCAAATAATCCAATATTTATATGTATATATAAATAATTATTTCTCATATCCAGAGCATTGTGCCAGTATGTTTAAAACCTAATATCATGGCAATGTATTAATAAAATAATGTTCATACATCATTATTTTCTTGGGCATCTTCTAGGTGTAAAAGATTCATACATATAAACCAAAGCAAAAAATATGCCTATCTTCAAACAAGGCATTATTCATTCACCTGACCCATAAATCATAAAACTCAAAAAAAGATATTCCTTTCAGACTCCTGGTCTTATATATATAATAAGCTAACTAAATTTTAATATCTTGAATACTAATTCTGAAATACTTGATAATATATGAGATGAGAACTTGTTTTTTTTTTTTTTTTCCAACCATGGCAGTTGAAGCTGTACAGAGTTGATCCTCACTACAGCAAGCTCATAGGTACTACAGGAACAATTTGTTATAGTGAATTTCCTGTGGTAGTATACAAAATTGTACTTTTGGGCTGTGATTGGGACTTTTTATTAGTTCATTAAAATGAGAGTGCATTTGTTATAGTGGTCTTTGCTATAGCTGGAGATGACTACTGTTATGATTCTTTGCATAATCTACATTTTAGTACATCAAAAAGTTGAGTGTAAATTCTTATACAGTCAAATCTGTCATATACACGAATCCCTCACATACTACAAAATAAAATTTCTTGTCAAAGGACACAATTTTACCATAATTCCAATACCATATTGCAACTATCCAATACCTGAACGTCATGCATAATATGGATACAGCACTAGTATTTTTGAGAGGAAGATGGTTTATATTCAAATTACAATGATATATATATATATATATATATATATATATATATACACACTTGACTCTTGAACAATGCAGGGGGAGGCACCACCCTGCACTGTTCAAAAATTTGTGTATACCTTTTGACTCCCCCAAAAACTTATTACTAACCAGAAGCCTTACCAATAATAAACAGTTAATTAGCACATATTTTGTATGCTATATGTATTCTTACAATAAAGTAAGCTAGAAAAAATAAAATGTTATTAAGAAAATCAAAAAGAAGAGAAAATACATTTACAGTATGGTATTTATCAATATCATAAGTTTACATCGTCTGTTTACAAGATGAATTGTCTGTCTGTCAGTACCTACATTAATATTGTCTTAAATGATACAAAACATTGTAGATGTTATACGTATTAGTAACACTAGATATCAAAAATGAAAAGATAATGTGAAAAACAAATTATTCATATTTATTTACAGGTATAACAATTCATGCATTGATAACAAAGCAGCAGCAGTATGATTGTTTATGGTAGCCTAGTGTAATCGATACAACTGCTTCACGGTAGCCTAGCTTATACACTAATGAATAAATCGTCATAATTTTTTTAATTTTTATGCTAATTAATTAATAACAGGTAATTTTATGCAGTTATGATTTTATACTGCATCTTCATGTTTGTTTACATTTCCCTTGACTGTGAATGGTGACATGTACAGTCTGTAAGTGTGCATACGTTTTGATAAATTTTAACTTTTTATAATAATTTGTGTATACTTTATTGTAGTAAATGATAAAATAAACTAGTAACCACATATATTTTACGCATTCATAAGATGCCTAACGTTTTCTTAATTTTTTTGGTATTTCTAGGCTACGTGGTTTTTCTGCGAGTTTCTTCAAATTGTTGCAAATCTCCAAAAAATTTTCCAATAAACGTACAATATATTTATTCAAAAAAATTCGAGTACAAGTGGACCCACACAGTTCAAACCTGCATTCTTCAAGGATCAATTGTGCATGCGTGTGAGTGTGTAAGTATAGCCGGCCTGACTGGCCAAGTGGTATCCACTCTCCAGCCAAAAGGCTGCGGATTCAAATCCCGCCATGGACATGGATGTTTGTAATTGTTTGAGAAAATACTGATGGTGGTGGGCAGTAAATGGTGTTGGTGTAGATTATTATTGTATTATTATTATTATGGGCAACTCCAAGGAGTCAACAAACTCATCGAGCGAGGCCCTAACATCATGTCAAGAACAACTATTCGATATTGACACAGTATCTATCATACCTTGCCTTGAACTCATTCACGGTCGTAGCACCCACAACAGACTCCAGAAGCTTATTCCACTCATTCACCACTCTCCAAGTAAAAAACCTAGCTCTAACTCCCTTGTCAACCATGCTCTTGCCTAGCTTCCATGCATGGCCCCTAGTCCTCCCACCATCAGTCATATTTTCAAAAGTATCTTCTGGATCAATCTTATAGAAACCCTTCAGTAATTTGAATGTCTCAATCATATCACCCCTCCTTCGCCTATCGTCCAATCTCTGAAAACCCACAAATCTTCAACCTATTCTCATAAGGTTCATTCCACAGACCTTCTATCATCTTGGTCACTCGTCTCTGGATCCTCTCCGCTTCCTCCCCATCACGAAGAAACCCTGGTGCCCATAACTGGGCACAGTAGTCCAGATGGGGTCTTATCAAGGCTCGATACAGAGGAACAACAACTTGTTTGTCTCTGCATGTTAAAGTATTTTTCAGAAGCCAAGTGATTTGATGAGCTGATTTAGTCACTTTTGCAATGTGCCCCCTAAACTTCAATTCCCTATCCACCAACACTCCCAAATCCCTGGCCTCATCAATCTCCTGGAGTACGGTTCCACCAATGCGATATACTGCTGATATTCTTTTCACCCCAAAGTGCATAACCACACTTTGCCACATTAAATTGACATCCATTTTTCCTAGCCCAGTCCTCCAAACTATCCAAATCATCCTGTAAACTTTTGACATCCTGTGCACTTACAATTGCTCTACCCAACTTTGCATCATCGGCAAACAAGTGAACACTTCCTCTCAAATCCTTTCCTATATCATTGATGAACAAATTGAAAAGCAGTGGTCCAAGAACAGAGCCCTGGGGCACACCACTAGTCACAAGCCGTCTTTTAGACTCCACTCCTGCATAAACCACTCTAGTATCTCTCCTTCAACCACCCTCTTATCCATCTCACCAACCCTATATCTATCCCCATCTGCTCCAGTTTACTGATTAGGGTTCCATGTGGTATCCTGCCAAAGGCCTTGGCAAGGTCCAGTAGAATCACTGTAAACCCATTACCCCCTATCCAGTTCAGCCGTCACTGTGTTATAAAACATGAGCAAGTTACTGAGGCATGATCTACCCTTCACAAAACCATGTTGTCCCCCATACAATATCCCATTTTCATCTATCCAATCCTGTATTCTTTTCTTGACTAATATCTCTAAGACCTTGACAATGATTCCTGATATGCTAATCTGTCGGTAATTTACCACAGCAGTCTTGGAACCACCTTCATGCAGTGGAACTATTTTCCTCTCTTTCCACCCCCTCGGGACTAACCCAGACCCGAGACTCAAATTAAACAAAATGGTCAAGGGTACTGACAATTCTTTAGCTGCTTCTCGTACGACACGAGCTGGTATACCATCCAATCCCATGGATGTATTGACATTGAGGTTATGCAATAGACTACTCACCTCCACTTCATTCACCACAATTCCCGTATAATCCACTGGTTTATTCGTTTCTGCAATGTCACCACCTGGATGATATATTCTTGCAAAGTGCTCACTCAGTAACTCAACTATATCAACTGATTCAGTTACCTCCCTACCATCGGCATTCTTTAAAATCATTCTGCCATGTACATTTCTCCTTTTACTTGCTACATATTTAAAAAACTGTTTAAGATTCTCTTTAGCCTGCACTGCCAATGTTTTTTAGTAATCCTTTTTTGCTTTTCTTACCACACTCGTTACACTTCTGGCCTGCGCTTTATACCATTCATGTGCCTGCCGGTCACCTTTCTCCTTAAATTCCCTCCATAGTTGTTTCTTTTTTTGCAGCTCAAGCTTAATGGTGTTATTCATCCATTTAACCCCTACTTGATTTATTATTCGGACTCTAGGTATACAGTCAGCCATTACTTCATGCAAACACTTCGTAACTGCCTCCCATGCACTATCAACTTCCAGTCCTAGCAGTTGTACATGCCATGGCACTGAACCAATCAAACTCCTAAGCTTGTCATACTTTCCAGCCCGATAATTCCACATGTACCCTGTCTTAATTGAAAATTCTACACCTTTAGCCACCTCCCAAGTCAAGACCCCATGATCACTCTCACCAATTGGTGAGAATGTGGTCATATTTGTTACAGCCAAATCCTCAGATGTAATTACTAGGTCAAGCACTCTCTGACCCCTAGTATTTTCCATTACATGCTGTCGCAGATAGTTATCCCTTAATAACCGCATAAAATCCAATTCCTTCCTCCCATGTGTCCTCTCCTCACTCCAATCAATGCGACCATAGTTGAAATCTCCATTAATAATTACCCTCCTTCCACTCATTTCTTCTATATGCTTGTGCATACTGTCACCACCATCTTTTCCATCACCTGGTCTATAGCAGCACCCAATTGTATATTTAGTTCTGCTAGCCACAATCTCACACCAAATGGCCCCAAATGTGCTATATTCTCTATCCTGCAATTCAACTTCTATTCTCCTTGGCTGTAGCTCATCAGCTATCATCAACAATACTCCTCTCACCATTTTATTCTCCCTGTCATTCCTGAACACACTATACCCATCACATTCAATTCCACTAGCTATATCATCTACAGTCAGCCATGATTCACTAATACCAATAACCTGTGGTCTGGAAGTGCCAACCATGGCCAAAAACTCTTCCTTCTTGTTCCTAATACTCCTAGCATTAGTGTACATGAATTTAAGACCCCCATTAACCCCAACCCTGCCTTGATGCCTTATATTAACTATCCCACTCTGATTTGTTGACCTTATTCGCTTGGGCATATTATATTCATTCATACATTCAACTGCCTCCCTAAGGACTGTATATCTACCCCCCCCTTAATAAATCTAGTTTCCCTGAATTTGCACATCCATTACATTCAGCAACACTTTCTCAAGTCTCCTTACACTGTAACCATTCAAATGCAAGCCATCCATCTTATATAGATCCTTTCACCCATCGAACTCACCTCACACATTCACAAATTCCACACCACTCGTCATACATAACCCACGCATAAAGTCATTCGCAATTATGGCCCTCCTTTTAAACATTTCACTGTCATACCGTGGCAAAAGACTAATCATTCTAACTCTCTCACTCTTTTCTTTTGCTACCTCAAACAATTCATTCAGCTCTTCTATCATTTCCATTTTATCTCCTTTCAAATCATTCGTACCTGCCACAACAATCATTTCTTTCACCCTTTCCTTTTGCTCTCTAACAGACTCAGTTACATTCTTTATGGTCGCACCAGGTTTGTGTGATTTTGTCAAATCCTCTACTAACACACCTCTTACTAAAGAGTCTCCATACAGCACTCTATCCTTCATTTTGTTCATGTTCACACTCATACACCTATTTTTCCTGTCATACTTTTCATTATTGGTTGGTTCATTCAGTCGACTTTTGCTCATACGCTCTAGCTGCTGTTTTGCCCTTTGTATCGCACCATTCAACAACGCGATCTCACTCATTGCATCTATCTCATCTTTTTTATTCTCTGTAAAACCATTAATACTATCATTCACACTCTCACAATTCTCTGGTACAACCTCGCCGTTTCCTGTCATATCCCGATTTTCTTCATTCTGAAGTTTGACAAAAATATCACACTCACGATCAGAAATACACTTCAGTTCCTCATTCTCCCTACATTTTCTATACAGATTCACTCCTTTATTATCATCTAACCACACTCTGACCGCACTCTGCAAAGCGTACATTTCACAGATAGTACACTGAATCATCTCCTTTACATTACCGTTCTTGAAAGAAGATGGCGAACCATCATTACTGGTCGCCATTTTCCTTCGTACTGGAGCCATATTTACTAGTACCGTATTTTATCAAATTATAAGTTATAAATACAAACAGATGCACTAGATACGCAAGGCAAACAAAACTACGCAATATTAAAGTAAATTTATCAATGATAACTGAAAATAACGCTTATCTTATCTGGAACTTTCACGAACACTACACACTACGAATCCCTCTAGCGGCGACTTCCTGACATAGATTATGTTATAAAACACTTTAGTACACTAACTACACTAATAAAACTACAATAATATACTAAAATTACACAATTAAATCTAACAAAATATTAATAAATCAACAAAAATCACAAATCTTTCAGGGGCTCTCCGACAGTACGTCCTTTCACCAGCTACCCTCGACACCTGACCCAAGATGATGATGGTAGTTGCAGTTCGTTGTAGTCGGTGGATTGAGTGGTGGAGACGGAGTGTTATAGAGTAGGTGTCATATAACAATAATAATAACATTTGGAATAATTTCCCTCAGTGTGCCTTCCCCAAAGAATACAACCTTCAACTGTTCAAAAAAAGTCAATAACAGATTCCTCTTTTCTTCTTATCCTATTGCCACACAGCACTGATATGCCATTAGTCTTGCAGCCTTTCATATGAGGGTCAGATGTGTGTGTACATACACACACACACACACACACTATATATATAGTGTATATCTTGCTATATATATATAGCAAGACAGAGAAATTTGTAACATGAATTTCATGTGTATTTGTTGGATGCTTAAGAAAGAAAATAAATAAAACAATACAAAAATGTGTCATAATCTCTTATATATATATATATATATATATATATATAATAAATAAAAAACATATTCCCCCTTTCCTAAGTATAGAGATATTAATTTACAATGCTGAATCATTCTATAAGATAAAGAACACTAATGTTAAATTTGAAAGCTATAGTTCCCTTGCTCCACCCCAAAGTTCAGCTTCTGAAAATAATGAAACAATGTAAAATAAATATGTACAAAATGTAACAATAAATAAATTATTACATTTTTGTTGTAAAAAAATACAATTATTTTAAATATATAATAAATAACATGTGACATTTCACATATTTTTGACATGTGACAACAAAGAGCTGCAAAATGTTCTCGAAAATTTCAAAACTCAGATTTTCCATAGTTTCATTCATCATCAAATTCCTGCCATGTACCCTCAAAGGGTGTACAGGATATGATAGTACTACATGAAAAAAATTACATCATTACTAACTTCCTATTTACAATTTTCCTCCAAATCAGTCTATTAATTGTCAAGACTCCAACATTAGCAGATCTTATATTTCTATCATTTAAGGCACTTTTTACTGTATCAATCCACCTATATTTTGGTCTTCCTCTGGGTCGTTTTGTTGTCAACCTGACAGAACACACTTGTTTTCCTAATCTTTCTTCGCCCATTCTCTTTAAGTGACCATACCACCTGAGATTAGCTCTGCTAACGCATTCCTGGATGCTGACAATGTCAAGTTCTTTCCTAATATCCTCTGTTCATGCCTATAATCTTTCTCGGGACTCTCATATCTGCGGTCTCTAGTCTTTGGTCAAGTGTCTTACTTCTGACCCAGCTCTCAGATCCATAAGTTAAAACTGGTTTCAACACTGTCTTGTATACAGCTAATTTAATGTTCCGACTAATTTCTCTCTTATTCCATATGAATTTATTCAGTTGACTTCCCACCATACCAGCTTTGCTGATTCTCTTGTCAATTCTATATTTAATTTACCATCTTTACTAAAAATTGTGCCTAAGCAGTTGAAATATTTTACTTGTTCCATAGGTTCTCCATTCACATTTTCAATGATTCTGCCTCTTTTCATTGTCTTTGTCATTTTATTGCTGACTTTCATACCATATCTATTACAACAGTTATTCAATTTAGTCAGAGAATCTTGCAGACTTGTAGCGGATTTATTTAGAAGTATAACATCATCCGTATAAAGCAAAGAGCTGACATTAACATCTCCAATTTTGATATCATGTTTAATACCACTTTCCTTCATAATGTGATCCATATAGATAATGAATAACAGAGGGGATAAATTAAACAATGAAAACATTACTTAAATTAAGGGGATATTAAATCCCGCATAGTTTTAAAACCGAATAAGAAACTCAATTTAATTTAATTTAAGTAATGTTTTCATTGCCGAAATGAAGCTTATTAGCTCTTTATACTTAAGTAACTTAATGGTTGCACCTGTTTGGAAAACTCGTTCGCAGATTACATAAGTTCTTTTCGCTATACACTTTGGTATTTCCACTAGGGCCTGGCTCCCACTGAAGAGACCTCAATAAAGGTCGAAACTAGTCTGGGTAGTGGCCCTTCCTTTAATGCATAACATTAGACATATCCGCAAGGAGATGTGTTTTGCATTATAGGAGATACTGAGTTAGGAGTGTTGGTAGCTTTCTCCACCTTTGCAACGAGTTGCCCTGGTGTTGTATCACTTTACCCTAGTCCTGAAGATACTTCAGGCGCAAACTTTGTTTGCTCACACTTGGATAAAGGATTAAACTAATTTTATTATACTCTAACCAAGTGAAAAAATAAACTTTCAACATCTTTCTCTAAATCCAGAGTAATTTATTAAAAAAGGGTGGCACACCATTTGGCAACTCCTATAGGTAGAGATGACCTGCTAATGCTTCTGCCTGGTATTTCCACTAGGGCCTGGCTCCCACTGAAGAGACCTCAATAAAGGTCGAAACTAGTCTGGGTAGTGGCCCTTCCTTTAATGCATAACATTAGACATATCCGCAAGGAGATGTGTTTTGCATTATAGGAGATACTGAGTTAGGAGTGTTGGTAGCTTTCTCCACCTTTGCAACGAGTTGCCCTGGTGTTGTATCACTTTACCCTAGTCCTGAAGATACTTCAGGCGCAAACTTTGTTTGCTCACACTTGGATAAAGGATTAAACTAATTTTATTATACTCTAACCAAGTGAAAAAATAAACTTTCAAGAATCCACTGCTGCTTCTGTTTGTCCGTCAAGATCTGGGGCACAAACTTCACAGAAATCTTTTGCATACCCAATTCTTCAGTTAACATTACCCTGACTATTTCTCAATCATTTGTAATTCATCAGTCATTAATCGCACACTTAATCGTCTGTCAGACCATATCAAATCTTGCACTCTGTTCACATTTGAGTCCATCATTTCTGGGCCATCATTCACATCTTCTCACCCACCTTTGAATCTCTTATGCCTCAAAGACAAAAGAGTATCCACACCATATGCCACGTTCAACAGCTCCAAAGTTTCAGTAGCAGTTTTGATGATTTTCACAAAAAATATGATCTTAACATGCTCCAAATTTCGATCATACAGTTTTGCACCAAAGTTTACATGCAGATCTCTATTGTTTTTACAATAGGCAACTAGCAAATGGTTCTATAGGCTGGAGGTTTACACACGCATTAGTTAAAACATGTATAAAAGATGATTTCTCATGACTGCAATGAAATTACCACACAGGTGACACTATGAGGCCGTTCCGGGAATTAAATTGTCACATCTCATATTTCAGTGAGTTGTGCTCCAGGTATATGAAAATTGAATCTTTTATACAATAATACAAACATTTTTACACTTTAATATTTTTCTAATCACAGAACTGCATGACTATCAAAGTGTTCTAGCAGTTTTCCTTCTTCTAGTTACCAATGCCTTTTTAATTTTATCAGCATTTTTCATGATTGCTATTACAGTGACAGGAGTTATACATAGTCCCCTATACATAGAAGAACATGACTGTATACAGTGCATTTTTCTTATAACTTCATCTTTTCTTCTACTGATAAAGATTTGAATTGTCTTTTATTAGAAGCATTTTCATCAGCAGTTACACTTCTACTCCGATCAAACATAGTTTGCATTTCAATTGAAAGAAAAAGGAACAGTGTTAAAGTAGAGGATAAACCTCAATAATTTATATTATAAACAGAGCACAGTATTCAAGTTCTGTGTTATAAAAAATTCCCCACTGCAGAGTCACTACTGAATGCAACACAGGCAATCTGAGACACAAAGCTTGGTCTAGTGATGCTGCATAGTAACTTTTTTTTCCCTAGTGATGACAGTACTGAATATAAATTTCCATAATTTTTTAAATAAATTAAAATTAAATGTTACAAGTCTGATAAAATCCCTAACTAAATTCAAATGAATGTTGTAATAAATTTTCTATGAAAATCAGTAATAAAAAAATAAAGACAATGAAAATTAGCAGAAAATAACTGTATCCCAAATGGAGGTCCTATAGAATGAGTAAAACATTTCAGCTATCGTAGATGAATTTTTAGTGAAAATGACAAATTAAATACGGAAACAGACAACAAAATTAGCAAAGTTGGAATGGCAAGAAGTCAACTGAATAAATTAATATGGAATAAGAAAGAAATTAGTCAAAACACTAAACTAGTTGTATATGAGAGAGTGTTGAAACCGATTTTAATTGATGGATCTAATCACAGATGGGTTAGATTATGAAAGTAAACAGATGGCTTCGATGGCAGTATCATAAAATGGCATATTAAGAAAAAACTTGATAATGTTAACTTTCAAGAATGTATTAGTAGAGCTAATCTCAGGCGGTATGGTAATCATCATCGTTGTCAAATTCCTGATATATACCCTAAAGAGGCATATAGGGTATGTTGGTACTACATGAAACTTACATCATTACTAACTTCCTATCTGCAATTTTCCTCCAAAGCAATCTGTTACCAGTCAAGACTCCATCATCATAAGGCACTTTTTACTGTATATCAATCCACCTATATTTTGGTATTCTTCCTACCAACCTGGCAGAGAACTTGTTTTACTAATCTTTCCTCTCTCATTCTGTTTAAGTAACCATATCACCAGAGATTAGCTCTGCTAACACATTCCTGGATGCTAACAATGTCAAGTTGTTTCCTGATATCCTTGTTTTTAATATGATATTGCTACTGATGCATCTGTTCACACCCATAACCTCGCTCATGTCTGCAGTCACTAGTCTTTGGTCAATTTTTTTTATTTCTAACCCAGTTTTCAGATCCATAAGTTAAAATTGGTTTGAACACTGTCTGGAATACAGCTAATTTAATGTTTGACTAATTTCACTCTTATTCCAAATAAATTTATTCAGCTGACTTCCTACCATACCAGCTTTCTTTATTCTGTAGACTATTTCCATATTTAATTTACTATCTTCACTAAAAATCATGCCTAAGTAGCTGAAATGTTTTACTTGTTCTATAGGTTCTCCATTCACAATATTCATCAAATTCCTGCCATGTACCCTCAAGGGGTGTACAGGATATGATAGTACTACATGAAAAAAATTACATCATTACTAACTTCCTATCTACAATTTTCTTCCAAATCAGTCTGTTACTTGTCAAGACTCCAACATTATCAGCTCTTATATTTCTATCGTCTAAGGCATTTTGTACCGTATCAATCCAAGTATATCTTGGTCTCCTCTGGGTCGTTTTGCTGCCAACCCGGCAGAGAACACTTGATGATAAGAAAGATTAGCATCAATGTCATTGATGCTAATCTTTCTTCGCCCATTCTGTTTACGTGACCATACCACATGAGATTAACTCTGCTAACGCATTCCTGGATGTTGACTATGCCAAGTTCTTTCCTAATATCCTCGTTTTTAATATGATATTGCCATTAATCCCATCTGTTCATCCTATAATCTTTCTCAGGACTCTCATATCTGCAGTCTCTAGTCTTTGGTCAAGTGTTTTACTTCTGACCCAGCTCTCAGATCCATAAGGTAAAACTGGTTTGAACACTGTCTTGTATACAGCTAATTTAGTGTTCCGACTAATTTCTCTCTTATTCCATATGAATTTATTCAATTGACTTCCTATCATACCGACTTTGCTGATTCTCTTGTCTATTTCTATATTTAATTTACCATCTTCAGTAAAAATCGTGCCTAAGTAGCTGAAATGTTTTACTTGTTCCACAGGTTCTCCATTCACAACACAGTTGACATTTTCAATGATTCTGCCTATTTTCATTGTCTTTGTCTTTTTATTGCTGACTTTCATACCATATCTATTACAACAGCTATTCAATTTAGTCAGAGAATCTTCCAGACTTGTAGTGGATTTATTTAGAAGTATAACATCATTCACATAAAGCAAAGAGCTGACATTAACATCTCCAATTTTGATAACATGTTTAATACCACTTTCCTTCATAATGTGATCCATATAGATAATGAATAACAGAGGGGATAATGTACATCCTTGTCTCACACCAGATTTAACATTAAACCATCTTCCTATACTTCAATTCTAACTGCTGACTTACAACTCAAATAAAGACTAAGTATTGCTTGATATAATGCCACATTGACACCATATAACTGTAGCGTATTGAATAGCTTCTCTCTTGGCACCTTGTCATATGCCTTTTCCAAATCGACAAAACTTAAATACAGATCTTTGTTATATTCCCATGGTTTCTCGACTATTTGTCGCAAAGTGAAGATCTGATCCTGACAGCCTCTATTTGACCTAAACCCAGCTTGTTCTTCACCAAGCTTTTCTTCCACAATTCTTCTCAACCATTTCTCAAGTATACTTGCATAGATCTTTCCAGGAACACTCAATAGAGAAATACCTCTGTAATTCTCACATTCAATTTTATTTTCCTTTTTATATATGGGTACTATGAGAGCTCTACTCCAATCATCAGGAATTCGTCCTTCTGTCTAGGCTTTCTGAACTATGCAGTGCAGCCACTGTAAGACTCTTATACCACCATACTTCAACATTTTGGGTCGAATATCATCTACTCCTGCTGCCTTTCCACATTTCAAGCCTTTGATGGCTTTTTCTACTTCAAGTATGGATATGTATTCCTGACTGCATGCCTAGTCAGTGTTTTTTACCACTGTGCTGTCATCACTGCTTGTTTCATTTAGCAGTTTCACAAATTACTCCATACTTCAAGGATATCTTTTTCTCTCGTTTTCATGTCACCTTTATCATCTCTAACTCCTTTTACAGCAATCTTTCCTCCATTCCTAAGCTTCTTCAACAACCTCCAGAATATTTTGCCACCTTCTTGATATTTATTTTCTATATTCTTGCCAAAGTCCTCCCATGACTTTTGTTTAACTAATTTTACACAGTGTTTAGCATTCTTGCATTTGTCTCTGTATTCTCTAAGAGCACAAGCCGACTTATTTTCCAGGAACTTTTGGTATGCTTTCTTCTTTTCCTTCACTGCCTCTTTAACTTTCTGTGTCCACCATGGAGTTCTGATTTTTCTATCCTTGCAGACAATCTCACTACATGCCTCTCTGGCTGAATCAATCAATGTTTTCTTCACAGCTTGCCAATGAATCTCCAAGGTTTGGTTCCTGTTCTCAGACTCTTTCATTTTTTCTTTAATAATGTTTGTGTATTTTAGTCTACAGTTCACATCTGAGAGCTGCTCAATGTTTATTTGCTTTAAAACTATGGTATGGTCATTTAAATAAAATTTGAGAGGAAAGCTAGTAAAAACAAGTATTTTTTCAAGGATGGAAGGAAAAAGACAAAGAGGAATAACAAGATCTGAGATTACTGATATCTTGACAGATGACAGATTAATCGGGAGTAGAATTGTCAAGAGGTATACCAATGATGTAAACTTTTCATTTAGCACTTCATAATATCCTGTAACTATGGAAGTATAAAAGTCTTAGAGTGGCTGCACTGCATAGTTCAGAAGGCCTGGACAGAGTGACGAATTCCCAGATGATTGGAATAGAGCTCTCATAGTACCTATATATAGAAAGGGAAATAAAACTTAATGTGAGAATTACAGAGGTATTTCTCTACTGACTGTTCCTGGAAAGATATATGCAAGTATAATTGAGAAACGATTGAGAAGGATTGTGGAAGAAAAGCTTGGTGAAGAACAAGCTGGATTCAGGCCAAATAGAGGCTATCAAGATCAGATTTTCACTTTACGACAAATAGTCGAGAAAGCATGGGAATATAACAAAGATCTGTATTTAAGTTTTGTAGATCTGGAAAAGGCATATGACAAGGTGCAAAGAGAGAAGCTATTCAAAATGCTACAGTTATATGGTGTTAATGAGGCATTATATCAAGCAATACTTAGTCTTTATTGCAAGTCAGCAGTTAGAATTGAAGGAAGTACAGGAAGGTGGCTTAATGATAAATCTGGTGTCAGACAAGGATGTACATCATGCCCTCTCTTATTATCTATATAGATCACATTATGAAGGAAAGTGGTATTAAACCTGATATCAAAATTGGAGATGTTAATTGTAGCTCTTTGTTTTATGTGGATGATGTTATACTTTTAAATAAATCTGCTACAAGTCTGCAAGATTTCCTGACTAAAGTGAATAATTTTGTAACAGATATGGTGTGAAGGTCATCATTAAAAAGACAAATACAATGAAAATAGGCAAAAACATTGAAAATATTAACTGCATTGTGAATGGATAACTTATAGAACAAGTAATACATTTCAGCTACTCGGGCACGATTTTTAGTGAAAATGGTAAATTAGATATGGAAATAGACAACAGAATCAACAAAGCCGGTATGGTAGGAAATCAACTGAATAAATTTATATGGAATAAGAAAGAAATTAGCCAAAACACTAAATTAGCTGTATACAAGACAGTATTCAAGCCAATATTAACTTATGGATCTGAGAGCTGGGTCAGAAGTAAAACACTCGACCAAAATCTAGAGAGTGCAGATATGAAAGTCCTGAGAAAGATTAGGGGCATGAACAGATGGCATAAATGGCAATATCATATTAAAGACGAGGATGTTAGGAAAGAACTTGACATTGTCAGCATCCAGGAATGAGTTAGCAGAGCTAATCTCAGATGGTATGGTCACTTAAACAGAATGGGAGAGGAAAGATTAGGAAATGCTCTCTGCCAGGCTGGGAGGAAAAAGACCCAGAGGAAGATCAAGATATAGGTTGATTGATACAGTAAAAAGTGCCTTAGAAGACAAAAATATAAGACCTGATAATATTGGAGTATTTACAGGTAACAGACTGATTTGGAGGAAAATTGTAGATAGGAGGTTGGTAATGATGTAATTTTTCATGTAGTACTATCATACCTGTACATCCCTTGAGGTATATATCAGGAATTTGATGACGATGATGAGATTATTGAAATCTCGACAGAGAACAGATTAATCTGGAGGAGAATTGTCAAGCGGTATAGTAATTATGTAAACTTTTTTCATTTGGCGCTTCATAATATCCCCCCTCCACAGGATACACAACAAGAATTGACGTGATGAATGAAGAAATTTCTCAAACCAGCAGAGTTAATGGTTTCACTGGTCACTTGGTTTATATGTACTCGTTTTGGAGTTCTGATAATATCTGCTGTGCATAATTCAAGTTTTTCTAATCTTTTTATACAAGTCTTGTACACCTGATGATGTAAGTTCAACAACTTATTAAGCATATTGGATTATATTGTTTATTGTAATTTAACATTTAATTTAATTTAATTAAACACCTGTTTTGTGTTTACAAATGTGGTCTCTATGCTAGAAATTAAATGAAGTAGTGGTAAGTGTTTATCAATGTTACAATGCAAAACTTGGAAAGTTTAAGGCAGCCATTTCTGTTCAAATTTAGTCTCTACAGAAATTCAGGGCTCTCTCTTTGTATAGTTTGTGTCTAAAGTATTTATTTCTATGAAAAAGCTTTTATAGAAGGTTTTATATGCAAACTAAATGCTCTCTCTCTTTTTCATGAGCAGCTATATTAATATATCATTGAGGAAGAATATTTCATTCAAGAATTATTATTATTTGGAGACATCCACAGCCCACAACCATTCCTCTACTACCGTCTTAACATTCGATAGCTACGTTTCAGAGATTAAGCCAATAATTCAAAAAAGAGAGGGAAAAAATATCTATACTGGAAATGAGTAGGAACCAAAGCCATGCTAAAATTTTACATTAAAATTATAAGTCATGAGTGTTCTCACTTGTTTTGATAGCACTAAGTGATTTATGTCAATGCAGTGAGTGGGCATTTTATTAGGAACACCTCCCCATTTAGAAAATAGATCACTCCTTAAATGTCACATTGAATTACATAGCTACAGTTTTTTATATTAATCATGCATATGACAGTTCTGTTTTAACTTAAGTGTGGTATAATTGTTGGTGTCATTATCTCACAAATGTATACTCTTCTGGACTATTTCATGCACAACAGCTTTCAGACTATACCAGGAGTTCTGTAATAGCAAGACAATAGCAGTCCTGTGAATAGAAACAGTTCATTGATACACAAGGTCAGAGAAGAATGGCAAAGATTATGAAGTGTAACAGGAGGGCCACAACCAGCCGTATCACAGCTCAGCACAATATCCCAGGTTCCAATGCTGTCAGCAAAGAAAAGGAAGGTGGCCTCAGTGGGCATGTGATCACCAACACTGGACAACTTAATGAATGAAAAAATGTCACCTGATCTGATGAGTCCCAGTGTGTACTGCATCATATTTATGACAGCACCAGAATATGGTGGCAACAACATGAAGCCATGGACCTTTCCTGACAAGAAGATGCAGCTACTTGCAGTGGTGGGTGTGTAATAGAGTGTGGAATGTTTTCTTTTCACACACATTAAGTCCCCTGATACCAGTTGAATACTGCCCAAATGCCCTATCTTTTAACATGCTAATCATGTTCACCTATTCATGGTTGCAGTTTACACATTGTGAAATGGATACTTCCAGGAAGACAATGTACCACGCCAAAGCACATACATGTTGAAGTGGTTTGAGGAACATGACATTGAATTTTCTTTACTTCAGTGGCCAGCTCAGTCCCTGGACATTAACCCAATAGAGCAACTTTGGGATAAGGTGGAACAAGCAGAATGAGAAGCAACATGCCACCATCCAATTTGTAACAATTGGACACCGTCATTGTAACTCTATTACAAACCCACCACCGTCATTGTAACAACATGGACAAACATCCCAGAGGAACATTTTAGACACTTCCTTGAATCAATGCCACAAAGAATACATAATACAGGCTATTCGTAAGGCAAAATGGGGTCCCACTCTTTAAATGCCATTCCTAATAAGGTGGCCACTCAGTGTATGTTATATGCATTTAAGATTACTGTGGCTTAAGAATACTGTATCATATTAGAAACAAAAAACTGGACAAGTGTGTAATTAAAATAATTGAATCTTAATCATAATTAATGTATTGGCTTGTTTTCTATTTACTATAAATGCATCAATAAGAAAGAACATTTCAGTATGGGGTATGAAAATAAGATATAAATTTTAATAGTTCTATTAATATGAAATATATCTATAAAGTAATAAAATTTTAATAATGTAGATGAAAGTATTACCTTCTTTCAATCATATACAAAATATCACCAGATGCAATCTTCAGCCTCGACAATTTTTCTTCATCATGTTTAAACTTCATATATATCTTCACATAAACAGTAAAGAGTGTCCTATAAAAAATTTTTTTTTTAAATCAACATAAGCTTAAACCTTAATGGGGATTTTTTGTACAGCATTTAGATTCAATACATTGGTATCAATCTAATTTATTAATAATCAGTTCGTGCCAAAGGAAATGAGATTTGAAGTTTGAATTGCATTTGTATGTGTGTGAGATACAAAATTTTTATTATTTGTTAAAATATTTATATTTTTTTAAAAAATATTCCAGAGACCTTACTCTAGTAGAGACAAAGGTAAAGAAATTCATCTCCTACCTTAAAGACATTCATAAATATCCATGCTCATGGCAGGTGGCAAGATTACAACTTGTAGCCTATTGGTTGGAAAGCAGGTATGCTATCCACTCAACCAATCATGTCAAGTGGAAAGTGAACATCATACTGATTAAAAAATGAGTTGTTGACACCAGGCAATGAATTCCATCATCCGGAGTGAGAATGTCTAGTCTCTAGAGCAGGGTTTCCAGATTATGTAAAAATAGAGAGAGAGAGATTGAAACCAATCCTGCATAAAATATAGGATTAAGTTTAATAATAAATAAATAAACCTTTATGCAAATAAAAGTTACTGCAATTACCACATTAGAAACGTAGTGACTAATGCTAATGTGTGTGTATGTATATATATATATATATATATATATTTTTTTTTTAAGACTGATCCCACCCAAGAAAGGTATGTAAACTTATGGTTTATTAGTACTGCAGATTAGCTAAGAATTTTTTTTTTTTTGTCTTTTATTAATTTTACATATTTTTTGTATTTTTATTTATTTTATATTTACATAATCTAGACTCTGCTCTAGAGACCAAACATGGAACTTTTTCAAGCGGCATCAGGCCTCCATCCAATAAGCAGAATGGTGGTTTCATACTAGATGATGAAATTCATCTCCCATCTAAAAACAATCAAAAACATCCATGCTCACAGCAGATTACAACCCACAGCCTGTTGGTTGAAGAACAATTATGTTAACCATTTATCAGCCAACCAGGCCAGCAAATATATATTTACCATATTTACAATACCAGAATATAAAAATTACATGCTATTCTAATTATTTAATATTAAGTAATTAAAATCCCATCACTTAGCTTCAAATGATTTTTCATCATCACCTTCTCCTTCCTGTTAATATAGACAGTCTGCTACAATCAAATAAGTTGGCTTTCTAATCTGGACAAACAAGAAAGATGTTCTGCAGAGTTATCTGTTTTTGCAAGAAGAAGAAAACATCCCAAAGTTTCAAGAACTTCATGCCACCTCACCATGTGATGGGTGGGTTGTAGGAATTATGGCTAAGGCAATTATGATGGTCATTATGTTTGGTGCTGCTATTTCTTTCTGGAGGAAAAATTCTTTCTCCTCCATATATATTAAAACAATTATTTCCATTCAAAGTTGTTGCTACAAACTTTGATTGGAAACTTAGCTTTGACCAACTTTGGCTGAAGCTATCATCCACATGTAGTGTGGGTCAGCCTCAAGAGTATGCCAAACTAAATGTAGGGATCCCTCCCTCAACCGATTCAAAAGTACAATGGTTCAGGCTGACTGCTAGATAGTACATGGAATTTGCTGGTAACATATCAGGAGGCCTCTCCCTTATCTGTATCATTTTCTCTCTCTCTAAGCAGGAAGAATGCTTAGATCTTAGAAAGATGATGTTTTGCAGGTCATTCACCCTCCCCCCCCCCTCAAAAAAAAAAAAACATTCAAAAACAATACACATCCACTTTCCCAAAATTTAGCGCTAAATTGCAAAATAGATAAAGTGCAACAACCAGACTTTGAAACCTGATCAGTTATTTTTAGCAGAACCTCACTGGTAGCCACAACCACAACTGTCCACCTCAACTTTCTTAACTATACTTTCTGATTTCTTCTGCCACAAGGGCGGAGCCTGAACAAATCTGAACACTATGTTAGAGAATGGTAAATCTCGAATCACCTCTTTCTGACTTAATTTCCACCTTCCCCTATTCAGCTGCTTTCCTACCACTGTCGATTCTGATAACTATTCTGACTGTTTTTTCATTATTTGTCTTTGAATCATCTACTGTCCACCCTGCCGAGTCTTTCTTGGTGACTTCAACATTCACAACTTAGACTGATTTCCTTTCTCCAATTTCAATGGCCAAGCTGGAAGAGATATTTGCTATTCACAACAAACTGTACATCCACTGACCAGAATACTTCCCCACTCTCCCAGCTATTCCCTTTGTAACTCAGCAGCATTAGTTTTCTGTCTACAGGCAATACAGTAGCACCAAAATGCACTATTGTGGTACCAATGTGCTTCCCTAATTACCATTCCATTTTTCTTCAGATGACTTATGTTTTCACTTTTCTGAACAACCAAAACATCTTTTCCAACAGCATAACTGAAAACCTAACATCTCGTTTCTTCCATGACTTATTATTATTCCGTTCTTTGTTAACAAAGGAATTATAAAGGATTTTACATTACCACATTCCTGTAACTTATTCTGTCAATCCTTTCTTTATAATTTCCCTCCGAATGTTCGATCTACCTTGGACTCGATCCCAAACCACTATTCAAACCTTGGTTTTCCAATCAATGCACCAAAGTAGTTCAAAAAAAAGAATTATGCATATTGCAACTGGCTTGAAACTAAAATTCCATCTTCCAAATCTGCTACAAGGCAACATACAGCAGATGCAAAAAGACCACTGTCCAATCCATATCTGACCATATAAGCGCCAAGTGCATAATAACATATAGTCTGACCACAGATGTGAAATCCTTCAATACTTCTGTACATGGCAGAAGAAGGAAAAATCCATTCCGATAATTGAGTAATCGATGCATTTCATGGCATGAGTGGCTATTATTATATGTTGGAAAATTAGCTTTTCTTTTATGAAAATTCTAGTTTTTAAAGTGGTAACTATTTTGCTTGTACAACAGTTAGAAAATTTTACGTACAAAGCATGTGATTTCGCGTGTTGGTGATGAATTCCTACATCACCTTATTCCTTTCTCCCCTTCAGCATGAATTGACTCTTCTTGGCAATCTGTCAGCCAGGGATCTGGCATCTGTGGTCAGACAGTACCTCCTGCTTAAATGGTAGTCATGTGTTCCTGTCTCTCACAAATACCATAAGGCACAACAACTTTTTGCCAATTCACATTTCAAACATCTTAACATCAAAACGGTACATTGTAATATCACCCAAAGACAGGGTGATCTCCCAACATTCCTGCTTCATTGATTCTCTAGCAATAAGGATCGAGGCAAAGTATTCCCCTACCCCAACTACTTTACCAAGAATTGATAAATACATAAATACAATGGCTATATGAACAAAGAATTAACAAATATCTAGATAAAATAAAACAAAATGAAGAAATAGAAATAGAATGGCTTAATATAAAAACAATACTAAATGCAGCAGCAAATGTAAGCTTGGGAAAGATCAAAAAATTCAATAAAAGGAAAAAACTGAAGATCTGGGATGATACAATCAAAGAAATAATCAAAAAGAAAAAAGAAGCCCATCACAAATGGTTAAGCAGTAAAAGATTAGAAGATAAAATAGAATATAAAAGAATAAGAGCCATAGCTAAAAGAGAGGTCAGAAAAAGACAGAGAATCATGGAACAAATTTTTTTCTAATATAGAACATGATTTATATAAAATAAGACCCAATGTATATAAGATTATGAAACACTTAAATGCAGATACTAAAGAAAACATAAAATTAAACATCGAATTGAAATGAGAAGAATTTCTAAATTTCTACACAGAATTGTGGACAGATAACTGGCAAACATTTAATGAAAATGAAATAACTAAAGAAGAATTAGAAATCAGCCTGAAAGAAACAAGAAATGGAAAATCACCTGGAGAAGATAAGCTAGGTTCAGAACTATATAAATATGCAGGAACAAGATTCAAAGAAAGACTCCTATTATTTTTAAATAAAATTTATTCAACTGGTAACTCCCCAATAGAATGGAAAAAAGCAATTGTGATTCCTATCTTTAAAAAAGGTAGCAGAGATTACCCTAAAAACTATAGAGGTACAAAATATATAGCAGAATTTTAAATAGCAAACTAATGAAATATTCCAAAAATTTTATTTTAGAAGTACAGAATGGATTTAGAAAAGGACGATCATGTATAGACCCAGCCTTTTGCCTAAAATTAATAATAGAGAAAAGAAGAGAATACGATTTATTGACTTTGAAAAAGCATTTGACAAAGTTAAAAGAAGCATTTTATTTAACATATTAAAAGAAAGACAAATAAAAAATAATATCCTAAAAGCTATCATAAGTATATATGAAAATAATCAAATACAAATAAGATTAAATCATGAGCTATCATATACGAGAGAGATAAACCAAGAGGTCCAACAGGGATGTCCGCTCTCAGCAACTCCTTTTAATATTTACCTAAATGATATAATAATAAAATGGAATAAAAATTGCCATCAAGGTATTAAACTTTCTCATACTGTGAACTTAAACACTCTCCTTTTTGCCAACGACCAAATAATAATTACAAATTCTGAAGATAACTTACAGAAAGCTATTTTAGATCTAAATGAGAAAGCCAAATGGTATGATAATATCAACAGAAAAATCAAAACCTATGGCCTTTAAAGGACAAGATCCAGCAAGAACTAAGATAGTAATAGATAACAAGATCTTAGAACAGGTGAATTCATTTAACTACCTAGGATGTATGATCACATATGAAAATGAAAAAGATATAAACGTAAAAATGGAAAAATATTTAAAAATAACAGGTGTAATTAACTCTATATTTAAACCAAACCTAGTTCAAAAACAAACCAGACTAAAAGTATACAATACATTAGCCCTACCAGTCATTGTATGGAAGTGAAATCTGGAATAAAACAAAAAAGACAAACAAAGATTAATAACAGCAGAAATGAAGTTTATGAGAAAAACTGCAAAGTACTCTATTTGATCACAAAAGAAACAAAGAAATTATGAAAGAATTAAACCAAGAATCAATAATAGAAAAAATTAACAAAAAATATAAACATAAATGGATTGAACACTTTCAAAGAATGAAAATATAAAAATTACCAAAACAAGCCATTAGAAAAAAGAAAACCAGGACGTCCTCTTAAACGATGACTTCTAAGGTCGGAACAGGCCACGCTAGGCCTAAATCCTTGATATGCATGATGATGATAATGATAATAAATACATGTTTCTTCTAGACTTTCATCAGAAAGATAAGCATAACTTAGATAACAACAAGCTTCTGGTTCTGATAGTATTTCCCTAATTAATGTCTATTCAATATCATCTTTACAATCTTTTGCATTCATCCAGCATATTTGCTATGACATAGAAACAAAGCTATATTCAAACAATTTCAAAGAAAGGAGACAAAAGCCAGCTATGAAGCTACTGTGCTACTGCACTCCACTAGTTATTCAAAGACTACCAATATGGAGTCTATGACTATTCAAAGCAGATCTCCTTGGCAACATCATCTATTAATGGACACAATTTACAGAAAAGTTTATTGAAAACTGTGGAGCATCTGATGGCTTTCATTCAGATACACTATATTTTATTTATTTATTTATTTTTTTAATTAGGGAAATTATACATTAAACAGTCTTAAAAAAATTGGAAAGAAAATTGGGTTAATTAAATGTATATTTCTCTCCCCTCCCACCATTTACAGTAATGAAATAGTTTCTTTTAATACTGTCATGAAATTAAATTTAGGGTTATAAATTAATTCACTTGTCTGTGTCTCCAAAAAGAGAATAAAGATTTAATATAATTAAATAATTTATAAAATGTTATTGTTATTAAAACAATTTTTAACTTTGGTTTATGTTCTGAAGTATTGCTAACTTCAGCAACATTTTGTAATGGCAATAGAGACAACACGTGGATTTGACAATATTGATAGTTCAACTACTATTACACATTTTGGCTAATACCAGCAGTTTGAAGCTGTAGCATGCATGCATGCATGCAGAGATTGGAGAAGAATGACATGGTTATCGGTGGCATTTTGACAGGAGAAAGGGTTATATGAACATATTTGGTGACTATTGGATTTATCTGAAAGTATTTATTTTCAGATAAATACTTTCAGATAAATACGTACAACCACCAGAAGATAAAAAAATCTACAAGAAGGCATATAATATTGTTTGTTATAAGGAATATAAAGTAGCTCAAGTTTGGAGAGAGGAAATTCCAGTACTAGTTTCGTCTGTTTGTTTATTTAACCCTGTGCTGGTTCTTGTTAACAGATGAAAAGAAGACAGAACATTTTATTTCAAACAGAAAGTTGTGTTTTTCTTCTAAACAGTATTCTTTATGATGGTGTGTGTGTATTACAGAATGCTAAAGACAAGAAGAAAACTATTGCTCAGTTAAAGAAAGGAACCGAATTCATGCACCGAAGATTTTTTACAGAACTGTAAAGTAATAGTTTATTCCAAGTAATTAATCTTCATGCTTAACTTTATTGAGCAAGGTAACTTTCATGAGAATTGTTTATACTGAAGCTGCAGAGGTAGGATTACATTTTTTATTTGTAAAGTCTTAATGCTGAGCCAGAGTGACAAAATTCTTTATTGGAATTGATGGTAGTAAAATGCTACAGTAATTTATTTCCCGATAATGAGAAAAGGAATATGTTTCTTTTGTTTTGTTCGTTTGTTAGATTTTTTTTTTTTTTTTAATTCCTGAAATTAATTTTAAATAGCTGAGTGTGAGAGAGAAAGCGTCTCTTGCAATTTTTTTTTAATGTAACTAATTATGTTTGTATATTTAATTAAACAATATCTCTTTTGTATTACAATTCTCTTGTCTTATTTTAAGAGATAAAGTGAATACACGAGTTTTAATAGTTTGGGGAAAACTAGAATTGTTTTCAAAGTAGATAGTGACTATATTGGAAAGAAACTAGAAATATTTAAATGATACTATTGGTACAAACCTAACCTTGCGAATAATCTATGTGGTTTTTTTATAGGTGCAGGCAAAACAGACAGACAGACAGACATACATATGGCACATACATTATTTTAGCAAATGGTGCAATCAATACACACACAAATTTTTAAACAAACTGAAGAGACAACAACAGGATGGTTTACTGTTCTTTTGATTAACAAAACCATGTGGTTATTCTTGACATTTCCAAAGTACTTCATGACAAGATAGTTCCAGCATTTATAAAAAAACTTCATTCATATCAAAACTATATTAACAAACCTAATTCTTAACAACTCAGGCATCGCAATTACTCTTAGATATTTGAATTACTTAATTTACTGTACACGTAAGTTATTTTACATGGAAAGAAGAACAAAAATACACAAATTAGATTTTAAAATTTTAAATTTTATACAGAACAAAGAATGCAACATAGCTTAGCGCTACACTCAAGCCAACAGTCTGACTGCCTTATGAAGATCATATACATGATAGAGCAGATTCATTTTGGGCAGGGTCAGGTCTAAGAAAATGCTGGGGAAGGGGAGGGGGTGAGGCAAAACCAATAAAAATATAGAAATATATATAATTAACTTCTCTCTATGACTGACTATTAATATAAAAGTTGGATGCAGTAATGAGAAAGGATGATGTAAGAAGATTACTTACATAACCATAGCCATCCCATACATTAAAGGGTTATCAGAAAAATTCAACAGAATCCTACAACATTATAACCTCAATGCCACCTTTAAACCACCCACTAAACTTAAAACCATATTCAACTCCTCTAAGGATCCTCTCCTCCCATTAGCACATCCTGGAGTCTATTGCATCCGCTGCACCTGTAACTTACCGTACATTGGTGAAACAGGACAGACAATCCCCATACGCAAAAAAGAACACATTAGACACATTAAATATAACAATTATGGTGAAGCAGGCCTCTCAGACCATGCGCTCAACACCTTACACCAAATCAACTGGAAAAGCACCCGCTCTTTACACCACACAAAAACCTGGTATGAAAGGAAATTTAAGGAAGCCTGCAAAATCCTGATAAACCACATAAATATCAACAACAAAGATGGCATGAAAATTCCAAGGATCCTGATGGCACATATTCAGCCTACCTAATATATAAGATCCAGCATAAGTCAGGACTCTAACCAATCTTCAGCTAGTATTAGAAACCATTCCAACTGGCTGGAATGTACAAGTATAATCATGATGTTAATATATGTATATAGATAGATACTTAAATGTCGATATATAATTTTTTTTTCCACCAGAGGTCAGGCCAACAATTGTTGTAGCAGTTGGTCAGTATCTTTAACAAACCAGTTTGATTGTAGTGTAGCTTGTTTTCTGTGTATACTTGTATACTCCAGAAGATGATCTTGACATAAAGGTCGAAACGTCAAATGTAGATTTTAGTTATATTAAATTAAAGTTTTTATTCAAACACGGTAGTTGTCTCCATAATTTTCAAAAATGCATTCGGATCACCGTGTAAGCAAACAAAGTTTACATGTGAAGTAACTTCACTACTGGGCTATTTGTATATAGAATCTAATGACTTTACATTAACTGACTTGGTATCCCATAATGCCATGCACATATCCTTATATATAATGCTATGCATTGTGGGAAGGGACACTACCCAGACCAGTTTTGACCTTTATTGAGGTCTCATCAGTGGGAGCCAGACCCAGAGATGATACCAAGGTAGAAGTAATGCAGCCCATATGTAGTGAAGCATAAAGAATTTTGCATAATGGAAAATTATTATAATACCAAGATATACCAAAAATGCTGATGTTCTGATGAGCTAAAATATCTTTCCTTGATTGTAATTGTTTGCCATATTACTCACCTAAATGTAGGAGCCATAATAGGCATTATCTTCAAATCCTTCAGAATCTAGCTGAAAAGTCTTCATTCAATTCAGAATTACTGGATGTTTTACATGACAGTGAAACTGAGAGCTGTTAATTTTTTTTCCACAGTAGTGTAAACAAAATTTAAATTCCATTAAGCTTTCAGAGAAATTCCTGAAATAAATAATAACTGGGATTCCAAATGTGGATGAAAGTATGCTGACAAACAGCCACCTGTGACAAGAACTTGGTTAATCAGAAAAATAGAAATATTTAAAAAAAAAAAATCTTTTTGAAACAACTTATTTTTGCTGTTTTTTCTGTTTCTTTTCCTTGTGAGAGAGATACTGTCAAGACTCATTATTCTGTAGCTCACCATTCTGAGCTGAAGATGTTCAAATGCACAAGATGTCATTGTGCAGTTTTCTTAAGAAATGGGAAAGGAGTCTTTGCTACTTCTGTGTGAGACAGCCAAGTTACCTTCAGCCCTTATAAATGCTCCTCACATCACATCCTAGATGGGATCTGAATTTAATCCTTTTCAACCAAAAGATTACGATGATAACATGTTAATGGTATTGACTGTGTTATGGAGTTTGAAATCATAGCTGAAACAATTAAGATATTAGGATATATCAGCCTGTATACTGTATGTATTCTCTAGCCAGTTTTCTTGCTGTATCATTCTCATGAATGCACTACAGAGAGTAAAAATGTGCTGTGAAATGCAAACAGCTTATGATGTTGGTTGCTATTATATCACTTCAGGAAAATAAGACATACTTCAAAATATGAAAGTATTTCCAAATATGAGTTTTATATTAAAAAAGACACTTACTTAATGATAAGTGAGATATCTTCTTCACTTAAGTTGGTAAACTGAACCAGAGACTGCAGTAGAATTGATGCTTTCTTCTTCTTTGATGCTAGCACTTCTTTCCTTAGCACTAATGTAATTAACTTTTCAAACAGAGGAATCAACATTGCTGAAACATGATAATGGTTGGATATATTTTCCAATATTTCTATAGCTTTAGAACTGGAACACATGTTCAGAAGTGCCCTAAAAAAATAAATAGAATAAAAAAATTGTATAAGAACTCGATGCTATTCATTTCAAATAAATTTGAATATTTTCAAAAACAAATTATACTAAAATATGCTGCACTATCATATATCAGCCATATGAACTGCATTTGTTTATTAGAAATTTACTTTAGTGGGTTAATTATACTGGAAATAAAATAACTTTCCTAAATATGCTATGTATTTTGCTCATGCAATAACTGCAAAGCTTTTTGTGATCGCATTCCCTTGAAATCTCTCCAAGTTGGCAAGTCTTATTCTTAATGATGTTTCATTATAGTTTTCTGAAAAAGCTTGACAAGCAGGATGATGCTGATGATAATATGAGCAAAGTATATTTCATACCTCAATGATCAAAAGAGATCACAAACACTGTTCAGAATCATATAATAATAATAATACCCACACCCCCAAAGAACACAGCCTTGTCATGGCAGTGGGGCTTGTGTGCTTCAATGATGTTGAAAGCTTGCTGGTGGTAGCATAGCTACCAGCAGGTTCACCCTTGTCAGATAGGGCTCAACTGAGGAGCCAGGCTAACAGCATTCCATCCCCATTTAATAGTGAAAAGCAAGAAGAAATCCATACTGGATCAGTCGATGCCTGAGTCATAAAGGACTGGGTCAGATGTTGTGGGATCTGGACATCAGGCAGCACAAGTGGGCTACAAAACCCAGCTCTCCTTGCTGGGCAACCAGAGCAGGAAGCTGAAAGCAACTGGTAGAAACTAAATGTAAAAAAATGGACTGTAGAAGAAAACAGAGAAATGTTTTTACAGATCAACACCAGAAAAACAGCATTTTAGAAAGTGTATGTACATGATTTTGAAAAAAAATTTCCAAAATCTGCAATAACAGACCAAAGACCAAAAGAACTTCATTTTCTTCATCTTCATCATCATCATCTTCCTTATACCCTCTTTTACCTTGCGGTGTCGAGGGTCCATCGATCATCGGACCTCACTCTGTTTTTACAGGATAAGGTGGTCAGCCTTATGCCCTGGTGTATCCTATGGCCTGTAGTGTTGATTTCTCAAGGCCAGTTTGCCTGCTTGTGGGATGAAAAACTCCAGAATAAACTGGGGAAAAAACCCTGCTGTCCACGCCCAAGACTGGCTAACTTGCTAATCATTTTCAGCAACAAATTATTTATTGGACTTGAGCTAGAAGAGTTACATAATAAACTAACAGCTCCAGTAAGAGAAAATCATCAGAAGGAAGTTGTATCTAACTTTCAAATTCAACACAGTGAGCAACAAGCTGATGACATACCTCAGAATGTTTTAACAGAATTACAGTTTAAAATGAAGTCAGGGATATTGGAACACATGAATTCCATAAATGATCACATAAGACTACCAACATTAAAAGCCTTACATAAATCTAAGCTAAAACAGCTCCTCTTAAGACACAAATGCTGTGATATAAACCATCATAACCAATAATATAAAGGGAACATATCAGCTCTTATACAGCACAGCTTATATCATTACAATGAAGCACGGTTGCAAACCACAAAATTAAAAGCCAAAGATGAAGCAATCTGGACCATGGAAAAATCTGGTTAGAATGAAAAGTCAAACTTCAAGCTGATATGAGGAACTTCCTTATTGATAAAATGATCCTCAGAAATTCAAAAAGACAAAAAAAAACTAAATTAAACATGGCACATTAGATTATAGGAATGCATTTGATCCCCTCCCACACTCCTGGATCCTAAAATCATAAATATTTGGAATTAGCAAAAACATATGCGCGTTTCTGGCTACTGCTGCTATGAAATCATGGAAAACAACTTTAATAATCAATAATGAACGATATGGAGAATTTTTCAAGGTGATTCCTTGTCACTGTTACTTTTCAACATTTCTTTGATACCGTTGTCTATGATTTGGAAGAAAAAAAAACTTGAATATGAAGTTCATAAATATCATATTAAAATTTCCCATCTGATGTATATGGATGATTTGAAGTTATACGGAAAATCGGCACAAGTAAATAGAGATTCTTTACTGAACATGGTTCATAATTTCAGTCAGGACATCAAAGTGGAATTTGGTTTGGATAAATGTGCAATTTTATCTATTAAATAAGGAAAAAGGGGTGCTTAAGGGTCAAAGATGTATAACTGAGAGGAGACCTACACATAGCCTTTAAAGGAATGCGGAGAACCGACCAGGGCTTCTGACCTAATGTCCAATCCTCACCTTCTCGTGGTGCACCCTGTTGGGTATCTACTTGGATACTGAACGGACGAGGATGGGCTGGCAATTTGGGATTTAGCCGACCAAATTGTATTCTTATTGGTTAAACCAAAATAAAGAATGTGCTACAACATGACAAAATTTCATGCCGGCTGAGGCGTCGCCTGGTTAAACAAGGCCCCCGTTGTTTTCGCCAGGGAACCAGGGCGAACAGCGAAAAGTCAGCTACTGGAACAAATCTGAAAATAAACCCCAACTCAACATCACCAGAGTTAAAGATCGGTACTATCAACGTAAGAAGCCTGAATGGCAAAGAAATAGAGCTAGCTGAGGAATTAGATAAGTACCAGATTGACATAATAGGGGTGACTGAAACAAAAAAAGACCAAAACTGGTGAGATCTTTCTGAGCAATATAGAAATATAAGATCTGATAATGTTGGAGTGTTGACAAGTAACAGACTGATTTGGAGGAAAATTGTAGATAGGTAATTAACAATGATGTAATTTTTTTCATGTAGTACTATCATATCCTGCACACCCCTTGAGGATACATGGCAGGAATTTGATGATGATGATGATGAAATAAGGAAAAATTAATGATGCTGGCAATTTTAATTTCAATCAGGAGAAATATATAAGAACAATTTCAGATAATGAACATTATAAATACCTAGGAATATTGGAAGCCAGTGATATTCTCCACTCAAAAGTTAAACAATAAGCAACAGCAGAATACACCAAAAGTCAAAAATATTCTGAGAATAAAACTAAATGGACTGAACACAATTCGAGCAATGAACTCTTGGGCTATACCAGTGATCCAAAACACAGGTGGTATAACAGATCGGACAAACTGGACCATAAAACTAGAAAATTAATAACTATGCATCATGCATTACATCCACAAATTGTTGTTGACTAGCTGTACCCTACCAAAAATAGGTAGACGGGATCTGCTGCAAGTGAGACAGACTGTTGAAGAAGAAGAAATCAGTTTAAAAAATTACATTGCCAATAGCACTGAGCAAGTCATTTCACAAGAGGACCTAAAAGTAATAGGGAACAAATCTGATTACAAAAAGGAACAGCAAAATAACTGATGTGTGCTGGAAAAATAAATCCTTGCATGGCCAATTTCTTTGAGATACTGAGGAAAAAATTGACGTGACGAAGACTTGCAATGGCTACAGTATGGATATATAAAAAAAAAGAAACAGAAGAATTTATTCTAGCTGCTCTAATGCTCTTCTAATGCAATCAAAACAAAAATTTTGAACATCAATAATAACAGCAAATGCAGATTATGCGATCAGAAAGATGAGGCCATAGAACATCTAATCAGCGCATACAGCAAGATAGCCCAAACTGATTATAAATACTACCATGATCAAACAGCCACAGGAGTTAAACTAAATGCACATAAAACCACAGGATTGTGGTGTGGCAAATGGAAAAACTGAACGGATTCCCCAGTGTCTGGTCACTGGTTTTGCTGAGGGAAAGGAAACAAATACATAGGAATTTACCAGGGCACCAATATGAGACTCTGCCTCTATAAGAGGGGAGAGCAATAATTGTTAATCAAATAGCTACCAGTGTCCTTTGGCATACACTAAAGATTCTCATGCCACCAGTGCAATATGTCAAACAAATACAGTCAACCATCTTTCGATTCATATGGAGCCAAACAAATTGGCTTTTCTACTCCAAGCTAAGTACTTCTCTTAAAGAAGACAAAACTTGACTGCCATTGAACACAGGATAACAACGTTCCGTACTCACTTTTTCCACAAGGACTGTACAGGATACTAAGACAGTACTACATGAAAAGATTATTATTATCACAAGAGACCTCCAGAGAGTCAGGAACTCGTTGAGTGATGCCAAATATCACTCACACTATATGTCGGAACTTTCGTTGAATTTGTTCATACCATCTGCACTCACAACCTCCAAAGGAGAGCTTCCTTTTTATTATTTTATTAATCTATTATCTATCAGTACTTCAATATTATCAGATCTTATATTTGGTCTAGTGTATCAATCAATCCACCTAGATCTTGGTCTTCTTCTGAGAGACCAAGATCTAGGTGGATTGATATAGTAGGAAAAATAGCAAAGCCTTTACTACCTTTCGATAATATTAATAAATAAATTAATAAAATAATAAAACAATTAATAAATAAATCTACAGATTTATTTATTAATAAATTGGTTACTAATTAGGAAAAAAGAATTTTTTTTTTTTATTTTGTACCCCCCACTTAAAATTTCACTGGCTGCCACTGCTATCCATACAGGATTAACTGTCCTATTATAGCATTAAGCTATACACAGTTTGCTATGTACAACGGTGGTCTGAAAAGTTCTCAGTCTAACAATGAAAAAAACGAATTTACAATTTCAAAATTATTTTTATATTTCAACATAATCTCCCTTAAGACTAATACATTTATTCCAGGGATGCTCCAGTGGCTCTCAGTAAGATCTGCAAAATACCCCTCTACAGCTGCAATCACCTCTTGATTCGAAGAAAAACGCTCACCAAGTGAGGAAGAGTTTTAGTTTTGGAAAGAGATAGAAGTCAGAGGGAGCCAAATCTGGGGAATATGGTGGATGTTCCAACAATTCATAGTGCAGAGCCCTTAATTTTCCTATTGCCAAAACACCTTTGTGGGCAAGTGCATTGTCCTGATGAAAGATGATTTTTTTCTTCTGCAAACCAGGTCTTTTCTCACGAATATTTTCGTCTAGTCTAGTCTGGTTAAAAGATCGGAATAATATTCCAAGGTTATTGTTTTACCCTTTTCAAGATAATTAATAAACAAAATGCATCCCAAAACACCGATGCCATGACCTTTCCTGCTGATGGAACTGACTTTGTCTTCTTTGGCACTGAACAACCAGCTTCTGTCAACTGTTTTGACTGCTGTTGGGATTCTGGTGTGTAATGGTGAATCCAAATCTCATCCATAGTAATAAATCGATGCACAAAATCAGTTTTATTCTTGTTAAAACACTCCAAGCACTGTTCAGAAATTTTTATTCATGCAAGTGCATTTTTGGTCTGCTGCGAGTAAGTTCGGCACCCATCTTATGCAAAGCTTTTTCATTTGCAATTCTTCATGCAAAATATATCCTACACATTCTTTTGAAATGCCTATAGTCTCTGCAATTTCAGGCATTTTGACTTGCTGGTCATCCAATACCATATCATGCACTTGAGCAATGATTTCTGGTGTTGTTACACTTTTTGGACGTCCTTCACATGGATCATCTTCAAGGCTGGTACGGCCACGTTTAAACTCGGCAGCCTATTTCTTAAAAAAACGAAGAAGAGTGCCCATAAACTTTTATGAACTTCAAATGAATTTCTTTTGCCGTTAAACCTTCTTATACAAAGAATTTTATAACTGTACAATACTCAATTTTATCCATTTCAAGGGATACAGACAACACTTTTGTTTCAGACAACTGTATAAAACAAACTATTTGATAGAATGACTCAATTTCACATGGATGCTTATGACAGATGTACCAACTTAGAGAGAGAGAGAGAGAGAGAGAGAGGAAAAAAAAAAAAAAAAAAACCGTCCCAATAGTGTTGCCAGCTATGGTCAAGGCCGAGAACCTTTCAGACCACCATCGTATTTCTATATGCAATCTCTTACCAACTTTTCCAAAATATTCATCCTCGCTCCACAGATAATTGATAGTTACACATCAGTCTTTACAGTGCTGTTGTGCATTAGGATTACCATACATTCTTTCCACTCCTGTGGAATCTTCCCTGTGCAGACTCAAATTATACATCCAGATCAAAGGAACAACCAGTTCAGCTAAACACTCTCTTAGCATCCATGCTGATATCCCATTAGTTCATATTGCTGAATTCATATTCAGTTTGTGCAACAGCTCTAGTACCACCTACTGATACACCTTTCTTTCTCCACTATACAGGTAACATTGAACTCAATGGTGCATGAACTAGATTGATTACTTTTTGCAAAATGAGCACTCATTAAATGAACAATCTCTTTTTCTTATCTACAAACACATACCATCTGCCCTTTAGCTCCTTTCTAGTTTCTTTTTACTCACACTTAACTTTCCATACAGTAGCTGCAACTAACATAAATTAATATACACCGCTCAGAAAGAAATCAACAGACAGAATTCCCCCCTCCCATTGGAAAAGTGCATCATGCAATGTAACAAGTCACGTGTTTGTAGCTGGTATAAATCGGTGGAATATGACGCTCACAAGTCCATTTAGCTGTATCAGGGTGAAATGACTGTGAGAGAAACTGAGGAAGTTTGAAAGCGGCATTGTGGTAGGATGCCGTGTCGTAGGCCTATCTGTTACAAATGTTGACAAACTGGATCATCCTAGGTCAACAATCAGTGATACCATACTGAGATGGAAGCGCAGGAAATCAACTGCAAGCGCAGCCCACAGTAGATGACCAACCACACTTACTGAACATAACAATAGGAATGCCACGAAGGATAATTTGTAAAAAGTTCCATTCTTCAGCTGAATGCGGAGTTCTGGCCATTGACTGGAACATGAATCTACACAAATATATTCAGAACCGAGGCTCATAACATGAGTTTCCTTAGGTGGGACTGCAATATGCAGACCTCACATTACCCAAACCAACATTCAGCATTGTTTTCAATAGTGCAAAGAGAATGTATAATGGGAAGTGAAAGTTGTGTTATTGAGTGACGAATCATGCTACACCCTCTACCAAGCAGATGAATGGGTGTGAATGTGGTGAATCCTGGGTGAACATCTCTTACCAGTGTGTGTGTAACCCCAACAATGCAATGCTGTCTACTTTGTTGCGTTTATACAGAAGTGACCATTGTCTCTTTCAGCAAGACAATGCACTGTCACCGTATCATAAGGTTTTGGCTGTAACTGCGTGGTTTGGACATGAACTTTACCACTTGATTGGCCTCCACAGAGCCCTGATCTCAACCCTACTGAACATCTGTGGGATGAACTGGAATGTCAGGTACGGTCAAGAGATGTCTGCTCCACAACAGTCCAAGAACTCAACACATGCTTATAGGAATAATGGTCCAAAATTCCCATTGAGTGCTATCATACGCTTTTGGAAAGTATGCCCTGTAGGACTGCTGCAGTCATTGTAACGAAGGAAGTCTTATTAAGGTGGGCACCATGGCTGTTTGTTCTTCACACTATGGTATCTGTTGACTTCTTTCCAAGCAGTGTAAATATTGTATGAGCTACTAGCTAAAGTAAAATATTTTAAATATTTTAATTTATTAAAATATTAATTTGAAAAATTAGATACTAGTTAGAACAAAAATCAAATAAATCTTAATACTTACAATTTTGGGAATTTTGTGAGTTCCTGGTGTTGGTAAATAGTCAACAAACATAAAATACCTTCTCTCATCAAACTAGGAACAAAATTCTATATAAAATGACATAATTAGTAAAATGATATATATATATATATATACATACATTATATATATTCACATTTATATTCTGTATTATATTAAAAGTTTAGAATAAAAGAAACTGGGTATTTTCATTTTGTTTTAAGTAAAACGTTAATGGTAATAACACAAATCGCACATCTTCTTACTTGAATACCTGATAATCACCTCTTCACTGTCCAAATACTCTGGATCTCTTTTTGACCCATTCTCTTTCCAGATATACCACAATGGTTACCGCTCCTCTCGACAACTCAGACCACAATCTTGTGCAAGTCATCTGTCTTACACAGAACACACTTCCCCAAACCACTCCCAACCTCGAAATCCTCTGGCACTACTAAAGTGCCAACTAGGATGACCACCAGAATTTCATCTCCTCCTTTCCTTGGTCTGACTACTGCTTCAATTCATCCCACTCTAATACCTGCTCGAAATAAGTCACAGAAATTATTCTCACTGGCATGAAGGCCTTCATTCCCAATCAACCTAAAACCCTCATCTGTTTTCCAAACCCTTATTCAACAGAAAGCACATAATAGCAGTCAAAGAAAAAAATTTGTACTCCCAACTATATTAAAGCATGCAACATATGCAAAACAGTCATCAGCAGATCCAAATCAAACTTTATACAGGTCAACAGCATAAAACTTGCCTCCTGTTCATATGGAAGCCATACCTTCTGGTCCCTTGCCAAGGCTGTTGGATGCAATAGATAACCAAGGGGAATTGCCACCTGTCATACCAGAATCCAAGCTCCATATGCCTTCTGTAGTTTTCAACAAAAAGATATTGGAAAGCTACTAAATAACTTGGACGCTAAAAGTCTTCTGGTCCTGATGGCATATCTCCAACTGTTCTGAAACATTGTGCTTCAGAGTTAAGCTTGTCCTGCAATGTTCATACAATCTATTATACATAGCTGGTACTTATCCCAATGCATGGAAGCAGTCTCATATCCAACCTATTTCAAAGAGAAGATAGAAGTCTACTGTCAAATAACTGACCAACTGCCATCACCTCTGTCTTCTCCAAAATAATGGAGAACATGATCAATAAAGGAGTAGAAAGGCAGTTCATGTCAATTTATTTAACAGTATTAATTCAACACAAAATAATAAGAAATATTAATATTTACTTAAGTTATTTGTTAATATTTCACTGTATTATATCCAGTATCTTCAAAGCACAAAAACCATTTATCACTCTACAAAAACTACAAAAATTTAGATAAAAGTGGGACCAGGTTTAAAAAATTGTAATGGACAACACAAAGAAAAGTCCTAACTGGTGCCATCTACTGTTGGATCTTTTTTTTTTTTTTTTTTTTAAATTTGATCTTAAAATGACTGTCTTCCAGATTTTGGGTAAATTGATACAGCCATACTTATTGAGGTTTGGAGAATGTTTCAAAGCTGCTGCTGATTCCAAAAATAACTCATCCATTCACAAGATGAATGGATAAATTGCCAATTTGTTCTTCTTCTTCCTATCATGGATTTTAGGCCAAATGGTCTGTTCTGATCTCATCCCATTGCATTCTTAGTCTTTCAATTCTTCTTTTTCCATTTATTTTATATCCATATAGTATTTTTGGAAATCTGATATTCTCCATTTGATTTACATGTTCTAAATCGAATGGAGAACCATTTTTGTTTATATTTACTCGTATAGTGATTAACTGGTTTTATATTCAGGGATTGTAAAATTTCTTTGTTTGTTTTAGGATCCACTTGATATATACAGCTGTTTTTCTGAGAAATTTCATTTCTTCTGTTTTTCATTCTTCATTTTTATGATCCAAGTTTCAATTACAAATAATAAAGTTGGTTTAGACAGAATGTTATCTAGTCTGATTCTGATGTGTTTTTGTACCAAGGATGGCTTAAATATATTATTTATTATACCATGTATTTTAACAAAATTTGATATTTTAATAATTATATCTTTTTCATCTTTGTATGATAAGTTACATCCTAGGTATTTACTTGTTCTAATATTTTATTATATATCAATATTTGACTTCTTATTGGGTTTTCTCCTTTGAAAGCCAATATTTTTGTCTTTACTTTTGATATTTTCATATTATATTGTTCTGAAATTTCATTTAATGATTTTACTGATGTGTGTAGATGATGTTCCAATGTAACTAAATACAATTTGATCATCTGCAAATAATAGTGTATCTATCTGATTGTTATAATTTATATATATAGATGACACCAATTAGGACTTTAATTTGATCATAAAATGACTGTCTCCCAGATTTTTGGTAAATTGATACAGCCATACTTGCTGAGGTTGGGAGAATCCACCTAGACCTTGGTTTTCCTCTGGGTCTCTTTCCTGTCATTTTTGCATCAAACACCTGTTGTGCTAACCTTTCCTCACCCATTCTATTTAAGTGGAATAGGTGCTTGGGAGGAAGGAGGAAGGAGGGGGGAATATATCAGGTAATGCTGAAAATCCAGTGGAGTCTGGAAAAGGAAAAAAGCAGAGGTGATATGGTACACTGCCATACTCCTCTTGATATGTTTGTTCGTATTTGACTGCTATTTTATGTCCTGTATATATTTTGAATAGATTTAAGAGCTGGCTTGGTATATTTAGATCAGTTAATATTTAAAATAATTTTTGTCTATTAATTTTATCAAAGGTTTTATCATAATCAATGAAGGACATGTGTGTTTCTTTCTGAAATTCTCTTCACTTTTCAATTAATATTTTTAGAGTGAAAATGAGTTGATTCAAGATTGGTCTTTTTGGAACCCATTCTGTTCTTCTATATAGTTTGTTCTCTACAATACTGTTTAGTTTCTTTTTTAATATTCCTGCATATATTTTGTGCCCTCCATTTAGCAGACTAATTCACCTATAGTTATTGCAGTCATTTTTATTTCCTTTTTCATAAATTGTGGCTACCACCTTAATTTATGAAATTAAGGTGGAAGACATGGCTGTTTGTTCCTCACACTATGGTGTCTGTTGACTTCTTTCCAAGCAGTGTATTTTCAAATTCATTGCAAAAACTTACCATAAGAGATCAATTTAAACAGATGTGTATTTAAGGAAGATGCAATGTCACCTAACCTGTTTGCAACAACTATGAATAATATCTTATAAAGAATTAAACTAAAATGAGAAATTAATACAACAGAGAAATAACAATCATAATTGTATTTGCTAATGATGATAATGATACTGTTTTAATTTCCTACAACTCTATAGAATTAGAATTAATGCTTAAAAAAAACAAAAAAGAAGAAGAAGAAAGAGAAAAGCTAAAAGAAATGAACCTAGGAAGTAGCATTATAGAAGAAATTTATCACATTTGCCCTTAGGCGATCAACAAAAAACAGCATAAGCAAAATAAGAAGTGCTGCCTGAATCTCCTACAACATACAGGCAATAATTAAAAATTAAAATGTCGATATGGTCATGTTTATTTAATAATCACATCCTTTTGGCACTAACCTTAGAACAAAACACGATAATAATAAAAAAAAGACAAGCAGGACACACTGGAAGAAACATCAAAGACAGGCAGACACAGTTACCAAATGGCATCATATCTCAGAAACATCAAAAGAAAATAAGAAATACTCCTCTCAACATATTTAAAAACATCCAATTGCATTGGAGAAGCTAGTCTAGAAATAGTTCAAGCAAATCTTCAGCAAAGTAAACCATGAGGATTTCAGTACACAGACTAGCCACTGTTAACAACATATTCTAACATAAAAGGGTACATAAATTCGTGTAGAAAGAGCAACAAAAAGTTCTTGATTACATTATTGTTTATAATAACAACTTCAGATTGGTCTGAGATAGAAGATTTGAAATAGGAAATGATCCCTACATAGTTCTCAAAAGAGAATTACTCGTTATGTAATCATGTTGGAATCTCACCATAAATACCGCTCATTTATAGAGCTTATCACATAATTTTGGGGAATGACAATATAGTCATTAGGAGGCAGAAATTACTTTTTTTATACAATTAAAAGAATTTTGCATAATTTACAAATAAAATACAAATTAAATAAAATTTACAATAAAAAAAATCACAATCAAGGCAATATTATTATTATTTTCTAAGGCATCTCCTTTAAGTCATGGAAGGCCCACATTCTCTTTGAATTCACCAGCAAAGCATTCACAACTGACTAGCAACTCATTCAACATTAAGCAAAAGAATAAAGAACAAGGTTTGAATCCCTTGTTCTCTCACTTCCTGTCATGTATCAATGTCTTCTGCATCAATTCTATAAAAACCTTTAATAATGTATATGTATCTATCATATACACTCTCTTTTCCACCTATCTTAGTTAGTTATTCACATTTGACGTCAGTAAATACCATATAGTCACTCATGTACCTCACAGGGTTTTAGGACTGAAGCCTTCTGCTACAAGAAGTGGCAGGGTCACAGTTTCCCCCTTCACACAGAGTTAGCATGACAATCACAAACATCCAAGCCAATGATGGAAGTCGAATATATAGCAAACATCGGTCGGAGAGCAGAATCACTAATCACTCAGCCAACTAGGCCAGCTTTCAATCTATCAACTAACTATTTTACAAAAAGAACTCCAAATCTGTCTTCATCAGAATTTCACAGACTCACTATTTTGGTCATTCACTCACTTATCTGCAAAGAATCCAGATGACCAAATAATAGCAACAGCTCAGATATTGGCTTATCAAACCCTTTCAAAGAAAGATAATGACTTTCTTATCACTGGTTATCAGTGCTCTTCTTTAACTTCCAGGTAATTTGATGAACCTTTTTGGCCCCTTTTGCAATATGTACTATAGTACATTTATAATCTACACTGAGAATAAATGTTAAAAACAATTCGTATCATAAAAACTTTCAATAAAATAAAACCCTTAATTCTACACATAACTATATTAGTGTGTTTCTAAATTCTGATTGGGTCAAAAACATTGTCAGATGAACAGGGCCAGTGATGCAATGTGCAGATTCCAGATTTTTAATCAGACCTCATACAGGTAATGTGTTTGAGATGGCATAGTATGGTGATCCACACTTCTTTTAGTAGACATCTCAAATTCATGTACCAGGATATGATAGTACAACATGAAAAATTTACATCATTACTAAATTCCTATCTACAATCTTCCTCCAAATCAATCTGTCACCTGTCAAGACTCCAACAATATCAGATCTTATATTTCTGTCTTCTAAGACACTTTTTACCATATCAATCCATCTATATCAGGGTCTTTTTCCCAACAACCTGACAGAGAAAACTTGTTTTGGTAATCTTTCCTCTCACATTCTGTTTTAAGTGTATTAACACTGAAATTAGCTCTGCTATGCATTCCTGGATGCTAATAATGTCACATACATAAAGTATAACATCACATGCATAAAGCAAAAAACTGACATTAACATCTCCAATTTTGAAATCAGGTTTAATACCACTTTCCTTCATAATGTGATCCGTATAGATAATGAATAACAGAGGAGATAATGTACATCCTTGTCTCACACCAGATTTAACATCTTCCTGTACTTCCTTCAATTCTAACTGTGGCCTTACTACTCAAATAAAGACTAAGTATTGCTTGATATAATACCCCACTGACAACATACAACTGTAGTGTTTCGAATAGCTTTTCTCTTTGGCACCTTGTCATATGAATTTTCCAAATCTACAAAACATAAATACAGATGTTTGTTATATTCCCGTGATTTCTCAACAATTTGTCCTAAAGTGAAAATTTGATCCTTAAAGCCTCTATTTGGCCTGAATCCAGCTTGTTCATTGCCAAGCTTCATTTCCACAATCTTTCTCAACCATTTCTCAAGTATACTTACATAAATCTTAATATCAACACTCAGCAGAGAAATACCTCTGTAATTCTCACATTCCTATTCTGTTTCATTTCCCTTTTTATATATGGGTACTATTAGCGCTGTATGCCAATCATGTGGAATTCATCCCCCTGTCTAGGTCTTCTGAACTATGCAGTGTAGACACTGTAAGACTTTTATACATCCATACTTGAGCATTTCTGGTCGAATATCATCTAATTTAATAAAAAGGTGTACCACCTTATTATTAAATTACTCTGGATTTAGAGAAATATGTTGGTTTTTTTTTTTCACTTGGTTAGACTATAATAAATGTGGTTTAATCCTTTATCCAAGGGTAAGCAAACAAAGTTTGCGCCTGAAAGTATCTTCAGGACTGAGGCAACTCGTGGTAAAGATGTACCAAGCTCTCATCACTCCTTGTGTCAGTATCTCCCATAATGCAAAACATATCTCCTTGCAGACATGTATAATGCTATGCATTAAGGGAAGGGCCACTACTCAGACCTGAGACAAGGAGTGATGAGAGCTTGGTCCACCTTTACCACGAGTTGCCTCAGTCCTGAAGCACAAACTTTGTTTGCTTACACTTGGATAAAGGGTTAAACTAAATTTATTATATAAAAAAAAAACTTCCATCTTATGAAATGCCTTTTTCAGCATTTCATAAGATAGGTGTTATGAGAAAAGCTGTTCAAAACAGAAACAAATTACATATTGGCCTATTCTTATGTAAGTCAGATGTTTGCAATAAAAATGCATAAGGTTTGATATAAAGTCAGATGTAAAACAAGAGTGTGTATCACTGTTATTCATCATATGGATAACATTACAAAAGAAAGTAACATCAGGAAAATCAGGGATAAAGAACTCAGTTCTTTACTGCATGCAGATGGCATACTTCTAAATAAATCCACTATAAATCTTCAGGACTAGGAAAATAGGCAACATGGAAAACATCAACTGCAACCTAAATGGAAACCCTATAGAATAAATAAAAAACTTCAGACACAATTTCTGGTGAAGATGACAAACTAAATATGGAAATGAACAGAATTAATAAAGCTAGTATGATGGAGATAAATAAATTTATATAGAATAAGGGAGAAAGTCAAACCAACCTCTGGATCTGAAAGATAGGTTAGAAATAAACAGCTGATCAATGAATTCTCAAAAAACAGGAGTGAACATATTCTGCCATCAAAGGCAGAATAATGTTATACATGAAGATATCAGAAAGGAACTAACATTAACATTTAAAAACAGTTAGACTAGAGCTAATCTGTGGTACTGAGAAGTCCAAAACACAAAATCTTACGATATTAGAAACCCGAAAAGTAGCAAATTAATATAATTGAAAAATGTTGACGGGAATCTAGTAATAACATATACTTAATTATGCTATCAGTGCTCCACACGCCTCTCAAAGGTACCTATCAGTAAATGATCATGATGACTGGATTTGCTTATATACAAAAACTGTCTTCTTTTAAATATAAGACTATTACACTTTTTTTATATAATGTTAGTCAAGTAGCTTTATTTTATCATCCTACATGTTTCGCCAATGTTTCTATCGGCATCTTCAGGGAATACAAACTAGTAAGCTATATGAAGATAACAGACTAGGTTATAACTGATGGTTCTAATTCATACGAGGCAATGCGCATGTCTCGGGAACGTGATTTATTCGTTATGGCTCATGATGTAATTGTCATGAAAGTTCATTTCTTTGATGTTTAATGATCTGATTAAAGCTTTCCAAATTTCTGGTAAGGTTAGGCCTTGATTCTTGTTTAGGTTTTCAGTTTTATGGGCAACTGTAGCTGCTTCCTTGAAGGTTCTTGAATGGTAGTTATCTTCTATATAAGGCATAAGGCTCTTATCCCACTCAATGTGATGGTTAGTAGAGGCAAAGTGGCAAGAAAGGCCTGAAATGTCTTGTCTGTTGTTTCTGACATATCCTATGTGTTCTTTCTTTCTCGTTTCAAAGCTTCTAGAGGTCTGACCTACATAACTAATACCACATGAGCAAGGTATATTATATACTCCAGAGTACTTGTAGAATGGATGAGGATCTTTAGGTGATCTTAAAAATTTCCGAATAGTGTTGATTGGCTTGAATGCTACTCTGATATTATGTGGTTTTAGAAGGTTAGCTAATTTTTTGGAATGCTGCTGACAAATGGAATAGTAATAGTACTGATGTATTGGATGTCATCACGTTGTCTATGTGGTATATCGGTATATCAGTCAAGAGAATCTTGTTGTAGAGTCTTTTTGGATAACCATCTAAAGATAGTTCTCTGGATATTGTAGTTAATTCCATTTGCAGGTCATTCTTATCTATTGTATACTGTATAGCTCTTTTCTTGAGCATATGGATAATGCTAAGTTTCTGAGCTATATGATGAGACGAGTTGAAATGAAGGTAACATTGTATTCCCTGAAGATGCCGATAGAAACATTGGTGAAACATGTAGGACGATAAAATAAAGCTACTTGACGAACATTATATAAAAAAAGTGTAATAGTCTTATACATAATAGTCAAGAAAAAATTCCACACAATGTCTTCTTTTAAGTTTAGATAAAAATCATTCATTCATGTAATTCATACATTTTGTAATTAATAAGATCTTGAAATTACATATTTATTTACATATTACATATAGATATTACATATTACATATATTACATATTACATATAGATATTACATGTAGAAATTACATATAGATATATACATATAAACATAATTACCCCAACCATCTTGTTTATAAGTTTCATCAGAAGAGATGGCATCAGTTTACATTTTCTAACAAGTTGCACAATTATCATGTATGAAGCAGCACAATAGTCTGGAATTTTTGATTTCAAGCCTTTCTGAAGATATTTCAATAGTAACATAACTGTAGTTTCCTGAATAACTTCTGTAAGCTCTAAAGACCCTAAAATGGTAGAGGTATAGAAAGACACCACACTACATAACAGAGAGGTATCCTTATACATCTGAAAAAAAAAAAAAATGAAAGAATAAAAACAGCCATAATAAACAGAATTATATTTAATTATATGTATGGAAAATGCACAAAAAAAAAAAAAACTTTCCTGTATTTGTTCTGCACTCTATAATAGCAATAGAAATATTTTAGACACTGATAATCAATCCTTATTTAATTACTACTGGATGCAGACATAACCAGAAATTGGGAAATTTTTCATTTTCATCCTCAAATACATAGGGGGGGAGGGCCTAAAAAATTCTGATAAACACTTAGAACAAAAATGATATTACAACAACTGATAAAACCACAAGAAAGAACATATTTTAAAAATCTTTACCTCTCATGTTTCATCTAATATAACCATCCAACTGATGATTATATCAGTTGATTTAAAATCATTTTTGTTTTAGTGTTTATCAGAATTTTCCAGCTCTCCTCCCCCCCCATCCTCGTAATCATGGTTTTGTCATGACATTTCTGATCACAGTACAAATCATGGATTTGTTAAGAATTATTTACAACCCAAATAAGAAATACGCTATCTCATCAAAAATATCCACACACCTCTTCACAGTAGTGGATATGGCTATACACAACCATGTCTTCTTCTTCTCCCTGCTACGTATTAGGCCTTACTGGCCTGTTCAGAGCTGACATGAGCTCTTAAGTCATACCTGTCCCGAGAATAAGGTGACTAGCCCTATGCCTCCCGGTATATCCTATAGCTGTATTTTGTATGTTCATAGGGCTGGTTTGCCTGCTTGCATGAAGAAAAACCCTGCTGTCCATGCCCAAGACTGGCTAACTTGGTTATATATCTTTCAACAAGGCATTATCACATGATGCAACCACCACATTCAGTTCTGGAAATTTCTGCACTACTGTAACTGATCCAATCAATTGTAAGTGATGGTATTGTGAGGTGGAAACACCTGGGAACAACAATAGTAAAATTGCAGCCTGGTAGGCCACAAAAATCACAGAGGACTGCCAAGGACGGGCATTTTTTGTACCACATGCTATAAAAAAATAAAAATAAATAAATAAAAAAAAAAACCTGTTCTCAGTTGAAACTCATGCCACTAAGTTCTGAAATGCATTTGCAAACAATGCTGGCACCAAATCAGTCAAGACAATGACAACAATTGGGTGGAGCAGCTTGCTCATGACCATCGGATCTTGCAGCTGTGGAAATGCATTCTCTGGAGTGATGAATCATCCTTAACCATCTGGCAGTCTGATGGATGGGTCTACGTTTGGTGAATGTCAGAAAAATGCTACCTGCCCAAATGCCAAATATGAAGTTTGGTGGAGGAGACGCTATGATCTGGGGATGTTTTTTCATGGTTCGAGCTGGCTCCTTCTTATTTCTAGTGATAGGAATCTTAATGCTACTCTTAATAATAATAATATATATATATATATATACCACATATATATATATCATCATCATCATGGCAGGAATTTGATGATGATGATGATGATATACATATATATATATTAATGCCAGCCTGGTTGGCCAAGTGGTCAGCATATCCACTCTCCAGCCAAAAGGCTGCGGGTTCAAATCCCGCTGTGGCATGGATGTTTGTGATTGTCTGTGAAAATAATAGTGGTAGATCGCATTAGTGTAGATGATGATGGTGGTTGCAGTTGGTGGATTGAGTGTGGAGACAGAGAATTATAAAGTAGGTGCCCTCCCTCGATGAGTCCTTGGAGGTGTTAACGTAGTAAATAATAATATTTTTTTTAAAAAATATGAATCCTATTTTCACAAGTGAGAAATTGCAGAATCTATAGAACACTAACACTATGTGTAAACAAAGATTAAGCAAGGTGAACCTACTGAAATGCATTTGCAAGCAATACTAGCACCACACCCATTTGTCAGGAGCTGAAGAACATGATTTTCCATGGCCGTGTAGCTCCATACAAGATTAACATCAGTAAGGGTAATGACGAGCATTGGTTAGAGTAAGCTCACCACCATTTAGACACCAAGAAAAAAAAAACTGATATTTTTCTTGAAAAGCTGTTGATAGTTGTTGAGGAACATGAAAATGACTGTTGTAGAGAATAGAAGCAGATGGAATGAAAGAGAAGGAAACAAGCTTAATGGTTTTACAAATGTTTTTGTAAATGTAACAGATCTGTGTTTTATCTAGAAATGTACTTTTTAACTTTAAAAAAATTTAAAATACAATGTCAGCATGCTCTACTACTAATAAACAGTTATCAGAATATGGACAATGTGATCCTGCGTGAGAAAAGTTGCAGCATCAGCTGCTGCTGTTAATCAATGTTTAGGCAATTAACAAATACTGCATGAGATTTGTGGTCTACATATCATTGCCAATTCTCTATGTTGATTGACATCAAGTGTATTCAGAAGCCATGGTAGCAAGTGCTTACAACTGCAAAAAACATGTCATCACATGAGGAAGATGGCAACAATAGCTATGTCACACCTTAATAAATTAATTAATCATGCTTTTGTTGGTTCTAAACAACTATGGCTTTATCTAAAATTTCTGTGATGATTTGCAATTTTCATTTTCGTGCTTTGCTAACAATTCCTTTATTTTCATGGTTAAGATAATTTCTCTATAGGTCTTCTCATCTTACTAATTTCATATGCAGACTTCTCATTACCCAATGCCAGCATTCCAGGCACAACGAACAGGATATCTGTACTGTGTGCGTGTGTTTAGCAGAGTCATGCATGGCTGTGCTACTGTTAATATTTCTGTGCTTCAAAATTAAGAGCATCTTAAATATTTACGTATTAAATATTTAAATATTCAAATAAAATTTTGAACGAAATTAAATTTTTAAATATATTTTTAATTAATTTTTTTAAATTTGGTAAGCCTTTTGAATATTTACATTACCAGAGAACCCATGTTGCATTGTAATTACAAGGATCAGAAACAGAATAAAAGTGTGAAATTTATCTTTTTATTTATCATTATCTTTTGTTTTAATCTTAAACATAAATGCTGAAACCTAGAAGAACATTTATAAGTTGATGTACTTTCAGTTCCTGATATCCCTAAAGAAGCTATTTTCATTATAATTAATGAAACACTGAAACAACTAAAGCATGAATACTACTAACCTAATTTGCAAACTCTGTGTAGAAGGAACATAATAAAATTAATAAAAACTCATGCAATAATGCTAGTTAGATTACAATAACATTAATTCTAATTTTATAGGTACCAGATAACAGCAGAAATAAATCTACATGAAATAATATTCATAAAAATGTATAAATTATATTTTTATAAATATTTTTAAATTTAAATCAAAACATTCACCATACAACTTAAGAATTACTCAGGTAAAATTGAAACTTTTCCATATTCTCTCCAAATTGGTGGTAAATGTGGTACACACACACACACACACACACACACACACACACACACACACACACACACACACACACACACACACACACACAGTATAGTATACACACACTGTATACCACATTTTTAAACTCTAAAGTGGTTATTTATAATGACAATTCTTGAAGTTGTCATTATCAAAGCTGTTTTCTGGTGCAAACATTAATGTGTCTGCTTGGCTAATAAAAGTATATGAGAAACATGTGGCTAAGAAATACAGATAATTTAATATTGATGAAATTCAACTGAATTACTTTAATTAAATTTAATGCCTATTTAATTATTGAGGAAAGAAAGAAGTTTCCGATCTGAATTCATAGTAAATAAATAACAGATACTCACTTTAATCATATTAGGAACTAAATCACAAACAAATTTCATAAAACCTGCATCAGTACGACAGTGGTTCAGCAGCGTGGATTTGGGAAGTGGAACTCCTGGTTTCTATAGTTATTAAAAAAATCAAAGAATAAGAATAAGAAAAAAAAAACAAAACATATCTACACATATATATATATATATATATATAGGTATAGATACATACATAGCTCCAGAAATACCGGTTACATATACTGGCCAGAAAATGTTTACTTGTCCAAGATAACGGTCTAGTTTATATAAATATTATTAAAGGTGATGTTAAAAAAAAAAAAAAGAAAAGAATATTACGTTAACAAAAACAATACATTATTTAATTCTTAATATGCATTACACATAATTACACTGAAATAGGCTTTCTTTTAAGGTGGGTTTAAATGTATTACACTATATAGCAGAGCTCATAACTCAGTTTGTATTTTCTTTCATTTATTATTCATAAAGAAGGGTGAATTTATATAAATTATCAATGAACAATAATTTAACAGGAAAGACAATAAAATTTGCAAAAACAAAAAAGTAGGTAGCACACAATGCAGAGCCAGACTCATTTTTCACATTGCACTCATGCATTGTGAAATCAATGCATTCAGTTATATGATCCAGTCTGAATTGTCTTTGCAAGATATTTTTTTGTTTAAATAATAGTATTAAAAAGAATCTGTGTTATGTAAAATTTTCATGCATTTAATGATGCTAAATTAATTCATGTTGTGAACTGTGAAAATCAGATTGAAGACAATACCATATTACAACTGAACACTACTTAAGGAGGCAAAGGTGTTTGAAGAATAAAAATTATATGGATGTATTGCAGTATTTAATAAGATTGTGTCAATTTTAATTTTTATGTTTATGGTTTATTTTGTTGATGAAATCATATTGAAAGAAAAGTACAATTAATTTTTTTTTAAAAGAATATATTATCCATTACATATGTCATGCACACTGTATATATGTGTAAGTTTGATATTGCACTAAAAAAAATGCATAAAAACTTGCATATTTACTTAACAGATTTACTGTTAAGTAAATTGCTCTAACTCAAAGCAGCGGCTCATTTTTATTGCTTCATGACTGAAATAAAAACCGAAAGTGTGTTGCGTAATTGGAGCAGTGGTGGAGTGAAAAGGACTCTACAGTACTGCTGTGAGAGAAAAGAGGAGACTTCATCATCAAATTCCTGACATGCACCTTCAAGGGGGGTGTACAGGATATGATAGTACTTCATGAAAAATTTACCTCATTACTAACTTCATATCTACAATTTTCCTCCAAATAAGTCTGTTACGTGTCAAGACTCCAACATCATTATCAGATCTTATATTTCTATCATCTAAGGCACTTTATACCGTATCAATCCACCTATATCTTGGTCTTCCTCTGGGTCGTTTTCCTGCCAACCTGGCAGAGAAAACTTGTTTTGCTAATCTTTCCTCACCCATTCTGTTCAAGTGACCATACCACCTGAGATTAGCTCTGCTAATGCATTCCTGGATGCTGAATATATCCAGTTCTTTCCTAATATCCTCGTTTTTAATATGATATCGACATTGATGCCATCTGTTCACACCTCTAATCTTTTTCAGGACTCTCATATCTGTAGTTTCTAGTCTTTGGTCAAGTGTTTTACTTTTGACCCAGCTCTCAGATCCATAAGTTAAAACTGGTTTGAACATAGCAAATTTTGTATACAGCTAATTTAGTGTTCAGACTAATTTCTCTCTTATTCCATATGAATTTATTCAATTGACTTCCTACCATACCAGCTTTGTAGATTCTGTTGTCTATTTTTCCATATTTAATTTACCATCTTCACTAAAAATCGTGCCTAAGTAGCTGAAATGTTTTACTTGTTCCACAGGTTCCCCATTCAAAACACAGTTGACATTTTCAATGATTCTACCTATTTTCATTGTCTTTGTCTTTTAATTGCTGATCTTCATACCATATCTATTACAACAGTCATTCAATTTAGTCAGGGAATCTTGCAAACTTGTAGCGGATTTATTTAGAAGTATAACATCGTCCAGCTTGTTCTTCACCAACTTTTCTTCCACAATTCTTCTCAACCGTTTCTCAAGTATACTGGCATAAATCTTGCCCGGAACACTCAGTAGGGAAATACCTCTGTAATTCTCACATTCAGGTTTATTTCCCTTTTTATATATGGGTACTATTAGAGCTCTACTCCAATCATCAGGAATTCGTCCCTCTGTCCAGGTCTTCTGAACTATGCAGTGCAGCCAATGTAAGACTTTTATACCACCATACTTCAGCATTTCTGATCGAATATCATCTACTCCTGCTGCCTTTCCACATTTCAAGCCCTTGATGGCCTTTTCTACTTCAAGTATGGATATGTATTCCTGACTGTATATGCCTGTTGAGTGTTTTTTACCAGAGGAGACTTTTGAACTCTAAAGTGGTTATTTATAGCCTTCCATATAGAAACATTTAAAATGTATCAATTGTTATGCTACAACGATGACAGAACAAGTATTGGGGGAGGGGGGATGGTTGGTTGAGTTTTTAATTACTACAAAAAAACAAAGTTTTTCATGCAGAAAGAAAATAAAATTCTGAACCTTACAGAAGATAAAAGGAGAGAAGAATGTGAAGGTGATTGACTAATGCTATGACTTTTAGAGAAAAGAAAACTGGCAACTAAAATGGCATATGTTTCAGTGAGTCTTTAAAAGAGAATGTGGTAGTGTTCTTAAGGACTACAGATCCAGAAGTTTTATTTCCAACTTCTTGGAAATAAAACTTCTATAATGAATTCATTGGCAGCCACCTGTGATCAAATTTGCAAAAACAAAAAAGTAGGTATAGTTTGCCCACCGATTAGAGATCCTTCGACACTTCTGTGCATCTCAGAAAAAGGAGAATCCATTCCGATATTAGGGTAATCAGTCCGTATGTGGGATGAGTTGTTTATTATTACCGGTTGGAAAATTAACTTCTCTTTTATGATTATTGTAGTTAACTATGTTGCTTGTATAACAGTTGGAAAATTTTACCTATAAAGCATTTCGCATGTTGGCGACCAATTCAGATGTGCTTCATTTCTTTCTCCCTTTCAGCATGAATCGACTACTCTTGGAAAGACGCGAAGCAGGGACCTACAAACGGTGCGCGAACTATAGCACACAATTTTCTAGATTTCAATGCAGTTAGAACAAATCTAATTTCACTTGCCACTTGTCTTGCTTTACTTGCCTGTGGCAAGTGGATTTCTGGAGCAGTGTGTGTGTGTGTGTGTATATACACACACACACAGATTTTTTTTAATTAATTAAACCATGCATGGCAACATAGCAAGCATTTAACAGAGTAATGCACAGAAATAGAGAGAAATAAAGTCACAGATAATTATGGTAATTTATATACAAATGATACAGAATAACAAATAAGGTAATAATATTAAAAAAAATAAATAAATAAAAATTCAACACAGTCAAGGTAGAATTATTATTTGCTTCATACAATTTCAAAATGACATGGAAATTCCCCCCCACAAATGAAAATTGAGAATGCCTGACAAATTTTTGGAGTGAGAATTCAAAGATTGAATTTCAATAAAATCCTTCAATATTTCAATAAAATAAATAATACGCATACAGACGGATAGATAGAAATAACCATATTAAAACAGAATAAATTCTTGGACAAAAAAAAAATAAAAATCTGACTTTTTTGGTAAGATGCATTGTGCCATGTAATGAGACATGCTTGCAGCTGGTATATATTGGAGGAATATGATGCTCCCAAGTCACTGCAATAGTGTTTGGTTAAATGGCTGCAAGAAGGGAACTGATGGAGTTTGAAAGAGGCATTGTGATAGGATGCCATGCTGCAGGTCTATCTGCTTGACAAATTGGGCCATCCCAGGTCAACAATTGGTGATACTGCACTGAGATGGAAGGGTAGGGAGTCAACTGGAAGTGCTACCTACAGTGGATGACCCACCACACACCAAATGTGGCTGTAGAGTGCTACAAAGGATAATATATAAAACTGCCATTAGTCAACTGACACATTGAATGCAGAGTTCCAGGCATCAACTGAAACACAAATCTGCACAAAAACATTCAGCTCACAACATGGATTTCTATGGTAGGACCACAATATACAAGCCCCACATTACCCGAACCAACACGCACCACTTCAGTAGGACGTTGAAGTTTGGAAGATGGGTGATAGAGTAACGAATCACACTGCACCCTCTACACAGCAGATGGATTAGTGTGGGTGTGGCAGATACCCAGTGAACATCTCCTGAGTGTGCAATGTCAACTATGAAATTTGGAGATGGCAGTGTGATAGTATGGTCCTATTTTTTCCTGGGTTGTTCTCGGTACTCTGTGGTGCCACAAACATTGAACTCCGATTGTTATTGTATGCTCGAGGAAAGTATGCCCAGCAGGATTGCTTCATCACAGCAAAAGGAGGTCCTACATTTTATTAAGGCAGGTGCCATGGCTGTTTGTTCCTCGCAGTATGGTGTCTGTTAACTTCTTCCCAAGCAGTGTATATGAGATGTTTGCAAGAAAGCAGCAGAAGAATTACAGAACTACTATGTTAACATAACTGAGATGAATGAGACAAAGCACACTAAAACAGACGACAGACTTCAATTGGAAGGTTGAGTTCAGGCAATGATCTGGGAGGAAAGGAGGGAACAGCTACAGTGTTCAACAGTAAATATGATGAACCTTTTTTGAATGTGAGCCAATTTCAAAGCAGGATGATGTGAAAAAAACTTAAATTGGAAACTGAACATTGCAGTAATGATAAACACTCCCATGGCTCAGTTATCACTATTCAACTGTACTCCTAATTACATGCCATATCCTTCATATTAAGTTCTATACCAACTACTAATTCATCCTTATCTTCAAAAAAATGTCAAATTAATTCCTCTTTAATACAATAATACTAATTTAAGATTGTTAGCTTTGTTGCACACTTTGGATACTTTTCCCAGCAAGGTAATCTATACAAGCAAGAAGACTGCACCTTGTGCTCCCCTTGTCAGCACCTCTATCAAATTATTTCATGGTGTACTTAGAAGAGTATACCATGAAATAGTCCATGTCTCCTCACGTGGTTTTGCAATGTTGACGATGTGTTTGCTATTTAGCCATACAAAGAGAATTTGATAGTTTCTTAGAAAAATTAACAACTTTGTCCCTAAAATAAAGTTTGAGTCAGAAAAAAAAAAAAAAAAAAAAATAGAGTTCTCCCTTTCTTGGATTCACTGGTTCAAAGAGGAAAGTCAGTGACTCTCTCAACTTTTCCACTGATAAGAAGCTGACATTCACCAGAAGATACATTCTTGAGGGGTCTATGCACCATACTGCACAAAAAGCTCTGAATTGTCAAAACTCTTGTCCACAGAGCACCATCATCTGTTCTTCTGAACACACTCAGACTAGAATGACTGGGTGTGGAAATATCCATTCAGAACCATGTTGTCTATAAAAGACAACATGATTCTGAACAGATTTTTCTATCCAAATTGCAGCGCATCTTGGACAATTATTCTCCAACCATTATCCCATCATTGAATAAGGAATTTTTCCATTCCTTACATAAAAGACATTTCTGAATGCATCTCAAAAGTTTCTGAAACATTTGAATTCCAGATAACCTTGAAGCCAATAAATGATTTCTTTGATCCTACTTTCTACTAGAAACAAACTTCTGCACTTGGCTCACCTAGGTGTGTACCATATTCCTCATTCCTGCAATCTTTCCTATTTTGGCTAGACTGGTCACACTGTAGATACCTGATAATTAGAACATAAGAATGACATCCATTTTCTCCAAGTTGAGAAATCTGGTCTTGAGAAAGATGGGGTTTCTACCAGCCACAGAATCCTAAGAGACAACACAAAAATTGTTTACATAAGTCCTTTCAAATTTGAGAGATGCTTCAAAGAATGTTATGAAGCTCTTTGCAATCAACCAAATCTTAATCAGAATGATGTCTAAATATTTCTAAATTCTTGGAAATAGTGATTTTGAACTCACACAAATAATTCAATGTTCAAATGTAATATGTATCGGCAATGATTATAGAAAGAGGTATTTTTATTATTATTATTATAATATATGGGTACCTCCATGGAATCTGAAGACTTATTGCAGGAGATCCAATCTATCCACGCATTTTATCATACCTCTCCCTGAACCCATTAACAGACAAAGCACAAAGCACTCACAACTGACTCTAGCAACACATTCCACTCATTCACAACTATCCAAGCAAAAAATCTAGTCCTCACACCTCTACTAACCACATATTTATACAACTTCCAGGGATGACCCCTTGTTCTGGTCCCTCTAGCCAAGTGCCGAAACATTTCCCTTGCATCTTATATCCTCTATCCCCTCTTTTTCTCTCCTCTCAACCAACTTCTTCAATCTATTCTCATAGGGAACATTCCACAGGCCACTTGCTTCTGAATCTTCTCTACAGCTTCTTCATCCACAAGAAACCCAGGGGACCAGACTTGAGCACAGTAATCCAGATGTGGGTGTATCAAGGCATTATAAACAAGAATAACAATTTCCTTATCTCTATTTGTTAATGTGTTATTCAATAGCCAATTAATGTTATAGGCTTAGCAATATGTCCTCTAAACTTTTAACTCTGTCTATCACCACCCCTAAATCTCTAGCTTCATCTATTTCCTGGAGTACAATGCCATCAATGTGATACACAGCTTTTAATCCATTTATCCCAAAATGCATAACTTTACCTTTCTCAATATTGAACTGACACCCATTAAATTTTGCCTATACTGACAGCCTATTTAAATCATTCTGCAAGCTCTCCACATCACCTTGATTAAATATTACTCTATCTAATTTCGCATTATCAGCAAACAACTGAATATTTCCTTTCAGGTTATTTAATACATCATTTATGTACAAATTAAACAGCAATGGTCCCAGCACTGAACCATGCGGCACACCACTAGTCACCTGTTTTCACCTCGATTCTGCTCCTCCATATATCACTTTTTGATATCTGTCCAGCAGCCATCCTCTTATCCACTTAACCAGTGTCATATCCATCCCATTTGTTCTAATTTGTAATAGAGTTCCATGTGGTATTCTGTCAAATGCCTTTGCAAATCCAGCAAAATCGTCTAGCCATTTCCTTTATCCAACTGAACCGGTACTCTATTATATAAAAAGTTAGTAAATTACAAAGGCATGACAGACCCCTTCACAAAACCATGCTGACCCTCATACAGTATAATATTTTTATCTATCCATTCTTGAATTCTCTTTTTTACCAATTTTTCTATTACTTTTACCACTATGCCTTGAGATACTGGGTCTGTAATTTGCTATGCAGTCTTAGAACCTCCCTTATACAAGGATTTTGCCCTCACTCCCTTGGAACTTGACCAGAGCTGAGACTTAAATTGAAGAGCTTAGTCAAAGGAATTGCCAGTTCCCTTGCACATTCTTGCAAAACCCTAGCTGATATCTCATCTCATCCCACAGCTGTATTTACAATGAGATTCTGCAATATCCTAAGAACCTACAATTCATTCGCCTCTGTTCTCACATTAGTGTCTGTCACATAGGTTAAAGCAGTAATCTCACTAGGATGATATACTCTTGCAAAGTGGTCACACAGTAACTCAACTATTTTATCTGCTTCTGTCTCCTCATGATCATCATCACTCATTAAGGTTAGTCTTCCATAGTCATAAAACTTGCCACACAATCAAAAAACTCTTTGGGATTTCCTTTGGCCTGTTCAGCTAGATTCTTCTAATAATCTGATTTTGCCCTTCCATGACATGCTGGTTACCTTTCTTGCCTGAGCCTTGTACTGTTCATGAGTTTGCTAGGTCACCTTTCTCTTTATGTACAGTCCACAGCATTTTCTTCCTTCCATGCCATGCTGGTTACCTTTCTTGCCTGCTTGTACTGTTCATGAGTTTGCTAGTCACCTTTCTCTTTATATACCCTCCACAACATTTTCTTCTGCAGCTTGTGTTTAATGATATTACTCATCCACCTAACACCTACCCGATTAACCCTCCTTAGCTTGATACACAATTTAATAATGCATCCTCTAGATGACCCTTAACTATATCCAATGCACTACTAACATCCTTACCCTGCAGTGTTTTATGTTATGGCACAAATTTAAACTTCTTCTTAAGCTTGTCATAATCACCTGCCTTATAGTTCCACAACCCATGTTTTACAATCTCCCAAATCAAGACCACATCATCACTTTCACCAATTGGAGGCAATGTTGTCATCTCGGTTATGATCAGGCTCTTCTGATCCTATGACTAGGTCCAATACATTCCCACCCCTAGTCCCCCTCCATCACATGCTGCCTTAAGTAATTATCTCTTAGCATGTGTATAAATTCTATTTCTTTCTTGCCATGTGATCTTTCCTCCTTCCAATTTATATCTCCATAGTTTGAGTCTGCAATAATAATTACTCAACCTGCATTCATTGTTCTAATTTGCTGATGCATGTCTTCCAAGTCATCCTAGGAACCCCCCCCCCCCAGTCTATATCAGCAACCAATCATATATTTTGACTTATTGGCCTCAATTTAACATCAGACTATCTCAAAAGAACTGCCATCCTCCCACCTGTCTCCAATTCTTTTTGGCTGCAATTCATCTGCTATCATCAGCAGTACCCTCCCCCCTGCCTGTCTTCTCTATCCTTCCTAAAAATACCAAACCTTTCACATTCTCTCCATGTAACTACATCATCTGCTATTAGCCAAGCCTCACTAATGCATATAACTTTTGGTGAGGTTGAACTAACCAATGTCAAAAACTCCTCCCTCTTGATCCCTTAATTGTCCTTTCTGAATTGACTACCCTATTCAATATTTTTGCTTGAGGACCAAGTGAGAAATTTCTCACTTGGTCCTCCTCACATTCACTTGCTTCATGGGTGCCTTTACACAAATTCACTGGCTTCCACACTAATTGCTTAAGTTTCCCTGATTTGCACTTCAGTATTTATACCTCAGTGAACAAAGCTCGCTCTCTCTCTCTCTCTCTCTCTCTCTCCAGATACCTAACACCAAAACTAATTAGATGCAGTCCATCAGCAGTGTACAAATTCTTTTTCCCATCAAACAGAAACCACAGATCTACAAATTCTATATCTTTCCTTTTGCACAATCTACATACAGACTCATTGATTATCAATGTCCTCCTTTTCAGTTTGCCTCTATGTGTAGGAGATCTACAATCTTCACCTTTTCACTCTTCAGTTTTGCCTCTTCTAGCAACTTCTTTACATTTTCCCTCATAGAATATTTCTTGCCTCTCAAATCATTTGTATCAACCAAGACAATCATTTCCTTCAACTTACCGTTTTGCATCCAGATGTTGTGACTAATATCGTGAATTTTTGCACCTGGGAAACAAGATTTTGTAACACTTTTGTTAAGTACTCCCATGATCACTGAGTCTCCAAACATAATTTTCTCCTTAACTTGTTTTTCTTGTTTGTTTGGTCAGCCTTTATTATTCCTTCGGATCACCTGCTTCTTTCTTTTTTGAGCCCTAGTTAACTCTTGTCACTTCTCCAATTTTTCAATTTCATGCTTTGTCCTATGAAGGATAACATTTAGGAGCACTATTTTTTTATTAACATCCATTTCATTCTCCTCTATTTCCAGGGCCATACATTTGACATTAATAACATCATTTTCCATCTTTCCGTCACTATTTGTTGTGATCTTGTCATCTAACAGACACTCACTTTTGAAACACTTAATATATACTCTCTCTCTAGTTTCAATTTCCTTCCGCACATTCTTTAATTTTCTCAATAAATACATTTCACACACACTGCACTGAATAAAATCCCACAAATTCAAATTGCTGGCCAACATGGTCTTTGCTGCCATTGTTCATTGCACTGGTGCCATGCCAACAATATCACAATAAAACATTATAAAGATAATGTTAAACATTATAAAGATAATGTTTATAGATAAATTTTATCTTTAATATTTATCTTTAAAAATAAATATTATAAAGAAAATCTCAGCTCTTTGCTTTATGTGGATGATGTTATTCTTCTAAATAAATCTGCTGCAAGTCTGTAAGATTCTCTGACTAAATTGAATAACTTTGTAATAGATATAGCATGAAGGTCAGCATTAAAAAGACAAAGACAATGAAAATAGGCAGAAACATTGAAAATATCAACTGCATTATGAATGGAGAACTTATAGAACAAGAAAAATATTTCAGCAACTTAGGCACAATTTTTAGTGAAGATGGTAAGTTAAATATGGAAATAGACAACAGAATCAACAAAGATGGTATGGTAGGAAGTCAACTGAATAAATTTATATGGAATAAGAGAGAAATTAGCCAAAACATCAAATTAGCTGTATACAAGAGAGTGTTTAAACCAATTTTAACTTATGGACCTGAGAGCTGGGTTAGAAGTAAAACACTTGACCAAAGACTAGAGCAGGGGTTGGCGAACCGGGGTAATTTACCCCAAGTGGAGTAAAAATGAAATTCTTGGGCGTAATGAGGACTCAATAGACATAAATAAAATTATATAAAAAGCATGTTTCTTGTTACGATAGAAATTTTTCTTCTGGAAACACTACATCTGGTCAATGTAATATACGTGTTTAGGAGACATCACGCCATGTTGAACTCCAAACAATTTGGTTGCTAAGGCGTTGTCAAGTGGCTAAACAGATATTACATTGGCTAAACAGCTATTATATTACCTGCCTTAACCTTATTTTTTGACACACGTGTTTTTGCTTTGTTTAAGTCGATTTAAGTAGTTATTTAATTTAATTTATTTCAATAGTTCTATCTTAAGTGTAAGATTTTCATTTATTAACCATATTTTAGTTTTATGTTAGTTCGATAATTCGATTAATATATTTTCTCCTTGATTGATTAACTTTCGATGGTCAATAAAATAATTAAATACTGCCTTCATCTTGAAGACATGTCTTAGTGTCACGTTTGCCAATTAAATTATTGTAAACTTAAATGAACTTTAAAAAACTTAAATACAATCACTGTCTTTTTTACCCTTCAGATGACATCAACTAGAAAAAGAACATACCAGGAAGAGTTCCTCAATTATGGGTTTACACAAATAGAAGACAAAGGAATAATGAAACCACAGTGTGTTGTCTGTTTGAAAGTACTGATTGCAGAATCTTTCAAAAAGAGTCAATTGAAGAAACATTTGGATAATTTGCACCCACATCTGTCTTCCAAACTGTGGAATACTTTGTAAATATCTGTCAAAAGACAAAGACCAGACAGCAACTTGAAAAGTACATTCGATCAATGTTCAGCATCAAGGGCTAGCTTTGAAGTGGCCTGGTTGATTGCCCAAAACAAGAAACCACATACTATTGGTGAGGAATTGGTTAAACCAGCAGCTTTGAAAATGGCAGAGATTATGTGTGGTCAGAAGGAAGCCATGAAACTAAATTCAGTGCCCTTGTCTGCATAAGTTGTGAAAGAAAAAATTTCTATTTTAGCAGAAAATGTGAGGGAACAAGTTATTTCTTCAATAAAAGAGAGTAAATGCTTTGCTATTCAGCTTGATGAGACTACAGATGTCAGTAGTAATTTGCAGCTGATGGTGTATGTTCGCTACAAAGGTTTACATGCAATTGAAGAGGAATTGTTGTTTTGTTCTCCTCTCGAGTTGCGATCTCGTGGAATTGATGTCTTCAATAAAGTTAATTTAAAGTGGGAAGACCATTGCTGTGTCTCTTGATGGAGCTCCAGCTATGTGTGGGTCATGTAAGTGGTTTTTCGGCTTTGGCGAGAGAGAATAATCCAAAAATTGAAGTTTACCACTGTATGATCCATCGCCAGGCACTGCTTGTGAAACATTTGGAACCTGCACTGGAAGCCGTCATGCATGATGTTATCAAGGTTGTCAATGTTATCAAAGGACATGCACTAAACATGCGACTATTTCGTAAATTATGTAAAGATGGTGAGGCTAATATACAGACCTACTTTATCATACAGAAGTGAGGTGACTCTCACGTGGAAATGTTCTGAACCGAGTGAGGGCTCTCAAAACTGAACTTGAAATTTTTATGGTTGATCAAAAGCATGTTCTCGCAGATAAGTTTACAAACTCCTCATGGGTTGCACAACTCACATATTTAGCTGATATTTTTGAATATGTGAATGCATTGAACAAAGAATTGCAAGGAAAAAACATCAATATAATTTCAGCCAGAGAAAAGATTTCAGCGTTTGGATCAAAGCTTTTATATTGGAAACAGAAAGCAGAACAAAACAAGATAGCTGCTTTTTCAAAGTTAGCTTTGTTTTTGGAAGATTGTGAAAATATTACTTTAGATGACATCAAGGATACAGTTATAAGGCATCTTACCAAACTCAAAGAGCGGTTCTCTGATTACTTTCCAGATCTTGATTCAAATAGATCCCTTTAAATGTGAAATTGCTGATGTACCAGAAGACCCTCAAGGGTTGGCAGAGGCACTTCTTGAACTTTGATCCAATAATAAAGCACATATTGAATTTGAAAACAAAGCAGATCTGTCATATTTTTCGATGTCAATAGCTGCAAAGGCTTTCAAAATTGCACATGAGGAGAGAGTCAAAAAATTGCTGCCTTTTGTAACAACCTACCTTTGCGAACAAGGATTTTCCACTCTAATAAACATGAAAACAAAGCAAAGAAATCGACTGGACCCCAGAGACAGGATCCAAATTGCTCTGACATCAAAATGCCCCAATTTTGATGTTACTGTATCAAAAATGAAACAACATCATTTCTCCAAAACCTGAAATGAAAAAGTTTTCAAAGAAATCCTTTTGTTTCATAATGAGGATATTAATTTATTTTATCGCATTTATTTTTTACTTTTTATATTTATAATTGTATTCTCCGTATAAATAGATTCAATAAACCTTTTGAATTTAAATAATCAATGATTTTCTCCCTTTCAAATCAAGGGGTAATGCCGGAAAAATAAATATATTTTGGAGTAACAGATAAAAAAGTTCCCCAACCCCTGGACTAGAGACATGAGAGTCCTGAATAAAATTAGGGGCATGAACAGATGGCAGCAATGGCAATGCATTAGCAGAGCTAATATCAGGTGGTATGGTCACTTGAACAGAATGGGTGAGGAAAGATTAACAAAACAAGTTTTCTCTGCCAGGTTGGCAGGAAAACGACCCAGAGGCAGACCAAGATATAGGTGGATTGATACGGTACAAAGTGCCTTAGATGATAGAAATACAAGATCTGATAATGATGTTGGAGTCTTGACAAGTAACAGACTTATTTGGAGGAAAATTGTAGATAGGAAGTTAGTAATGAGGTAAATTTTTCATGAAGTACTATCATATCCTGTACACCCCTTGAGGGTACATGTCAGGAATTTGACGATGATGATGATGAACATTATAAAGATGCTATATACTCTAAAAACACGAAAATCTACACAAATACACCATTTTTTTAAGGGAAAAAACACAATAAAATAGATTTTAAAAAATCACTAATTTTACATGAGCACTAAATTACATAACCACTCACAATATAACCACAAACCAATCTCGACTTTATTTGTAATCATTTTTTTTTGTGGGTTTGTTTTTAAATATGTAGTTACACACACACACACACACATATATATATATACAGTATATATTCTTCTTTCTATATATTTAATTTTATTTATTTATACCTTACACATAGACACATGTATTCCCAGGTTGATTTGTTTGGCATATCTCACATTTTCACTGTAAGGGAAAAAGTTTTATTGTATATGTCTCTGTATGCAAATGACTTAATTTAATTTTAATTATTAATTTTTACTTGGTGGTGACTTGGCCTTTCCTCTGACCTTCTTTGAAATGCCTTGCAATCGTCATGCCACCATGGCTTAGGGTAACATGGATAATGACTAATGTTTTAGGAATTGTAGTTGTGGTAACTTGTGTAATATGCTATCACATGATTTGCTGCACCACTAATGGAAAAGAGTGGACTGTTGCAGAATCAAATTCTGCTAATGATAAGAAGGTGAGTCAGTCAGCTTGCTCAATTTTTCATTGTACTATCTGTATTGGTGTGCATGGTTGTTGATGTTGGAAAGTGCCACTCCCCAATAAGTTCTCATCAGTTTTCCACTTGAAGAATGGGAAAAGAGAGGATGAGCAGAGAGTTATGTCAATGGCAATGAATATTTGGGGAGGCATATAGAAGAAGGTGTTCCTTCCTGTGTTTAGGAGGGAGATTATTGTTGTCAAACATAAGCTCAATAATTCTTTGTCCTCTGATGTTTGTTCAAGCACTACCCAACAGTGCTGTGTTAATTTAAACCCACCCATTAAAAGTAAGGTAAATGATTAACTGCAATATGACATCCAAGCCATCTTGAGAGATATTTGTGACAGGAGGGATGTAGATGCAGCATGCTGTTAACAGTGTTCTGAATGGGTGATGGATAGTAACTGCTTGTACATTTGCATTGAGTGGGAATTGCTGAAAGGAGTATAGCTACCCGTAAGGATGGCGACTCCTCCATGAGCAGGTCCATCTGATTGTCCCATCCTTACCAACAATTGTAGTATTTTGTAATGTCAGATCACCTCTTGGCTTTAGGTATATTTCCTGCAGGCAGAAGCATACTGGTTTATACTTCTGCAAGAGAGAGCCTGGATATCATCAATATTTTGATGGAATCCATGAAAGTTCCATTGTAGGAATGATTTCTTTTTATTGGTATCATCTGACTTCCTGTGTTGAGTAGTTTTGTTTTCAATTAGCCTTGGATTTTTATTTTTAGAGAATTGAGGATTGCCAGTATCTATCATTTCTTCTTCATAAGGGAAAATGTTCATGACACTGTCAAATTGTACTCCCTCTAAGAAACTAGGCAGTACTCCTTATTTTACCTTCATTTTGGAATGGAGGTATCCATTGCATCTGAGGTCCATCTATTAGAGGGCTTGAGGCATGTCATTTGACCTTCTGCAGTGCATGTTTCATCATCTTTTTTATCATGGATTTTAATAGCAGGATCATATTTGCATTTCCTCAGGAGTGAGATAATATTAATTTGTCTCTTTCATTTGCTCAAAAGAGATGACAAGCAAGTGATATCATTCAGGACAATGCTGTAATTGTCAAAATGGGATCAACATATGGATTTAGATTCCTATTGACACTATAAATTTTTTGCAGCTGCCTTCTCAGTGTAAGGAAGTTTACCAGATGCTGCTGCTGCCACTTTTGTGGTATACTGCCTCTTTACCTCCTAATAAGTGATGCATTACTCTATTTTTTTGGATCTCCTTCTCATCCTTCCATTTTTGGCATGCTCAGGAGTAAGCTGGATGGTCTTCATCAGAATAAGGGTATTTCAGCGTTTTGCTCTGGCAATTTTTGTAGAACCTTACTGAACATTTGAGCTAGCCCATTTTGACAGATGCTAGTGGTTTGATGTGTTGAATGTAAGGATGAGTTCCTGGTGGGAATGTGGTGATCATCCCTATGTGTGGGTATTCTCATCATGGTTGCCATTCCCTGATCTTTAATTTTGGAGCAGATCTCTGTGTCCGTATGTCGAAGAGATTCCATTCCAATATTACACTTCTGAAAAAATTTACATTTTTTTGTGGGGATAACTATAATTGGTATTCCTCCAACAGCCACTGCACAAAGTAACTTTTCTGATGCTTCAATAAGTATATTTCCTGAACAGAACTACTTTATAGACATTTTTCCAAAAGGACATTCCTTGTGGAATGTATTATCAAGAAAAGTGGAGTACTGATTGCAGCTTCTAATGTTTTCTGCTTCTTATTCTGATTTTCCATTGGTGTTTCTATTGTTTCATGATATGGTTGGTACTTGTTGAGGACTCTGATAATGAGAAGATTTGAAAATGAGAAGAAGAAAGAAAGTATTCATGCTGAGGAGGAGTTTAGTTAGGCACCAAAGCTCTCCACCCACCCACCACAGCACCAAAAATGGATGCCCACTCACCAACAAAATGAGTGCACTCAGGAGTGTAATGCCAGGGCAATCTGGGATGCTATATGAACACCAGTGCAAGCCTCGAGCTCCATCCCAGGCCATGAGGAAGGAGACTTACTGTAACATATTTTGATCCTTGAAGGTAAGTCCACCAATAGTTGACTGATTGCTGGCTCGGCCATCCAGGACCACCTGTGTTTGCTGAAGCAGAGGCCAAAGTCATTACCAAGATTCCCCCTTTCTGATTTCCATAGATCATAAAAAAGACTCAGGAGATATAGAGCAAAGGAAATGGAAAGAAAAGCACAGAAAAAAGAATAAGAACAAAAAGGACCAGGACCATCACTGGGCGTCATGTCCATGACAAACAGGTACCTCACATTGGAGGGGGGGGGGGGGGGCTACTTGGACATGACAAGCCATTCAGCTAAAACATGACATGATTCATGAAATATCTGATTTCAGCTTAGCCTTTATTTGATAATAAGTATTCCCTCTTAATATATTACTGAAGATAAAGAGGTAAGCTGAAATCTACTGTATTTACAACAACAGACCCTCAGCTATATGATTTTTCATACCAATTTGTTACAGCAGTAAATACAGAACTCTTCAATACAAGAAACGATCCAGAGAAAGATGAGGCTGGCAGGTCATGTATTGAAGGAGATCAGCAGAACAGAGAACACTAACAGGTTTAGAAGGAAAGATTATGGGAGGAGGATCACGAGGTAAAAAAAAAGGAAATGGTTTGATGATATAGGATCATGTGACTAATCAGAGAGGATTGAAAGGACATGGTGCTGCACCCTTGCATTGAGGAAGATACATGAAAAAGAACAAGAAGAAAGGAATAATTCTGTAAACTTTTAAATAAATACCGGATTTATTTAAGAGTATCACATCATCAGCATAAAGTAAACAGTTGAAATTACACCTCTAATTTTGAGATAGGTTTAAAACAACTTTATTTAACCATGTGATCCATACAGATGATGAACAATGTGTAGAATGCATGCACCACTGCCTTACACCTGATTTTACAACACGCAATCTTGTACCTCCTTCAATTTAACTCCTGACTTAACATCAGTATAAGCTACATACTACATATATGCCACATACCATATAATTATAGCATTTTGAATAGAAAAATAGTATAAGAGTTCTTGTTCATTTGCAATTATGTGCTAAAAAATCTACTATTTGAGTGTAGCATTCTCAGTAAACTGAAAATAGTACTATTCTCTAAAAGGCTGTTCTTTAGAAGATCAGGGTTTTATCTTTTTAGTATCAATCTCACAGAAGAGGTCATAAAACCTACAACACACGAGTGCTATCTGTGGGCAAGGTAACAGAGAAAGAGAAGAAGGTCATTATGCTCGTTAAAATTGTATAGAAAATATTTCCTAATATTAATGTACTTACCTTAAGGGGATAAAGCCAATGCCAACGATTAGCAGGATTTCCAAGCTCCATTAATTGCAAGGCTCTTACAAAAAGACGGGTTTCATGATATGGAATTATACAGGCAATCAGAGAATCAACATTATATAAATGTATGTTATACCTGTAAATGGGAAACAAAGTTTTTTTGTTTCATAATTAACATTATATTCTTTTGCAGCACACATAACAAAAACCATCAGTTTATGTAGAAACAAATTTTATTTTTGCAGAGTTTAAAAATCTCAATTAAATGCTATTGACTTGTGTTCAGTTTTTACAATATTACAAATATCCATTCACTTCTACAAATATATATTCATTTCAAAATCTTTATCTGACTGGACAAATCTAAATAAATTGAATGAAATGAAATGAATGAACAAACAAATCAAAAAGAAATTAATACAAATATATTCATTTCTAAATCTTGTTCTGAACTTTACTTCTGCTTGTATAAATTTAGTATATTATGTTTCACTTGTCCTCATGAGCCAAGTATAAATAAATTATCTCTGACAAGAAATTATAGTCCTATTTTTGTCCTTTCATCATTCAAGAAAAAATGAGTTTGAAAATAAGAACCAAACCTTGGAGATTCAGTGATAAACCCTGAAGAAGACATTGATTGATTGATTCAGCAGGAAGGCATGTGGTTAGGTTGTCTTTAAGGACAGAAATATGAAAGCTTCATGGTGGACTCAAGAAGTCAAAGAAGCAGTCAAGGAAAATAAGAAGAAAGCATATTGAAAGTTCCTAGCAAATAAGTCAGCTTGTGCTATTACAGAATACAAAAAAAATGTAAAAAAGCAAAGCAGTGTATAAAACTAGCTAACATAAGTTATGGGAAGACCTTTGGTAAGAACAGAAAATAAATATCAGAAAGGTGGCAAAATATTCTGGACACTAATGAAAAAGCTTAGAAATGAAGGAAAGAGTACTGTAAAATGAATCAGAGATGATAAAGGTGTCATGAAAACTTAAGATAGAGATGTTCTATTCTAGATAATTACTTTGAAAGATTGCTAAATGAAGCAAGCAGTGTGAGCATAGTAGTAGAAAACTCCCAACAGAAATGCAGTCAGAAATACATATTCATGTATGTATTTCTGACTGTGAGAAAAAAAGTAGAAAAAGGACATCAAAAACTTGAAATATGGAAAGGCAATTGGAGTAGATGAAATTTGATTGGATATGGAGGTATAAAACTTTATACTCGCTGCAATGTATAATTCAAAATGCCAGGTGAGAGAGTCAAATTCCAGATGATTGGAGTAGAACTCTCATAGCACCCATCTTGACAAAGAACAAGCTGAATTCAGGCCAAGGTTGTCAGGAATCAGATTTTCACTTTAAGATAAATAATTTTACATCAAACCACCTTCGTGTATTTCCTTCAATTCTAGCTATTGACTTAAAACTTAAACGTAGACCATGTATTGCCTATATAATGTTCCATTTACACAATATAACTGCAGTGTTTTGAAAAGCTTTTCCATGGGCACTTAAGTTTTGCAGATCTGAAAAAGGCATATGACAAGGTGCCTCAGGGTAAAGCTTTTCAAAACACTACAGTTATATCAGGAAATGCAACATTATACAGAGCAATACAGTCTATATTTAAGGTGTAAGACAAGGATGCACATTATCTCCACTTTTATTCATCTATATGGATCAAATTATGAAAGAAGAATTAAACCTTATATTAGAATTGGTAAAATCAATTGGTAAAATATTGATGATGCACTCCTAAATACATCCAGTGCAAGTCTCAAGGATTCTCTAACTAAATTGTAAAACAGCACTAACAAATTTGGCATGAAAATCGATAAAAAGACTAAAACTATGAAAATAGGCAGGAACATAGAAAACTTTAGCTGCATTCTGAATGGAGACTCAATAGAACAAGTAAAATATTTCAGCTTTTTAGGTACAGTTTTTAATGAGAATGGCAAGTTAAATCTGGAAATAGACAACAGAATAAGAAAAGTTCATGTGGTGGGTAGCCAGCTGAATAAATTTATATGGAATAAGAGAGAACTTAGCCATTATAACACTAAACTAGCAGTATACAAGAAGTATTCGAATATTTTTTAAGTTATGAATCAAAGAGTTGAGTTAAAGCACTTCATCAAAGTTTAGAGACCACAGATATAACAGTTGACAGCATCAATGACAGAATCATATTAAAAATGAAGACATTAAGAAGGATCTTGGCATTGTTTGCATTCAAGAATATGTGAGCAGGGCTAATCTAAGGTGGTATGATAACTTCAATAGAATGGGAGAGAAGAAAGATTAGTAAAATAGGTGTTTGATAACGAGATGGTAGAAAAAACACCCAGAGGAACACCAAAGTCTAGGTGGACTGATTCAGTCAGAAGTGCCTTAGAAGAAAGAAATAATATTAGATATGACAATAATTCAGTGCTAACAAGGTGAAAGGAGGTTAATAATAATGTAAAGTTAATCATGTAGTGATGTCATAATAGCTTGATATCTCCAAAGCTTTTGACAAGGTCTGGCACAAAGGCTTACTAAGCAAACTACCATTGTTTGGTCTGTTTTGGGACTTCAATGATCTACTTCAGTTGACCTCCAACCCAATTCACAGTTTTGCAGAAGACAGCACATTGCACTCCTCCCTTTCATTTGATAAACCTTACTCTAAAAACTCACCTCAGCCTACAGAACATCAACCACCACCACCACCGTCAATTCTAATGTCCAAGCCATCCTCCAATGGGGTTCAGATAACCTTATCGATTTCAATGCTAATAAACCCCCATTCTGTCTTATTTCTCATAAAAAAATAACTATTTTTTCCCAGTATTATTTTAGACAATACCTAAATTTCCAGACAATTTGAGATTTATCATCTTGGAATTACCCTGACATCAATCCTCTCCTGGCATAAACATACAACTATTACATCCTCAGCTTCAAAAAAAAAATAGGATTTCTCTTTTGCTCAAGATATTACTACATTCCTGAACAGCTGTTAACCTTATACAAATCACAAATCAACCCAGCTATTGAATACTGCTCTCATTTTTGGGGGTGTGGCCACTAACAGCTCACTCAAAATGCTTGACTCAATACAGAGGAAAGCAATTAGACTTATTAATGACCCATCTCTTACCAACTCACTCCCCCCACTTTTGCACAGACGTTTGGTTTCTGAAATATGTATATTCCACAAATATTTCCATGGGGAAATGTTCATCTGAAATAGCATCAATAATAGAATAATAGTTTGAATTTATATCAAGTTTGGTCATCGTTTATTAAAAATTTACCAATTTCAGATCTCGGACAGAGTGAGCATGAACCACAGAACAACAACAAATAGCATTGTCTCCAGCTAACACGCATTAACGGTTGTATAGATCTGTTATTTGTTTTTTTAACGAACTGTGGTCATGTTCATGTTCACAATACCAACAAATGAACTAATTTTCATAATTTCTAGTAGTTTGTGCTTTAAACTTTGTTCTCTTTACCTATAAAGATGTTAGTCTGACAACTAATGAAACTTGTGGTGTTGTTTTTTAGTACTTGTTTAGTTTTAAAAACAGTTTTCTTTAATAAACATGTGGTCACAAAACTGGAATAACTATACTGAACTGCTTAGCTAATCTTAGCTCCTTACTTTATACAGATGATGTTTTACTTCTGAATAAATCCAGTACAAGTCTGCAAGATTTCCTGACAATTCAATAATGCTGTAGTACATCTGGTATGAAAATCAGCAATAAAAAGAAAAGGACAATGACAATGAAAATAGGCAGATGCAATGAAAACTTAAAATGTATCCTGAATGATGAACTTATAGAACAAGTAAAACATTTCAGTTATTTATTTTCACAATTTTTAGTAAGGATGGAAAATAGACAACAGAATTAGTAGAGCTGGTATGACAGGAAGTCAGCTGAATAAATTTATATGAAATAAGAAAGAAATTAGTGAAAACACTAAGTTAGCTGTACACAAGAGAGTGTTCAAACCAATTTTAACTTATGGATCTGAGAGCTTTGTTAGAAATAAAACACTTGATCAAAGAATGGGGACTACAAATGAGTTCTGAGAAAGATTAGTGAAGTGAACAGATGGCATCAATGGCAGTATTGTATTAAAAATGAGGATATTAGGAAAGAACTCTACATTGTTAGCATCCAGGAATGTGTTAGCAGAGCTAATCTCAAGTGGTATGGTCACTTAAACAGAATGGGAGAAGAAAGATTAGCAAAACAAGTGTTCTCTGCCAGGTTGGTAGGGAAAAGATCCAGAGGAAGACCAAGATATAGGCGGATATAGTAAAAAAGTCTTAGAAAAATAAGGTCTGATAATTGATAATGTTGGAGTCTTGACAGATAACATATTAATTTGAATGAAAATTATTGATTGCAAGTTGGTAATGGAGTAACTTTTTCACGTAGTACTATCATAATATCCTATACACCTCCTGAGGATACATAACATCAATATGATGATGACAAATATACATTCTTCTGCTTCTGCAGCTTCTCCCACTTAAGTGGGGTCACTGTTGATAATGAGTTTCCTCCACACTTTCCTGTCTTGGGCTGTCACCACATCCAAGTTCTTCATCCTTAAGTCCTCTTCTACCAGCTCCCTCCATCTCTTCTTTGGCTGCCCACGCTTCCACCTTCCTTGCACATCCATCTGCATGACCCTTCTTCCCAAATATTCGTCCTCCCTCCTCACCACATGACCAAACCATCTCAACCTTGCCTCCTGTATTTTTGCTCCTAAGTTCGTGACTTTCACTGTTCCCCTGACATAGTCATTTCTCAGACAATCTTTTCTGGTCACACCGCACATCCACCTAAGCATTCTCATCACTGCTACTTCCATCCTGCTGATGTTATTTTTCCTCGGGGCCACAGTTTCTATAGCATATGTCATAGCTTGCCTCACTACTGTCCTATAGATTTTGCCTTTCAGATTGATCGCCACCCTCTTATCACATAACACTCCAACCATCTCCCTCCAACCTGCTTGTATCCTGCATCCCACTTCCTTCTCAGCTCCTCCGTCTTCTTCCACTGTTGAACCTAAGTATCTAAAGTCTCTCACCTTCCTGATGACATTTCCTTCCAGATCTGTCTCCTGTCAGCCACCCACTGTGCAACACATATACTCTGTCTTATTTCTGCTCAGTCTCATACCTCTCTCTTCCAGTACTTTTCTCCATCTTTCCAGTTTAGTTCCCATTCACTTGAATCTGCACACAGCAAGATGTCATCTGCATACAACATTGTATGCAGATGACATCTTGCTGGTAGGGAAAAGATCCAGAGGAAGACCAAGATATAGGCGGATATAGTAAAAAAGTCTTAGAAAAATAAGGTCTGATAATTGATAATGTTGGAGTCTTGACAGATAACATATTAATTTGAATGAAAATTATTGATTGCAAGTTGGTAATGGAGTAACTTTTTCACGTAGTACTATCATAATATCCTATACACCTCCTGAGGATACATAACATCAATATGATGATGACAAATATACATTCTTCTGCTTCTGCAGCTTCTCCCACTTAAGTGGGGTCACTGTTGATAATGAGTTTCCTCCACACTTTCCTGTCTTGGGCTGTCACCACATCCAAGTTCTTCATCCTTAAGTCCTCTTCTACCAGCTCCCTCCATCTCTTCTTTGGCTGCCCACGCTTCCACCTTCCTTGCACATCCATCTGCATGACCCTTCTTCCCAAATATTCGTCCTCCCTCCTCACCACATGACCAAACCATCTCAACCTTGCCTCCTGTATTTTTGCTCCTAAGTTCGTGACTTTCACTGTTCCCCTGACATAGTCATTTCTCAGACAATCTTTTCTGGTCACACCGCACATCCACCTAAGCATTCTCATCACTGCTACTTCCATCCTGCTGATGTTATTTTTCCTCGGGGCCACAGTTTCTATAGCATATGTCATAGCTTGCCTCACTACTGTCCTATAGATTTTGCCTTTCAGATTGATCGCCACCCTCTTATCACATAACACTCCAACCATCTCCCTCCAACCTGCTTGTATCCTGCATCCCACTTCCTTCTCAGCTCCTCCGTCTTCTTCCACTGTTGAACCTAAGTATCTAAAGTCTCTCACCTTCCTGATGACATTTCCTTCCAGATCTGTCTCCTGTCAGCCACCCACTGTGCAACACATATACTCTGTCTTATTTCTGCTCAGTCTCATACCTCTCTCTTCCAGTACTTTTCTCCATCTTTCCAGTTTAGTTCCCATTCACTTGAATCTGCACACAGCAAGATGTCATCTGCATACAACATTGTCCAAGGTGCATCTTCTCTCACCTCCTCTGTTACCACCTCCACCATCACAATATTAAACAGAAACGGACTTAATGCTGACCCTTGATGCAAGCCAACTGTTACTTGAAAACTTTCTGTATGTCCCAAACAGGTCCAAACACTTGTCTTCACATTTCTGTACATTTCCCGCACCAACGTGACATATTTCTCCGGAACCTTCTTCTTCCTCAGCCAGCTCCAGACTTCTTGCCTTGGCACTCTATCGTATGCTTTCTCCAGATCAATAAATGCCAGATGTAGCTCCCTTTGTTTCTCTCGATACTTTTCCATCATCTGCCGTAACCCAAAGATAGCATCTGTTGTTGATCTACCAGGCATGAAGCCAAATTGTTCCTTTGCAACAGCCAAACAGGCTGTCCTGCCTGTTTGGCCAAAGTAAGACAGTTTACAGCTGCAAGGGACTTGGTATACACCAGGTAGGTCTAGGGGAAGTAGTTGGTCTTTAGTGGAGCGGATAAGGGATGCCTTATCTGTCTTACTTTGGCCAAATAGGCAGGACAGCGAATATCAGAATTTCTGAACACAAGGACTACATCCGATTTCACAAGTACAGCCATTCTGGTCTTGCAGACCATGCTCTGGATACATGCCACAGAATATGGTGGAAGAAAGCCACAGATACACCTTAGCAAATACAAATTCAAAAGACTATTTATGGAATCAGCCTCAGCCCTAAGAAACTCTCCAAACCTCAACAAATTTGGTTGTATGAGACTGCCTCAAATTTGGGAAGTTTACATCAGCAGACCTTCAGCCCAATAGCCAAGAACACCCACTTAACCTGCTAGAGGGCACCATCAGGACTTTTAGGAGAACAATAGCTTCATCACTTCATTCTCAGTTACTGTGTTGTAGTGCCTATGTGCAAGTGCCTTTTTTTGTAAGTTCCTTTTGAAGATGGCAACGTGACGTTGCCGAAATATCGGAAATATTTATGAAAGTGTAATTTAATTTATATTCGTATCTACGTTGTCAATTCCTTAAGTGATTTAATAATGTATTTAATGTGTCTGGACCATGTGGCAAAACAATAACGATATCATCTACATAGTGTAGCCAAATCAATGGTTTGTGTTGAGCGCTTGGTTCTCTAAGAAATATAAATAAAATTAGCCGGAGTTGAACTCACGGTTGTCACACCGAATTGTCTGTACATTTTTCCTTTCAGTGTGAAATAACTAGCATGCACTGTATATTTAAATAACTCAAATATATCTTGTGGAAAATTTATTAATTCAGGATCTCAATGATACATTAGTAAATAATGAAGTAATATCAAAGCTAATCACTGTCTGAACTTTTTAGAATATGGTGATTAATATAATTTTTTTACAAAGGAAAAAGAAATACCTGTAAGAGAGGCTGGTGATTTTGCCAAAAGTTTTCAAGTTTGTTCAACAGCCTTGTTCGTAAATTTTTGTTGCTCCATATATTATGGTTAATGGATTCTTTGGGCCAAGAAATTACTTTTTTCAGTAATTTACAAACTTTATTCTTTTGTGTATTAGAAGAATCATGATCTATGAATCGGTAAGTAGAATGTTCATAGAAAATTGTGCATTTTATTAATATATTCTGTTTGATTCATCGCCACATTCACTACCTTTGTTTGCTTTTTTATACCAATATTCTTGTTATTATATAGCTCTTTTAAGGCTATGATATCTTTCTGTGAAATATTATTTCAGGGAGGAAAGTTAGTATGGTGGGAGAGTCAACTGAATAAATGTATATGAAATAAGAAAGAAATTATTCAAAACACTAAACCCTATATACAGGACAGGATAGTGATCAAAGAAAGCAATTTTAACTTGGATCTGAGAACTGGGTTAGAAGTAACAATAGTTTATCAAAGCCTAGAGGCAGCAATGTTCTAAGAAAACTTGGGGAGTGACAGAATCCTATGAAAAATGACAATATTAGTAAGAAGCTTTACATTGTTATCATTCAGGAATGTGTGAATAGAGCTAACTTCATATGGTTATAGTCACTTAAACAGGATGGAAGAGGAAAGGTTAGCAAAACAGGTGTTTGATGCCAGGAAGGGAAAAGACTTGGAGGAACAACAAGATCTAGGTGGTTTGATGCAATCAGAAGTGCCTTAGAAGAACAAGATATAAGATCCAATAATATTTGTGTCCTGGCAGATAACAGACCACTTTAGAGGAAAACTGTTAATAGCATGTTAGTAATAATGTAAACTTATCATGTTAAACTATCATAGTATCCAGTACATTCAGGAATTTGATGATGATGGTCAAAGGGCTTATCTTTTGGTGTATTCTGCTGTTTAATGAGCACTGTGAACAATGGGGGGGGGGGGGGGAACTAAACCCTCTTCTTGTTTCCTGAACTCCAGTACCCCACACTAATCAGCAAAATAGCAAGCCAGTAAGCTACACATCCAAAGTTAAACCGATCCACTATAATGTAATAATCAACTTGTTAAAACAGGCTATGCTGATTAGTCTACTCAGAACTCATGCTACAGCAAACTATTAGAGAGACAAATGCAATATTCTTTTATAGTGAAATATTTGCTATGGTTAATGAAGATTAATGAAGCCATTATGCAGTCCTAACAAGTCTGGCTGCAATGAGGAATACTGCATTACAAAGTCTGTTCAATTTCTCACTTTCATTCAGACATCTATGAAGCTACTCTTTAAAAAACTCTAACTCAACATCTAGAAGAAGAAGAATAAACCCAAAATCATCATGAACCAAAGACAGGAACTATCAATATAAGGAGTATTAATGGAAAGGAAATCGAACTTACAAAAGAACTGGAAAAGTACCGTGTGGATATAATTGGCATTACTGAGACAAAGAAGACAAAAAAACAGGTGAGATCTTACTAAATAAGTATAGGATGTATTTTCAGGCAATAATGATCAAAGAAAGAAAGGAGCAGTGATAGCATTCAACACCAAACATGAAGATAAACTTCTTGATTGGAAGGCAGTTTCAAGAAGAGTTATGTGGAAAACTTCAAAATGGGGCCATGGACAATGAAACTTATTTGTGCCGATGGTCCCACAGAAGGTTCTTCCAAGAAAGAGGTGGAGGAATTTTTTGAGTCATTAGAACAGGCAGCTGACAAAGAAAATGGAAAAAATGTCCTTGTTGGAGGTCTGAACAGTAGAGTAGGAAATGAATCCCACCAGGCATATAGAAACATTTGGAGAAAAGGGCAAAGCTACTAAAAATGGTAAGTATTTACTGAATTTCTGCTCTCAGGAACAGCTATTACTAACACCATGTTTCAACATAAACATGTGCACATAAGAAAAGCCTCATAGACTACATCATTGTTGATAGTAATATCTTCATGCTTATTCAGGAGACACAAGTGTACAGAAGATTTGAAACTGGAAGTGACGATTACTTAGTACTAAGCAGGATAAAAATAGATATCACATTGAAAAAAACAGTACGTAAGAAAGTTTTAAAATAATTAAAGCTAAGCAGCTTTTACAAGTAAATTGCAGATTCAACTATACAAACATTATTGAGGAAAAAATTAAACAAATTGAAAACAAGAACCAAACCTTGGAGTCTCAGTGACAAACTCTGAAGAAGACATTGATTAATTCAGATAGGGAGATAAGTGGTGAAGTTGTCTGCAAGGATAAAAAAATAAGAATGCCATAGTGGACACAAGAAGATAGAGAAGCAGTCCTGGAAAAGAAAAAAGCATAGCAAAAGTTCCTAGCAAATAAGTCAGGAGATGTCCTAAAAGAATACAGAGAAAAATGTAAGAGAGGTAGCTAAGCTGTGTGTAAAAGTAGCTAAACAAAAGTTATGGGAAGACTTGAAGAAACTTAGAAATTATTATTATTAAGAGACCTCCAGGGAGTCAAGAACTCATGAAGGGAGGCCATACTATTCGCACCAGCTGTCATACCTGTACTTAAATTCATTCACACTACTTGCACACACAACATACAACAGTAATCCATTCCAAACATGCACTACTCTACGAGAGAAAAATGTAGCCCTAATCCCCTTCTGGACAACATTCATTCTCAACTTTTATGGATGTCCTCGCATCCTTTCCCTACCTTCCATAAAATGAAAAATTCCATATAACCCTTTCAGAAGTTTGTAAATCTCAATCATATCACCCCTCTTTCTCCTATTTGCTAGTGTCTGCAGCTTACAAGTTTTTAATCTGTCTCCATAATCTGTATTCCACAATCCTGATATCATTTTTGGCACTCTCCTTTGTACTCACACACTCTCTGTCCACTGTATCAGAATCACCGCAGAAACCAGGAGACCAGAGCTGCATGCAAAAGTCCAAGTGAGGTCTTATCAAGGCCTTGAAATGGAGGAAAGAATACTGTAAAAGGAATCAAAGATGATAAAGTTGACATGAAAACTTAAGTGAAAAAGGATATCCTAGATGCCTGGAGTAATTACTTTGAAAGACTGTTAAACGAACCAAGCAGTGACAGAACAATACTAGAAAATTTTCAAGAGGAATGCAAAGAGAAGTACATATCAATACTTGAGGTAGAAAAAAGACATCAAAACTTAAAATATGGAAAGGCAGCTGGAGTAGATGATATTTGACCAGAAATGCTTAAGTATAAAAGTTTTGCAGTGACTACACTGTATAATTCAGAGGGTCTGGTCAGAAGGTCAAATTCCCAATGACTGGAATAGAGCTCTCTCATAGTAGCTTTCTAAAAAAAAAGGAAATAAAACTGAATGTAAGATTTACAGAAGAATTTCTCTAAGCAAGCATACTTGAAAAAAAAGGTTGAGAAAGATAGTGGAAGAGAAACTTGGAGAAAAACAAGCTAGGTTAAGGCCAAATAGTGTTGTCAAGATCAGATTTTCACTTAACTTAAGACATATAGTTGAGAAATTGTGGGAATATGACAAGGATCTGTACCTAAGTTTTGTAGATCTCGAAAAGGCATATGACAAGGTGCCAGAGAAAAGCTTTTCAAAACACAATTATATGAGGTGAATGGAATAATACAGAGCACTACATGGTCTATATTTAAGTTGTCAGTCAGCAGTTAGAATTGAAAGAAATACAGGAAGATGGTTTGATGTAAAATCAGGGGTAAGACAAGGATGCACATTATCTCCACTCTTAAATATCATTTGTATGGAACACATTATGAAAGAGAATGGCATCAATCCTGATATTAGAATTGGAGATGTCAAACTTAGCTTTACTTTATGCAGATGATGTACTCCTAAACACATCTAGTGCAAGTATCCAGGATTCACTAACTAAATTGAATAACAGCTGATTGTAACAAATTTGGCATGAAAATCAGCAATAAAAAGACCAAAACTATGAAAATAGGCAGGAGCATAGAAAACTTCAGCTGCATTCTAATAGTGATTGATCCTGTAGAACAAGTAAAATATTTCAGCTATTTATGCACAGTTTTTAGTGAAGATGGCAAGTTTAATCTGGAAATAGACAACAGAATAAGCAAAGCTAATATGGTAGGGTAGGTAGCCAGCTGAATAAATTTATATGGAGTAAGAGAGAAATTAGTCAAAACAGTTTTAAGTTATGAACTGAGAGTTGGGTTAGAAATAAAGCACTTGATCAAGGACTAAAAACAACAGATATGAGGGTTCTGAGAAAAATTAGGGGAGTGAAGCAATGGCATCGATGACAGAATCATATTAAAAATGAAGATATCAGAAAGAAAAAAACTTGACATTGTTAGCATTCAAGAATGCGTAAGCAGAACTAATTGAAGGTGATATAGCCACCACTTATATAGAATAGATGAAGAAAGGTTAGCAAAACACTGTTTCACTAACCTTTCTTCACCCAATTGGTGTTTGATGCCAAAATGGCATCAAACACCAATTGGGTGAAGAGGAAGACCAAGGGTTTAGGTGGATTGATTCAGTCAAAAGTGCCTTAGAAGCACAAAATGCTACATATGACAATATTGGAGTGTTCACAAATATTAAACTGATTTGGAAGAAAATTGTTGATAGGAGATTAATAATAATGTAAACTTAATCATGTAGTGCTGTCGTAGTAACATGGCCATACCTTGGGGATACATATCAGGAAATTGATGATGATGTTTAAAAATGAGAGACTGTAATGTAACTACTAATGGAACATTAATTCTGGTATACCACTTTGACACTAGATCAGGTATACCACTTTGACACTAGAAACAGGGATGATAACTACAAAAAGCCAGGTGATCAAAACCCTATACTGAAAATTTCCACCTCATGGGAAGCTGTTAGAAAATGACACAGATACAATTACAAATAAAGTCCTTAATGGATTGTGAGGAAGGTCAGACAAGGATAGTCAACAATGTAAAAAAAAAAAAAAAAAACGTGAATTAGGATCAGATTTCCTAGTTATGAAATTTTAGCAATTTCTTAATATTTACATTATTAATTCATTTTATTCACTGCTGAGAAAAATATAATAAATATTTTCTGCATGCAATCTTTAAGAAGGTAAACTGGATTATAGATATTTTACACAATTTGCAGGTTAAAAATGTAGTTAGTTCTAGAACTAGTTAGCTTTAATACAACTTCATCAATGCATGTATTTATCAAATTACATCAATAAACTTAGAATGCAGTAATTAATCTTTATAACATAACTCATTCCCAATTCTCCACTTACATTTGACTCGCACTATAAAAAACTACTTGGAAAAGTCCAAACCAAATCTGGACAGGAATGCTATCCACTATAATAAACTGTTCCTGTGCTCTCTAAGATTTCACTATGAAAGTCAACTACTAAGTTGATTTAACCTATCGATTTAATCTTACCAAGTTGCAGACTGAAAAAAACGCAATTGTATACTAATTATTTTTTAAGGACTTTTCATACTTATGGGTTAAAAGAAAATAATGTCAGGACTAAAAGTACCTTTGTATCAGCCATTCTAAAGCTTTCTGGGCAGGCTGTAAAAGGAAATATGGCGACAACATCATTAAAAATTGATCAATGCTCTCATTTAATTCCACATTAACTTCTGGACTTAAAACAGATCTCTGTAGTGTTCTGGATGATTCACTGAAAAGAGTTTCCTCAAAAATGGCAAATTGGGGCTGTATGAGTAGTAACTCATCTAATCCACTTTTACCTGAAAATAAATAAGGAAATAATTTTACTAAGTTAATTTTATTATTATTTACCCTTGGTTTTTCCCCATACTCACCATGTTTTTTTTTTTTTAATCATTCAATATATATCTGTTATCTAAACATGCAAAAGAGTCAGTGGTCATGTAACAAATATTTTGTATATCAGGAATATATATACACCTGCTTGCATCAATAGCTCGGTTAATATATCATCATGTATTTCATGAATGTGAATGATATGATTAGTGCACTGGGTGGGCTAAGGTTCTTTTTAATTTTTTTATATTTTTTTTTACTGCTAGTGCTTACAAGCAAGTTTGGCGATTTTGTGATGGCTGACTACAAGAAATAGGCAGTATATGTGAAATTTTGTTTTCTTTTGGATAAAACTGCAGCTGAAACTAGTGTTATGCTTTGGCAAGCCTTTAAGGATGATACTTTAAGTAAAATGAAGGTCTAGAAATGATTTTCTCGTTTCAAAATTGGGGACATGTCAGTTGAAGACCAACCATGATCTGACCGACCTTCAACAAAGGTTTGCCAGTCAATTAATGAAGATCGAAAGACTACTGAGCAAGTTTCTGAAGAGATGAATTTATCATGGAGTTCATGCCAGTGAATTTTCACAGAAGATTTGCAAATGTAACATGTGTCCACTAAATTTGTGCCCTGTATGCTCACAGAGGATCAAAAGTCATGTGAACTCACCCAATCTCTCTCTCTCTCCATGTTAGAGATGAGATTTTCTTTATTCCTGCAAATAAAGAAAACCATGAAAGGGCAGCAATTTGTTGATGTGGATGAAATGAAAGAAAAGTCAATGGAGGCCATAAACAGTATTCCAGATGAACAGTTCCAGAACTGTTTCCAGAAGTGGAAAAAATGTTGGGACAAGTGCACTGACTCGCATGGAGTACTTTGAAGGAGACTAGAATATGGTATTATAAACTTTAATAAATTTTTTTAAAAAATAATAATTTCTATTTTTGTGTACCCCATCTTACATATGTGTATATATAATCAATGATGGCCTCGTTGGCCAAGTAGTTAGTGTATCTACTCTCAAGCACAATAGGCTGTGGGTGTGAATATCACCATGGGAAATGATGTTTGTAATTGTCTCATTAATTCACACATTCATTCATACAAATAGATACATACACTCTCCCATAACCATGAGAAAAGTAAACCTCATTTTCTCACATTAGGGAGAGGCCTTCGTCAAGTAGTAGATTCTACAGGCTGAATATCATCATCGTACATACGATATATATTTACCAAAGATCCATAAAAAAGACACTCCACTCCATCCAGTTGTGGTCTGTATTGTAGACTGTCCTCTGAAATGAACTACAAATACCTGATCACAGATCCAACTATGAAACCTCCAGGATTTAATTCACCTGGACATCAGCTAAACAGATTTAGGACTGAACAAGGCTGCTATGCCCACTTACTACATCTGTAGGGAATTTCAGTCATCCTTTTGAATATATGGTATTGTGCAGACTATGCATCATATCACTAATAACTTCCCTGTATATTCCTAAGTATATTACTCCTAAATATAGAGAAGTATTTACTCCTAAGAAGTGCCATTGATTGGTTAACTGAACTGTCAATCTGTATACAGTTTGCTCAGTTTCTTGTATTTTTACACAAATGATAAATAAAAAAATGATTTGATGGCATAATTCCCCTGCATGCATTGAAGAATGTCAACTTTGAAATAACTCAACATGACTCAATGCTACTGACTTCTGTTGGACAAGGGATTTTTTCTTAAGAAAACTGTGGGTGAGTTAGAATAATGTGAATGTCATTTCTGCATACAATTATGTTAAAATCACCCACCATTGTGGAAAGGAAAAAATTCAATGTTGTGCAGTGTTATCATGGAAATAGAAAACTACAAACAACAGCAGAAACAATACAGATGTGAAATGATTAAATATTATGATGATTATTTACATCTCATCTAATCTTCCTCTGCCTTAAAAAAGGGCTCAAATGATCTATAAAGACAAATAACTTGGCTTCACAGAAACCTGATTACTATTACGATACAATAGCTAATTCTATCTGCGCAGTCTACTATGTCAGTCAACTGTATGCAATTTATAGTAGTTTAGCATGTCATCTTGAAGGATGAAAAACTCAAGTTTCTGGGAGTAAAAACTCTGAGAGTAGTGGCTAACTCATCTTCAATTACAAATGCTTGATGTTTTTTATTTTGTAATTTGAATTTTATCATTATTTTTATATAAGTTTTTTATTTATTAAATTTTGAACAGCTGGTAAAATAATCTTGAGAAGAACTTACCAATAGCAAATATTGTATCTCTGTCTAGATTGGCTGCTTCCCTGGGTTCATACAGAAAAGATGCTTTTACTCTGTTCTCAATAAACTGAGAGGTTTGTGGTGTGGCCAATTTTTTCAGTTGTCTTGCTAATGACGTTTCCTCCATAATCATATCTAAAGGAACAAATAATCTTAGTAAGAATTTATACCTAGCATTTTTTTTTAGTACAGTTATAATTATTCATAAGATGACAATTATTCATAAGATTGCAATACCCACAGTGGAAAATAGTTAATTTTGTCAGTATACATATCATCATCAGAATGACAGATAAACCTTCACCAAAATAAAAACAAAATAAAACAACAACATTACTTTCAGATGTACATATAAATTTTCTGTTTTATTATCTCTGAGGACAACAGAGTTCCATTGTTTTGCAATGAATTATGAAGGAGAAAGTTTTACTACTGAGTTATAAAGTATATTGAAATGACAAGAAATTATATATTTTTTTTAATCTCTTATCCAAGAGTATGCAAACTAGTCTATACATGAAGTATCATCATGACTAGTCTACTTGTATATATAAGTATTTCTGGCGGTACGCAGTACTGGCACCTTTTTTCTTAAGTTTTTAAAAATCTGCGATTTATTGACAGCAAAATGTATTATAAATATTCCAGTAGGTGGTACTGTGTTCACGAATTGAATTTTCAGTTTTGATTACTCATAAGTATTGGTACCCTGCTTTCCTGTTTCATAGGTTGGTATGTAACCGGAAACAGGAAGTTGTGTTCACTTCCGATTGCTTCCAATATTGGTTTATCAATTCTATATTCACTCTGCAACAGGCAGGTGTTTACGTGAGTTTTGAATTAATCTAAATTAAATCAGTGCAATCATTGTTCAAAATGAGTAAAATAAGTAGTTACTTTATGCCAATGAGAAAAAAGTAAGGCTGAAGAAGCAGAAATTGTTGAATCTACTTGTGATCCTGTAAAACAGAAAACTAGCACCGAAAATACACTTGGTGAAGAGGATGACAAAACCAAGACGAAGATCCACGTGGTCAAAAGGAAGCAGCTTCTGATAATGATTGGCCTGAATGTTGGACATTTTTGCAGAAAAATGACTTTTGCGAGAGAAATGAGTGGCTGTATGTCAAGAATAAAATGTTGGGCTGCAAAGCGTGTTGTGATGTCGGAAGTCTTGTCATCGATAAACACATGGGAACGAAAATTTCAGTGGAGTGGTCAAATGGTAAAATCAGTTATTTTGGAGAATCTTGAAAACAACAGTTAATGTCATTAAGAAAAAAGATTTACGATCATAAGGAGAGTGCAGCACACAAAGCGAGACGACGAGGATATATTGGAGGATATGTTGATGTAATGGATATGTAAAAGATATGTCACCAAGTTGCTGTAATAACATCTTCATGGTGAGTACCGGCACCTTTTTTTTTTCAGAAAAAAAGCACTGGACATACTGTATACAGATGTGTACAAAATTTATTTTGCACATAACTCAAGAAGTAAAATTCAACAGATACAACAGGAAATATATGACTTTTAAGATTTAACCTTGGTTTCCTTCTGGATCTGGCTCTCACTGATGAGACTTCAATAAAGGTCAAATCATTATGAGTAGTAACCCTTTTCATAATGCAGAGCAATATACACATCTGAAAGGAAGTGTACTTATATGGAACACTAAGGCAACTGACAAAAAAGTCAACAGCCTCTCTATACAAGTAGACCAGTTGTAAAGATACTTCACACACAAACTTTGGTTTGTATATGCTTGGGTAAAATATTAAAACAACAATTTCTTGTCATTTATATTATAATGAACTGCAAAGATTATGAATGGCAGTATACTGGTGTGGAATAATTAGGGATTGCCATTCTCATAAATGTTGTAGAGGAATGGTGTCCCCCATTCTTATATGCAGGAATTTTTTAATTTGGGATTATTTTATAAATATACAGCAGTAATATTTTAGCAGCTTCATGCACACTGTAAAGATATGAACAGTCTACTAAATAAACAATTATTTAGTCACCTTCAGAAGATGGCCATTCCTTTTAAATATTCATTATTAAAAATAAAGGATCTCAGAGTGAGAAAAAAATGCAAGCATATGAAGGGCATCAAATGCAAGCTTAATACCAGATTTCTCTAAAAAGTGTTAAAACCACAAAAGGTACAAGCCACCAGGATTAAGAGAAGGCTAAATCCTCTTTAAATATGTTTCCTGATTGAGACAGGAGAACTAATTGGAAGAGACACAGTCAATAGACTATTTTTTTGGTGTATGTGTGTGCGGAAGGGTAATTTTATAATATCTAGTCTTTCTTTCCTATATGTTCTTCTATTTATATGTTTCAGTAAGGAAATACCATGACTAGACATACAGGAAGATCTGCTTTTAATCAGCTAGAAGAACACCATTCTTATATTCAATACCTTGAACCTGAACAGTCTGGACTTGCAGAGCATGCCATAAACACTAGACATAGAGTTCACTGGAACAAGACAAGTCCTTCACATAAGTCGGTTCCTCATGGAACAGCTTTATAAAGAAACGTGAAACTTTACTTCACTCTCCTAACTTAAACAGATCCGATGGTCTACATCTATCCCCTTTGTGGGAGATAGTACTTTATAAATCAGCTAATCTTTTCTAACTTTTTTAATTGTGTATATATATACACATACATATATAATTTATTTTATTTTTTTTTAATAATTTAGGAAATTTATTGACCTTTTTTAGTTATCTTACATTAGCTACTTAGGTGATGCCTTTTAGAATTGTCAGTTATTGTTTAATTAGCTTTATACATGTACTGAGGATGCCTGTGATACTCAGGCAAAAATTCTACTAATAAATAATATTTTACATGAGTTAATTCCATTCTTATAATTTTAATTAATTCTTCTATTTATTTTAGCATTTAAATAAGTTGGACCCATTGACACGATGATTGGACAGACATTTGCAAGTATTCATCTGTTGATGTATATCATCTGCACAGTGGTCACAGCTATAGACAAAATTCATGAATAACAGCCGCAATTTATCATGCAGTGCTGAGACTCTAAACAAGGTTAGTCTTCTGATCTCTAGGCTCAGCAGTTAGGCACATCATGTTCAAAGTAGCATTCTTGTATCATTATGAAGTTCTAGTTTAACTTTATGAACATGCTTGCATCAGTGCAAAACAAAGAAATTATGAAATCAGATTCTGTACATGGGCACTGCAAATAGTCACCGATGTTTAGTTCTTCCCTTCCCTCAAGTTCTGCATTATGTTACATTCACAAGGATGGAATACCTTGTGAATGTAATGGGAGTTTAACATACTCCAATAATAATCATTCTTCCTTCTACTGACCACACTGAAAAAAACTCCCTAGGATTTCTTTTACCCTAATTTGCTAAATGCTGCTCGTATTGCACTTTTGCTAACCTTACAAAGTGAGTCACCTTCCTTGCATGCTTTTGTACTCCTCATGTAACTGATTATTGCCACTCCTCTTGTGCTGCTTCCACAATGCCTTTTTCTTTAAGATTACATGCTTCACCTCTTCAGTTATCCATTTTACAACTACCTTCTTTGATCTACTGACCTTTGGAATACACTCAGTCATTGCCTCTGTCAGACAGTTCCTGAGTTGGAACCAAGCAGCAGTGATTTCCTTCTTATCCATTCCTCACTCCATGATATCACTGCAAGCTACCTCCTGAATTTGTCATAATCACATGCCTTATCAATTCCACATCTAACTCTTCCTCACAAAAGTCCTGATATGGCTGGCCACCACTTGATGGTCACTTTCACCAAATGGGGAAAGATTTTCATTTACAATAATACCTTCTGATGAGATAATCAAATGCAAGACCTTCGATCTTTCTCTTGCCTCTGTTATGTACTAAGATATTTTGTCCCTCAAAATCTCAAGAAATACATTCTCTTTGGTTCCAGATTCTGTTTCTTCATTAGTCTATATTATCATAATTGAAACTGTCCATAATGATCACCCTTTTCTTATTAGCCAGACCAATTTGCCTAAACATTTCCTTCTCACGACATTCCACATTATAAGGCCTGTAGCAACACCCTACCAGAACGACGAGAAACATATATTTTATTTTGATATATATATATATATATATTTTTTTTTTTTTAACTAAAAGTTAAGCAAGTTTGAGCACGGTTAGTAGTTGGAAGGGAAACAATCGTTTGATGCTGTTGGCACACTCTAATATATATATATATATATATAGGTTAGGTTACACAGTTAGGCTGTCATGCACAAAAAAAAAAAAAAAAAATATATATATATATATATTTTTGCATATCTTCGCATCATCAGCGAACAAATGAACTGTTCCACTTAGATCCTTCCCTATATCATTAATGAACAGATTAAACAGCAGTGGTCCAAGAACAGAACCCTGCGGCACACCACTGGTCACAGGCCATCTTTTGGACTCCACTCCTGAATAAACTACGCTTTGATATCTCTCCATCAACCACCCACCTATCCATCTCACCAACCCTATATCCATTCCCATATGTTGTAGCTTACAGATTAGAATTCCATGTGGTATCCTGTCAAACGCTTTTGCCAGGTCCAGCAGTATCACCGTAAACCCATTTCCCTTATCCAGTTCTGCTGTCACCTTGTTATAAAACTTGAGCAAGTTACTGAGGCATGATTTACCCTTCACAAAGCCATGCTGTCCCCTGTACAGTATCGCATTTTCATCAATCCATTCCTGTATTTTTCCCTTGACTACTTTCTCCAAGACCTTGACAATGACTCCTGATATGCTGATTGGTCAGTAATTTGCCACCATAGTCTTGGATCCTCCTTTATGCAGTGAAACTATTTTCCCCTCTTTCCATGCCTTCGGGACTAAACCAGACCCGAGACTCAGATTAAACAACATGGTCAAGGGCACTGATAATTCCTTAGCCGCTTCACGCAAGACCCGTGCCGGTATACTATCCAATCCCACAGATGTATTCACATTAAGGTTCTGTAATAGACTATTCACCTCCACTTCATTTATCACAATTCCCGTATAAACTAATGGTTCCTTCATTTTTTCAATGTCACCACCTAGATGATATACTTTTGCAAAGTGCGTGCTCAGTAACTCCACTATACCGACTGGTTTAGTGATCTCCTTACCATCGTCATTCCTTAAAATCATTTTGCCATGTACAGTTTTTTTCTTGCTTGCAGCATATTGAAAGAACTGTTTGGGATTCTCTTTTGCTTGCATAGCTAGTTTCCTTTCAAAATCAGCTTTTGCTGTTTTTACCACACTCGTTACCCTTCTGGCCTGCACTTTATACCGTTCGTGTGCCTGCAGGTCACCCCTTTCTTTAAATTCCCTCAACAGTTGTTTCTTTTTTTGCAGCTCAAGCTTAATGGTGTTATTCATCCATTTAACCCCTACTTGTTTTACTATTCGGACCTTAGGTATACAATCAGCCATAACCTCCTGTAAATGCTCCTTGACCACTTCCCATGCACTATCGACGTCCAGACCTTGCAGTTGTACATGCCATGGCACTGATCCAAGCAATCTCCTAAGCTTGTCAAACTTGCCAGCACGGTAATTCCACATATACCCTGTCTTAGTCAAAAATTCCACACCTTTAGCCACCTCCCAGGTCAAGACCTTATGATCACTCTCACCAATAGGTGGCAATATGGTCATATTCATTACAGTCAAATTGTGAGATGCTATTACCAGGTCAAGCACTCTCACACCCCTAGTATTTTCAATTACATGCTGTCTCAGATAGTTATCCCTTAATAATTGAATAAAATCCATTTCCTTCCTACATGTGTCCTCTCCTCCTTCCAATCAATGTTACCATAGTTGAAATCCCCCATAATAATTACCCTCCTCCCACTCATTTCATCAATTTGAGTATGCATTCTATCTCCACCATCTATTCCATCACCTGGTCTATAGCAGCACCCAATTGTATATTTTATTCTGCCAGTCTCAATCTCACACCAAATAGCCTCAAATGAGTTCCCTTCACTATCCTGCAATACAACTTCAATTCTCCTTGGCTGCAGTTCATCAGCTATCATCAATAACAACCCTCTCCCCATTTTATTCTCTCTGTCCCTCCTAAACACACTATAACCTACACATTCTATCCCACTAACTATATCATCTTCCGTCAGCCATGTTTCACTAATGCCAATAACCCGTGGCCAGGAAGAGCTAATCAAGGCCAAAAATTCTTCCTTCTTGTTCCTAATACTCCTGGCATTAGCATACATGAAATGCAGTGATCCCTTTGTCCCACCCCTATCTTGATGCGTTATTCTAAATGTCCCATTCCCGTTTTTTGTCCTTAGTGCTGGCTCGGTTACATTATATTCATTTTTACACTCAACTGTCTCACTGAAGTTTGCATATCCACCCCCCCCCCTCTCCTTGGTAGTTCTGGTTTCCCTGGTTCTGCACATCCATTTTCACTTCATTCAGCAACACTTTTTCCAATCTCCGCACACAAAGTCCATTCAAATGCAGGCCATCCATCTTGTATAAGTCCTTTCACCCATCAAACTCATTCCACACATCCACAAATTCCACACCATACCGTCTGCATAACTTGCGCATAATGTCATTTGCGATTATGGCCCTCCTTCTAAACTCCTCTCTGTCATACCGCGGCAACAGACTCACCATTTTAACTCTGTCACGCTTTTCTTTCGCGCTACCTTTAACAATACTTTCAAGTCCTCTCTCATAAAAAATTTATCACCTTTCAATTCATTCATACCCGCCACAATTATTAATTCTTTCACCCTCTGTTTTTGCACTCTAATACTCTCACTTACATCCTTAAATTTCGCACCCGGTAAGTACGATCACACACAAATATATATATATATATATATTTGTGTGTGTGACAGCAGGTAAACGTGATAAATAAAATTAATTTGACAATTTACCACCTGCAGATTAAATACTAATCATATAGCAATAACTAAACGGTCAATCTCCGGATTTAACATTATCATAAGCAGTACTTGAAATCAAGTAGGTTTGAAGCTCTCAAGATAAATTTTACTTAGTGGATTTTTTTGGGTGAGTAATCATCATTTAGAAAAGAAAGGGCACTTACCATCTACTATAACTTTATCCAAATAATAAGCCTATTTACAAGTATTATATACACTATAAACACACAAAACACGTTATTGAAACATCGACTCTGTTGACAGCCTAATTCATCAGCACACGTGTTCATACCACTATTCAACACTAGAGGGACACATTAACCGTTCCAAAAAAAAAAAAAAAAACTGTTCTTTACTTACGTCTTGGAAACTGAAAAAAAGACATTTTTCTCCGTTCGCAGGTTTATCCAGACCGTTGGCTAAAAATATTTTCTTCAAATTTGTAATCCTTATATGGTCGCTTGAAATTAGACCTAGGTTCTAGTCTAGTGGCTGACTGGAGGAACTTTTACTAAGCCTATCTTCGACCGGTTCCCCAGTTAGTCGATCTCTGGCACAGGCAAGCGGGTTTTTCCTCCTGGAAATTCAGGTTTTTCGTCACGTAAACTCAAGAAAATCGATCGTAGTGCCCATATTATTTCAGACAGTGACATATCTTGTTAGAGTTAGGTACTAAAAGATGGCAGCACTTGTTTGCCAACCTCTTTATCGGGGGATGCTATCTCTAATTGGCTACCGGTGGAGATTGAACTGTCCACTCAGTCTCCAAAAGCTAGATAGGGTATAAAGGCCTCGCCTACTCCCTATTAGGGAATAAAAGGTGTTAGTTGATTTTTTTATACAATTCCACTAGGTTTCAATATTATGATTTTTCAGAAATTCAAAGAGAGGAAAAAGAAACTCTTGCATGCATGACACACACACACACACTGGACTTTCATTTAGCAACGCTTTCTCTCTCTAGTACAATCACTCCAAAGCCATTTAAATACAACCCATCACGCCTATATACTTCCATTCTTCTCTCAAACACATGTCAAACATCCACAAACTGTACTTCCTTCTCCTCACACAACTCCACCAGCATACCATTCATGATTCTAGGTCTCCGTCTCAATCATCATTGTTATACCTCGGCAACACACTGACAACCTTTCCCACTGCACTCTTTTCTTTTAATCTTCTCATCGACTTCCTGAAATTCGCCTTTACATACTCCTTATGTCCACTCAAATCATTTGTCCCCACGACCTCTACTAGTTCTCTTGCAAGTTTCCTCCTCATGTCCAATCCTTGAATTATCCTGTTCATTCTCACTCCTGGATAACAGAGCTTATGGATTATCTCACTATTTAATTCTCTAACAATAGATATCCATACACTTCCTGAAGTCACTCGTCACCTCTTTTACCCCTTTTCTTTCATTCTATTATTTTGTACACTTTCATTAGCCCCCATAAAACGTCTCATATCACTCCACATATTCCTCATTTCATTTTCAACAACTGTTTAATCAAATCTTGCAGTCAGAGAACGTAACTCTCTGTCACCTCCATAGCATGATACAACACTCCTTGGTAATGACAAGGAAGAACTAGGACAAATCCTTAATAAAGTTACTGAGATCAGTAACACACAGAGGCTTAAGTTCAATCACAGAAGATAAAGATTATGGTTCTGAATGGAAATAAAGACAGGAAAGCTACTGAGAAGCAAATGTAACTTAATGGAGAAAGAATTGAAGTCAGAAAGTAAGAGTGCCTGGGCTCCATTATTAATGTGGAGAACTGCTGTTCAGAAGACGTCAGAAGAAGATTAGGAATGACTAAATCAATAGTCAGAAACTTGTCTAAAATCTGGAAGGATGGATCTCTCTCGTGGAAACAAATTTGAGTATTTTCGATACAGTTGTTTTTCCAATGGCAACTTATGGATGTGAGACTTGGAACCTAAAGAAGTCAGATAAGAAAAGAAAAGAATAGCTACGTTTGAGATGTGGTCTCTTACAGATGGCTGTTGAGGATATCATATATTGAAAGGAAAAATAGATGTGTGCTAGATAGGGTCATCCTTAAGAAATCTCAAAAAACTTTAAGGTTTCTTAAGGATGTTAATAGAAGATGTTTAGATACTTTGGACACATTGAAAGGGTAGAAGAGTAATAGAAGATAACGTTTCTCGAAAAAGTGGACGGAATAGACCGTCAACGAGATAGATGGATGGATGGTGATGATCTTCAGAGAGCTGAAAAGGGATGAAAAACCAGTGTTTCCTGAAGGAAAAAAAAACAAACTTTTACAGTGCCAGGGATTAATTAACTCTGGAACCAGTCCAAGAAAGGTTTAGAAAAAGTTCCTGCAGTCAGTGACTAGACTATAACTTAAATCTATCTTCGGGCAGCATAGCGTAGAGCAGGGTTTCTCAAACTGTGTTCCGCGGAAGGTGAATAGGTGTTCCGCGAGAAGTTCTGGAAATTGTCATATTAGTTTTCTAAGCATTTTTCATGAATAAATATTTTATAGTAGAAATATTCTGAGGACAAGAATATTCGTGAATATGTCGAAAAGCTCAGACCCAGAACGCCTAATAACATCTATGTATCGTTAATTTTCACACATCGAAACCTTTCAACATTTGGGAAAGGGAATACTGTTGTTTATGATGGCTCATAAAAATTGTCTGCAAGTGGATTATAACAATGGGCGGCGTATCCTCTGTTTCTCAAAATTGAAGGAAATGACATCTGCGTAGCGAATGTCAGTGACCAAGTGGCATATTTTTAAACATGGAAATATTCATGAATTATCGTTAATTTTCACACATCGAAATCTTTCAACAATCGGGAAAGAGAATATCGCCGTTTATGGCCGATCACAAAAATTGCCTGCAATTTATTTACGACAATGGGGGAGTGTCCTCAAAACTGAACAAAATAACATCTGTGTTGCAAATGGCAGTGACCAATCAACAAGAAAGTATAAAGAAAATTTTTCCAATGAAATTGCACATCAAGGTAGTCTATATCCGGTTCTCAAATCTATTAATACTGAATACTTTCTTCGCAAGTTCGTATTGCAGTGTGTGTGCTTGTTCTGAAACCGGAGTGCCGTGATTTTTTTAAACGTAATAGGAATACAGATTTAAAATCTAATATGAATAAGAGACAAGGCACCTTGTTTAATTTTGATATTAAGAAATCTCTTATTGAAGGTGTTTGTGACGGAACAAATAGTGCGTCATCCACCTCAAGGCCTACAAAGATCTCTAGGATGTACAAAAGAGGGGAAAACTACCAGCACATAGAAGAAAAAGTCTGCATTCACTCGTAAGAATTTATAATAATTTTATAAACATATTTAGTGATCAGAATGGGATATCAATGAAAATCAGCACAAATTAATTTAATGATATTTGCCTGAGGAAACTACAACATGCTACAAGATTTCATTAGTCCAGTGATTGATAACTAATTTAAATGTAATTTTATATTTGTGAACATGTCACACGATATACATAAGTGTACTCTTTATGATTATGCCATAATTAATTATTAATACTTTCTTATTATTGCATTTACATTATTTGACACGGTTTAGTACTTTTATTATTATTTTAGCGGTGTCTCCATGGAGTCAAAAGACTCATCGCGGGAGACCCAACATTGACGCACTAACCATTATTTACACAATACCTGTCGTACCTCTCTTTAAATTCATTCACAGTTCAAACATTCACACCTACCTCTGACAAAGCATTCCACCCATTCACAACCCTCTAAGTAAATAATTTAGTACTAACACTCTTGTTAACCACACTCTTGCACAATCTCCAGGGATCGCACCTCGTTTTCTCACTTTCTGCACTGGTCTTAAAAATATCATCAGTATCAATCCTGTAAAATCCCTTTAACAATTTAAATACCTCTATCATATCTCCTCTCCTACGTCTATCAGTTAGTTTTTGGAGCCCACAGATCATCACTCTATCCTCATAGAGAATATCCTACAGACTTGCAACAATCATTGTAACCCACCTCTGAATCCACTCCACCACTTCCGCATCACCAAGAAATCCTGGCGACCAGATCTGTGCACAATAGTCCAAATGCGACCTTATTAATGCCTTATACAGTGGAACAATAACCTCCCTATCCCTGCTTTTTTAGTGTGTTCCTCAACAACCACGTAATTTGATGTGATGTTTTGGCAATCTTTGCAATAGCCCTTTAAACTTAAGTTATCTGTACACAATAACTCCCAAGTATCTTTTCTCAACTTCTTGCAGTTCAGTTCCGTTAATATAGTGAACAGCATGCGATGTCATCCTCCCGAAGTGTATCACTTTACACTTAGCAACGTTGAACTGACAGCTATTTACTTTAGTCCATACCATGAGCCTATTTAAGTCATCCTGTAAGATATTTACATCATTTGAATCGATTATCGCTCTTCCCAATTTTGCATCATCAGCAAACAAGTGAATATTTCCATTCAAGTTATTTCCAATATCATTGATGTAAAAATTAACAATAGAGGACCAAGCACTGAGGTACACCACTAGTCACTTGCGTTTTCCTGGACTCAGCTCTCCGTAAACCACTCTTTGATATCTATCCACCAGCCATCCTTTAATCCAAATCACCATCTTCGGATCCATACCGATTTGCTCTAATTTATGTAACAGAATTCCATGTGCAATCCTGTCAAATCCCTTTGAAAAGTCGAGAAGTATCATTGAGTAAGGATTTCCTTTATACACCTCCACTGTTGCTTTATTATAGAAAGTAAGCAAATTACCTAGGCAAGACCTACACTTCACAAAACCATGTTGACCCTTATAAAGTATCGTATTGATGTCCACACAGTCCTGAATTCTAATTTTTACCAATTTCTGCAAAATCTTAACCACCACTCCAGATATATTGATTGGTCTATAATTTGCAACCTCAGTCTTAGAGCCTCCCTTGTACAATGGAACTATTTTCCACTCTATTGGCACTTTACCAGAACTGAGGCTTATATTAAACATCCTGGTTAGAGGAGCTGCTAATTCTCTTGCACATTCTCGTAACACATGGGCAGATATGCCATCTAACCCAATGGCAGTGTTAGCATTAAAGTTCTTTAATATATTAAGCACCTCAATTTTGTCTATCTATATACTCTCATCAGCCAATGGCACATTTGACACTGCACTATCACTACCAAGATGGTACACTTTTGCGAAATGATCACTAAGCAACTCAACAATTTGATTAGCTTCTGTAATTTCCCTACCATCAACACTTTTCAAAGTAATCTTTCCATGGATATTCTTCCTTTTACTAGCCACATAGCGAAAGAACTCTTTAGGGTTTTTTTGGATTCGTCAGCTAGCTTCCTCTCATAATTAGCTTTTGCTTTCCTTACCATACAGGTTACTCTCTTTGCCTGTAACTTGTATTGCTCATTGGAACGCTCATCACCTTTTTCTTTATACGTCCTCCACAACCTTTTCTTTATCTGCAACTCCTGTTTAATAGTATTATTCATCCATTTTACTCCTACTTGATATCTTCTTCTGACTCTGGGAATACAGTCTGATACAGCTTTCTTCAAATACTCCTTGAGAATCTCCCACGCACCATCAACATCTCTCTACTTGAAATTCTCATGCCATAGTACAGCTGAAAGCTGACTTCTCAGCTTGTCATAATCACCAGCCTTGTAATTACCCATATACCCATTCTTAATAGAATATTCAGCACATCTTACAATCTCCCAGGTCAAGACCACATGATCGATTTCCCAGAGGAGACGTAAATAAATTACTTATTGATATGTTCTCAATTATTGTTGTAATTGAGATGTTATGACAAGATCAAACACTCTAGAATCTCTTGTCCCTTCCATCACATGCTGACTTGGGTAATTATCTCATAACAACTGTATAAACTGCATTTCCTTTGTGGCCATTCCTTTCCCCCAATCTATGTCCGCAAAGTTAAAATCTCCCATAATTACTTGACCTTCACTCATCGTGCTAATTTAGCAATACATGCTATCCACATTCTCCCCTATTCCCCTTGGATTATAGCAACAACCAATTACATATTTCGCCTTGTTAATCTCTATCTCACACCAAACAGCCTCGAATGAACTGCCCTCTACATACCTGTCACAGTGAGGTACTTCTATCTTTTTTTGGCTTTAATGCTTCGTCTGTCATTAAAAAAACCCCTCCCCCATTCTGAAATCTCTGTCCTGCCTGAAAATACTGTACCCTTTGCATTCAATCCTAATAACTATATCATTCTTAGATAACTAAGTTTCGCTAATTCCTATAATTTTTGGCCATGTTGTACTAAGTAATGACAAAAATTCTTCACACTTATTCCTAATACTTAGAACATTAGTATGCATAAACTGCAATACTCCCTTCCTCCCATAATCTCCCTGTGTGCGAATTAGCCCACTCTGTAAAAAAAAAATCAGCTAACGCCTTTTTATTCCCGTATACGGGGAGTAGGCGAGGCCATTTAGCCCTATCTAACATTTTGGAGACTGAGTGGGCAGTTCAATCTCCACTGGTACCAATCAGAGATAGATGGCCCAAGGCTATCACTAATTAAGCGGTACTCAGTGAAGAGTGACGGCTCAAATGTGCCGCCATCTCGTCGTCCCTAACCCTAACACAATATATTTAATGTCTGAAATAATGTGGGTTCTACAGTCGATTTTCTTGAGTTTACAGGACGAAAAACCCGAGTTTCCGGGAGGAAAAACCAGATTGCCCGTTTGCCAGAGATCGACTAACTCGGGAACCGGTCGAAAAAAGGCTTAGAAAAATTTCCTCTAGTCGCCGACTAGACTCGAAACCAAGTCTTCCTTCGTGCAGCCAAGCGCCGTGGTTGGCAAACGCCACATCCACTGAGATACACATACTGTGTAGCTACCATGACCTTAGTACTATTACAGCTTACTCTATCACCTACCTCCCTAGCAAATCCCATTTTCCTGTTTTTGACCCATTACGCTATCCTTTATCAATAAATGTTTTAAATGCCAAGCTCCTAATCCATTAAGTGCAAATCATCTCTCCTGAAATACTCCTTCCTTTTATCAAACTCATCCCAGACATTCATAAAATGAATATTCAGTTTCATTTCTTTGCAAAACCTTTTACACAATCTTGACACCATTCCATTTAATATAATTGCTCTTCTGTTCAATTCATCACTAACAAATCGTGGAAGCACACTAATGATCTTTCAACTCTCAATCTTTGCATTCATTGCTATCATTAAATCCTTCAAATCCTGTCTTACAGAAAATCTTTCGATACCTAGATCATTCGTCCCTATAACTGCAATAATCTCACTCACTCTATCTTTCTGCAATTTCACAGCCCCAGTTATATCCTTAATCTTTGCCCCTGGATAACACGATTTAATTACTCTAGCATCCTTCACACCCTTAATTATAGAATTCCTGTACAGCACATCTTCTTTGCTTCTTCTTGACATCGTTCGCTCCCACTGATGCTTGTTTTTGTCCCTGATCTTCTCTCACTTTCTTCAGTATATCAGCAATCTCTGTGTATCTATAGGGTGTACTAAAATTCACGCAAGATTTAAATTTAGAGCCATTTGTGCGGTAAAGTGTTGCCAACGAGAAAAAAAAGACAGCGTGACAGCTGACAGTTCAGGGTTATTAAAAATGGAGCGCTACATGAAAGAACAACGCATTTTCATTGTTGAACAATATTTTAAAATAATGAAGGTTTGGCAGCTACAGTTCGCAATTTTCGTACAAAATTTGGTCAGAATAGTGATTTAACTTCATCAACTGGGAAAAGATTAATTAAGAAATTCAAGGAAACTGGATTAATTAGTGATCTTATACACTCTGGCCGTCCATCAACAAGTCGTTCAACAGAAAACATCGAAGCAGTTCGTGAGAGTGTTGCTGAGAGTCCAGGAACATCAATTCAGCACCGTGGTCTTTAATTGGGCATTTCGAGAAGCTCTCTACAGTGTATTCTCACGAAAGATTTGCATCTTTATGCTTACAAATTTCAATTGACTCAAGAACTGAAGCCTACTGACCACATACGGCGAAGAGAGTTCGTTGAATTGATTATGGAACAACAACAAGTGGATGCTTATTTTTCGAACAAAATCATCTTCAGCGATGAGGCTCATTTTCATCTTGATGAATTCGTTAATCGACAAAACTGTCGCATTTGGGGTTCAGAAAATCCACGAGTTTTGATAAACAAATGCATCCACAACGTGTCTCTGTTTGGTGCGGATTTTGGGCTGGAGGCCCATTCTTCTTCGAAAATGCGGCTGATAAGGCAATAACAGACAATGGTGCTCGCTATTGCGACATGATAATCCAGTTTTTTGTGCCTAAATTGCAAGATATGGATATGGACGACATGTGGTTTCAACAAGACGATGCCACATGCCATACAGCCCGAGAAACAATTCAATTACTAGATGACTCATTTCCTGGTCGTGTAATTTCCCGTTTTGGTGATCAGAATTGGCCGCCCAGATCATGTGACTTAACGCCGTTGGACTTTTTTCTGTGTGCGAATATCTACAAGAAAAAGCTACCGGAGAAGATATTCAACTGTTAATAATTATATCATAAAAGAGGGAATCGGTTGGGAGAAGTTTGTACAGAAGGTGCTCAAGCAATGGTAGGAAAGCTGAAGGGAGTTGTAGCACGTATCCTGCAAGTAGCTACAAGAGCCACCAAAAGTCATTGTGTTTTGCATAGACAAGCACTAGTAACAAAACGAATTCCTACGTATTTAAAAACTATTTTGGATGAAGCCGTAAAGATGATCAACTACATAAAATCTCGACCACTTCAATCCAGATTATTTAAACTTTTGCGCGATGAAATGGATAGTGCACATAACTCACTTTTATTACATTCTGAAGTGAGATGGCTATCCAGAGGAACAGCATTATTGAGGCTTTTTGAACTTCGTCATGGTGAGTCTTCTTGATGTCACATAATTTAGGACAAAATTTTATTGAATTATTAAGAAATTCCTCATGGTCGATTACTCTTGTGTATCTGGCAGATATTTTTACAAAGTTCAATGAAATTAACTTATCATTACAAGGAAAGAATATTACAATTTTTAATACAAGAGATAAAATTGCATCTTTTGATAAGAAGTTGCAATTCTGGATTTCTACATTTGAACAGAATAAATTTTTCTCCCACCTTGCATGAATTTTTGACTGAAATAAATTCTAAAGCAAATGAAAAAGTTTCCAACGTAATTTTAGAACACTTGCATGACTTACATTCAACCCTTTTGCAATATTTTCCAAAATCCAGTGATGACAATTCCTGGGATCTGAATCCATTTACAGTGACAGTAAGCCAGCAGGCTTCAGCGCAAGTGATTATGAAAATCTAATTAAACTTAATTAGTGACTCAGATTTAAAACAAAAATACAAGGAACTGCCAATAAATGATTTCTTGACAAATTTAACAGAAGAGTACCAGCGTGTCAAAACTAGCTATTTTTGTTTTACTTCCTTTTACAACGACATATTTATGCAAGGAAGGATTTTCATGTTATGCTACAACGAAATCAAAGTACAGGAACAGACTGGACGCTACACCAAATATGAGAATTAAACTTTCTAATATTCTGATTGATATCAAAAGAATTTGTAATTCAAAGACCCAAAAACATCGGAGTCATTAAGAACTTAATGTGCAATACACATGTATATACCCTAGTTTATTTTACTATTTTTATGTATATTATTTCTGGGAAAACTCCCATGTTACTCCTCTTAATAAACTATTATAATTACGGCTATTTTGCCTGCTTGAGTTTAGGAATGCCCCCGTTTAAGTTTCATTGGCTATTTACTCACGGATTCTTAGGGCATTGTAGATGTAAATTTACCAAAAGGTATATATAGCATAAGGAAGAGAAATTTACACATACCTTTTTTTTGGGTGTTGCGGCTTTTCTTCTTTCTGCGATGTCCAAAATCTACTGAGTGTGTGGAGGGGGATAGGCAATTTGGTTGAATTAAAATAGAAAAACCCGTTTTTTTTTCCAGTAATATATATATATAAACATATATATTATATTATTATATTATATAGGGTAGGAAAGGGTGAAAGGGTTGATTTTTTATATAGGGAGGGGGAAGGGGAAAAGGGGGTTGACGGGGTGCGGTCCGTTTCGACTATTCGTGCATGACTTACAATCAACCCTTTTGCAATATTTTCCAAAATCCAGTGAGGACAATTCCTGGGATCTGAATCCATTTACAGTGACAGATAAGCCAGCAGGCTTCAACGCAAGTGATTATGAAAATCTAATTGAACTTAATAGCATCCACTTTCCCAATGTGTTCAGATGACGACCAAGAATAGTCGAAACGGACTGCACCCCGTCATCCCCCCCTTTCCCCCTTCCCCCTCCATATATAAAAAATCAACCCTTTCACCCTTTCCTACCCTATATAATATAATAATATAATATATTGTTTATATATATATTACTGGAAAAAACAGGGTTTTTCTATTTTAATTCTCCCAAATTGCCTACCCCCCCTCCACACACTCAGTAGTTTTTGGACATCGCAGAAAGAAGAAAAGCCACAACACCCAAAAAAAAAAGGTATGTGTAAATTTCTCTTCCTTATGCTACGTATACGTTTTGGTAAATTTACATCTACAATGCCCTAAGAATCCGTGAGTAAATAGCCAATGACACTTAAACAGGGGCACTCCTAAACTAAAGCAGGCAAAATAGCCGTAATTATAATAATAATATTACTATTTTTATGTGTTTTGTTTTTACTAATTAACATTTGACAATAAATGATTGTTTTTTATTAACGCTCAGATTTGCTGATTTATTTTTTTTATATTTACCTACCCTACAAAATCAGTACACAGGAGAAAAAGTCTGCATTCACTCGTAAGTACTTATAATATAAATTTTTGGTGATCAGAATAGGATATGCCAATGAAAATCAGCACAAATTAATGTAATGATGGTTTAATTAATTATTAATTAATAATTAATTATCAATTATTATTAGTTAATAATAAAAAATCAGCTAAATTACCAATTAATTATTAATTAATACATTGCAAAATAACCAAGGTGTTCCGTGAAAATTTCAGGATTTGTGAAATTTTCCGTCGTGGAAAAAAAGTTTGAGAAACCCCGGTGTAATGAATGCAAACATTACTTCCACTGAACTATACAGGACTAATCTTAGCAATATTAATAATAATATTGTTCGTACGAGTCAGATAAGTGTACATAAAATCAAAGTTAGATAAGAGCTAGATGCCGGCTTAACTGGCAGAGTGCTTAGCATATCCGCTCTCCAGCCAAAAGGCTGCAAGTTTAAATCCAGCCGTAAGCATGAATGTTTATGATTGTCTGTGAAAATACTAGTGGTAGAGACATTAGTATTTTCGATGAGTCTTCGGACTCCCTGGAAGTGTCACATAATAATAATAATAATTGAGCATGAGAATGGAACAGATATTGTTGATCTTGAAAAATGTCCAAAAGATAACATGATTACTCAAGTTAACTATTTCAGTACGATGATAACTTGGAACTCGACAATTCAGTAGGAATTTTCTAATGATTACAGACAACAGTTATTATCCTATGCTGAGAGATGAAGAATATAGAGTCATCTTAAGATTAACAACAGAAGTAATTCACAATATCCCATTAGAACTATTTAAAAAGGAGAGAAACCCGTTGTTAGTTTATTTCAAAAAATTTGCAAGCAGCTACGGAACACTCAGATCTGTCAAAGAGATTTATGGACAGTTATTCTTAATCCATTCCAAAAATACAAAGCAGGGAAAACTGGAAAAGACAGAGGTATATTTGACTATATACCCCTGTCTATTCACCCATATTGCTGGATAATTCTACGGAAAACATAATAAAGTAATGTACCCTAATTTTATTAACCTACAGAAAGTCTCTGATTCTATTTGGGATGAGGCCCTTTGAAAAATTCTCTAGCATTATATAATATATAGTACAATAATAGGACTCACTGATTTCATGTACTAATCATTATTATTATTATTATTATTATTATAAGCTGGCGCCTTTTATTCCCTTATGCTGAAGAAAATTTTGGTTCATAATTTTATTTATCAATGTCGACAAGCAGTCATTTTCGCAAAAACTTTGGCCGTGGCGCACAGTATGATAAGCAACAAGAGCTTCACTTGCTGCAATTTTATCGCTTTCACTATTACAATTACATTTCAGCATAAAAGAGCTGATGTTTTTAACTGAAGCCAGTCTTTTCAGCATCCTTATGTTTCTGGATACCTAGATGTTGGTTGATGTCACTTCTGCCTCCATGAGCAACGGAAAAAGTGGACATCATAATGTTGGCATACCACTTGTATTCCATCACTACACAGCTTGTCCAGTTTAATAAATTTGAATTCTTTCTGGAGATCGTCATTAAAACTGCAGTTTGGCCTCTTTGACATTTCAAGGATAGACTTAAAGCTTCAAAAAATAAGACTTGAAACCAATGGCGGCCCGTACATAAGCACTGCGACACTCCCAGGGAAAAAACGAAAAATTTTAATTTTGTTTGTGTTTATAAATAATAACAATGCTTACAACATTATATAAATGCAATACACCATGTTAAAGGTTACAGCTTATTTTTTCGACAGTGATTGAATAGTTAATAATTGAAATTGTTCGATTAACGCTCTAGATTACGAAACAAATACATTGCGATCTAACGCAGTGTCGATATTATCACCTTTGACGTGATAATATCGACGTGGCTGCAAACGTGATATTATCGCATTTGTAGCCAGTCTCGCGGAAATTCGTTTGCCCATGTGATTGCAGGTTACAAGTCATTCCGACACTGCTCGTTTGAGCAGTGTATCGTATGCTTGCGCGTGTTATTTCTGTGAGCAGAGGCATAGTGAGGCTATGGCCAATGTGGCCCCGGCCATAGGCGCAAAAATTGAGATTTTTAAAGTTTTTTTTTTTTTTTTAGAACGGCACAATTTTCTTTCCTGACCATAGGCGCCAGAATTCCTCACGACTTCTCTGTCTGTGAGATACGAAACTTTTATTATTGGTGCGTGTTCTTGGTGAGGATGAACTATTTTTTGCAAATCTTATTTTATTTTGTTAAAATAACATATAATTATTTCTTTATTGTAAATACAAGGCTGAATAATGACGAGTGTCACTGTTGCAAATATGAAAATAATTATATTTTTCAGTTATCGTTACACAAAACAAATACACTGCGATCTAACTCAGTGTCAGAATTATCGCGTTTGGTCAAATGCAGCCATATTGCCGATATTCATTTGCGCTTGTGATTGCACGTGACAAGTCATTCCGACACTGCTCGTTTCGAGAGTGTATTGTATGCTTGCGAGTTATTTTTGTGAGATACGAAACTTTTATTATTGGCGTTTGTTCATGGTGAGGGTAAAAAAAAAAAAATCAGCTAACGCCTTTTATTCCCGTATACGGGAGTAGGCGAGGCCATTTAGCCCTATCTAACTTTTGGAGACTGAGTAGGCAGTTCAATCTCCATTGGTACCCAATCAGAGACAGATGGCCCAAGGCTATCACTAATTAAGCGGTATGCAGTTAAGAGAGACGGCTCAAATGTGCCGCCATCTCGTGGTCCCTAACCCTAACACAAATATATTTAATGTCTAAAATAATGTGTGTTCTACGGTCGATTTTCTTGAGTTTACAGGACGAGTTTCCCGGAGGAAAAACCTGCTTGCCCGTGCCAGAGATCGACTAACTCGGGAACCGGTCGAAAAAAGGCTTAGAAAAATTTCCTCTAGTCGCCGACTAGACTCGAAACCAAGTCTTCCTTCATGCGGCCAAGCGTGTGGTGTGCAAACGCCACATCCACTGAGCTACACAGGCTCTGGTAAAATATTTTTAATAAAGCAATTTTTTAATATGTAAATTTATTTATTAATAAATTGGTTATTACTGATTAGGAAAAAAAGATTTATTTATTTATTTATTTTTATTTTGTATATGCAGCACTCTCACTTAAAATTTTCACCGGCAGCCACTGTTTAAAACTTAAAAAAAAAAATGAAATTTAAACCACCAGCATTGAATAACAAAGACCCCCAGTTATCATACAGACAAATAAAAACTAACGCTACAGCAACAGACTCCGCGTCTGAGAAGCCCAAGTGTTACCAACATGCATTTTTTATTTTCTCTCAATAAATTACTGCATATCAATATTTAGTATCGATCAATGCGATTCCATGGTTATACAAATTACTGGTATCAATGATATTTATATAGGTTATGAATAATAACATAGTCCAACACAATTTTTGCTGACTTTTATATGAGACTTGTTTTTTATTAATTTGGGTGCGCTGATTTCAAATATCAAACCCATTTTTCTTTATCACTTCAGGTTTTTCCTCTATGGCATTTTCGTTTTGCTAATTTGTAAGTTTTTCATAGTTTTAAGGAGGCAGAACTATTTAGAGGATCAAAAAATCGATTTTTTAATATTAATTTCTGAAAGTATGTACTCTTAAAAATTTGTTCCTAACTTTCTATCAAGAAATTCGAAAAATTCCCGAAGATATAGCCTATTATTCAAAGCGGTGCGCAGATCAGAATCGGAGCGCTCACCGCTCTCGCTTGTTAGTAAACGAATAAATGCGTAAAAACCTGCAACGCACGTACTGGCGCTTTAGAGAGGCCGATAATTAGATACATAACTACTTAACAATACTCATTAAAAATTACAAGAATATTTATAAAAAAAATAACAATTTTACTTACACGTGAGTTTCAGGGAATAAATTTTTGTTTGTAGCAATTTCTACTGTGTGTTCTGTTTTGGCAATCCCTTTGAATACTCCAACAGTAGTCCGCCATCATGCGAGAATCCTATCTTCCTTGGTACCGATCTTCCATAGTTTTTAAGTCTTGATGAAATCTTTCGCCTTGTTCATCGCTTACAGCATCTAAATTCTCGGGAAATCTATCAAGATGACTGTATAGGAAATGAAGCTTTATGCTCACGTTGCAACCTAGGCGCCTGGAAATTTTCAAGCATTGTTTCCACTAGATCTTTGTAATTGCACGCTTTTTTGTTTCCAAGAAAATTATTCGCAACCATCGTAAATGAAGTCCAGGCCTCTTTCTCAATTTACCGGACTTTAATACACCGACTTTAATTTTTCATAACTAAGTCGTGGAAAATTTTCACATATGTATTGGAAACAGTCACCTTGTAAATCTAAAGCTTTAACATACTGCTTCATAAGACCTAGTTTGATGTGTAGAGGTGGAAAAATTATTTTTTCTCTGTCGATTAAAGGTTGATTTATAACATTCTATTCTCCAACATTTAAGGATATTCTAAGAGTCCGATGTTTCTGACTCCAGTGTTGGTTTCTAGCTCGACTATCCCAGAAGCATAGAAAACACGGAAACTTTGTATATCCTCTTTGAAAGCCAAGTAAAAAGTTCACCATTTTAAGATCCACACAGATGATCCAGTTATGGTCTGTATATTTTAATAACTTCAGAACCTTTTTAATGTCCTCATATGTTTTGTTTCCTTTAAGTGCACTGAATAGCCAATAGGAATTGAGCCATATACATTCCCATTGTGTAGTAAGGCACACTCGAGACTTCTGCTTGAACTGTAGATAAATAAACGCCACTCATTCGGATGATATTGTACAACACTCATTTCAGTTAGTAAACCTGACACATTGTTACAGTAAACAAACCCACACTCGTGTTTAAAATATTGTACAAGATTATTTTCCATGCTACGATAAAAAGTTATCTTCGTATCTTGCTCCAGTAATTGTTTTTGATTTAATCTTGAAGCCAACGATTCCGATGGTTCCTTTGAGAAGCCCAAATCTCTTACTAAGTCATTCAATTCCGCTTGAGTAAAACGTTGCGGTCCAGAACTAGAGATTAAATTTTCATTGTCTAAATCAACATCCGGGTCTTGCTCTTCAAGAACATCTGGCATATCCCGATCATGCTCGTTCTCAAATAAAGGAAGTCCTTTATAAATTGTCACGGCTATTTCATTGGAACGAGCCGAATTGCTGAGTCGAGATTTCGATACACAATTATTTTCTTATTCTTCTTATTATAACCAGAAGTCTGAATTGAACAAAAATAGCAATCATCTACGTGATTTTTCAGTTCACTCCAAATCATTGGAATGCCAAAAGCTAATTTTTGGCGTTTTTCCTTGCTGCACTGTCGTAAATTTTCTACATATGACTTACACACTTTATTTGGAGCTCATGAATTGTCCTGATCTGCAAGTTTTACGTCAAAGTATGCAAAGTACACTTTCTTAACGAAATCAGTGATATTTGTCCTTTGACTGGGAACAGTAAAGCTGCCACAAATGTAGCAGAAGGAATCTACACTATTGACACATTTTCGCGTAGTAGACATGATGTATTTTCTTCACTGCCGACTAACATGCAATTAACAAGACAAAAAAAAAACCCAGAGACTTTATTGAAACGTTACAAGCGCTCATCATACTTTCACGATCGATTAACGATTGACTGATTTCGATCGTTCTTTGTCCGCTATGACGCATAGAGCATTGATTTCTTTTAGGCAGTTGTCATCGCCTACTTTTCATCACCTAAATGTATTAGGTCGATTATCGGCCTCTCTCGCATTCAAAGCGCTAGTACGTACCGTTGCAAGTTCTTACGAATTTTTTCGTTTACTAACAAGCGGGAGCTGTGAGCGCTCCGATTCTGATCTGCGCACCGCTTTGAATAATAATAATTATTATTATTGAACAAGACCTCATGGAGTCGAAGACTCATCTAGGAGTCAAAGACTCATGTAGGAGTCAAAGACTCATAATAGGGTATATCTTCGGGAATTTTTCGAATTTCTTGATAAAAAGTTAGGAACAGATTTTTAAAAGTATATACTTTCAGAAAATAATATTAGGAAATCGATTTTTTTGATCCTCTAAATAGTACTGCCTCCTTAAAACTATGAAAAACTTACAAATTAGCAAAAAGAAAATGCCATAGAGGAAAAACCTGACGTGATAGAGAAAAATGGGTTTGAAATATTTGAAATCAGCGCACCCAAATTAGTAAAACAAGTGTCAGATCATAATCAGCAGAAAAAAAATTTTTTTTTTGTTGGCCAGTGTAATTTATGATTTACCAATATTAAAGTATATTTTTAGTTTTATTGAAAACTGGACAAAATTGACATTTTTATTAAAACGAAGGGATGGCCTGAAAATATGAAGAAACGGTACTGCGCCGTTGAAAACGATAAGTATATTCAGCCTACATTATACAGTCTCCTGGGATGACCCCTTGTTTCTCCCCCCCCACTGTCTTCACCAATTATATGCAAAACCTCCCTCTCATTAATTTGGTAACAACCCCTTAACAACTTATATCACTCGATCATATCCTTTCTCCTCCTATCCATCAATTTCTGCAAATTTCATTTTCCCACATCATAGTCAACATTCAACTGACCGGAAAGTCAATCTTCTCTGGACCTGTTCCAATACATCCTAATATTTTTGAAAAACAGGTAACCAAATCTGTGCGAGTAATCCGAATGTTGCCCGAAGAAAGCAGTATGGAAGGGAACCATGACATCCTTACTTCTTAAAGTTAGTGCCCTCTTCAGAATTCCCATTATCTGCTGTGCTGTCTTCACAAGTTCAGAAATATCTCCTCCAAAATTTAAGTCCTTGTCTACAACCTCTCCCAGATCTTTCATCTTTTCTACTTCTTCAAAGATATTTCACCGATTATGTACTCTATATCCTATCTTTGTTTCTTCAATTTGAAAATTTTTCATTTCCCACATTGTACTGAACTCCCAACTTATTTACCTATTTGGCCAGTGCATTCACGTCCTCTTGCAAAGTCATGACATCTGCAATACTCCTCATTGTTCTCGCCCAAATTGGAACATCATCCGCAATCAAATGAATATCACCATTCAGACCTCTTCCAATGTCATTTACATACAAAATAAACAGCACTGAATCCAAAACAGGCCCCTTGGGAAACAACTAGCAACTTTTCTCTTCTGGGATATCGCTCCCATTTATTCTTTATTAATTATTGTTTTTTATTGTTTATTAATTATTAATTATTATTATTATTATTATTACGCAACCTCTGCGGAGTCCAAAGTCTCATTAATGGAGCGCACCTTCTCTACAACTCTCCATCTCCACAATTTAATCCTCCAATTAAAGCGAATCACAATTAACATTTTCATCATCTACACCATCTACTACCCAACACCACCACTAGTATTTTTGTATGTAAATTGTTTGTGTTCTCAAAGTCGATTTGTCTGTATGCAGAATGAAAAACCCGAGTTTCCGGGAGAAAAATATCTGCTACTTCAGTATGAGATCGGTAACTCAACGTCAATTGGTGAAACGCATATAAAGATTTATATTACTATATCTTCACTTTCTTGCGATTGTTCTATCAAGGTGGCAGTTCGGTGCTATGTTTTCTGGTTGCTGTTCAGCAAGTAACAAGGCCTGGTTATATAATTCATCTTCTCTCTTTTCCTGAGATTAATATCGGAAATGTCCCAATATCGGAAAAATCTCTGCCTGCACATTTAGACTTTTAGCAGCACCAAGTAGCATAGAAAGTTGGTTCTGCGAAATGTTCACTTCGCCGTTGTACATGCAATCTATTATTATTTTTGCATCTGTGTCTTTAATATCTTTTAGAATAACAACCTGATGTTTACACGAGTTTCAAGAAATATGCTAAAAAAAAAACCTACAGACAGAGAGCATTATTTTGTATGCCATAAGTTTCATCAGCAAAATTTTCACTATAAAGTAAAGCCTGTGTAGCTCAGTGGATGTGGCGGTTGTACTCCACGGCTCTTAATGGCATGAAGGAAGACCTCTTGGTTTCGAATCTAGTCGGCGACTAGAGGAAATTTTTCTAAGCCTTTTTTCGACCGGAATTCAAATCCCGGAAACTCGGGTTTTTCGTCTCATAAACTGAAGAAAATCGACTGTAGAACCCACACTATTTCATACATTAAATATATTGTGTTAAGGACCACGAGATGGCGGCACTTGTTCAGCCGTTTCTTTTCATTGCTTGCCGCTTAATTAGCGATAGCCTTTGGACAGCTATCTCTGATTGTGTACCAGTGGAGACTGAACTGCTCACTCAGTCTCCAAAAGTTAGATAGGGATAAAACGGCCTCGCCTACTCCCTATACGGGAATAAAAGGCGTTAACTGATTTTTTTAAGTAATTGATCAAAAGCAGTTAATATACTGTATGATGATTATTCTATTTTTAGACAAATTTGCTGCGCTTCCATGTTTAAAATTTTGTAAGAATTTTTTTACAGTTATCCAATACCTAGTTGTGAAAATACAACTAGCTCCAAGATTGTAATATCTTCACTATCAATGCAATGCTAATCGTCATGCAATGTAAATTATGCCTAACTCGATTCATGTACAGAACTCCAATCAATGAACGAATTACCAAGATTACTGACTTTACTCATCATATTAATGACTTTATTTATTATAAGAACTTTTGATCGCAAACAGACTATTAATATAACTTGACTTCTGAACAAATCAATAATACAAACACGAGAACTGAAGAATATACTATATTCTGAAATGATGGTTGAAATTAATTGGAATCAGAGCACTTCTTTTCCAATGTAGCGTAGACTGAGATAGGGATGCAAAATATCACTAATGTTATTTAGCTGGTTCATTGAATATGTTGTAAACGAGGTCCTGGAGAACTGTGATATTGACGTGACAGTAGGAGGAAGAAGAATAAACCGGCTAAAATTTGCTGATGATATTAATCTTTACCAGAAATTAAATCAGTTCTTCAGGAAATCACCAGAAACTTATATGATATTCTTAAACAATACAGCTTAGCCATTAATACCCCTCAAGCAATGACAAATATTTGTGCTTCTTTCCAAGAAGGAAGTGCTGTGGCAGAAACTGAAAAAAATCCTACGCGATTATAGAAGAAGTTGATGAATTTAATACCTAAGCGATATCTTTAAAGTGGAAGATCAAGACAGGATATTAGAACCAAAATTGCAAAAAGCGACAACAACACTCAAAAACTAAAACCACTATGGGCAGATAACAAGCTTACGATTACAAACATATTACGTCATTTTGATATACTAGTTAATTCCATAAACATATCACGTCTTTTTGATATACTAGTTAATTCCATATACATCTATGCGGAAGTTAATTTGGGACCCTCCAAAAATCCTGATAAGTAAAACAAAGTATCACTTCTTTCGCTGGTCTAAGAGATAACATCATAAATATGATTCGAAGGAAACAATTCATCTTGCTTGACCATAGCAGATCTAATGAAAGACTTATTCCCGGAACTCGAGAAATAGACATTCCTAGAATTAACTGGATCGACAATATAAAAAAAAAATTGAATTGAACAATATAAAAAAAAATTGAATTGAACAGGTACTTCACATACAGAGCTGAAAGCAAAGTGTCAATCAAGAACTGACTGGAAGATTTTTCTGAGGTATATTTCCTGATATCTACTAGACAGTCCTTTGTGGACTATGGGAAGAGAAAGTAGAAGAGCCCTCTCTTGGTGAAATACGACTTTTAGTTATTTACATTCTGCTAGGCAGGTGTTCGTGCTGTATTTAGGTTTGGTTTTCTTTTGCTTTCTTCTCTAATTTTCCTATGGTGCGCGTATGTTTTCTACTGTGTTTTTTATTATATCTAATGAACTGGCGGACGAAATAAATTCTCTAAACGTTTTCATTCTTTAAAGATAGCCTACAAATATTACCTGTACTGGTTTTTTTTTTTTTTGTTTATTATTGCGTTAATATTTGTAATGTTTTTTGCAAGTCGTTAGTCAACTAGGTGTTATCGCGTCGAGCCTGCGTGCATCTGTATGCATTTCTAGCGGCGACATTCGTATTTGTTTCTATGATTTATTGTCGATTTTGTCGAAGAACCTTTATAAGGATTTTTCGAGCGAAGGTGAGTTAGCCGGTTTCATACAGAGACGCAGAGAACTCCCTGCCTGGAAACCAGTCAAAAGAACACGTGTGCATTTAACAGACATACGAGATCTGGAAGAGTTCTTATAAACACCTAGAACAAAAATAATACTTTTGAAAATATGATTTTTGTTCAAGAAAGGAAAGGGACAGGTTATTACAATTTGATGAACATGAGGTTTAAACTTTTTTAACACGTGTTCTTTCTTGTAGTTATATCAGCAGCCTTAATATCATTTTTGTTCTAGGTGTTTATCAGAACTTTCCAGACCCCCCCCCCCCCATAATAAACACACCTGATAGTCTGCTGCTTCGCCCGTAATTTCATTTAACCCAAAACTCACTGTCGATATTACCGAGCTGAGTGATTAAGAATTTCTTCTGGGGGATCTCTCGTGTTCCCTCCAAACAGTCATTTATCATATTTTTTACACAAGATGATATGGTCCAACAAAATGATCATTCAGTAATTTAGCTATTTCTTCTGTTGCTGTGAGCATCCTTTTTTTCCCCTGCCATGGGGTTATTTTCTAATGATATTTTTTTTTATCCATTTAACTCCTACCTGATGTAGCTTCCAAACTGAGGGTTGCATTCAGAGAGACTGTTCTTTTCAAACATCCCTTTAATTGTTTCCTGTAGATTGCTTTCTTCCTTTAAAGATTCTGATGCTGTTATATTGGTGTAAGCTGCATTCAAAATCCATTAAGTTGCAACAAAATGCCACCATATTTATGGCCACATCCTCTGATGTAGTTGTCATCCAGATTCCTGAATATTAAGTCACTTGTCCATAATCATCAGAAGTAATTATCTTTTAATGGCTTCATGTAGCTGTTTCTTGCAGCTGTATGATCATCCAGTCCCAGATTATCTGATTTCACTCACGGTGCTGAAATATATGATAGGTTTACAACCTTTCATGGGTGGGATTCATATTATTATTACATGACATCTTCAGGGAGTCCAAAGACTCATTGAGGGAGGGCACCTATTCCTCAATTCTCCGTCTCTGCTACTACTTTCATCACTACACCAATGCTACTGCCCACCACCACTAGTATTTTCACAGACAATCACGAACATCCATGCCCACAGCGGGATTTGAACCTGCAGCCTTTTGGCTGGCGAGCGGATGTGCTAACCACTCGGCCAGCCAGGCCGGCAGTATTAAAGAGAGATGATCCCATTGACTCAAACAGTTAATGGTAGTTTCTGGAATTGTCTCCATGAACCAGATATGACACAAAAGATTGTGAATGCCAAGAATGTCAAACTCAAATTACAATATTATTACGTGACACCTTCATGGAGTCCAAAGACTCATTGTGGGAGGGCACGTACTCTACAACTCTGTCTCCACCACTCACCAACTATAATGAACAGCAACTACACCAATGCCATTTACCACCCACCACAGTAGTATTTTCATAGATAATTACAAACATCCATGTCCCCAGCCTTTTTGCCTGGAGAGCAGATATGCTAACCACTCGCCCAACCAGGCCAGCAGAACTGCTTTTCCATAATCAGCTATTTGCTGGCTTATAATGCTGGAAATGGATCTGCTTCTCCATAAGCAGCTATTTGCTGGCTTAAAATGGTCTGTTTTAACCAGTCGGATTCAAATACATGTTAATAGAGCCTGGTATTGTATGATATATTGTTGATGAACATTAATTTATTTCTTGAGACTTATACCTTAGGTCTGGTTGTATCATAATATTCTGTATTTAAGAGTGTTATGCAATCAAAAATATAAAGCAAGTGAGTCATTAAGTATCAACAGATTTTGAAATCCTATATACACCTTAATGGTTTGCCAAACACGTTATCCAAAAAAAAAAAAAAGTTATGAGAATTTAAACTCGCTGTTAGAAATTATCTGTTAGAAAATCACTGTTAGGCTTAGAAATCTATTATAATAGCATAATTAAAGTATTTACTGTAATAATATAGAAAAAGCATAGAGAAATGATAAAAAAAATTCACTAAAAACTGAAATTTCTTATAATCAAGGTTAGTAAAAAAATGCGGATTGCATTTTGTCCTGTTTGCTTCCACTTCACATCAGACAACCTCAGACTGCTCTCAAATCTCCTAATCCTAAATCACTGTATTCATCACATTCTATTTCCATGAGCATATTTTCCTCTGGAAATAACTTACCAACAGCAATAATTTTTGGCAAGTTTGCACTGACCAATGTCACCAGTCCCTTCTGTTTAGTATTACCTCAGCATCACTATAATCTGAAGACTCATGGTGTAAGGCTCACACTGGCTGTTGACAGTGCCTTTATCCCTCTCTTTAAATTTGTTCACTGACAAAAGTACCTAGGACTGCCTCTAACAATCCATTCCACTTATTTGTTATTCTCCAAGCAAAAAAAAAACAAAAAAAAAACTAGATTTTATTCTTGCTAGCCATACTCCTGCACAACATCCATGATAGTGACCTCATGTTTCTCCTCCAGTTTTATTTTTTATTTTTATGTGACTTCCACTCAAAAGGTAAACTGCTAGTATGTTAGTGGTTGAACTAAGGCAGATTTTTTATTATTTTTTTAAATGCTACTTATTTTTTATATTTTTTATTTTTATTTACAAAGTCATCAAAGACATTTCACATGTTCAACAATTTCTTGAGAATCTATATAAAACATTTTTATTAATTTATATTTTTCTATTATACCCTATTTTCTGATTATCAGCTAAATTTATAACCCATGGTCTGTCTTTATATGGAATACTTCACAAACCAGTTAGCCATTTTGGCCACTTTCTTCCTCATCCTTTCCATTCTCCACAACTTTCACATCTCCAAGAAGTCCAAATATGGTTATATCAAAGCCTTTAGCTTTGATGTAACCATGCTAACCACATTCAGTATAAAGAGGGTATAATAATTTCCTTATCCTTACTTGTCAGCAAATTTCTTAACATCTAAGTGATTCTTTAAAGGTATTTTGTCCATTTTGAAATATGTTTTCTGAACTGCATGTTTCTGCAATTGGTACCCTTTGGTACATTGAATTGGCAGCTATTAGCCACTCCAGCAGGATCTCCACATCTCCTTTAGTAACTGTAGTCCTTCCAAGTTTAGCATCATTAATAAACAATTGTATAGTCCTCATATCAATTTGCAGTATCTGTTGTATGAATTGAACAGCAGCAGTAGTCCAAGTATACAGAGCCCTGTAGCACATCGCTGGTCATACCCTTTCTCTTTGGTTTAACTACATATATTGATACTTCATCTTATATTGTAATACACCATCAGTGTGAAGAGAGAGAAAGAAAGAAAACAACACTGAGTAACTTGAGTAAAAGAAACAGAGTGCATGTATTAAGTTAGAATCCTATACAAGCAGTTGCGAGTTCATTGGCTGAAAATAAAATAATCTGAATTTAAAAATTAAATCTAAGAATACAGTTTATTTCATATACTCAAGGATAACAAATTTCCCACACTTTAGGAATTGTGAGGAAGTCATTAAGATCGAAGATCCTGTGGCTCATGTTTTCAATCTGTGTTGTGTTAGGACAGATTTGTGAGGTTTGATAAGCCAGATGTGGTATTGATGTTCAAACTTCACAAATCTGGCCTAGTACAACACGGGAATGAAAACACTAGCCACATGATCCAATGGAAACACACCGAACTATTACATAGATCCATGTTTATTCAAAGAAGGTGTTGTAGACCTATTTCATTAACCAAACTTCAATCACAATGACTTCCTCGCCATTCCTAAAGTGTGGGAAATTGTTATCCTTGAGTGTATTAAGTAAACTGTATTCTTAGGTTTAATTTTTTAAATTCAGATTGTTTTAATTTTATTTTCAGCCCAATAATTTTTAACCAATAAACTTGTGACTGTATGTATAGTGGGATTAATATATTGTGCACTTTTTTTTTTTTTAAACTCAGTTTGTTCAATTATTCGTTCTCAGTTCACCCTGATGTTGTCTTATAACACGATGAAATATCTGTACAATAAATCAAGTTTTACTGTGGTGCATGTGTGATTTGACTATTATGGCTACTGCACAGGTCTCATTATACAAGAAACTCTTGTATAATGTTCTGTCTTTTATGTCTATGCATCATCCACTCTTTTATCCATATCACCAGCTTCGTATCCATCTCCACTTACTCTCACTTACTATATGGATAAGAAGTCTATCCATATCATGGTGTAGCCATTTTCTTATCCAGCTAAGCTCTCACTTTATTGTAGAAAGCAAAGCAACTAACTTACTGAGAAATGATTCACCCCCACCCCCTTCACAAAACCATGCTGTCCCCAAATTCTTGATGCTTCTGCATTGGTGATAAGCATGAAAGTCATCTATAGGTCTCCAGGTACCTATTAATCTCTTATAATCTGCCCTACTTTATTCCATATTGTAATATGGTGTAGATGTTTGTGTCCCTTCCTTCTTATATCAGGATCATTCCATTTGATGAGAATGGGTGGTCGGAAACACTTTTTTATTTTATTCTTTTTTTTTTTTTATCACTGTCAACCTTGCATTAGAGTCGCTTACCTTAATGTTATCCGTATACGGCATCTTATTTTCCATCCTAAAACTCGTATCCCTGATTTTTTACTTTTTACCTAGAGACTAATATTCTTTAGATTTCAAATTCCAAATCAAATGCAATTCATAATACTTGATACTAGATAAGAAACTGTATCTCATTTTAATGTTTTACTTTTGCTTATGCTTAGGTAAATGATTAAAAGAATAGAATTTCTTGCCTAACATACTTTCTAACAAGACCAGAAATCTTTATAGTTGTATCTGATTCAGAGTAATTTATGGTATAATCAGTATAATATGGTACACATTTTACTGCTTGTATATAGAAAAATATGACTTTGCATTGAGTTAGCTTTCAATATCTCCACAAGTCTAGCACCCACTGATCAGACCCCCAGTTAAGATTAAAACCAGTCTGGGCATTGACCTTTCTCATAATACACAGCAATATACACATCCAAACGGAAATATGCTGTGCATTATGGAATACTGAGGCATTCATACTTAGCATGCACACACATGGCATTTATTTGCTATGGATCCTGCTGCTGCTTGTGTGCAAGAGTGAAAAAAAAATTATTTTTTCAAGTCAACAGCCTCTGTGTACATGTAGCCTAGATGTAAGTACACTTCGCATGCACTAGGGAAAGGATTTAAATGAAGAATAGAATTTTTTGTCTAGTTTCTTGCCAGTCCAGCCAAAAGGCTGCCGGTTCGAATCTCGCTGTGGGCATGGATGTTTGTGATTGTTTGTGAAAATACTAGTAGTGGTAGTGGGCAGTAGATGGCGTTGGTGTAGGTGATGATGGGAATTGTGGTTCACTGTGGTTGGTGGATTGAGTTGGTGATTGAAAAACATAAAATTGCTGGCCTGGTTGGCCAAGCGTGTATCTGCTCCCCAGCCAAAAGGCTGCAGATTTGAATCCTGCCATCGGCATGGATGTTTGTGATTGTTTGTGAAAATACTAGTGGTGGTGATGGGCAGTAGATGGCATTGGTGTAGATGATGTGGTTCACTGTAGTTGGTGGAGGTGGAGAGTTGTAGAGTAAGTGCCCTCCCTCGATGAGTCTTTGGACTCCTTGGAGGTCACATAATAGTGATAATAATAGTAACAGTACAGGAAAACCTCGCTTAACGCAATTAATTAATCCATCAATTAATGCTCGCTATGCGATATCGCGTTAAGTGAGTCACTAAACAATAGGAATAATTATAATTCATCCATCAGTTAGCATAAATTACAGTATAAGCTATATTAGAGGATAAAAATCAATTACTTAAATTTTTATTTAATGTCTAAACATTTTAATTACTTTTTTACAAAAAAAATGAAGTAAAGATGGTTGAATCATGCTTGAATTTTTCATCTTGTCATGCAATTGCAATACCTGGCGTCGCTTTATCAAGATTTCGGCGGACTTTGAAGCTTTGTTCATATCAGGATCAGCATCAAACAAAATTTCCTTTGCATACTCAATGTAATTGAAAACTGGCTCACATTCTTTTGCAGTTAGCTTCTTAGTCATAATATTCTCATCTTGTTCGCACTCCTTAACTTCTTCATATTGCACGCTGTTCTTCTAGTTGAAGGCAATCATTCTCGCTTAACTTTTCTGAATGAGAATCAAGCAAGTTTCTTACATCTTCATTATCCAGTTCATTAAATCCAAGTTCCTTTGTGCTGATTTCTTCAATAAAGTTAGATCTTGAATTTTGTGCATGATAAACTAACATAAACTTCAGTTTAGTCACGTTCTGCATTGCCTCCTAATAAAAACGTAAGATCTTTAGATACTTTGTATCCTTGTGAGATGCTTCAGTTTTAGCTAGGAAAGAAGTTTTTGTTGGCATATGCTTCCAAAAGTGACCAATTTCTTTAACGTTGAATATTTGTCGATCATCATAATCACCCTCCTGAATTATCCTTTGCAGTTCTTCAGGAAACTTGGCTGAAGAATCTTTATCAGCACTAGCAGATTCCCCAGTTATACTTAAGTTATGCAGTCCAGTTCGATTTTTAAAACCGTCAAACCACCCTAAACTCACAGTAAAGCTTTCACATTCCCCTTGAAATTTGATCTCTTTCAATGAGGTAAAATATTGAGAGCTTTTGCCTGAATATTCCCTGTACTAAGAAGTAATCTTTTTTGGTTGTAATCCTCAATTCAGAGTGATAGAAGACGTTCCATCTCGATCATTAAATAGCTTCTATTTCGGGTGATCCACGTGCTTAAAGAAGCAGTAGCAACTTTTCCCTTGTTCTTTGTATTCTTATTTAATTTTGCTCTTATTTAATATAGTCCAAACTGTAGACTTGCTGTATCCCAGGTCTCACACAATCGTATTACTAGCACTACTTTCATATCTCTTAATGACTTCCAGCTTTTTTGCTCGCTGCAGATTGGCGACAAAAAATTTTGCTTAACGTAAAATTTCGCATAATGTAAAAAATCGTGTTAACTGATTAATCACTCGCTTAAAGCGGGAAATAGTATCATTTCACTCAGTTGCGTTAACTGATTATCGCACATATCAAATTTGCGTTAAGTGAGGTTTTCCTGTATAATGTACTTTCTAACCACTCAAAAAAAATGTTCTGCAATTTATTTTGATGATACAAATTATTATCCCTTACAAGATCATTTCCTACATCTTCAGCAGTAAACAAATTAATTTGAACACTCACATTTTAAAGAAAAACTGTAATTTTGAAAGGAAATAAGTACAAAAATTAAACTCCAACTTTGCCTAATAATTGATATGTGCTCCTCTCTTCCTTATAAGTTCATTCATTCATTTAGGCATGGACTCTACCAACTTAGAACACATTTTTGTTATTTCTGCATCTTAAAACCATACTTTTATAATTGATTGTGTTAAGTTATCTTTTGTATCACAATTTAATTTTCCAAGTCTATTTTTCACTATTGCCCATAAATTTTCGATTGGGTTAATGTCAGAAGAGTTACCTGGCCACTGAAGCAATTGGATGTTGTGACTTTTATGGTACTCTTTCACTTTTTATGAAATGCATCACGGAGTGAGATCCTGTTGGAAGATAAGTTCTTTGTCTTTCTGGATCTATGGGACCACTCTTTTTCTCTAATATTTTTATGTATTGGTCACTTTTCATCATACTGTCAACAGGCACAAGTGATTCTGGGCCGTTGTGTAAAATAACCCAAGAACATCTTTTTAGCTTGGTGTTTAGGAGCTTGTTGTAGGTGGGCAGGAGGTCTTCTCAGCTGCTGATTTGCAAACATAGGGTACTTGCTCTCCTTGGACTTTCGCTTCTTAACAGTCCAGTCTTTATATACTTGCCCACTAGAGACTCTTTTTTCTGCATAGCCGTCATCAACAGTTGGTTCTTCTTTGGTCTATGGGCAGGCAGTCCTCCCTGCTTTTAACAATCTTTGACAGACTGTCATATCAGAAACATTAATTGCACTAGCCGCCAAGGCTCTATTTAAGTCTATGGAAGACAATATTGATTCGTTTTGCTTTTGCTAATTCGTAAATGATCTTGAAGTATAGTTTATATAATTATATAGAAGTTTATACAGAAGTATAGTAGCTGACCTGGTTGGCCGAGTGATTAGCATATCTGCTCTCCAGCCAAAAGGCTGCGGGTTTGGATCCCACCATGAGCATGGATGTTTGTGATTGTCTATGAAAATTTTAGTGGTGGTGGGCAGTAGATGGTATTGTGTAGATGATGTGATTCACTGTAGTTGGATTTGAGTGGTGGAAACAGAGTTATAGAGTCCTCCCTTGATGAGTCCTTGGAGGTGTCACATAATAATAATAATACAGGGTGTTTCAAAAAGAATGACCCAATTTCAAATAACTATATTTAATAATATAATAATATTATTAAATATTAAATAATAATTATATAATATAATAATAAATAAACTCTGGGCCAAGGCCGTTCACATGGTACAAGTCGCATTCATTTGTGGTTCGTGGTTGCAGAGATATATAATTTTCAAATTGGGACATTCTTTTTGAAACACCCTGTAGTTTTCCTTTTTCGCCCACATTTTCCTTTTCTGTCAGGAGAAAAGGTACCTGTTTCCCTAAACCTTTTTAAAATCGCATCAACAGTACCCATAGCAACACCACACTCATTGACAATTTGTTTTTGAGTTATGGATGTATGTTGAGAAAGGGTACATATTTTTGAACGCTTTCTTGGAGATGTATCCATTTTGTGCTACACAAAATGAATAAAATACTATGAATGTCAAAAATGCATACCACTATTAATAAATATTGTAGAGACATTTAGTAGACATCGTAAACAGTTGAGTGCTGCATTAAAACATGCAGCAGTCAACCAAAATAGTGAACTAAAATCAAAAATAGTATGCTGAAACCAAAATTAATGTAAACTGAAATAAAAACCAAACCAGAACCAAAATTTCACAAAAATTTGGCTTTTTCAGATTAATCTCTTTTCTAAACCATCTACTGAATACCATTCCTCCTACATGATTGATTGTTAAATTGATTCTTTCAACAACTCTGCAGTGCTCTTGCCCACAGCATACTTTTTTTCCTTTTAAAACATTCATCTCCACTAAATACAGTCATCCCTTTTGTCAGAGTTTTCTTCATCCTCTTAGTCTCAGTTAGCCTGAATTTTGCACTTCAGTTTTATGTTATGAATGTGGTTTTATTTTGTTTTGATGTATTTTATATGAAGAAAATGATTACATAATAAAGGTCTAAAAATACTCGGTATTAATACTTTTAAAATTCAAAATTCTAATAACCAAAATGTTTATATGTTTGTTTTTGAATTTAGAATAAGAATGTTGACTCCAGAGCCATCATCAACTTTATTGATACGTCACCTTCCTTCAGACTTGACAGTAGAAGAAAAAGAAAGTGTCCTCAAGCATTTTGGTGCTATAAAAGTCAGGTGTATGACGAACATGGGTCATATGGTAGGTATCTCTTGTCAAGCAAGTATTTAGATGTTCACTTTACACACTGGAAAAATTGTATCGTTGTGTACTTGCCCATGGAGTAAAATGTAACAAATCATTTAATCCTTCCATTTTGCCTCCCTGGTAGGCATGTGACAAATCACTACATGTTCTTTACAGAGAAATCAAAGCTATATAGAAGAGAAAAGTTTTTTTTTGTTTTGAGATTATATAGGTAACCGACAATTAAGAGAACTTATATATTTGATGCAACAGATTTACTTGCCTATATGATATGATAAATAAATTTAATGATTAGAAGCTGAGAGATATGAAAATAAAAAAAAAATGTATTATTTGACAATACTGATGATGAGTGTCGGATAGTAGAAGAAAAGAACGTTTCCTCAAGCATTTTGGGGCTATAAAAGTCAGGTGTATGATGAACATGGGTCATATGGTAGATATTTCTCCTTGTACAGTAAGTTATCTAGTATGTTCACTCTACACACTGGAAAAATTGTATCGTTATGTAAACGTATTACTGACATTTGAAGCCACTCTGGATGTCATAGTATTGTTGAGCATGTTCTTGTTCTTCTGGTGTTGAGATTGAGGCTAATAGGACAAAATATACAGTTGGTTGCTTCTATAGACTGGGGGTAGGGATGATGTGGAAGACATGCATGAGCAAATTAGCACAAATGAGTGCAGGTTGCATTATTATTAAGGAAGGAAGGAAAAATTTCAACTATGGAGACATATATTGGAAGAAGGAAAGATCACATTGCAGGAAGGAAATGGAATTTATACAACTACCAAGAGATAATTTCTTGAAGCAGCATGTGATTGATGGGACTTGGGATTTGAGAGTATTGCATCTGGTCCTAGGATCATTAGTCATCTAAGGCCTCCTTAGATGACTAAGGAGGCCTTAGTCATAACTAAGGCCTCCTTGTCTCTGATTAGGGAGAGTGATCATGTGGTCTTGATTTGGGATGTTACAAAACATGCTGGATTTTCAGTCAGGAAGGGGGAGATATGTAGAACTGCAAGGCAGGTAATTGTGACAAGCTTAGGAGAAAGCTTGAAGCATTGACATGGCATAAAAACTGCAAAAGAAGGAAGTTAGCAGTGCATCTATAAGAAGCAATATCAGATTGTAATCCCAAGGTCAGGAGGGTAAATCAGGTCGGAGTTGGATGGACGAGTAGTATCATTAAGTATGAGTGTTAGAAAAAGCAACATGACCTGAAAACTTTCCAGCATGGTAAGGAAGACAAAATCAGATTATGGGAAGAAATTAGCTGAGAAGGCCAAAGAAAATCCCAAAGAGTTTAAGTATGTGGGAAGAAAGAGGAAGAATGACTATGGCAGGATAACATTAGCATGTGCTGAGGATAATGAAGTGACAGAAGCAGACAAAATAGTTAAGTTACTGTGCAACCATGTTTTAAGGATGTATCATCCAAGTGAGGTTACTGTTGTGACAGATGTGAGAACAGAGATCAGTGAATTGGAGATACTTAGAATATTGCAGAATCTCAATATAAGTACAGCCATGGCTACACTTATATTGAGATTTAAAATAAAAAATCTGCCATAGGATTAGAATTCCAACTGGCATTTTACAAGAATGTGCAAGGTAACTAACTGGCAGTGCTTCTTATTAAGCAGTTTAATTTTAGTATCAGCTCTCCAAAGTCAGAAGGGAGCAGAAAGAGGACAAAATAATTCCTTTGTATGAAGGAGACTGACTGACTGCAGTAGTATATTATAGGCCAATCAGTGTCTCAGTGGTAGTGGTGCTAAAAATGCCGCAAAGAGAGAAATCAGTCAAAGAGAGAATTGGGGATTGGATGGATAAGAATATTACACTCTATTAGGAACAGCATGTTGCTTTGTGAAGGGTCAGTCATGCTTTAGTAATAATAATGACAGCTAAGTTGGATAAAGGCAATGGCTACATGCTGATGTTGCTGGATTTTGCAAAGGCATTTGACAAAATACCATATGGAACTCTGTTACACAGATTAGAACAAATGGAGAGGAATATGAAACTCGTGACTGATGGACAGATACCAAAAAGTAATTTATGGAGGAGCAGAATCACCTGGTTTGTCACAAGTCTCTGTGCTTGACCATTACTATTTAAGTTGTACATAAATGATGTAGGAAATAATTTTAAGGGAAGTATTCAGTTGTTGTCTGCATGATTAGCCTAGTGGTTATGTGCTTCGCAACCATATGCCTGGGAAAGGAGTGTCCTAGGTTCAATTCCCGTTGACAACGTGAAGAGCTTAAGGATATTCCTCAGCCATAGCCAAGTTAGCCAGTCTTGGGCATGAACAGCAGGGTTTTTCTCCCTCAGTTTATCTGGGGTTTTTCATCCCACAAGCAGGCAAATCGACCCCCGTGAACACACGGATACAGTCGTGAATATCACCCTTAGGGGGATGCAGCAGAGGAGTGGCGAACTGGCTGCATTAATATGCCAGTAATCCCTCATTAGGAGGGAACTCAACCCCTTCTTAGACAGATGAGGAAGGGTAGGATAGGATTCAGTTGTTTACTGATGCAAAATTGGGTATGTTAATAGTTAATCATGATGTTGCAGAGAGCTTGCAGTAATTTAAATAGGCTGTCAGTATGGACAAAAAATAATGAGTGTTGGTCTAATGTGGAGAAATGTAAAGTTATGCATTTTGGGATAAATCGATTGCAAGTTGTGTACCACGTTGATGGAACTGTACTCCAGGAAGCAGATGAAATTTGGGATTTCTTGGGGGAAGTAGATAAAGAATTGCAGTTTAGAGGTCACGCTGGTAAGGTTGCCAAGGTAGCTCATAGGATTACTTACTTATTGAAGAACACACAAACATAATTAACCCTCTCATGAATGAATTTTTATATTCATTTATAAAAAATTATAATGATACAGTACCATTTAGTCTTATAGTATTATCATGAAATCATTAATGTAGCTAAATTTGTGCCCTGTATATGTTAAAAATTATGTCCTCATCTGAGGACATCATTTTTGTGTGTCCTCATATGAGGCCCTTATGTATGAGAGGGTTAGGTTATCATTCCTCTTTATAATGCCTTAATATGTCCACACCTACATTACTGTACTCAGCTCCAGTCACCTGGGTTTCTTGGAAATGAAGATAGATTGGGGGTCTGTGGATGGATAGATAGTGAATATAGATTGAGGGTCTGTGGATGGGTTGTAAAAGTTGGTTGAAAGGTGAAAAAGAGAGAGTATGATAGAAACATTTGAGTTACTTTGAGTTACAAAATGGTTTTATAGGATTGATGTAGGAGGAATGTTTCTGCACCTGAGAATGGTGAATGAATGGAATGGGTTGCGAGAGTCAGTTGTGAGTATTTAATTAATGGGTTCAAGAAGAGGTACAATGAGTCTTTGGACTCCATAGAGGTGCCCACACAGTTATAATAACTTCAATCGTCCCGAAAGTGTGTGTGCACGCTCTACAGTTAACTCCCTTTCATGTGACCTTTTTTTTGTGATTTTTTGTGACACTGGAATATCCCTTTCAGTGTCAAAATTCGCTCACATGCAGCCCACTTCTAAGATCTATCTTTGACAAAACCTTGCCATCAAACTACCATCCAATTTTTTCTTCAGCGTTTTCTAAAGTAACAGAGAGAAAGAACTTATCCACTTTCTACCCCTATGCTTCCTTGAAGGCACTTACTTAATAAATAATCTCGAATATGAATTCTACCCCATCTCTAAACATGGGATCTTCCTACCTATATCACCAATTTCTGGACAGTTATTATTATATGACACCGCCAAGGACTCATCGTGGCAGGGTACACAACTCACTATCTCTCCTACTTAATCCTTCGACTACCCAGATGCTTTTATACAAATGGAGCTTCTGAATTTCCAGAAGCTCCATTTGCAGTTCTGCAATTGATATTCTGGGAAAAGCTTCAATATCTATTAATTTTAAATTGCAATTTAACGGATGGAATATAAATTTCATTATCTCCTGATGTTTTTAAAATCCTGAAATCTGCTTGTAAATGAATCTAAAATTACAGTAATAATTTCACCGAATATTTTGCAATCAACTTTTTCTTGATTTAAATTCAATCTATAATTTTTATTTGATTTTCAAAATATATAAATTTTTCTTCAGTAGCATCTTCGAAAAACACTCTTAGTTTCTTTTCAAAGGTAAGACTTCCTCTAGTAATTGTAAGGGTGTGTTGCCCTTCCTTTGCAACTTTAAATTTAGCTTATTAAAATGTTCTGTCATATCAAGCAAAAAACAAAAATTTTGTATCCATTCGGGATTACTGAGAAGTTCCACATGATTTATGTTATAATTTTTAGTGGTTAAGAAAAACTATTACTTCTTTTAAGCACTGAAAAAAACTTTTTAATGCTTTTCCTCTTGATAGCCATCATACAGATGTAAATCTCACTAAATCTTTATGTTGACTACCTAGTTCCTCTAAAAATGTGTCAAAAAGTCTGTGATTCAATGCCTGAAATCGGATGAAATTGACCATTGGCACAACAACATCCATCACTCTTTTTAGTTGTGGTAATAATCCCAAAGAATTTCCAACTAAAGCTTCTTGATTTTAACTTATGGAATAACCTACTCCTCAAATGCAATGAAATGACATAATTCCATGTGGAATATGAGTGGAGAATAATTTAACAAACTGCTTATTTTTCGCAATCATAGAAGGCGTGCCATCGGTCACAATGCATACTATATTATTAATATTTTTATTTTTATTCTGTAAACTTGTTAGAAGGTTTTCGGCCTGTAGTGTGTCCTTTAAGTGTTAGCAGATCAAGAAATTCTTCTCGAATATCGGAAGATGTGATATATTTAACCATCACGTAGCATTGTGCCATATCTGAAATATCATTTGATTCATCAACCGCAATAGATATAAAATCGGCAGAAATTGATACAATCTGTTCCTTGACAGTTCTAGTTGAAAGAGGTAAATCTTTAATTTTTTTACGTATCTCATCCTTATTTTTCATATCCTTAAATAGAATTTCAGAGATATTATACATGCAATTTTTTAGAAATTCACTATCGGTAAAAGGTTTTCCCGCTTTTGCTATTTCAAGGGATCACAAAGAACTTGCTTCAGTAGTATTCACAAAGATTTCGTCCAAGTTGACAAATTTCTTTGCTGAAGTAATGTTTTCTTTTGTAATTCTTCAATAGCTTTTTTTCTATTATCACCCTCAGGATATTTTTTACTGAAGTCTAAACGTTTTCCTCTAAAATGTCATTCGACATTACTTGATTTGTTATTTTGAAGTCGTAGATGGCAAATTAAACATTGAGGATTTCCATTTACTTCTATAAATGCAAATTTCTCTATCCATATTTTATTGAATTCTCTGTTTTCTTCAATTATTTTTCTTTTTCTTGAACTCATATTAAGAGGGTTATTATCACAAATTTACCTGCAAGTAAAAACACAAATTTAACATAATAAAAATTAATTTGTGCATAACATTCCTGACACTAAATTAAACACCAGTTTAGTACCACAATAAATAAGTTAACTAACAGAATATTTATTTTGACAGTTAAAATCCGTATGTATCTAAAAACCATGGTGTTTGAAAGGACAGCTGATCAATTAGTTCAAATTTTCGCTGTGGCACTAGTTACCTTAGGCAGGGTTAGCATTTAGCGGTATTTCAAATATAACGTATGTCAGTTGTTCATGTCATAAAATTTCATATGTAACACACGTCACATGCATAGTATCTAGCGCCGCGAACAGGCCGTATCAAAAAACAATATTTAGTTGTTTGTATTAATTACGTATCTTTTAATTCAATATAAAAGAGCTGCACTTTGTTCAGCCAAGAGCCACATGCAGTTCCAGAGCCACCGGTTCCCGACCCCTGCTTTGGATTGTCCCTTGACTTATGCAGTTTTATTACCAGTTTTCTGATACGTGCATGCTATATGTGATGGATGAGGATTTCTTATCTTCTAATTATGCAACTAATTCTGGTGTTTCACAGAGCTCTATTCTCTTACTCACCCTCTTCCTTCTCTGTATGAATAACCTACTCCATTTGACTGTGAATACCAGCCTCCTCTATACTGCTCTTTCTTTTTTTGACTAACCTTGTACCACAGAAATCACTAAAACTCCCTAAAGCATCAGCTCCTACTACTCTAAATTATGATCTCCAAGTTACACTTCTATAGGATTCAGATAACTTGTCAGTTTCAATGCTAGCAAAGTACTGTTTTGCCCTATCCCCCCCCCCCCCCCAAAAAGAACACTTTTTTTTTTTCCAGTCTTACTCTTGACAACACCCAAATCTTCAGACAAGGTGAGATCACTCTTCTTGGGATTGCTTTATCAGATCTCTCTTGGCATAGGCACATTACAACTATTTCTTCTTTGGCATCCAAAAAATTATTGGATGAACAGGAATGCATTGTTACAGTTTGAGGAACAAATGGAATAGTTTGTGCAACTAAAATAACTTAATATTATTTTAAAAAAAAACAATTTTGAATAGTTAATGATAATCACTTCTTAAAATTTTGAAATTGGCATACAGCCAGAGTAGTTGAGGTTCAGACTATTTCATAGTGTTTTTACACATTTCAAGAAAAGAGAATCAAGTTTGAATCTGCTGGAATGAAGAATCTCGCTGTGGTTCCACAGAATTGTGTGTCTAGTGTCAATGGTACGGGAAGCATGGCCAGACTTGTTGGATTCTAAAAATGCAATGTAGTCCTGATGTTCGTGGATCCTAATATTACCAGAGCAAAGCAGCCAGTTTGTTCAAAGTAACAAAGCTGACATGAATCATGAATAAGGCACTTAATAGACACCCAGTAAGGAGAAAGGTGGTAATTTTTCCTTGGTAGAAAAGAAGACCGCTTTTGAAGTGGTTTGAAAGAAGTATATAAATTGCACTTGCAAAAGAGCCTGTGTTGTTTTTTCAGGCATTCCTTTAAAGAAATTCTTTTCACATTAGATTGTAGTCTGGCTGGCTGACAGATGATAACTATCAGTAATTTTCTGAATAGTATTTGCATTACAACCATTAGTCACCACAGTGATTTTTATTTTATTTAATTCATCTAACAGAAGGGAATCAGAAGAGCAGATCATGCAAGCTCTGTGTATAAAACTTTTGATCTTGAGGGAATGTACCATGGAGTTGACATACTTGTTTAATATGAGTCTTACATTGGGTCAAGCTCTAAAGGAGTTGAGGGAAGACAAGATTGTATCTCTTCACAAGAAAGGTGACATGACTCAAGTTTCAAATTATAGGCCAGTCTGTGTGTCAGGTGTTGTAGTTAGTGAGGATCAAGATCCAGAATTGGGTTGACCACTGTGGCATTCTCTTTGATGAACAACATGGGAAGGAACATTGGATAAGGGAGATGCATACACAGTGGTATACTTAGATTTTGCAAAGGATTTTGATAGGTTGCAGCATGATAAGTTGATAGTTAAACTGAAATGGATAGAATTGGATAATAGATTATTGCTTTGGATTGAAGATTGCTATTTTTAGTCCAGTGCTATCCAAGTCAAGAGTTTATATTCCAATCCCATATTGTCCAGTTTATGTAACAGCCTTTCATGTGGTAGCCTGCCATATGCTTTAAGAAAATCGAATGGTATCATAGTGTATCCATTCCCTTTATCCAGCTCAGCTGTAATATTCTTATAAAATATGAGTAAATTTCTAAAACATGACCCCCATTAAACTTCTAAACCCATACTGTTCCTTGCAGAGTATAGCTTGTCAACCCATTTCTGTATGTGATTTATTACCAACTTTTCTAAAATCTTCACCACCACCACACAGAGATACTGATAGGTTGGTATTTAGATACATCGATTTTTGAATCAGAATTATTGTATGCAGTGGTGAGCTATGGAAATTTTAACAAAGGGCTCGCATCGTCGAGCAAAAAAAAAAAAAAAAAAAAAAAAAAAAAAACCTTATAATATTTATATTGCGACTTTGTAAAGCTTCTGACAGATATGATAATTCCTGTAGGATATCATCATTAATGCTAGAACTTTTAAAAATTCCAAATTGAGAAGTCGGATTTAAAGGCCCTTATATTTATCATTCGATGCAAAATGCTTGCATAAAGTTGGGTAATTTCTCCACAAAGCAAGAGCCGTTCGTAAACCGCAAGCTACCCATCGTGGTCCAAACACACAGCCGATCTTTAAAATTTCGATACCAAGGTCTCTTTGCAATCGTATTTAATTCTCGTTGATTTTTTGGTGATTGATGATAAAAAGCATATAATTTATCCATAAATATTTCAAAATGATTTATTTTGTTAATGTTTTTTATCAAATCATCTAATGCTAATTGTAAACAATGAGCGCAATGCCAAATCACAACGTTGGGAAATTTTTGTAGAAGTTTGATTGAAACACCTGATTTGTTTCCTAACATTACACTAGCTCCATGAAAACAAAATGCAATGAAATGATTTTTTATATAGTTATCAGAAAATCCATATGAATTTAAAGTAGCAATTATAGTAGCATGTATACATTCCACGGTGGTATTTTCTAGTTCTTCGAGATTATTAAACAAGAAGAACAAGGGACTTGCAAATTTGTGAAAAATTTAACAAAGGGCTCGGGTGAACCCCTTATAGCTCACCACTGATTGTATGTTCCTTCTATTCCTTTTGGTATCATTCCTGAGCTCAGACTCAAGTTATACAAATGTGTCAAAGGCCTAGTCAATTCGGCTGAGCAGTGCAAACAAACTTAACATAAGTGCTGATATTCCATCTTTCCCTATTCCCGAATTATTATCCAGGTTATGCAACAGATCTTCAACATCATGCCTATGCACCTCTATCTATTCATCCAGTGTAAGTAGTATTATGCAGGATATTACGTACTGCATAGTTGACATATCTTAGCACTCATTAATCGAACAATCTGATCAACTTCTGACACTAAAGTACCATCTGCGTTCACTAAAATTATTCTTCATCATTCATTCATTCTCTTATTTGTGGCATAATGCTGAAATTATTTTGGATTGCCTTTAGTCTGCTTAGCCAATTTCTTTTCATGTTCCAATTTAGCTTTCAATCACAATACTAGTAACTTTTCTGGCCTGCACTTTATATATTTTATAATCTCCTCTTCTTATTCTCACGAGATTCCTTCTGCATCATCTGCTTAATAAGGTTGCGCATCCATTTCTCCCTTTCTATTTGTTCTTGAAATTCTAGGTACTGTCCCATTTAAGCACTTTTTTCAAAGATTTTTGCTATCTTTCCCATTCAGTAACTGATATTAGGGGATCAAAGATAGTATTCTCCTGAGTTGGCTATAATTTCTAGTGTGTTACATTTCAGCATGTAACTTGTCTTAAATGGAACATCTATATAATCATATACTTCCTAGGAAAGTACAGCATGATCATCAACTGATGGTAAAATAGTCATATTCTTAATTGAAATACCTTCTGACCCTGTATCAAATCTAACATTCTTTGACCTTGAGTTCCTTCTTTCACATGCTGCTTGAGGGTGTTGTCTCACAACAGCCCACTAAATTTTCCTTCATTCTTAACATGAGATTTCTCTACCAGTCACTGTTTGGATAATTTAAGTCTTCCATAATGATCACTCATTTAGTACTCATCAGGGTAATTTGACAATATATTTCATGATCCCTAGCAGCAATTGCTAGTTCTGTAGCAACACCCCACCATATATTTCATCTGTTAGCCTCCACTTCACACTAGATAGCCTCAAACTCACTGCTACATGGGACGTTATTACCATTATTGCTTTTGTACATTTCTACCTTAATTGGACTCAAGTCATCTGATATCATTAATAGTACTCTCTTTCATCTCCTCTCCTTTCTTTTCTATCATTCCTAAAAATAGTATTCCCATCACACTTTCACCATCTTCATTCTGATAGCCAGGTTTCACTAATGCTGTCAACAATCTTAGGTTGTAGTATATTCCACAGTGCAATGAACTTAATCCCTTTGTTCTTGATACTCCTGGTATTTATGTATAGACATAACATGTTACTACCTGGCATTTTCTTATACTTAAATCTGTAGTCTGCTTGACCCTCTTGGACAACTTTCTCTTTTCCTTCCCATATACACTCAAAAGGTCTGAATCTAAAGTGTGCATTTTCAACCCTTTGCCAGTTGCTTAACTATGCTCAGTACTATTAATATCATGTTTGCATACCATAATTGAACTTTACACTCCACCCATGATTTAGTTTTCATATGAGTGCTAAAAATAAAATACTTGAACAAAGACTGGAGATCACAAATATGAGAGTTTGAAAAAAATTAATGGATTTGAATAGATAGTATCAGTGGCAGTCTAAAACCTAATATCTAGTTAAAAACAGGATCTTAGGAAGGAACTTGACATGTTCTGGATGCCCACTTAAACACAATAGGAGAGGAAAGGTTAGCAAAAACGTGTGTGTGTGTTTGTGTTGCCAAGATGCAAGAACAGATGTAGAGAAATACCAAGATCTAGGTGAATTGATACAGTTAGAAGTGCCTTTGAAGATCAATATATAAGAACTGACAGATAACATTAATTTAGAGGAAGATTGTAGATATGAAGTTAGTGATAATGTGAACTTTCCATGTAGTACTATCATAATATTAGTATGCCCTCTGAAGGAGTATCCCTTATGTTAAATTATATATTTTTGAAAAGCAACTTTCCTGAACAAACATATTTCAGTGGTATAACTACTTTATCGTTATTTACATATTATCCAATGTTTTGGATAATATGCACTATTATCCAAATAGTGCATTTGGATAATATGGTACTATATTATACTGATATTGAACTAGTCTTACTAATATTTTATTCTCCAACTTTTGTGAATCAACTTTATTGTTGTAAGTCATGATAAAAACTGGTTTGGAAACTGTTGCTAAAAATATTTATGCAGTTAACTCCCATTATAGCAAATTCTTGAGGACTACAGGAATAGTCATTATAAGAACAGTTTACTTTATTGAATTTCTTTTGGATACAGCATTGTAACTATGGGGCATTGGTCAGAGCTTTTCAATAAGTTGTTATAGTGATTTTTTGTATTTGTGAATTTGTTATAGTGGTGTTTGTTATGGTGAGAGTCAACTGCAATTAGTACTTAATTTGAATGTACTTATGTTAATTTAAATATATGAATGAGCTTAGTCAAAACCATTGCTTATAAATATATTTCTTTTATATAGAAACATACAGCCTTTGCAACATTTCCTTCAAAAGAAGATGCAGAAAATGCCTTGAAACGTTTACATCAGATGGAAATCTTAAACTGTCGATTGATTGTGGAATATGCTAGATTAAAGCAGCATCAGAAACATATCCCTCATGAATGTGATTTTCCTAAGTAAATTAAGTTTGATCTTTAGTTGATTTAATATATATCCTTAAGTGAGTTTGTTCTTTGGTTGATTTAATATCTATATGAATATATCACGTTTATATTAGATCACAATTTCATCATTATCACAGAATAATTTAGTTATCTTGTTTTTATGGTATAAAATCTATTGCTGTGATGCATAATTTTTCATATAAATTTACTAAATTTCTTAATTTAGTTGATTTAATATATATCCTTAAGTGAGTTTGTTCTTTGGTTGATTTAATATCTATATGAATATATGACGTTTATATTAGATCACAATTTCATCATTATCACAGAATAATTTAGTTATCTTGTTTTTATGGTATAAAATCTATTGCCGTGATGCATAATTTTTCATATACGAGGGTGTCGGAAAAGTTCTTGGCCTAACAATGAAAAAATGAATTTATAATTTCAAAATTATTTTTATTTTTCAACATAATCTCCCTTACGACTAATACATTTATTCCAATGATGCTCCAGTACCATTATCCCATCCATGTAGTGGTTCTCAGTAAGATCTGCAAAATACTCCCTCCACAGCTGCAGTCACCTCTTGATTCGAAGAAACACGCTGACCAGTGAGGAAGAGTTTTAGTTTTGGGAAGAAATAGAAGTCAAAGGGAGCCAAACATGGGGAATAAGATGGATGTTCAAATAATTCATATTGCAGATCCCTTAATTTTCTGATTGCCAAAACACCTTTGTGGACAGGTGCATTGTCCTGATGAAAGATGATTTTTTCTTCTGCAAACCGGGTCTTTTCTCACCAATTTTTTCATCTAGTCTGGTTAAAAGATCAGAATAATATTCCCCCCGTTATTGTTTTACCCTTTTCAAGATAATTAATAAACAAAATGCCTTCAGCATCCGAAAATATCCATGCCATGACCATTCCTGCTGATGGAACCGACTTTGTCTTCTTTGGAACTGAACAGCCGGCTTGTGTCTACTGTTTTGACTGCTGTTTGAATTCTGGTGTGTAATCCAAGTCTCATCCATAGTAATAAATCGATGCACAGAAAATCGGTTTTATTCTTATTAAAACACTCCAAGCACTATTCAGAGATTTTCATATGAGTGCATTTTTGATCTGCTATGAGCAAGTGCAGCACCCATCTTGCGCAAAGCTTTTTCATTTGCAATTCTTCATGCAAAATATATCCTAGATGTTCTTTTAAAATGCCTATAGTCTCAGCAATTTCACTCACTTTGACTTGCTGGTCATCCAATACCATATTGTGCACTTGATCAATGATTTACGGTGTTGTTACACATTTTGGACGTCCCTCATGTGGATCATCTTCAAGGCTGGTATGACCATGTTTAAACTTGGCAGCCAATTTCTTAATTGTCATAAACGAAGGAGAAGAATGCCCATAAACTTTTACGAACTTCAAAGGGATACAGACAACACTTTTGCTTCAGACAGCTGTATAAAACAAACTACTTGATAGAATGACTTGCAATATCACATGGATGCCTATGACAAGTGTACCAACTTTGAAAAAAAAATATTGCCTATAGTGTTGCCATCTATGGTCGAGGCCGAGAACTTCTCAGACCACCCTTGTACACACAATGATTTCATAGTTCATTTTGGACTGTGAAATCATTGTGCAAAGGCCTTTGACAGGATACCACATGGAATTCTAATCAGTAAACTGCAGCACATAGGGATGGATATAGGGTTGTGAAATGGATAGGAGGATGGTTGATGGAGAGATATCAGAGAGTAGTTTATTCAGGAGTAGAGGCCAAAAGATGACCTGTGACTAGTGGTGTGCTGCAGGGTTCTTTTCTTGGACCACTGATATTTAATTTGTTCATTAATGATATAGGAAAGTATTTGAGAGGAACTGTTCAGTTATTTCCTGATGATGCAAAGTTGGGTAGAGCAATAGCGAATACACATGATATCAAAATTTTGCAGGATAATTTGGATAGATTGGCAGACTGGGCTAAGAAGAATGGATATCAGTTTAATGTGGCAAAGTGTAAGGTTATGCATTTTGGAGTTAAAAGATTATCAACAGTGTACCACATTGTTGGAACTGTACTACAGGAAATTGAAGAAGCCAGAGACTTGGGAGTGTTAGTGGATAGAGAGTTAAAGTTTAGGGGGCACATAGCAAAAGTGGCTAAATCAGATCACTTGGTTACTGAAGGAGACTTTGACAAGCAGAGACAAGCAGGTTATTGTTCTTCTTTATTGAGCCTTGATAAGACTCCATCTTGACTACTGTGCACAGATCTGGGTGCCAGGGTTTCTTGGTGATGGGGAGGAAGTAGAGAGGATCCAGAGGTGAGTGACCAATATGGTAGTTGGTCTGTGGAATGAACCTTATGAGAACAGGTTGAAGATTTGTCATCATCATTATCATCATCAAATTCCTGATAAATACCCTCAAGGGGTGCACAGGATATGATAGTACTACATGAAAAATTTACATCATTACTAACTTCCTATCTACAATTTTCCTCCAAATCAGTCTTTTACCTGTCAAGACTCCAATATTCTCAGGTTTTATATTTCTATCTTCTAAGGCACTTTTTACTGTATCAATCCACCTATATTTTGGTGGATTAATACAGTAAAGCTGGATCTTTTCCCTGCTAACTTGGCAGAGAACACTTGTTTTGCTAATCTTTCCTCTCCCATTTTGTTTAAGTGACCATACACCTGAGATTAGCTCTGCTAATGCATTCCTGGATGCTGACAATATCAACTTCTTTCCTAATATCCTCACTTTTAATATGATATTGCCATTGATACCATCTGTTCATCCCCCTAATCTTTCTCAGGACTCTCATATCTGTGGTCTCTAGTCTTTGGTCAAGTGTTCAGTTCCATAAGTTAAAATTGGTTTGTGAATACTGTCTTGTATACAGCTAATTTAGTGTTTTGGCTAATTTCTCTTTTATTCCATATACATTTATTCAGTTGACTTCCTACCATACCAGCTTTGTTGATTCTGTTGTCTATTTCCATATTTAATTTACCATCTTCACTAAAAATTGTGCCTAAGTAGCTGAAATGTTTTACTTGTTCTATAGGTTCTCCATTCACAATGCAGTTGATATTTTCAATGTTTCTGCCTATTTTCATTGTCTTTGTCTTTTTAAAGCTGACCTTCATATCATGTCTATTATAACAGTTATTCAATTTAGTCAGGGAATCTTGCAGACTTGTAGTGGATTTATTTATAACTATAACATCATCTGCATAAAGCAAAGAGCTATGATTAACATTTCCAATTTTGATATCAGGTTTAATACCACTTTCCTTCATAATGTGATCCATTTAATTCATGAATAAGAGAGGGGATTATGTACATCCTTGTCTCACACTAGATTTAACATTAAACCACCTTCCTGTACTTCCTTCAATTCTGCTGACTTACAACTCAAACAAAGACTAAGTATGCCACATTAACACCATATAACTGTAGCATTTCGAATAGCTTCTCTCTTCGCACCTTGTCATATGCCTTTTCCAGATCTAGAAAACTTAACAGATCTTTGTTATATTCCCATGATTTCTCCACTATCTGTCGTAAAGTGAAAATCTGATCCTGACAGCCTCTGTTTGGCCTGAATTCAGCTTGTTCTTCAATAAGCCTCTCTTCCACAATCCTTCTCAACCGTTTCTCATATATCTTACCAGGAAAACTCGGTAATAAAATACCTCTGTAATTCTCACATTCAGTTTTATTTCCCTTTTTATATATGGGTACTATGAGAGCTCTACTCCACTCATCTGCAATTCGTCCCTGTGTCCAGGCCTTCTGAACTATGCAGTGCAGCCACTGCAAGACTTTTATACCTCCATGCTTGAGCATTTCTGGTCGAATATACTACTCCTGCTGCCTTTCCACATTTCAGGCTTTTGATGACTTTTTCTACTTCAAGTATGGATATGTATTCCTGAATGCTTGCCTGGTCAGTGTTTTTTACCACTGTGCTGTCATTATTGCTTGTTTCATTTAGCAGTTTTTCGAAGTAATTACTCCACACTTCAAGGATATCTTTTTCTCCTGTTTTCATGTAACCTTTATCATCTCTAATTCCTTTTACAGCACTCTTTCCTCCATTTCTGAGCTTCTTCAACAACCTCCAGAATATCTTGCCACCTTCTTGATATTTATTTTCTATGTTCTTACCACAAAGTCATCCCATGACTTTTGTTTAGCCAGTTTTACACAGTCTTTCTTACATTGTCTTTGTATTCTCTAAGAGCACAAACTGACTTATTTGCAAGGAACTTTTGATATACTTTCTTCTTTTCCTTCACTGCCTCTTTAACTTCCTGTGTCCTGGAGTTCTGATTTTTCTATTTTTGCAGACAATCTCACCACATGCTTCTTGCTGAATCAATCAGTGTTTTCTTCAGGGCTTGCCACTGAATCTCCTAGGTTTGGTTCCTGTTCTCAAACTCTTTCATTTTTTCTTGAATAATATTTGTGTATTTTAGTCTACAGTTCACATCTGAGAGCTGCTCAACTTTTATTCACTTTAAAATTTTCTTACATGTTCTTCTTTTCAATATGAAATTCAATTTTATCCTGCTCAAGACTAAGTGGTGATCACTTCCAATTTCAAATCCTGTGTACATTCTAGTGTCCTGCACCAGAGAGAAAACTTCACTATCAACAATAATATAGTCAATTGAGACTTTTCTTATTCCTTGCCTGTTCTCTCCATGTGAATTTGTGCACATTTTTATGTTGGAACATTGTGTTAGTAATAACCAGTCCATGTCCTGAGCAGAAATCCAAGAAGTATTTGCCATTATTATTAGCTTTGCTCTTTTCTCCAAATTTTTCCAAAATATTTTTGTATGTCTGACAATCATTTCCTACTCTGCTATTTAGATTCTCCAACAACGACCAACTTTTCCTTTTTCATTGTGTCAGTTTCTTATTCTGACAAAGATTTATGGGTTACAGAAAATGATTGATATGCAGAAAAGGGGTGATATGATTGAGACATTCAAATTACTGAGGGGGTTTTTACAAAATTAATTCAGAGAAAATTTTTCAGAACAGGTGTGTGTGTGTGTGGTGGGAGAATTAGGGGCCATCCATGGAAACTGAGCAAGAGTATAGTTAGCAAGGGTGTTAGAACTAGGTTTTTTACTTGTAAAGTGGTGAATGAGTGGAATAAGCTGCCAGAATCTATTGTGGATGCAATGACTGTGAATGAGTTCAAATCAAAGTATGATAGATACTGCAAATGCTGAATAGTTCTTGACATGATGTTTAGGCCGGGGTAAATGTTGGTCTTGAAATTCATGCTTGCTCTTATTATCATTCAGGGAGTGAGAGGTGTGATTGAAGTCTGATTAGCGGAATGATGAATTACTAAACATTTAAAACTATATATTTAGAAATTTATGTACATTTAATCATGCAAATATAACATTTATTTTACAAATGATATTCTATCTTTTTCAATTTAGCTACTTGAATAAAAATTCTACCCTACAGTTCTTGACATGATGTTTAGGCCGGGGTAAATGTTGGTCTTGAAATTCATGCTTGCTCTTGTTATCATTCAGGGAGTGAGAGGTGTGATTGTGATTGAATTCATAAAAAGTTGGTTGTAACTTAATTTTCTCAAGCAACACGCACGCTTGTAAAGGTTGGCTGGAGCTGCTTTACTGCATATGGCCTGTGTGTTTAAGATGACATGAAGGGAGGGGAAATGGCTATGCACACGCATGAAATCACAGTGCTGTAGCGAGGACCTGGAAGCTCCCACAACCGAGCAAGACAAGGTAGCTTTGACTAGACGAGCAAGCATCGGCCTTCGATACACAACACAAAGTTCAATTATTGCCGCGCAATAATTGAACAATGCTGAATAGTTCTTGACATGATGTTTAGGCCGGGGTAAATGTTGGTCTTGAAATTCATGCTTGCTCTTGTTATCATTCAGGGAGTGAGAGGTGTGATTGAAGTCTGATTAGCGGAATGATGAATTACTAAACATTTAAAACTATATATTTAGAAATTTATGTACATTTAATCATGCAAATATAACATTTATTTTACAAATGATATTCTATCTTTTTCAATTTAGCTACTTGAATAAAAATTCTACCCTACAGTTCTTGACATGATGTTTAGGCCGGGGTAAATGTTGGTCTTGAAATTCATGCTTGCTCTTGTAATCATTCAGGGAGTGAGAGGTGTGATTGTGATTGAATTCATAAAAAGTTGGTTGTAACTTAATTTTCTCAAGCAACACGCACGCTTGTAAAGGTTGGCTGGAGCTGCTTTACTGCATATGGCCTGTGTGTTTAAGATGACATGAAGGGAGGGGAAATGGCTATGCACACGCATGAAATCACAGTGCTGTAGCGAGGACCTGGAAGCTCCCACAACCGAGCAAGACAAGGTAGCTTTGACTAGACGAGCAAGCATCGGCCTTCGATACACAACACAAAGTTCAATTATTGCCGCGCAAGCTTAAGATATCTTCTGTCTAAAAGAATAAAAGCCTAAATGGAATGCTTATAAATGCATGCACTTATTAACAAATAAATATTACTTCTTTCTCAAGCAATGCGCTTGCTCAGCAAGCATAGCAGGCATGGAGAATTCGCTCTGTGTTTAGGGCCTCCCTCAATGAGCTAAGGACTCCTTGGAGTTGCCCGTAATAATAATAATTTTCAGACACCTCTGTTATTTGAAGTTATGGAACATTTCAGGTTTGTTAATAACATAAAAACTGGTGTATATATAGTAAAAAGCGGTATTTCATCATAGCAGTTGATTACAGGTGGTTTGGCAAAACAACGTGAACTCACTGACTTCGAGAGGTGTCATCGTGGACTGTCACATTAGTGGCATGCCCATATGTGCCATTGCCACTCAACTGGAGCATCCAAAATCAACAATTAGCAATGTGATCAACAAATGAAGGCATTCTGGCATCACTAGTGCCATAAAACACTCAGGGTGGCTGCCAGGGACAGGAGGGTGTTAAAATGGGTGGCATGCAAAAACCAGCTACAATCAGCACAGACCATTCATGATGAGTTCCAGAGTGGCAACAATACCATGATGAGCACTAATACTGTATGAAAAGAACTGCATTTACTGGGTTTTCATGGAAGAGCAGCAGCAGCACACAAGCCAAACATCACAACAACGAACAAGGTGATTCATCTGGCCTGGTGCAAAGAGAGGGTGAACTGGACAATTGACCAGTGGAAAATGTTACTCTGGAGCGATGAATCAAGGTTCACCTGTTTCCAGTCTGATGGCAGGATGTGGAAGCAGCTTGGTTAACGCTTGTTCCCACAGTGTGCTGTACCCACAGTAAAATTTGGTGGTGGAGTAATGGTGTGGGGGTGCATTCATCTAAAAATGTTAACGAACTTCTGTTTGAGTCCTCACTTGCACTCCAGACATTTAAAAAAAAAAAAAAAAAAAGGATGGATTATTCAGCTCACATTCATCTAGAAGGACATCAAGGCATATTTTACTTCAAGAGTCTGATAAGTTTGGTTTAGCCAGCCAAGCTTTATCCATTAGGCATAGAATTCATTGGAATAAAAGTTATTTTCTTTTGGATAGATTATATAAAGAAAGTTTTTGAAGCCCACATTCTCATCCAAACTTAAAACAAAAATTGTCTGAAAATTTTCCACTTTTAGAAAGTTATCCTAAGTAACACTCCTAATTTCTCTGTTTCATAAAAGTGTAAAGAGTGGTGTGGAACATTACCTGTGAGGATAGATTGAGGGCGTGTGGACTGCAGAAGTTGATGGGTAGACGAAATAGAGGGGATATGATAGAAACATTTAAGTTATGTAATGGATTTTATAGGATTGATGTAGGGAAAATGTTTCAGCATTTGGCTAGAGGGAGCAGAACAAGAGGTCATCCTGAAGTCGAGTAAAATTGTGGTTGGTAGGGGCATGATGACTAAATTTTTCACTTGGAGAGTTCTGAATGAATGAAATAGGTTGCTGGAGTCAGTTGTTAGCACTTTGTCTGTTAATGGGTTCAAGGAGAGGTATGATAGATTGTGTGAACAATTTGGGTCTCCTATGAGTCTTCAGACTCTATGGAGATGTCTGTACAATAATAATGATTATATATATATATATATATCATCATCATCATCAAATTCCTGCCATGTACCCTCAAGGGGTGTACAGGATATGATAGTACTACATGAAAAAAAATTACATCATTACTAACTTCCTATCTACAATTTTCCTCCAAATCAGTCTGTTACTTGTCAACACTCCAACATTATCAGATCTTACATTTCTGTCGTCTAAAGCACTTTGTACCGTATCAATCCACCTATATCTTAGTCTTCCCTTGGGTCGTTTTGCTGCCAACCTGGCAGAGAACACTTGTTTTGCTAATCTTTCCTCGCCCATTCTGTTTAAGTGACCATACCACCTGAGATTAGCTCTGCTAACGCATTCCTGGATGCTGACAATGTCAAGTTCTTTCCTAATATCCTCGTTTTTAATATGATATTGCCATTGATGCCATCTGTTCACGCCTCTAATCTTTCTCAGGACTCTCATATCTGCGGTCTCTAGTCTTTGGTCAAGTGTTTTACTTCTGACCCAGCTCTCAGATCCATAAGTTAAAACTGGTTTGAACACTGTCTTGTATACAGCTAATTTAGTGTTTCGACTAATTTCTCTCTTATTCCATATGAATTTATTCAATTGACTTCCCACCATACCAGTTTTGCTGATTCTGTTGTCTATTTCTATATTTAATTTGCCATCTTCAGTAAAAATCGTGCCTGAATAGCACGATTGATCGTGCTACTTAGGCATCCCTGTGTTGTGTGTGTGTATTAACATTTTTATATATTTATTTTCATTTTAAATCTATATATTAAAATAAATGAATATATTTGTATTGTCATTAAATTTAAAACTTAAACACAGATTCAAACAAAAAGAAGAAGAAGATGCAATACCAAAATTGGTATCAGAAAAAGAAGAAATGAGGAAAAAGATGGAGGAGTTTTCCAAGCACTTGCATGCAGTTTCTCCATCAGTTGGGTAATTTAAATGTCTATTTTCTTTTGTGATTTTAAGCATGGAAAACTATTAAATTTGTTTAATAAAACTTTGCTGCTTGAAGATTTTCTTGAATACATGATAATAAGATTGCAATGTTTTATCAGTATAGCTATAAATAAATCTTTCATAATAGTCATCAGTTTGATAAAGAGCATTGATCAGTCACTACAGTCACCTCTCCTTATAGTAAATATCATTATAACAAACTGCTGAAAACGTCTAGTCAGTACCAGTACAGTGCTATGTTTAAAGAAATTTACTATAATAAATTATCTGCTATAAAAGACTTCTTTTGATCCCTGAGTTTGCTATAGTGAGAGTCAGCTTTACTATGTTGTAAATTCAGGACTTGAAAAAGCATTCATCGGCCATCTATAATGTGCGAGAATTTTAATTGCCAGTTTTATTTATCTAATGCTGATTATATAGTGTTTTATACCATAATTAGTTTTTTTTTATGTTTTTACATTGCTTATTACATCCATTGTGTGATGCATGTAATGCAGTTGTTACAACAAATGGAACTAAATATCAATACATCAGCAGATTATGTAATGATAAAAATATAGTAACAGAATGATACATAAGGAAAAAATGATTTAATACTTGTTAGCCATTGTCAATACACACAGATGAGAGATAAACAAATGCATAACACTTACAATTCAAGCTTTTGTGACAGTATATGCTGTTAACTATAGGAGAATAACTTCATCTACAACTATTAGAATTCAAAGAAATAAATTTATGAAAACTAATTCATGAAACAAAGGAATGAGGAGTGTTATTTAGGATGACTTCCCAAAATTGGGAAAGTTTAAAACAGTTGTTTTTGTTGAGGTTCAGTCTGTGAACGTGGGCTTCACAACTTTCTTGACATAATAACTTCTATGTAAGACTTTAGTTTTATTCCAGTGAATTCAATGCCTAGTCAATTAATAAGACATAGCTGGCCAAACCAGACTTGTCAGATTCATGAAGTAGAATATAATCTTTGTTCTTCTAGACATATCTGAGCTGAATGATCCATCTTCCCATAATAACAAAGACCACATGAGCATGGGATTCTGTAAACTCCAGAATGAGAAAGAGATGATATTTGTCTTGTGGAGTGTCTAGGAATGAATTTAATTTTCAAGCTGGATGGAAAGAAACTTGTAAGTCTATTTGGCAAAGAAGTTTTGAATTTCTCTCCTACACTCCCTTTATTTATGAATTGCCAGTTCTAAAACTTCTTCTTGAGGATGATTAGGATTGAAGGCCATAATTAGAGTTTTGTTGATTAATTTGGTATTTTATCATTAGAGATGAAAGTTGCTGTGATAAAGAACTAAAGTTTTAATCACACTATATGGGTCATTGATGATGTGAAACAGCATTATTTAACAGTATGAATTGTTTTTCTTATACTGAGAATTGTAGACTGCCATTAGGTGACATGAAAGGAGAACATCCAGAAAACAAAGGCAATTGGTTCCCTTTATTTCAAGGGTAAATTTAATTCTTGGTTGTATTGAATTAATTTTTTCAAGAAATTTTGACAATGTCATCAACATATCATCATCATCCTTTCAGGAATTTAAGCCCAGTGGCCTGTTTTGGTCTCTTTTCCATCCTTGGCCATTCCTGACTTCTATACCTGCAACTGGGTGGTATCAGAGTATTTTTTTTGGGTAGTCTTGAACTGTCCATTCTTTTGATATGTTCAATCCACTTCTTTCAGTATTCATGTGCTTGTTGATATTCATGTCCAATACTGAGTCTATTTTTAGTTCTTTTATGTATTTCTGTGCTTCTTCTTTTCTCCCAGAGATCCCTTTGCTGTTCCTTTGCAGGAATTTCATTTCTCCAGTTTCTATTATTTTTTCTTCTGCAGTTTTTATGGTCCATAATTCAATTCTGTAGAGTAGAGAAGGTCTTGCCAAAACTTTATAAACTCTTATTCTTGTATGCTTTTGAACTTGGTTAGGTATGAAAAATTATTGATCATTCCTGTTATTTTTAGAAAATTGGAAATTTTGATGTCAATACCAGCTTCTTTTGTATATGATACAGCACATCCAAGGTATTTGAAACAGTTAATTTGTTCTAAAATTTTATTTTCAATCATGATTTTACTTCTGATTGGAAAAGGTCCTTTAAAAGTCATGATTTTTGTTTTCTGTTGATATTTGCATTCCAAATTTTTTTGTATTTATGGTTAAGGCGTTTATTAATTTTTGGTGCTCATCTTCACTTCTTGCTATGATTATTTGATCATCTGCAAACAAAAGAGTATTAAGTATAGTTCTGCAATCCAGTTTAAATGCCAGTTTTATATTTTTCTTTCATTTTTTTTACTATTTCATCTATATAGATATTAAATAACAATGGTGACATTGGGCATCCTTGATGGGCCCCCCCCTCTGTTTATTGATTCCAACATATCTGTCATCAATATCTGTACCAGATAGATGAGTTAGGAAAAAAAACACATTAAGAATATGTTGTTCAAATCATTCCACATAATAATTTGTTACAGTTGGGAAATAGGATAAACCAGTTGCTGTTCCTCCTATCTGTTTATAAAGTTTGTTTTGACAAGACAGATTTCAATAAGTTTATAATATCAAGAGGAAAATCTTTTTTCCATAAAAGTGTTTCAAGATATACTGTACATTACTGTAAGAATTTGTGCTTAGGATATTTAAATATCCATGCTTGAATTCATACAGGTGATTTCTAAGTATACAAAAGTAAAATATAAAGTGTCTTGAGAAAGGGAAAAAAAAGGGAAGTATGCTAATATTATCTTTTTAACATACCTTCAGTTTTCCACAAACATGCTAAAAATGTATGTAAATGAATACTAGTGATCTGCTTATGCTTTTATACGAGATTGTGATGATGGAGACAAACATGAGCATTCTCAAAAGATGCAGCCTAACTATTGGCCACAATCAGAAGGCAAGAAGATAATACACAGAGAGAGAGAGAGAGGGGAGAGGAGAAACACACACACAAAGGGAGGGAGGGAGGAAGAGAAGAAAAGAGAGGGGAGGGAAAAAAAAAGGTGAGAACAATGAAGGAATGGCTAAAACTGCTTACGTTGCTCTTTAGCTAATCAGCAAATTCCTAATGAATGTAGCTTTGAGTGATTAAATGGATACTACAATGTAAGAAACAAACTCCTAGAAAAATTCCTTGAACAGTTTCAAAACCTCTTTTGATTTTGTTCTGGTGACAGTTCCTTACCAGCTGTAACTTCTAAGAAAATGCTTATAAAGTCTGCAGGGAACTTTCCAGCAGCTCAGTATTTCCAAAAGTGAAGTGTGTAATCCATACCCCTAGAGATACATGAAAGTTCTTTAGGAAGGAGTATAGGGCAGTTTTTTAAAAATTTTGATTATTTTTTTAAACATTTATATTTTTTTGCCATATTGTTGCAAATGAGTGCGAGTCTATCATCATCATCAAACTCCTGCCATGTACCCTCAAAGGGTGTACAGGATATGATAGTACTACATGAAAAATTTACATTATTACTAACTTCCTATCTACAATTTTCCTCCAAATCAGTCTGTTACTTGTCAAGATGCCAACATTACCAGATCTTATATTTCTATCGTCTAAGGCACTTTGTACCGTATTAATCCACCTATATCTTGGTCTTCCTCTGGGTCATTTTCCTGCCAACTTGGCAGAGAACACTTGTTTTGCTAATCTTTCCTCGCCCATTGAAGAATTAATTTTTCTATAACAAAAAAATCCAAAGAAAGTTTGAAACAAAATATCTCTTGGCACTATCACCCATGCATGTGGATTGTGAAACATTCGTTTCTGACAAGGAATTTAGTTGTTTAACCAGATTTCACCGTACTAACTTCTTCCCAATAAACAGTTTCATTCATTTCATTTAACTTCATTATTGAAAATTTAAATTTCATAATTTTTGTTTCTGTTATATGTATATTTAATTCCTATAACTGAAATGTAATCAGTAAATTAAAAAAAAATGTTTCACATGTTTGTACTTTATTATAACACAAATGTTAAAAATTATAACATCTTCCAAACTGCCTTTGCTTGAGAGGGGATATGCTGGTTTTGCTAAAATTTTAACAGGGTACCCTATACTGGAAGTTTGGGAAACACTGCTCTAGCTTCTGAATGAGTGAACTCTTCCTCATAATAAGCAAAGTATGTATCTAATAGAATTCAGAAATTGTCTTTTACAAGGTAAGACATGCTTTCTTTTTCATAATCAAGTGAAGAACGGATTTTTGAACTAAAAACTTTGAACAGTGATATAAACTGCTTCGAACAGAAACTCAGTTGTTTTAAAAAGGAACAAATCTTACCTAGCTGTAAATGTCACATGACAAATTGGAGATAATTAGCGAGTTTAACAAAGTAAGAATTGGTTCATTAAGAAATAATGTAAATGATATATATACTGCTTGTAAAGAAGTCAACGGACACCATAATGTGAGGAACAAACAGCCATGGCACCTCTTAATAAGTTGTATGCCATCCTTTCACTGCAATGACTGCAGCAATACTAAGGACATATTTTCCACAAGTGTATGATAGTGATCAAAGGGAATTTTGGACCATACTTCCTGCAGGCATGCAATGAGTCCTGAACTGTTGTAGGGCAGATGTCCCTTGACCTCATCTGACACTTCAGTTAACCCTCACAGATGTTTAGTAGAGTTGAGATCGGGACTATGTGGTGACGTTCACTTCCAAAAACTATGCAGTTACAGCATGGCAACTTATGACATGGTGCATTGTCTTGCTGAAAGAGACAGTGGTCAGTTCTATCCTTAGAAATGCCACAAAGTAGGAAACAATGCATTGTTTAGAATGTTCAGATATCTCTCTCTCTCTCTCTCTCTGAGTTCAGTGTTCATAGTTTGGATTATGCACTCTCTGGTAGGAGACATTCACCAGGCATCTGCCATGCCTGCACCCATCCATCTGATCAATAGATGGAGTAGCGTGATTCATCACTCCATAACACAGCTTTCCAAGCTTCCACGTCCCACTCCACTGTACACATTCTTTGCACCACTGAAGATGATGCTGCTGCTTATTGGTTCGGATAATGTGGGGCTTGCATATTGTGGTCCTACTATGGAAACTCATGTTGCGAGCCTTGGTTCTGAATGCTTTTGTGCAGATTTGTGTTCCAGTTAATGCCCAATGTGCATTCAATGTGTCAGATGATGAATGGCAGTTTTCATATTATCCTTTGTAGCATCATATGGTCACATTCGGTGAGTGTGGTTGGTCATCCTCTGCAGGTAGCACTTGCAGTTGAATCCAATTTGCCAAACATGGCATCCTGCGGCATGGCATCCTATCACAGTGCCTTTTTCAAACTCTGTCAGTTCCCTTCTTGCAGTCATTTCACCCGGACACAGTCACACTGTCTCAGGAGCATCATATTCCTTCAATTTATACTGGCTACAAACATATGACTTGTTACATGGTGTGATGCACCTTGCCCATGTGGGGTGTCCATTGACTTCTTTCCAAGCAGTGCATGATAGGTTTGTGCATATAAACTGTTATTAATATGCTAATCTTTTATGCTGTGACCCAAATCTAGAGCATGTGTATTATGCAAATCAGGAAAGTATCCCAATGTCTGTAAGTGCGAAGGTGTATTAACCATATTATCACTTAACATTAGATTGGCAGATTACCACACTAAATGCTGTATTATGTAATGTTAAAGTTATTGAGTAGACTTGTTGAATGCTATGTTGCTTAAAGCGAAGAAAATTAAATTCAGTTATTGGTAATTGCTTTTATTAAGCATCGCATATAATTAGTTATTATTAAAGTGTGTTATTGTTAAAAAAAACTTTTTTAGAAATCTAAACTAAGGCCACAGCCATACTCTGTTGTTTGTCCTATAAGAAGATCCCTTTTCACCAAATAGGAGAGACTGATCTGTTTTCCAAACCATTCATTCAAAGTTAATTTAACCCTCCCCAACTTATAACACTGCAGACAGGTGAGCCCCAACTTATGCACATAACACTTTCATGAAAATGTGTATCTAAGTTGAATGTTCTTAAGTTGAATTTATTCTTTCATAAGATGCATTAAAAAAATTAATGTATTTCTGAAATAAATTCCTTTGATACAAAGGTAGTAAAAATAACTATTTCCAAAATAATTAATTCTAATTAAGTATATTAATTAAATGCAATGTCCTTTTTGGTTCCTTCATGGAAAGAAATAAATTGCAATATATATATGATAGCTCAATTGGTTTCAGCAGAGTCCCTTTGCTTGGAAAAACCTGGGTTTGAATGCCATCTCTGATGTGATGGTATTCAAACTTTCAGACTTTAACCCTTTATCAGGGCTTTTCAGTCAGAGGTTAGTTAGCCAGTCTCTTAAAAATATGGAGGAGTTCCCCTCGTGAAACTTGGGTTTATTATCCTTGAAAACAGGCAAACGGGGTCCCACAAACACACTTATCTACTGGCTTTGTGAACACATGTAGAATAGCATTGGACAAGAAAGGCAATGGAAAATCACCTAGGTCTATAATAATTCCCTAGCATAGTAGCACTGCTACCTCACTGACCTTTGGATTAAGAGAAAACATATTCATAATAATTGTCAGTACATGACTAATATAAAATTATTTTTGTATTCATTAATACAAAAAATTATTAATTATGTATGCTTACAATAAAGAGCTTATTGTAAAAAACAAGGAATACACACACACTCTCTCTCTCTCTCTCTCTCTCTATATATATATATATATATATTAATCTGTAGAATATGTTCAGCAACTGAAGAAAATTCAATATGGCATAGAAAGGGGAAAGGAATTACTAGAGTAAACATTTTTCATTGCACATTGAAAAATGTCAGTGAACTTCAAGCAATGTAAAATGTCTGTGAGCACAGTAATCTGTTTGTAAAATGAACTGGAGTCATAGTTTATTAGCCTGCACGATGTTCATAAATACAAATCGTTCATATTTTGAAAGTTCATAAGTAGAGGTTCAACTGTGCTGTATTAGAAATGAAAATGATTGTTGTCATTAGTAAATAAATAACTAATAATAAATAGCCATGTATCACTAATAAAATGTGTTTTTCTATGTGTGGCATGTGCTGATAAATATACTAATATATAAGTAGTTATCACATTTGCTTCAACATTGATGTAGAACTACAGGGTATAAATTAGCCATAGTATTATAACAAAAGCTTAGAGATTAATCCAGGTCTGGGATTGACATGTGACCATGATATATTAGGCTACTGTGGTACTCCAGCTGAACTGACACCTGACTAAAGATATTTGCTTGACTGGTGAGCGAGATAAAATTTTACAAGCTCAGTATATACATTTTTAGTATTTTTAAAAATACTTAAACAGCTTAGTACATATAGTTGAGGACAACTTTTCTTTTCATTTTAAATAGAAGGGCATTTATTTCTAAATAACTGTGGTAAGTCATGCTTTTTAACACGTTCATTGCCAATCACGCGACATTACTTGATGCGAATTCTCACCAAATGGCCGATCACGCGTTATCACGTGGACATCGCTATCAAGTAAAAAAAATTTGGCCACCACACGAAATTCCAATTTTTAGCTTGGCAATGAATGTGTTAATGATGTATGTAGCTGATGTATTAATTATTTCCTTTAAAGTCTATTAATATGTTCTTTTGCTCATGTAGCAATGACTGACATTCAAGTAGTAAATACAGGCTACATTGCATTTGTTAGTTTGAATATTGTTGTACTGTTTTCCTTTTTATTTTTCCAATAAAATGACAATGAACAAAGATAACAGGCACTAAGTTTATTATTTACATTTTTTCACTTGTTGGCTGTTATTTATTTTAAAAAAAGTGCTTTTATTTTGTTGAATAATTAAGCCAGTATAATAAAAGTGATGTTTGATTAAACATCCTGATTTTCCAGGTTAGATTATCTTCCATCTCCCCTTCTCTACTACAAGTATCCTGAACCATCTCCATCTGTTATTGCTAATATTGCACATGCTTTGGCATCAGTCCCTAAATTTTATACTCAGGTAGGAATGGTATAGTTCAAATTAAATTTTTAATTTTTTTTTTCAAATAAGAAAAAATTTTAAATATCCATTTTTATATATTACAAAGATAAATAATAAAATATCCATTGTGTATTTAGAAATCAAAATAATATATTAAGTGTTTCTCTGCATAGCCATTTCATTTAAATATGTATGCACCGAAAAATGTGAAGGATCTGTGGTCGGTCTGGCAAAATGAGAAGAACGAAAATGTCGACGTATGTGAGAAGTGTCGGGATAGGCTGGAGCGTTTAGGAATGGAAGCTGACATCGGGACCGTAGCGGAAGAACTTCGGCGGGAGTTTATGAAAATGAAAAATGACCTTCATCTTCTTCATGAGGAAGTGATCGGTAAGGAGATACTGGAAGTTAAAGCGGAGTTTAATGTGTTAAACAGAGAAATTAGGACTATAGAGATTACTTTAGCTGAAGTAACTAGAACAGGATTACATATGGGTGAGTCTTTGGTGAATGATTCAGTAATAAATAGTATGGGAGTGATTGGGATTCAATATAATAAAACCACAAGTGGCCTAAAAGAAATGAGATGTAGTGAGAGTGGGGGGGTAAGTGATAGAGAGTTGAGTAATGAAGCTGGGAGAGTCATGCTGAATAGTGTAGAGAATGAGTCCATGAGTGTGGACTTGAATGAAGTTAAGAGTAGTAAAATATATGGTGATTCTATGATTAAGGGTATGGAGAGTGGTATGCATGAGGAGTGCTTGGCTGATGGGACAATAGAAAGAGTGGCTTTAGCAATAAAGAGAGGGCATGAAGCAGACAAGATGATAGTTATGGTGGGTACGAATGACCTGAGAGGTAGTATAAATCGGGTAGGAAAAGATTTAAGAACATTATTAGATATTGTGAAGAGGAAAAGTGTCAATGGGAGAATAGTGTGTGTGCTGCCTCGTTTTGACAATTACGAGTTAAGTAGACGAGCAATGATAATGAATGATGTGATTGCAAGAATGTGCAGAAAAAGAGGTCTGGAGTTTGTTGATGTTTGGAGTGTGTTTGAAGGAAAAAGGCAGTTGTATGCTAGAGATGGACTGCATCTTAACATGGAAGGACATAAGCGATTGAAGAAGTTATTGTTTTCTGAACAGGTTGAAGTTATTGGGCAGGGAAACTAATATTGAAAAGGTTGAGTGTAAGAGAGAGAAACTTTAGCACTGATTGTGTATTTATTGATCCTTATAGGCTGAATAAATTGCAGAAGAGAGGGGATAAAAATCGGCATAGGACTACGGTAGTTAGTGACTTATATATCAGTTCTAAAGCCGGTACAAGATCTAGAGGGAATCTGCAATTTTTTTATACCAATGCTAGAAGCATTCGAAATAAGAGAGAAGAATTTTTGGCATTAGTCAGTGAAATCTCACCAAAAGTTGTAGGCATTAGTGAAACTTGGCTGTCAGCAGAAGATGTGGTCACTGGAATTGAATGTGATGGGTACACTATTTTCAGGGAGGATAGAGAAGATAGAACAGGGGGAGGAGTACTGTTGATGATAGCTGATGTGATGCAGCCAAAGAAAGTAGTATATCATGATGATAGACATGTGAATAAGAGTTCATTTGAGGCAGTCTGGTGCGAAATAGCGACCAACGCAACCAAATATACAGTTGGATGCTGCTATAGGCCAGGGAGTACGGGGGGAGATATTGAATTCATGCATCAGCAACTTAGTGCAATGAGTGAAGGCTTGGTGATTATTATGGGGGATTTTAATTACGGTGATATCAATTGGAAGGAGGAAATATCACGTAGCAAAAAGGAAATGGAATTCATACATCTTCTACGAGATAATTACTTGAAACAGCACGTAACTGAAGGGACACGTGGTGTGAGAGTGTTGGACCTGGTTATTGGTTCAGAGGTTATATGCATAAGTAAGGTGTCCTCGTTACCTCCAGTTGGTGAAAGCGATCATGTGGTATTGACTTGGGAGGTTGCAAAATCTGTGGATTTTTCTATTAAGAAGGGGTATGTACGGAACTACAGGTTAGGCAATTATAACAAGCTTCGGAGTGAGCTTGCAGCCATCCCATGGCAGAACATATTGCAAGGGAAAGATGTTAGCAGTGCTTGGGATAAAATCAGCGGGTATCTGAGGAAAGCAATATCAGATTGTGTCCCCATGGTTAGGAGGTCAAACAAGGCAGGCATTAGATGGATGAGCAGTAGTATCAAGCTTGAACTGCAAAAAAAGAAAATGTTATGGAGAATTTACAAGGAGAAAGGCGATCAGGACACCCATGAGCAGTACAAGGCTCAAGCTAGGAAAGTTACCAGCATAGTAAGAAAAGCTAAATCAGATTATGAGAAGACCTTAGCCAAAGAGATCAAGGGTAATCCCAAAGAGTTCTTCCGCTATGTGGCAAGTAAGAGGAAGAATGACTTCGGAAGGATAACCTTAGTGGGTGCTGATGGTATTGAGGTGACAAAATCAGATGTAATAGTCGAGTTACTGAGTGATCACTTTTCAAAAGTCTATCACCCAAGTGAGGATATCTCTATACCTACAGCAATACCTAATGTGAGAATTGAAGCTAAAGAATCAGAGGTATTAAATATATTGCAAAACTTAAATGCAAACACTGCGGTAGGCTTAGATGGAATATCAGCTCGGGTGTTGCGTGAATGTGCAAATGAATTGTCAAACCCTCTCACCTGGATATTTAACTTAAGTTTGAACTCTGGTATGGTCCCTAGGGAGTGGAAGTTAGGCAAAGTGGTTCCTTTGCATAAGGGTGGCTCTAAAACTGCGGTATTGAATTACAGACCAATCACCATCTCAGGAGTAGTGGTAAAAGTATTGGAAAAGTTGGTTAAAGACAAAATTCAAGAATGGGTGGATCAGGATATGATACTCTATAGAGGCCAACATGGTTTTGTTAAAGGTAGATCCTGCCTTAGCAATCTATTAACTATTCATAATAGAATAACATCTGAGTTGGACAAAGGAACTGGCTACACAGTGGTACTTCTGGATTTTGCTAAGGCTTTTGACAGGATACCCCATAGAACACTGTTACGCAAATTGGAGCAGATGGGAATGGATATTAAATTGGTGATATGAATAGGAGAATGGCTCAGGGAGAGATACCATAAGGTGGTGTATGGAGGAGCCGAGTCCAGAATGAGGCAGGTGACCAGTGGTGTGCCTCAGGGCTCTGTGCTTGGGCCAATGTTGTTTAATTTGTATATAAATGATATAGGAAACGGCTTAAAGGGAGATATTCAGTTGTTTGCTGATGATGCAAAGTTGTGTAGTGCAATAAAAAATCAAGCTGATGTTGAAAGTTTGCAGGAGGATTTAAATAAGCTGGTAAAATGGGCAAAAGAAAATGGATGTCAGTTCAATGTGGAAAAGTGTAAAGTCATGCATTTTGGGATTAAAAGATTACCAGCTGTGTACTACATCGATGGAAAGGTACTCCAAGAGATTGATGAGGCTAGGGACTTAGGGGTATTGGTAGATAGGGAGATGAAGTTCAGAGGACACATTGCTAAGGTGTCCAAGATTGCACATAGGATTACTTGGTTGTTGAGGAACACACTGACATCCAGAGATAAAGAGGTTATTATTCCCCTTTATAAAGCATTGATACTTCCACATTTGGATTACTGTGCTCAGGTCTGGTCACCTGGATTCCTTGGAGATGAGGAGGCTGTGGAGAGGGTTCAGAGAAGAGTGACCAAGTTGGTGAGTGATATAAAAAATGCTCCCTACATTGATAGATTGAGAGCTTGTGGATTGCAGAGATTGGTTGATAGGCGAAGAAGAGGGGATATGATAGAAACATTCAAATTACTAAAAGGTTTTTATAGGATTGATGCAGGGGAAATGTTTCAGCTGTGTGAAAGTGATGGAAGAACAAGAGGTCATCTCTGGAAATTAAAGAAGAGTGTGGTTAACAAAGGTGTCAGAACAAGGTTTTTTGCCTGGAGGGTGGTGAATGAGTGGAATTCATTGCCTGACTTAGTTGTGAGCTCTTCGTCTGTAAATGAATTCAAGAAGAGATATGACAGATATTGTTTTGCTAGTTTGGGTCTCCCGCGATGAATCTGCTGACTCCATGGAGATACCCGTAATAATAATAATAATGATCTAATCCATATTGCAGATTTAGTTATTTAGTTGTTTTAATTATTATTTATGGAAATTCATGCAAAGATGATTGTTGAACTTTGTGTAGCACTCTGTTGTGGATAATTTGGAGTTTAGGAAAAAAGCAAGGAAAAAGAAGAAATAATAAAATTAGTATATCATAATTTTCAGGATTTGAATGTTAAGGAGAATTATTATAGATGTAATAATTTATTATTATTATTACAAATAATAAAATTCACGAAAACCAGAAAGTAGGTGGCACTCAAAGTGGAGCCAGAATCACTTTTCATTATGCACTTAGTCGCATGATCTAGTCTTTCAATTGTCTTTGCAAGATGATTGTTTTTTTTTTGTTTTTTTTTAAATAACAGTATTAAAAACATTTCTATTATGTAAAATGTAAGCATTTAATTACACTAAGCTAATTCATGTTGTGAGCTGTGAAAATAAACTTATAACAATATTATATTACAATTGTGCACCTGCTTTAGGAGTAAAGATGTTGGAAGAATAAGATGTATAGATGTACTTACAGCGTTTAATTCTTCTTCATCATCCATAGTGTATGTAGACTGTTGGGGCACTATAAAGGTGATAGTACCCTAACACTCTCTCTCTCTCTCCAGATATTTGTCTTGGGATCTCCTTAACAAAGTGGTGAACGAAGAATTAATCCATTTCCTAATATTATCTATCACAGTGATTCTAGGTCATCCTTGATGTCTTTTACCAGAAATGAAGCCCTCTAGTGCTCATTTAGGTAAGCTTTTTGATCTAGTTATGTGGCCCAGCCACCAGAGCTGTTTTCAATCTGTTTTAATGATATCAATCTGTTTTCAATTTGTTTTCACGAGATATTTTCTCGTGAAAGGTGGATTTTCTTCTAACCTTGTCATTTATTATGTGTGCCATATATGGTTTCTTCAAAAAGTTTTCTGTAGCACTTCATCCCAAAGATCAATAATCTTTTCTCATTAAACTGTTCAAATTAAACATATTTGGTCATTTGAAAGTTAAGCATAAAAAAACTTATTGTTTAATACTGACCATATACAAATATTTTAACATTCTTTGCCTACCAGTTTCGCTAGCAAACTGTCTAGCTTTTTCAAGGCATTGACGGAAAAGTATAAAAAATACTAGTAAATACAAATTGAAAGGAACATTAAAAACGTTGTAAACACTAGTAGCTAAAGTTGCACGTTCGCATGACACAGACTGAGTGGACTTATTGTTCTTAATCATTATCACGCATGCGTGTTTGTTGTAAATGCATAAAATGATTGCATTTTTGAAAATTATGGAGACAACTACCACTTAGCCAAGAAATTAGCGGCAACACTCAAGGAGTTGGTAGGTCATTCCCCCTCCTACATAAAAAACACACGACACTTTATAAACAAAATTAAAAACATAACACTCGACAAAGACGACTTATTAGTCAGTTTCGACGTTTCTGCCCTTTTCACTAATGTCCCTATCAATGACACAATTCTCCTACTACAGAACAAATTTCTGCCCGACATTAAGCCCTCTTTGCCCACGTACTACAGTCCGGTTACTTCGTGTGGCAAAACAAATTCTACCTACAAAAAGAAGGCACAGCCATGGGCTCACCACTATTCCCCTCAAATCGCTAACATCTACATGGAAACCTTTGAGCAAAGGGCTCTTGATTCCGCCATGCTAAGACCGACAGTCTGGCTTAGATACGTTGACGACGTGTTCGCGATCTGGTCGCACAGGCGACAAACGCCTGACACATTCTTAGCCACCTGAACAAACAACACGAACGCATACAATTCACCATCGAAATCGAAAATCAAAATTCACTCCTGTTCCTAGATACACTAGTCACACGTCTTCCTTCGGGCGGTCTATCCTTCACGGTCTACCGAAAACCGACACACACTGGCCAATACATACATGCTACTTCATACCACCACCCATCACAAAAATATGGAGTCATTAACACCCTTAAAAACAAAGCTGCAACAATTTGCTCTAACCAACAAGCCCTGAAACAAGAACTAAAAATCATCAGTGACACATTCATAAATAATGGCTATAACAAAAATACCGTTAATAAAATACTCCATGAAACTACAACAAAACGAATCTAGATTACGGTAAAACCATAGACATCCCATACATTAAAGGGTTATTGGAAAAAATCAACAGAATCCTACAACATTATAACCTCGATGCCACCTTTAAACCGCCCACTAAACTTAAAACCATATTCAACTCCTCTAAGGATCCTCTCCTCCCATTAGCACATCCTGGAGTCTATTGCATCCGCTGCACCTGTAACTTACCGTACATTGGTGAAACAGGACAATCCCTATACACAAGAAAGAGCACATTAGACACATTAAATATAACCATTATGGTGAAGCAGGCCTCTCAGACCATGCACTCAACACCTCACACCAAATCAACTGGAAAAGCACCTGCTCTTTACACCGCACAAAAACCTGGTAAAGGAAATTTAAGGAAGCCTGCGAAATCTTGATAAAGCACCCAAATATCAACAACAAAGATGGCATGAAAATTCCAAGGATCTGGATGGCACACATTCAGCCCACCTGATATATGAGATCCAGCATAAGTCATGACTCTAACCAATCTTCAGCTAGTATTAGAAACCATTCCATACCAACTAGCTGGAATGTGTACATGATGTTAATATATGTATATAGATAGATACTTGTTGTTGTGCCCAATGTATTTCTACGACCAACAGATAACACTAATAATAGGACTCTAGCGTTGATGTATAATTTTTTTTTTTTTTTTTTCACCAGAGGTCAGGCCAACAATTGTTGTAGCGGTTGGTCAGTGTCTTTAACAAACCAGTTTGATTGTAGTGTAGCTTGTTTTCTGTGTATAGTTGTATGCTCCAGAAGATGACCTTGACATAAAGGTCGAAATGTCGAATGTAGATTTTAGTTATATTAAACTAAAGTTTTTATTCAAACACGGTAGTTGTCTCCATAATTTTCAAAAATGCATTCGGATCACCGCGTAAGCCTAAAAGAAAGGAAGCATAATGTGATTACTACCTAGCTGTAGTTCAGATGGATTTAGAGAGAGGATGAGGTTTTTCATGAACTGTTAAGAATAGTACCCTAGTTTCTGTTGAGGTTTCCACCAGTTTTTAACACTACTGCGGCTTCCTTGATTAAACGATGTCTGTAATCATCATCTAAATATGGCATGGAGCTACTTTCCCACTCTATCGTGTTTTTAGACGTACAGAAATGATGTGCTAAGCCGGAAGAAATACTTTTGTTGTGGTTTACATCACCAACGTGCTCTCTCTGTCTGATCTCTGAACTCTGTGAAGTTTGTCCGATGTAGGCGAGACCACAGGAGCAAGGAATGTAATATACTCCTGAATATTTGTAGAATGGCACCTTGTCTTTTGGTGATCCTAAAAAATGTTTGATGCTGGTGGTTGGTTTGAAGATCACTGATGTTGTGGGCTTTTAGTATTCTGGCTATTTGATAAGAAATTGACTTGATGAAGGGAATCACTATAGTAGAAATGTGCTGAGAGTTTGGTTCCTGTCTGGGGTTGAATGTTTTTAATGTTCCTTTCAATTTGCATTTACTAGTATTTTTTATACTTTTCCATCAAGCCTTGAAAAAACTAGACAGTTTGCTAGCGAAACTGGTAGGCAAAGAATGTTAAAATATTTGTATATGGTCAGTATTAAACAATAAGTTTTTTATGCTTAATCTTTTCTCATCTTCTTTATTAGCAATATCCAACTCTCATATCCGTGTAGTAAAACAGAGTTAACAAGAGAATCAACGAGGTAGAATCTTGTAGCTAGCTGTATTTTATTGTCCTTCCAAAGTGGCTGTAATCTCAACAGTTGGGCAACAGTTGCTTTTGCAATGCATGCTTTAATGTCGTGTTTAGACCGGCCATCTGAGTTGTATGCTTCCCAAGTAGGTGAATCTTACTACTTACAGTTTTTCATCATTCCATGAGATTTTCATAGAGTTATTGTCTGAAGATATTATTTTTAATTTGTGAATATTGATCTTTAATCCATAATCTCTAAGTGCCTTAGAAACTGTCTGTTAATTCTAACTTGATATTCATTCTCTGCTATTAGGTAAATGTCATCAGCAAATTTGAAATTATTAATTAATTTATTGGAATTACAGTTGGCGGCAACTGTAATTCCAATACCACTGTTTAATTTAACTAAACAGTATTTAACATTCAATATTCAATAATATAATATTTAATATTTAATGTAATTCTTTACATTATTAAATATTAAATAATGTATTTGAATTAAGGACTTCAGATCCAGAAGTTTTATTTCCAGCTGTCAGGAAATAAAACTGCTTTAATAAATTTGTTGGCAGCTACCCTTGATCAGTAACTTGACATTGAATGAGATGATATTTTAAAATGAAAAAAAAAAAAAAAAGAGTGTAAATTATGCAAAGAAAATAATATATTTTAGATATATGAAGGGCCAAAGGCTTCAATTCGGCAACATATGACTTGTTTAAGTTAAGGGATATAACATCCCGTATCGTTTCTTAGCCGAATAAGAAACTCAAAGAATTTCATGCCGAATATAGTAGAAACTATATAAAGTTCGGCGATTCCAAGCATATGCAAATACCTGGATACTGCAGCAACTGACCCTAAAGGTAGTGCAAGCTGAGGCAACTCATGTCTAAGGTGGAGCAAGCTCCGATCACTATTCTTGATATTTACCCATAATGTGAACTTAGCTCCTAGGAGCTGTATTTCTGTTCAACATTATGAGAGAAGGTCTCTACCCAGACCGGTTTCAACCTTTATTGAAGTCTCATCAGTGAGTAGGTAGACCTAATTAATATCAAGTTTGTAGCGGACAGAACTTACAACCCTTCTATGAGTATTGCCAAGAGGTGTCCTAATAAATTATTAGATATATGAAGAGCCAAAGGCTTCAATTCAGCGACATATGACTTGTTTAAGTTAAGAGATATTACAACCCGTATCGTTTCTTAGCCGAATAAGAAACTCAAAGGGTTTCATGCCGAATATAGTAGAAACTATATAAAGTTCGGCGATTCCAAGCATATGCAAATACCTGGATACTGCAGCAACTGACCCTAAAGGTAGTGCAAGCTGAGGCAACTCATGTCTAAGGTGGAGCAAGCTCCGATCACTATTTCATTAGTTACTGAAGAATACCCCGACTTATCTCTGCTTGTCAGGATATTCTTCAGTAACTAAGCAATCCAATGAGCTGCTTTAGCCACGTTTGCAGTATGTCCTCTAAACTTTAACTCCTTATCCACTAAAACCCTCAAATCCCTGGCTTCATCAATTTCTGGAGTACATTTCCATCAGTGTGGTATATAGCTAGTAGTCTTTTACCGCCAAAATGCACAACCTTACACTTTGCCACATTAAACCAGCATCCATTCTCCTTTGCCCATACTGCCAGTCTATCTAAATCATCCTGCAAAATTTTGACATCATCTTTATTAACTTTGCTATGTCCAATTTTGCATCATCAGCAAACAACTGAATAATTCCTCTCAGATTCTTTCCTATATCATTAATGTACAAATTAAATAGTAGTGACCCAAGAACAGAGCCCTGTGGCATGCTGCCAGTCACAGGCTTTCTACTGGACTTGTCTCCTGAATAAACTATGGTCTGATATCTCTCCATGAATCACTCTCTTATCCATTTGACTAATTATTAGAATTAGAATTCCATGTGGTATCCTGTCAAAAGACTTTGCAAAGTTCATCAGTATCACTGTAAACCCATTACCTTTATCAACTCTCACTGTATTATAAAATGTGAGCAAGTTACTGAGGCAAGACCTACCTTTCACAAAACAGTGTTGCTCTCCACCACTGTCACATAGTATTCCATTTCGATCTATCCATTCCTGTATTTTGCTCTTGACCAATTTCCCCAAATACCTAAACTATGATCCATGATGTGCTGATCAGTCGGTAATTAGCTGCCACTGTCTGTCAGCCTTTTTTATGCAGTGTAACCATTTTCCCTTTCTTTCCATCCTCTTGGGACTAACCCAGATCTGAGACTTAAACAGTATGGTCAAAGGCATTGCCAGTTCCTTAGTATCTTCTTGTTAAGCTCAAGCTGAGTTCACATCAAGGTTCTGTAATATCCTATACACCTCCAATTCATTTACCTCAATTTCTGTATTAGCCTTTGCCTCTCTTGTTATTGTAATATCTCCACCTGCATGATATAATTTTGCAAAGTGTTCACTTAGTAATTCTACTATTTCATCTGATTTGGCTACCTCCCTACCATCAGCATTCATTAAAATCATTCTTCCTTTTACTTGCAACATACTGAAAGAACTCTTTGGGATGCTAATTTCCTTTCATACTCTAATTATATTTCTTACCATACTGGTTACCCTTCTGGCCTATGCTTTGTACTATTCATGTGCCTGCTGATAATCTTTCTCTTTGAATTCTCTACACAATTTTTTTTATTTATTTTATTTTCTCCCTATAGGTCCTGCTTAATGATCGCATTCATCCAGTTAACTCCCACTTGATTTATCCTCTTGACTCTAAGTATGCAATCTTCTATTACTTCCCTCAAACACTCCTTTATCATTCTTCGTACACTATCAACATCCAGCTGTTGCAGTTTCACATGCCATGGCATTAATCCAAGCAATCTCCTATGTTTTTGTTATACTTACCAGCCATATAACTCCACATATACCCCTCTCCTCTTTACTGAAAATTCCACACTTTTAACACTTCTCAGCTCAAGACTATATGATCTCTCTCTCTCTCATCAATTGGTGACAATGTGATCATATTGGTTATAGACAAATTCTCTGGTGTAGTTACTAGGTCTATCACTCAAACCTCTATTACATTCCATTTCATGCTACCAAGATAGACAGGCAGACTCCAGTGTATGTGAATTTGGGCTTACAAATTATCTTAAAATGGCTATGGGAAGAAATTTGAGTTATAAAAAGTTTACTAAACACCTTTACATAGTATACTTGCATGTCACTTACCAGCAGTTTTCCTTCACTAAACATAGCCATGTTGTGTAAATTTATTCATACACTTAAATAATATTTAGTGTTTGTTTACACTCTGATAGAGTACAGTCAAGGTAAAAGGAACAGAAGTAGAAAAAGTGACCCCACCGCATAAACACATCAAAATTGATCTAGAAATGAAATTGAAAATTATAAAGAAACATGATGCTGGATAAAAAAAGTTGGAAAAGATGGATCTTAAGGCCTCGTGTTTCTCAAAAGTCCAAAGAGAAATAAATGATGCTTTAGCCTGTTATCAAGAGATTTATGGAGAGAAGGAAGAAGCCACTGTTCAGTCATCTCTCCATAATTTAATAAAGGAGATTGAAAAGCCAAATTAAACATTTTTTAAAAACTTTTTTTTTCATACTCTTTATACTTTATTATATTACTTTGCATTAATAATTACATATTGAAATATAATTTGTGTGCGTCCCGTAAATGAAACCAACAGAAATATCTTTTAAAACATGTTAATGTACTACACGCACACACAATACTATAAACACATAAAACAGGTGGGGTGAGTTAAATCTGATTTACTGAAAATTTGTGTTACATAAAGTTTGCAGAGCATAACTTTTACTTAAAAACTGCTGTTAAGTGACATACTATGTAAAGGTGTTTAGTAAACTTTTATAACTCAAATTTCTTCTCATAGCCCTTTTAGGAATCTGTGTATATTGCTGTTTAGAATAAATTACAGCACTGTCTCTTGTTTCAATTAATTTATCAATTTTTTTTTATTATCTGGAAGATTTTTCCTTCAGAAGGCGGTTATAACCCACATATTCACTCTTGGATAAATTCAGTATTGACAAGTTTCTTAAATCCAGATGGTTCCTTTTTTCAGATCCCACAAAAGTATATTGTTGAGAATTATATATATATATAGGCTTAAAATATGCTGAGAACCCCAGAAGGAATGAATTAAATGGTGGTTTAACAATTCCAGTACTTTGTTTCTATCTTTATCAGGGATACAATATATGGAAGATAAATGGAATACAATATATGGAAGGGAGAATAAATAAATGGAAGAGATTAAACTGAATGCCTAAGAGAAGCAGCACTCACTGTGGGTACCTGACATTTGTCTTGAGGCAGTTTGCAAGGTGCTGCTGCTTCTGTGAAACTTGTTCTAATTTAAGAACTTGGCAATGCATTGCTGCCAAGTGCAGCATGGCTACTTTGGCAACTATCTGTTTTCATAAGAGCTAAGTTCACATCCCTGGAGATTTAAAGTGCTTTTTCAGAGTGGAATTTGATTTTGAACTTTAGATCTTTTAAGAAGGCTTAACAAGTTTCTTAGACAGACAATTTGTTCTGTCTTGTTCCAGGACCCTCTAGCATCCACAGAGAAGTGCTCTAATTGTTTTGTAATTAAAATGAAAAGCCAAACGGCTTGTTTTCTGGCAACTTAATAGTTATTAAAGGGATAAAAATCCTATGTTTTTGTATATATAGCCACTAAGTGAAACTCAAGATCGAGAACTACGATCTATGAGTTTCAATGCCGAAAAACTATCGGCGAAGGCAATTCGAAGCAAAGGTGGAGCAAGCTCCCTCACTATTCTTGATATTCTCTCATAATGTAAAACACAGCTCCTAGGAGATGTAACACTGTCATTATATTATGAGGAGAGGTCACTACCCAGACTGGTTTCAACCTTTTTTGAGGTCTCATCAGTGAGTAGATAGACCTGGAAGATATCAAAGCTTAGTGAAAAGAACTTACATACCTTCGCTATACGAATGCCATAAAGGTGTGCTTACATTTTGTAATTAAAATGAAAAGCTAAACGGCTTTTCATTTTAATTACAAAAGTTGCCAGAAAAATTACTTAAGTTGCCAGAAAACTACGTTGTTTGGCTTTTCATTTTAATTACAAAATATAAGCACACTTTTATGGCATTCGTATAGTGAAGGTATGTAAGTTCTTTTCACTAAGCTATGATATCTTCCAGGTCTACCTACTCGCTGATGAGACCTCAAAAAAGGTTGAAACCGGTCTGGGTAGTGACCTCTCCTCATAATGCAATGACAGTATTACATCTCCTAGGAGCTGTGTTTTACATTATGAGAGAATATCAAGAATAGTGAGGGAGCTTGCTCCACCTTTGCTTCGAATTGCCTTCGCCGATAGTTTTTCGGCATTGAAACTCATAGATCGTAGTTCTCGATCTTGAGTTTCACTTGCTGGCTATATATACAAAAACATAGGATCCCTTTAATGCTCTAATTGTTGTTTAATTCATTCCTACATTCTGCCTTTCATGTCCATTAAGTTGTCAAAATGAACAGAATTATTAATATCAGTCTGAATAGTTTTACCATTAAAAATAATTCAGCTGAAACTAAAATTGAACCACATTTATGTAAACCTCATGTCTCAAGTTAATTAAATTTTATTCAGCTAGAATGGAGTTGTTACAGTATATAATTTCAACGCTTTCCCTTTGTGATACTGTAAATAGTTTGATTAAAACAAAAATAGAAATATCTTGGCAAATTTTTGTAATAATTCTAAATATGAAATTTCAAATAATTCATTCAAATAAAATCATTCTAACCAGTCTTGGGCTAACTTGTGGGTGGATGGATAGATGGTAGAATGAATCATCATATTCATTTTATCTGTCTGCTTGCAAAATGTAAATTGAAAAAGATTTATCCTTTCAGGAGTCTTCCTTTTACAGTATTTATGCATGGAAAGAATGAGAAATCATATCAAGTTAATGACTGTTAATTCTGTTAATGACTAATCCTGTGATGTCAAAATCTGTTATCTCACATGTAAAAGAAAAAGTTTCAAAAATCTCCGTATTTGGGTAATAGAGCCAGGACAAGCAATGAATATGTTGTTGCTATACAAGGGAGAAATGGAAGAGCCGTTTGCCAATTTTGCCTTTAGTTCAAAATATTCTTCTTGGATTTTGAAGAAAGTGTGCTATTAATCCAAAGTTTGAAGAGATCTTTGGTGTCTGATGGAATTATTTTCTATTGTGATGTCTTTGATGCATTTCGTAAGTGGGAACATGTTTGATACTGGAACTGAATGGCTTTTTCTTCAAACCACTTCATGAGCAAATATGCTACCAAGGAAGAAAGGGAAGAGTTGCCAGTTTTTCCTTTTGTTCAAAATATTTGTCTTGAAATTTAAAGAAAGTGCTATTAATTGAAGAGATTTATGTCCAGTGGAATTAGGTCTTGTAGTAGTCGTAAGGTCTCTGTTAGAAACGTAGGTGAAAAGATTAATGATATCGAGGCTTGTAAGTCAATCAGTCTGAAGTTTAACTTCCACTTGATTTATAGAAAATTCTATAAATTCTTTGTACTGTTGTAAATTTGGGGAGGTTGGGGAAAGCAATGGCGAACTACCCTGTAAAAATCTCACCAGGAATACTTTGTGGGCAATGCCTACAAAGTCACCTATGGTCGGAAATTGTTTTTGCATGCAATCTGGAAATACCTTCTGAAATGCTGAACAGTTTGCTCGGTTAGCTTAGTGGCTATGCGCTTTCAAATACCTGGAAAAGAGTGTCCTGGGTTCGATTCCTGTCGACGACGTGAGGAGCTTAAGGCCCTTTCTCAGCCATAGTCAAGTTAGCCGATCTTGGGCGTAGACAGCAGGGTTTTTCTCTCCAGTTTATCTGGGGGTTTTCATCCCGCAAACCGGGCCCCCTGAATGCACATGGACTACAGTCATGAATACGTCTCAGCCATATGCCGGTCCCGAGCCCGGATAAAATTGGGGAGGTTGGGGAAAGCAATGGTGAACTACCCTGTAAACATCTCACCAGGAATACTTTGTGGGCAATGTCTATAAAGTCACCTATGGTCGGAAATGACTGAAAAGGGAAAATCAATGCTCAATCAGGTTCTATTGTGATGTCTCTGGTACACTCCATAAGTGTATTGCATTCTTTACAAAAGAGGTTGTTTTGCCAATGTGGACCTTACAGATTTGCTAGATATTTGGGTACTGATATTTGGCTAGCAAGCAGATCAGTAGGTTCTATTGTGATATCACTGCCAATATGGAAAAACATCAAAGAGTTCATACAAACGTAGCAGATTTTCTTTTCATCCAAATAGCTGCTGTATTTTTACAAGAAAAATCGCCTAATACGAGAGTGGTCTGAAAAGTTCTCGACCTTGACCATAGATGGCAACAATATTGGCAAGATTTTTTTTTTCTAAGTTGGTACATCTGTCATAGGCATCCATGTGAAATTGCAAGTCATTCTATCAAGTAGTTTGTTTTATACAGCTGTTTGAAGCAAAAGTGTTGTCTGTATCCCTTGAAATGGATAAAATTGAGTATTGTGCAGTTTTAAAATTCTTTGTAAAAGAAGGTTTAACGGCAAAAGAAATTCATTCGAAGTTCATAAAAGTTGGAGCTTAACTTCATTTTTGACAATTAAGAAATGCGCTGCCGAGTTTAAACGTGGCCGTACCAGCCTTGAAGATGATCCACTTGAAGGATGTCCAAAAAGTGTAACAACACCACAAATCGTTGATCAAGATGCACAATATGATATTGCATGACCAGCGAGTCAAAGTGCCTGAAATTGATGAGACTAAAGGCTTTTCAAAAGAACGTGTAGGATATATTTTGCATGAAGAATTACAAATGAAAAGCTTTGCTCAAGATGGGTGCCATGCTTGCTCACAGCAGATCAAAATCTCACTCACATAAAAATCTATGAACAGTGCTTGGAGCGTTTTAACAAGAATAAAACTGATTTTGTGTGTCAATTTATTACTATGGATGAGATTTAGATTCACTATTACACATGAGAATCCAAATAACAGTCAAAACAGTTAACAGAAATGTTCAGTGCCAAAGAAGACAAAGTCAGTTCCATCAGCAGGAAAGGTCATGGCATTGGTGTTTTGGGATGTATTTTGTTTATTAATTATCTTGAAAAGGGTAAAACAATAACCAGAGAATATTATTTTGATCTTTTCATCAGACTAGATGAAAAAATTCGTGAGAAAAGACAGTTTGTAGAAGAAAAAAATCATCTTTCATCAGGACAATCCACTTGCCTACAAAGGTGTTTTGGCAATATGAAAATTAAGATATCTGCACTATGAATTGTTGGAACATGCACCATATTCCTCAGATTTGGCTCCCTCTGACTTCTGTCTTCCCAAAACTAAAACTCTTCCTCACTGGTGAGCATTTTTCTTCGAATCAAGAGGTGATTGCAGCTGTAGAGGGGTAGTTTGCAGATCTTACTGAGAACCACGTCAGGGACGGGATAATGGGGTTGGAGCATCACTGGAATAAATGTATTAGTCTTAAGGGAGATTATGTTGAAAAATAAAAATAATTTTGAAATTATAAATTTGCTTTTTTCATTGTTAGGTCGAGAACTTTTCAGACCACGCTTTTAGAGACATTACAAAAATGGATTGATTTTTTGTAATGTCTCTAAAAAATATTAAACAGGATAAGAGCATTGTAATGCTGAAAGCTGAACTGCAACACAATTTTGATGAATTCCATAGAATACATAAAAAAAAAAAATGCAATCTCTTTAGAATGATACATCTATATAAAACTGGGTCATGATCATGTCATTTCCATAGTAAGATGAATAATTTAATAAAAAACATGCTGAGCTTGTCTAAAGACACACCAAAAACATTATGTCAAGACTCTCTCCCTGGTATCAAGAATTTGTGGAGTCCCAAAAGTACATAGTACTTTTGGGACTCCATAAGTGCAATGCTTGCCAATGAGATTGTTAATACAAAGTGTTCTCCAACTTCATTGCTGCCCAAATATTTTGCAAACCTGCTAAACCCCACATTGGTAAAACAACCTCTTTTGTAAAGAATGCATTTATGGAGTGCACCAAAAACATCACAATAAAACCTACTGATCCCCTTGTAAGCCTTGATATTATTAATTTGTTCACCAATGTACCAAGAACAGGAGCCTTGCAACTACTAAAACAATTATTTCCATTGGTTACAGTAGATCTCTTCAAATATTACATTAATAGCACTTTCTTCAAATTCAAAGAAAATAATATTTTGAACAGGAGAAAGGATTAGCAATGGGCCCTTTCCTATCTCCCATTTTAGCCAATTTGTTCATGGAGTGGTTTGAAGAAAAGGCCATTCAGTACAGGGAACATAACCTGAAGTTTAGCTCACTTATGTCAATGATATATTCATTGTTTGGCCCGTCTCTATTACCTCATTAGAAGAATTTCTCTCATACCTGAATAACATTCACCCTCATATTAAATTCACTGGTGAATTAGAAGTATGCCCTTACCATTTTTAGACATACTGGTTGAGGTATCCAAGCAGAACACACTAAATTTTTCAATGTATTAGGAAGCTATCAAAACACTAGACAATACTTGCACCCCCACGTCACATTACCACCCAGTGCAAAAAATAGGCATTATTTGTTTCCTACATGTAAGAGCTTACCTCTACTAATATAAATAAAAGAAGTCAACAGATAGACTACCTCCATTTTTTTTTCTAAATATACTAGACTGCAAATGAAGATAAACTAGACTACAATAAAACTATAACCATTCCATACATTAAAAGGACATCAGATAGAATAAACAGAATACTACAGAAATACAACCTTAAAGCCACCCTTAAACCCTCTGCAAAATTAAAGAGCTTACCCAGCTCATCTAAAGATCCACTCCTTCTGCTGGCCCACCTGCATTATACCATATTTATGGCAATGCAGTCTGCTTTATGTAGGGGAAACAGGACGCACAATTCCTATCGGACAAAAGGAACATAAATGAAACATTAAATATAATAACTATGATTCGCTGACCTTTCTGATCATGCCCTGAACACTTTACATAGAATTGACTGGAAAAGCACCAGTTGTTTACATCATACCAAAACATGGTATGAAAATAAATTTAAGGAAACCTGTGAGATTCTTATCAACCACCCTAATCTTAATAATAATGATGGTCTAAAAATCCCAAGCATATGGAAGGCACATATTCTACCCACTTAACCTTTCTCCCTAAGAGTTACTATAAATAGCACCATAAGTAATCCAGAATCTTAAATATAATATAACAATTGTAATGTTAAATTAGGACATCATTGTTATTGTAAACTATCTATATGAAAGAATGTTTCTCTGATGTTATCTTAGAATATAGCTTTGATGTAGTTTTAATTTAATAATTAATTAATTTATTTTTATTTATATATTTTTTTAATTGCAAGAGTCCCTGACTAAATTGAATAACTGTTGTAATAGATATGGTATGAGGGTCAGCATTATAAAGACAAAGACAATGAAAATAGGTAGAATTGTTGAAAATGTCAATTGTGTTATGAACGGAGAACCCTTGGAACAGGTAAAAGATTTCAGCTACTTTAGGCGCGCTTTTTACTGAAGATGGTAAATTAAATATGGAAATAGACAACAGAATCAACAAAGCTGGTATGGTGGGAAGTCAATTGAATGAATTCATATGGAATAAGAGAGAAATTGGTCGGAACACTAAATTGGCTGTGTACAGGACAGTGTTCAAACCGATTTTAACTTATGGATCTGATAGCTGGGTCAGAAGTAAAACACGTGACCAAAGACTAGAGACCGCAGATGTGTGAGTCCTGAGAAAGATTAGAGGCGTGAACAGATGGCATCAATGGCATTGTCATATTAAAAACGAGGATATTAGGAAAGAACTTGACATTGTCGGCATCCAGGAATGCATTAGCAGAGCTGATCTCAGGTGTTAGTCACTTAAAAAGGATGGGTGAGGAAGGATTAGCAAGACAGATATTCTCTGCCAGGTTGGTGGGAGAACGACCCATAGGAGGACGAGGAGGACCAAGATATAGGTGGATTGATACGGTATACAATGTGCCTTAGACGATAGAAATATAAGATCTGATAATGATAATATTGGAGTCTTGACAAGTAATAGACTGATTTGGGGGAAAATTGTAGATAGGAAGTTGGTAATGATGTAAATTTTTCATGTAGTACTATCATATCCTGTACACTCCTTGAGGGTACAAGTCAGGAATTTGATGATGATGATGATTTTTTTATTATTTATTTATTTATTATTATTATTTTTTTTTATATTCTATTTTCACTAGAGGTCATGCCAGTAGAATAACCATTGATCAAATCATTGTCTCTTTAGCATACTGTGTGAAATGTAATTCAGCTTGTCTCTGTATACATGTGTATACTCCATATGATGACCTTAATATGAATGTCAAAACATCAGGAAATTAAAATAGTTATTTATAACACAGTTGTAGAGTCCATAATTTGTCTAAAATGAATGCTGATTACCATGTAACACTAAAGGAAAGGACTAGACTACCTCAGCACCATCCTACCAAAGAATGTTTACAGTAAAACAGTGATCAACAAAATTCTACATCAACCTCCAATTCAGTTGGATGAATATGAAAGATAAGACTTCCTGAGTACATCAAAGACATAAAGAATAAAAAGAAACATAAATCAGGATTAGCAGCACATACAACTAAAATCAAACATCAAGTATTATGGCAACACCAGAATGCTGCACATCGATTATAGATTTTTCTCAAGGCTATTCAAGAAATCAGCTGAAATGATGAAACATCTTCAACAGTACAGTAAAAAAACAAGGGATGATTTTATATCATCTAGTCTTCTCTAATTCAGCACAAATACTTTGTTACCAGTAGTTCACAGCAGGCCACAAACCAGCAAATGCATACACTCTATTCTTATTTCAGTATTCATGTTACTTGTTATAACCTGTTTTTAGTTTACTTACTTATTTCTCCTGATGATGTGAAACAAGAATTTTCACAAAACTATTTGAATAGTCGATAAATTCTGTCCCATCAGTTTATTTCATATGAAAAAAAAAAAAATGGGCAAAACATTTCTAATTAACTTGAGTGGGCCTCCCATGATGAGTCTATTCACTCCATGAAGGTTACCAAAATAATAATAAATCTTCTAGACTCGCATTCCTCATACTCCACTTTGTGATGTCTGTCACTGAGCCATCTTCTTATCCAAACTAGTAATATATAATCCAATCCCATATGCTCCAACTTATGCAATAGACTTCCATGCTGAATCCTGTGCAACCTTTAGCAAATTCCAAAAATATCATTGTGTATACATTTCTCGCTTCTACCTCAACCATAACATTATTATAAATATGAACAGTTTACTCAAACCTTCCCTTAGTAAATTTATGCTTGATTGCAAAGAGTAGATTCTTTGTCAACCCAATTCTGTAAGAGAGTTCTTACCAACATTTCCAAAATCTTCACCATCACTCCAGAAATACTGATAGTTCAATACTCAGGCACGTTGCCCTTATGCAATGGGATTATAAATTCTTTACGCTCCTATTGAATCTTCCCTATGCTGAGACTCAAATTATACATCTAGGTAAAAGGAACAGCCAGCTCAACTGGCTGTTCCTTTTACAAATGTCAGTATTGATTTCACAACTAGCATTTTTCTCTATCCATAGTAATGATGATCCTTTCCAAACATGGGGCATAATCTTTAGCAGCTGAGCTGCAGATCATCTTCCTTCACATGAAGAGCGATACATGAGTGTGCATGATTTATTTGTGGTAGGTATGCATGATTGAGTTTATCACATGGCCTTCTCTGTTTTAATGGCTTATTTAATAATGTAATCAGGGTATTTCTGTTTTAGAAACATTTTCTTAAATAATTTATTTCAAAAATTATTTGAGATGGAATTGGTTTAATCCATTTCATCTGTGGTATATTTAAATGACTTCAAAGTATACTGTTGGTATAGCATCATCACCACTGTATACTGTTTGGCTGAACTTCATTCATTACTTTAACAGATGTAAACTTTCTGTTATTATATTCTTCTTCTTTGAGTACCATCTCCTATCAGAAGTCGGCGACAACCTTGGCTAATTTTGAGCGATCCTCAACCACTCTGAACAGTCCCTCAGAGCTTGTGCCAGTCCACTGATGTCTGCTAGCCAAGATTTTATTTATCTTCCTTGTCTTCTTCTTTCACTTATCTTCCCTTTTATAATCAATTGAAGTAGCTTATATTTTTCATTAGACCAAGATATGAAATTTTTCTTCTTTTTATGGTATCTAAAAGTTCACATGATTTCCCTATTTGGTTCCAGTACTTCTTGATTGGACATTTTTGTTGTTCATGGGATTTTTAACATTTGACTGTATAACCATATCTCAAAAGCTTCAAGTTTTTTTATTGATGTTTTCTTTAAGATCCAAGTTTCTGCACTGTACAGCAGTAGCACAGATCATACATAGCATTTAGCCATGCATACTCTGAGCTCTAAATTGCAGTTGCACAGTGTTAATTTTATCAAAGAAATTGTTTTCTTGCCATTTCAATTCTAACTTTTATTTCCATTTCTGGATTGCATTCTTCATTTAACCAGCATCTGAGATATTTAAATTTTTGTCACTCTTTCTATTTGTTTCCCATTTAAAAAAAGTGTTTAAAAATTGGTTTCTTGCTTATGACCATGAAGTTAGTTTTGGTGATATTTATTCTTAATCCCATTTTTTCACTCTCTTCATTCACTGGTTCAAGATTTTGAAAATCCTGATTATTGTTAGCTAGGAGAGCCATGTCATCAGCATATCGGATGTTACTGATGATTTCACCATTTACATTAATCCCTTCCTCTCCTCCTTTTAAGATTTTTTTAAATATGGCTTCTGAGTATATGTTAAAAAGGAGAGGTGACAGTACACATCATTGCATTACTCCTCGTTTGATGTTAATGAAGTCTGTAATAATGTAATCAACTTGAACAGATGCTTTTTGGTTCCAATAGAAGTTTTCAATGATCCTCATGTCTTTACCATCTAATCCAACTCTTTTTAATAATTCAATCATTTTAGTATGTTGAACTTTGTCAAATGCTTTCTCAAAGTCAATGAAGCAAATGAATGCTTCCTTGTTTTGGTTACTACATTTTTGGAATAAGATTTGAGAACAGAAAAGAGCCTCTCTCATTTCCATACTGCTTCTAAAGCCAAATTGGGGATCACTGATGGTGTCTTCGCATTTTCTGTATATTCCTTTTTGAATTATTTTCAGGAACCTTTTGAGAACATGACCCATTGCATTGATCATGCTATGGTCATTTACAAGTTTTTGCATTTGCTTTTTTAGGTAGCATGATGAAGGTCAACTGTAACCAGTCTTGAGCGATTCCAGCATATATCGTAGATTTTATTAAATAGCTTTACTAATATAGTAATGTTGTTGCCTTCTAATAACTTGATTATTTCTGCTGGTATTCTATCAGCGCCTAAAGGCTTTATCATTTTATGTTATATGTGGTTAATTCTCTTGATTGTTTATTGATATTCCAGTTTTAAAAAAAAAGAAAAAAAAAGACAACTGCAAACATTTAGATAGCTATAATGTTAAAAACATCCCTTTCATATAGCCAATGATTATTGAATATATTAATAATAAACTCCTATTTTATAAATAAGTTAGTTACTAGTATTTTTATTATAAACAATTTATACATCATTTCCAAATTACCTTGATGGACCTGTTTCATTCAGGATTTTTCAGTGAGTGCAGGGCACAAAGATTCTTCTGGCAATCTCGATCTCGAGCTTCTCTTCTGTTATACCCATAGATTTCACTAATGGTCTTCCCATCTTGTAGGTGGTCTTCCTAGTTTTCTCTTTATTCTCAATTGCCAATTAAGTATTCTATATGTCCATCTGTTATCCCTAAGTCTCGTTATATGGCTTGCATATCTCATATTTGCATACTGCAGTTACCACATCTTTTACACCTGATCTCTCTTTCTTAATTCCATATTTCTAATATGTTCCGTTTTGCTGATATTACAAATCCTACATTCTGTTGCACACTGATTTTTTCTGAGAATGTCTTCTTCTTGTCTTGTTGTGTTCCATGTTTCTGATCCATATGAGTAATAGAAGAATGTCACTCTTAAATAGTTTTGCCTTTACAGAGATGTCAAGATTTGGATCAGTAAGTGTGTCTTTTAATCTGACCACACTTGTGTGGTCAGATTTTTGTTAATTTCTCTTATGTGGATGCAAGTAGGATCCATGTTTATTTCCAGTAAGGCACGGATCACTGCATTGTGTTCTATGGTATCAAATGCTTTTTTAAAATCAATAAAGAGGAAACATAGATGGATTTGATATTCTCTGTGTTTTTCTATTAATTGTGAAATGGCCTGGATATGATCTGTTGTGGAGAAGCCTCTTCTGAATCCTGCTTGCTCTCTGCTAGAGTTGTCTTCAAGAGTAGTTTGGATTCTGTTCAATATTACCCTGTTCATAATTTTATATATGTGAGAAAGTAGACAACCCCATGTGGTGACCGGGGTTAAAGAATAGTCCCAATGCAGCCCATGCATGTCATAAAAGGCGACTAAAATGGATATTTTAGTCGCCTTGTAATTCTTGTAAGGTTGGGTGCAAGGCTAACAACCCTGCCATGTAAAAACTCAACTTGTTAAGAAAGTCAAAAGGAAAATTAACTGGACGTACTTCACAGAAAGGCTTCGACAACAGAAAAAGGATTATGAATATTGGTTTGAAAGTTGGAATGTCTTGAGCCTGAACAGACCATGAGCATTGAGGAGTGTGTGTGAGGAACTACAGAGATATAGAGTGAGGATAACAGCATTGCAGGAGGTGTGATGAAAAGGAAGTGGCATATTTGATACCAGAACACATACTATTTTATACAGTGGAGGAGATCAAAAAGCCTTTGGTACTGCATTCTTGGTTGATAAAAAATGGAAACAACTATTTTATGAACAACTTTGTAAACTGAGAATAAAGTTTAAGATGTTCAGTATTTCACTTATATTTGCACACGCACCAACCGAGGACTCTTGTGAAGAAGACAAGACGAACTTCCGTGAATCACTGGAGAGGATATATGATCAGTCACCAAAACATGATGTTAAAATGGTTCTAGGAGACATGAATGCTAAAATAGGAAAGGAAGAGACCTTCCGACCAACAGTTGGAAGAGATAATGCACACGAAGAAAGTAATGAAAATGGCACAAGACTAATTGATTTTGCAAGTGGCAAAAATATGACCATATGTACCACCTGTTTTCCACATGAAAAAGTACATAAAGTTACAGGGATATTGACAGATGGAATAATAGAAAATCAGATAGATCATGTGATGATTGATAGACAACATGCAACAGACATTGTCGATGTAAGAAGTTTTAGAGAAGCGGATTGTGATATGGATCATTATTTGTTAAGAATTAAATATAAACAAAATAAAAATTAATAAGGTGGGTAGAGAAAGAACACCAAGATATTATGTCCAAAGTTAAAAGATGGAAAAATTCAGCAAAAATATGTTGAAAGATTGAGAGAAGAAATAAATGAAGAAAAAGAGGATGAATGTCCCAATGATATGACTATAGATAAAAAAAAATGGGAGAGGATCAAGAATAAAATTACCAAAGTGGCTGAAGAAGTTCTGGGATTTAGAAACAATGATAAACAAAATGAATGGTATGATTTAGAATGTAGAAAATGTGTTGAAGACAGAAATACAGCTTGTCTAAAGATGCTTGAACGGAAAACTCGAGCAAATGAGAATGAATATAGAGAAAAACAAAAACGAGCTAAAAAGATGTGTAGATAGAGGAAAGAAACGTGAATGGGAAAAGACAAAGCTAAATGAAATTGAGATTTTGAAGAATACTGGACAAATCAAGAAAATGTATAATAAGATAAAGGAAATTAAAGGTGGATTTCAACCCAGAACAACTTTCTGCAGAGACTGTGAGGGTAACTTGCATGGTGGAAAGGAGGACACTTTGAGAAGGTGGGTAGAATATTTTGAAGATCTTCAGGACAAAACAAGCTTGGAAACTATTGTTCCAGAAGAAGATGAGTAATGAACCCTAGCAAGTATAAGAAAAAGCCGAGACAGAGGAAGTACCAGCGCTACATGAGGTGGAATTAGTCGTAAAGAGAATGAAAAATAATAAAGCACCTGGTGAAGATGGAATACCAGTTGAGCTATTAAAATATGCTGGGCAATCACTATTAATCAAAATTCATGAGTGCTTGTCAGAGGTATTGGAAACAAAGTCCATGCCTACAGAATGGGATACTGCTATTATCATACCTATCCATAAGAAAAATGACAAGTCTCTGTGCCAAAATTATAGAGGAATATCACAGTGATATTTGCACTGCTGATATCACTAATATCACCTTTAGTAGTGATTTACAAAATATTTGTAGGGATACTGGCAGCTAGATTGCAGCCTTTCATAGAAGAAATGCTGAGTGACTATCAATGTGGCTTTAGATATGGTAGATCAACAGTAGACAAGATTTTTACAGGACTTTAAATAAGCCTATGATAACATCAATAGAGATAAGCTATTCAAAGTCATGAAGGAATTCCAAATTTTATCCAAATTGATAAGATTAGTTAAAATGACACTCAGAAATATCAGGTGTTGAGTGCAAATACAGGGTGAACTCACACCAGAGTTCAGGATTACCAAAGGATTATAACAAGGAGATCAATTATCAACAATGCTTTTCAACCTATGCCTTGAAAGGGTAGTATGAAATGTAATCATAAAGAGATGGAACTATATGAATAGAAGTCTACAGCTTTTGTGGATGATGTGGACTGTATTAGAAGGACTGAGAGAAGCCTCAGAGAGGGTTATAGACAAATGAGGGAAGAGGCAAAGAAAATGGGACTACAAACAAATGAAATTAAAACAAAATACTTAATTGTTGCCAGAGATAAACAAAAATTTGGAATCATCCAAAGTTTCACTGTAAATGAAGAAACCTTTGAACGAGTACAGCAGTTTACATATTTGGGTTCAGTAATAACAGAAAGTAATGATGTGTCAGTTGAAATTACTTATAGAATAGCTACAGCAAATAGAACTTATTACAGTATTCTACCATTATTAAAATCTAATCCGATTTAGATAAAAAGTAAAATCCAGCTTTATAAAGTAATCCTCCTCAAACCCATACTATTGTATGGCTGTGAAACATGGACAATGATCCGGAGAGATCAAAACTGATTACAAATATGGAAACGAAAGGTATTAAGAAAGATCTTTGGCCCAGTTAACAAGAATGGACTTTGGAGAGTGAGGAACAACAAAGAAATAATGGAGAAATTTAATGAAGTGGATATTATTACTGAAATAAAGGTGAGAAGACTGAGATGGGTATATGTTCAGCGAATGAGGAATGACAGGGCTGTTAAAAATGTCTTCATGTCTGGTTTGGGTGGATCTAGACCAGAGAACGACCCAAAAGGAGATGGCTTGTTGTTGTGGAGGATGATTTAAAGAAAACGAGAGTAAAGAACTGGAGGAACAAGGCACAGAATCGTGCAGAATGGAAGGCTAGCCTGAGACAGGCCCAGGTCCTAAATAGACTAATGCCAAGGAGTAGTAGAGAAAGTAGACAGATTGGGTGATAATTTTTTTGTCTTCCTTATTTCTTTTTTTGAATAGAAATATAGTTTGAGGTCTCCCATTCCTCTGGAATCTTTCCTTCAAGTACTGCATGAATCTGGTAGCCAAGACTTTGAATATAGTTGGTCCACTTTGTTGGATTTCTTCAGCCTTAACATGATCAAGTCATGTTAGGGCTTGAGGCTTTACCTTTATTTTTTTTCTTAAGAGTATGCTCTATTTCATCAGGAAGTACATCCGTTATATTGCTTCGTTTTGGGATGATAGGTTCTGAGACTTGGTATTTAGTTGTGTAAAGGTTATTATAGATATTCTGCACAATTTCGTCTATCTTTTTTTCTATTAGTTTGTTTTTCTCCATTTTGATCCTCTAGAGCAGACGGAATTGACTGTTTCTCCATTTTTTTCTGGCTGATTTTTGCCTGTGCTGCTTCTCTTAGTTTTTGTATCCCGAAAACTTTGTAGTTTTCTGGAATTCTTTTCCTTGGGATTTCTTTAATTCTTCTATGGTTTGAGATGTGAGTCGTTCTTTTTTCTTTTGTTTCAATTGTTTTTTTGCACTCATTGAATTTATTAGTAAATTCAGTATAGTTGTCATCTATGTAGAAGTTCTTAATAGTTCATTTGGTCTTGTCTATGTACTTTTTGAACTTGTGATAGTCTGTTTGTTTGGGCTGTCTTTTGCGGTTTGATGTTGCCCTGATATGTTCTTCTTTTTTGTGGTCTATTCTTATAATGGCTCTGAGAAGTTTGTGGTCAGAATCTATGTGAAATATGTTTTGCTTATTGTACCAACATTTTGTACCGGTCCTCTACAGTCTGTTAAAATGTAGTTGATTTCATATTTTGTGTATCCATTTGGTGATTTCCAAGTCCATCTTCTTCTTTCTGGGCATTTGTTGAAAAAAGTATTCATAATAAAGAGTAGCTGCAGCAAATTTGGCTAATCTTTCTCTTCTATTTCTCTCTCCCAGATCATTCGGACCTGTAAACTTTTTTTTTTCCACGTGCTATTTTGTACTAACAAAACAGCACGTGGAAAATGAATCAACAAATGTATATGTTGACTTGTAAGTTAATGCCTGTTCAAGATTTGTGTAGAAATTTTCTATTTCTTGATTATTGGCTACAGATATTGGGCATAGCAGGATATTAATTTTATTGCAATATTATTCTCTAATCCAGTTAGTAACACCTTTCTTTCAAATATGATGTTACAAGAAAGGATCAACTTGGTAAGCTTAGATTAACAATAAAACCCACTCCACCTTGTTTACCACTGTTCGAGGATGTTCCCAGGAATATCTGTGAGTCTGTACTATCTTGCTGTTAATTCTTTAAATCTTTTTTGTTTCATTCACTAGGAGAATATCTATGTTGATATTGGTTAGGTCTTTAATTAATAAATCTATTCTGTAGTCTCTTGTCAAAGTTTGAGTGTTGAGGGTACTGATTGCCAGTTTCAAAGATCTAATAGGTGGCTTGCCTTTTTCTTATACGATATTCTTAGAACTTCTGACCCCACTCAGTGCCTTACTGCTGCTGTAGAGAGGTGAGCATGGGCCACGTCCAGGACTTGGGGGCCGTTTTTGTTGCAGTAATAATAGCTTCTTTGCTGTAGTCGGATATACACTTCTCCTGACTAAGGTTCTGAAGTGTTCACCAGAGTCTGTTAGCATTATTGGATCCAGGACTGATGGTGGCTAGGATTCCCAACATCCCAGGCTGCTCCACATGGAAGTAGGGTTGGACTTTGCACCTCCATTTACTTATTTCCAAATAAATAAAATAAATATAAATGAAGTGGATATTAAACCCAGCATTATTTCAAAGCCGAATGTACAGTGGTATCTCGCTAATCCGAACCTCTGTAGTCCAAACCCTCCAGTAATCCGAACTGTGGTTTGAAAGAAAAAAAAGTGTTATTTATTACATATTATTATTTTGTGTACTATTATTTTTATTTAATAATTATTATTTTAACTATTATTATTTATTTTATTATTATTACAGTACAGTATTTTTTTCATACTTACGATTGTATGGTTATACGGGAGGCCTATTTTGATGTATTGTGTGTTCACGTTTGCTTTTTTATACTGTACAGTACGTACTGTATTGTCGGCATGAATCACAAATATACACAAAAAGAGGAAATTCAAAACGTGCATAATTTGGTTAAAAATATAAATCCAGATGATGAAATTTCACAAACAGATGTTATGGAATGGATTCCAGGTAGAACCGAAAGTGAAATCGAAATCAAATCAGATGCTTAAATTATAAATATGACGCTACATATTTATGATGTATTATGTAGAATCATCGTCATCATCATCTTCTAATGAATTAGAAGATGATGATAACGATGAAGAACTCGAAGAAAAAAAAAGTAAAACATGAAGAGGCAGCTGACAGTTTTAATATGTGTATAGAATGTGCTAAGGCAGAATGATACGTTATTCCATAAAATTTTGTTGCTAATGCAGCTCCGAGAAGAAGCATTCGAAAAAAGTTTAGCTTCGAAGAAACAAAAGAAAATCAGTGACAAAGAAATAAAAACCTTTTTTTGTGTGTGTGTGTGTGTGTGTTATTTTGTGAAACTTTTTTTGTGTTTTGTACAAGAAAGTGATATTTTTACGCAAATTAAGTTACGTACTGAACTATGCAATTTTATTAAATCAGAATCCTCAACAATACAGGTACAAGAAATTAAATTTTTTACTAAAATAAATTTGTGTACTGTATTATTTTTTGTTTTACATTACAGTATAGTAGCTTTTTTCTATCAGTTTCTATCATTGATGTACCATTAGAATCTGATTATTTTTGTCTTAAACGCTAGTTATTGTTGTCTCTTGGGGGAAAATTTGTTAATCCAAACGAGCACAATTTTTATTAGTTCAGATTAGCAAGATACCACTGTATAAACTATGAAAGTTTCATAAAAAAAAATGTACATACTTTATGCTTCGTTTACGTACATACTTTAGAATTCGCTTATGAAAAATACTCTGCCTGGTCTTTGAGGAGAACCTACCAGTTCGAAACAGCTGTCAGGTCAATGAAACCTTATCAAAATGGACCGATAGAAGGTGAATATATGGATGCTCGGGCAAGTGCTCATGTCTTCTAAGTGGTCTGTGCTAGGGAAACTCGTGAATGCCAGCGAGTATATTCCCATAAGCTCTCTGGTCATTTTTTTACAAAACTTTCATAGTTTCTACATTCGGCTTTGAAATAATGCTGGATTTAATATCCACTGATTTATATAAATTTGCATCGCCAATAAATAGCCAATTGTAAACAAACAGTCGTTTGCTTCCACTTGGCTATTTAATTTACTCAGGTTAATTTTTGTCATGTAGCTTATTATGTTTTGTTAAGAAGCCGCTTGGTTATTTGATTTATTCAGGCTAATTTTTGTTCACATACTTAAAAATGATTTCTTGTCAAGTTTACTTTAAATTATAATAAGGAGAAAAACTTTCTATAAATATATAAGTTACTTTAATCTAAATATTAATACTGAGAAACTATTTTGTATTATTCTAAGTAATACGTTTACATGTTATGGAAATAAGAGTAGAAATAGGAATATGTAGATGTGCACTTTGAAATTCTACAATAGATGAATTTGTTTCTTTTCTGCTCTGTTAGGTTTTGCACTTAATGAATAAAATGAACCTTCCTGCTCCATTTGGTCCAATCACTCCAGCACCTCCACTTCAACCAGATGCACCTATACCAGCTCCACAAATTACAGAAGTCTCTATACAAGATGATTCTAATCGAGATATGATAGAAGAGGAGGAGATGGATATGACAAGTCCTGAAGAATCTGAACTAGAAAGTGAAGAAGAGAGTCAGCAGTAAGAAACAAACTTAAAAAAACTTGTTTGGTGTTTTACAGTTAAAATGGCATAATTGAGTATTTTCTGCAGTAGATTAAAAAAAAAAAAGAATTTGAAATTCAGTTTGAAACAGAATCAGATGAGATGTGTTAAGATAAAGTTTTGTTTTAACAGTTCAGGTTGCATGTTAGATAAATGTAAATGAAGCTTCAGGGGACAAAAAATGGTAAGCTTCAAATTAAGCAAATTTTTAGCTCGTGCCTGACTAGTTTCCCTCCTTGAGATTCTCCATAAAACCAAAATAGCAGATGACCCTAAAACTCAGAAAAGCAATATTTATGGAAAAGTCACAGCATCACTAGTGATCTTTTCTCTAACTCATATTTGTTTTAAGATCCACCTTGTCAGGCTCCCTTCCCTCCCTACTAAGAAACCAAAAATGATGTATGCCTGCACATATAAGTCAGACATTTCTGTAATGCTGTACTTACAAATATGAGTTTGAATGGAGATGCTAGAATGCATGATAATGATGACAATTATTTGAAAGAGGTGAATTAGTGTAATTTAAAAAAAAGTTTGGTACAGTGGTAGAACTTTCAAGGCTGTGATAAGTACTTCACAGTACTAAATTGGAATTTGAGAAAAAAGACAGGAAAAGTACTTATTAAGTGGTAGGAGATGTAAGGAAGAAAATGAACGATGAAAAGAAACAAAGGAAGGTGTGAAGAATCATATATAGATACAGAAGGAAAGGATATATATGGTGATATATACACTATCTACCAATAATTGTCTGGACACTTTAGTACAATTGACCAGTAGGCGAACCCTAATATTGGGTATGTCCACCTTTTGGCTTTGACTATAGAATAACACGTATCCCACAGTAAATAACATTTTTATTCTGTAAATATTTCGTCTTATGTATCATATAAGACATCATCAGTACAACTAACAAACAATGATAGGAATTGAATTAAAAAAACAAGAAACAGTAGTGCATGCTTAAATTAGGATCCCTCTATGTATACAGTTGTGTGTACATGGATTACAAACTACTGGGCTGAAATTAAAATTACTTAAATTAAAATATAGCAGATAAATTGAATACAATTGAGGATAACAATTTCCCACACTTTCGGAATAGTGAGACAGTCATTTCGATTAAGATTAGGTCTATGAAGTAAGACTTTAGCACTTTCTTTATATAACTGTTTATGTTTGTATGTGGATCTATTGTAGTAACTAGGCTTTTTGCCATTTTATCCTGTGGTTAGCATTTTCAATTCCATGTTGTACAGCCAGATTTGTGAGATGTGATAAGGCAGATGTGGTCTTGATGTTCAGAGATACATTTATTTATAGATCTTCTTGTTTGTCCATAGTAAGACAAGCTACATGAACTTGGTATATGCCAGGTGACATCATTGGTGAGAGTTTGTCTTTTGGAGAAGGTAGCAAGTTGTGAATTTAGTTGATGGGTTTGTAGATAGCAATGAGTTTATATTTTTTCATAATTTTTGCCACACATTCAGAGATGCCTTTAATATATGGAATGGGAGTCCTGCAGGCTTTTTCTTGTCTGGGTTGATTTATAGAAGAGTGGCTAATTATTTTTTGGGTTGCTATTGGATTATATCTATTTAGTAAGGCTGTTTCTTTGATAATTTCCAATTTTACTTTTTGAGATTCTTCAGAAGAACAAATATTGTGTGCTCTGGATACTAAAGATTTTGTGATGCCATATTTTTGAGATGGATGGTGAACTGATGTATTATGGATATAATGACTTGACGCAGTTGGTTTTTCAGTAGACGGAAGTGGAAATGGATCCATCTTGTTTATGTTCATCAAGAAAGGAAATATCTGTTGATGTTTCCTTTTCTAGTGTGAACTTGATACGAGGATGCAGGGTGTTGATTTTTTATAGAAATGAGTAGAGTTCAGGTTCTGTGTGACTCCAAACTGCAAAGACATCATTGACATAGCATAGCCACATTGTTGGTTTCGGGTTGAGCAAAAATTCTGCCTTCTAGGTGTTCAAGAAAAAAAGTTGGCTAAGTTGTGTGATAAGGGTGAGACCATTGCTGTTCTTTATATATTTTATCTTTCCATGAGAAATAACATGATGCAGTTGCAAATTTGAATAATTCCACTATGTCAGGTGGAAATTTCAGGTTAACAATTCTACTATTTCTTTGTGACAGATATTAGTGAAGAGAGAGAGAGAGAGAGAGAGAATGTCAAAGCTCACTAACAAATGTGTATCTGCCAGTTTAATGTCTTTTATCCATGTATGAAATACTATGGAATTTTTTATCAAAGAAGCTGAGTGACCAGTGAGAGGATGGAGAAGATTAGACAGGAATCTTGATATTTTATATGTGTGACTGCCTATAGAATCTACAATAAGTCTGATTGGACAGTTATTTTTATGTAATTTTGGTGAACCATATATTCTGGGAGGTCTTGCATTGTGTGTTCTGAGTCTTTTCATCTTTTCTTCATCTATGGATGTTGTTTCATCCATTAACTTGTTGAGTTTTTTGAGCTGCCTTTTGGTAGGATTATTATTAAGCTGGGAGTAAGTATTGCGATTATGAAGCAGTAAATTCATTTTCCAATTGTTTGATTTAGCATCTAAGACTACAGTAGTATTGCCTTTGTCAGCTTTGGTGATAACTATATTTTTATTACGTTTTAGTTATATGATGGGCTATCCCATCATGTGATTGGAAAATGAGACTCCTTTTTATCTGATCTTCCTGAATTTCTTAGAAAAATTAATTCAATTAACCCAAGAATCAAATTTACCCTAGAAGTAGAAGACAACAATTGTCTTCCTTTTCTGGGTGTTCTCATTCTACATCAACCAAATGGCAGTTTAGTTCTCAAAAAAAAAAAAAAAAAGAAAAAGAAAGAAAGAAAGAAACCAACCTCATACTGGTAAATACATTGATTCTAACTCTCACCATCACCTTTGTCAGAAATAGGGTGTAATCACCTTAGTTGACAGAACTCATAAAATTTGTTCTACAAATTCTCTTTTAAACAAAGAACTGTTTATTATCAGAACTACCTCTAGTGCATCCTTGGAAACTGAGAATGAATGCCACTAAGAAGGAGTGAGGGCTCTCATAGGGTGGTGCATGATTGGAATGGATTAACATTGGATGCTGTGTGTGCAAGCAGTGTGAATGAATTCAAGAATAAGTATGATAACTGTTGCATGTAGTATGTGGTCTCCCTCGATGATTCCCTGGAGATCTCTTTTAATAATAATAATATTGCAAAAGTGGCTAAAATGGCTCATCAGATTACTTGGTTACTGAAGAACAGCCTGATGAGCAGAGATAAGCAGATTATTATGCCTCTTTTTAAGGCATAATAATCTATTTATCTTGACTGCTGTGCATATAGGTCACCCAGGTTTCTTGGGAATGAGGAAGAGATGGATAGGATCCAAATGTGAATGACCATAGTGGTAGCATTATGGTGAGAAATTGATTGATAGATGGAAAAGGGGGGGGGGTGATTAGACATTAAAATTAATTATTGAAAGGTTTTTACAGGATTGATACAGAGGAAATTTTTCAGAACAAGTCAGATGGTGGGGAAATTAGGAATTATTATTATTATTATTATTTGACACCTCCAGGGAGTCCAAAGACTCATCGAGGGAGAGTGTGCCAATAGCATCGAACGATTGGTCCCCTTCCAACTACTAACCGCACTCAAACTTACTTAACTGAGCCATTAGTAGCAGAGGCTCTACCAATCAACCAGCCTTTGCCTTCATCCTTGGAAATTGAACAAGGGTGTGATGACTAGATTTTTTGCTTGGAGAGTGGTGAACAAGCAGAAGAGATCACCATGATCTCTTTTGGGTGCTATGGCAGTGAATGAGTTTAAAGCAAAGTATGGTAGATATTGAATGAATATTGAATAGTGTCTAATGTTTAATGCTTCTTTTGATGAGTGCAGACTCCCTGGTGTTGTCTGCATAATAATAATGATAATAATGAGTGTTGTTTCAAGTGTAAGATTATATATGCATTTTGGACCGAGGACATTGCAGAAGAGTATTATATTGATGGGAATTTGCTGCCAATGATCAATGAAACTAGAGATCTGCAGTTGATAATGGACAGAGAATTGAAGGTTAAGAGCCAGATTTCTAAGGTTATATAAAAGGGAGCTTTCCCTTAATGAGTCTTTAGACTCCTCCAGTTAACCCACATAATAATAATATTCTCTGACAAATCTCAGTTGTCATCAACATTGCAGCAGCCACAGTAAATATGTTTCTCTTTTGGTTAAGAAACAGTGTGCATTTTATATGTAATTGATATACCATACACCCAAAGATTGTATTGTTTATGATATAATATATTATTATTTCCATAATCTATAAAAATCAAGACTGTCTAGATTGCTCACTGAACATATAGGATCTTCTGAAAATCATTTGTATCATAAGTCATGATGAAGACATTGTACTTATTGTTTATATGAATGTGCTGTTCAACTGTCAGGCAGCACTTGTTTTGTAAAACAATAGGTGCTGATATGCATTCATTGCCAGGAGGAAAATTTTCAAATTAAGATGATGATACTGCATCTGTATGTCATGTGTCACTGTTAATAAAGGTGCTGATATGACTTAATGTTACATACCATTCCCCCCCCACACACACAAATAAAAAACCAACTGGTGTCAGTTAATGTTTAGCAGTAGATTAATCTTAGTGTCTGAAGTTATCCTGGATACTTGGGCAGTTCAACAGAGAGAGGACAAAGATTTCAAGGCTGTAGTTTCAATCAAGTCAGCTAATTTAAAAAACCAGTTTGGTCATAACAATGAAAAATAGGTACTTCTGAACCCTGCTATATTTGACAGTAATTTCTCGATATCTCTTCTATTTGTCTTTTTCTGATTCTAAGGGCAGGTATGTGGTTGACCCAAATTATGATTTTTCCTTTTTTTTCAAATTGTATAAATTTCGAGTTCTAATTCAAGTCTAATTTTTCTCTACTCTTCGTAATTCTTCAATTTTTTTTTTCTTTTTTTTTTTTTTTTCATTTTTCTAAGTGTCATATTTTTTCTTCAAATGACTGCTGTCTGTGTACAATTGCATATATATTTTAATATGTCCTTATTTTAATAAATTGATTTCCATTTTTATTTATTTATTTATTTATCTTTTCGTTTGTTTCACCTGTGGCTTTATCTCTTTGGCTTCAAAATTCTTTCAGGCCTACCCACATGCCTTTTGAAACTGCTGTCGCTTTGAGATCTGTATTTTAAGATTAAAGATATATGCACGTAGTATTACTTAATATGGAAATGGGTGCTTCTGGAATAGAGGTATATTTACTTGCAGTGTGTAGAAAATGCTAGATCCTCTCTTATATATATGTTAAAGTTACCATAAGGTGCTTTGACCTTGTTAAATAAAAATCTCAGGATGAGAGATAGATGTAGAGAGTTTTTTTACCTTGGGTATAATATATGTTAAAGTATATGGTAAAATATTTATAAGCTCTGTATTACTTAAAACTTAGTATTTCTTAGCCTGGCTCCCACTGATGAGACCTTAATAAATGTCGAAACCGGTCTGGGTAGTGGCCCCTTGCCTTTAATACATAGCATCATACATCTCCTAAAGGAGATATGCTTTGCATTAAGGGTAAATATTAAGAATAGTGATCAGAGCTTATTCTACCTTTACCACGAGTTGCCTTGACTTGCACTACCTGCAGGGTCAGCTAGACTTGCAACACTTGCAAGCGCAAACTTGATTGACTTGCCTGTTTGCTTACTTGGGAAATGGAGTAAAAAACCAGGTTTATATTTAAAACAGCTTGGTATCTTTAACATATATTATACCCAAGGTAAAAAACTCTCTACACATATATATATATATACATAAAATTAATATTTAACTCACTAGAACCCGAGAAAGTATAACACAAAAAACTTTAATAAATCACAACTAGTTTCATCGGTGTCCCGACTTCTTCAGGTGAGTAAGAAATAACACAAAACTTATAAAACTAACAAGGTAAAAAACATGGACTTTCCAGCTTAATGAAAGGAAGAAGAATAGTAACAGTCATATTTGAATTGGTGACTGCGTGCTATTGTTAGCATGAGTTGAATGTGAGTGATGACAGCTAATTTTAGAGCGCCAGTACTGGATTACTGTGCTATGGGAATCAGGCAAACTGTAGCTCAGATTGTTGTTCATGTGTGAAGGGTCCAGAACTATTTCTTTGGATTCTACAATTCATCTTTCAAATTCATCATTACATATATACAAATTAGTTGTGCGGTCCCAATCAACTTGGTGTTGACGTTCTTCGAGGTTAGAGTTGGTGGAGAAAAGAACATGACTGGAAAGGGCGCTCGCTTGTGTTCTACTGTAGGAGATGTCACGTCTATGTTCCTCAAGACGTAGTGAAATAGATTTATCTGTCTGACCAAAATAAGGTCGACCACAGTTGCACGTAACTTTATAAACACCAGGAAAATGCAGTTGGTTGTGTTTTGGTTTTGGTCGACTCAGAAAAGAACGAAGTTTTGGCAGAGTTGTATAGTCGGTCTTTCTGTTGAATTTCTTCATAATCCTAGATAGTTTTGGGGTAAGAGAGCTAATAAATGGTAACTGTATGTGAGTGATAGGGTTGGATTCATCTTCTTGTCAAGGTTGTTGACATTGTTGAATTGTCTAAGATTACAGTTGCGTTCCTTTTATCAGCAGGTAAGATAATAATATCATTGTTGTTAGGAAGCAGGTGGATTGCTTTTCTTTCTGTCGGAGATAGATTATCTGTAGGATGACGACTGTTGTTTATAGTGAAGATGGCATCGATCCTAAGTAGATTCGCAGTTTGTTTTGGTAACTGTGCAGCCGCCTTTTCAACTTTTGTAAGAAAGAGTTCTTTAGGAAAGGAAGTCGGAGAAAGAACAAAGTTAAGACCTTTTGAGAGCACACTAAGTTCTGCAAGAGAAACTGTGTGTGAGGATTTGTTAATCACAACATTTTTTAAATTTTGTGAATTGATTTGAGGTTGGCGACTTTGCTCCTGTTTAAGTTGGTTGAATTTTCTGATAAGAATCCTGAGTCAATCCTAATAACAATATATATATATATATATTTTTTTTTTTTTTTCAAATTTAATTAAATTAATTTTTTTTTTTTTAATGTTGGGCCCATACACAAGAGGGTGGCTGATCAACCTATAGTATGTTAGTACTGCATATGGGTAGTGGGTTGGGAAAGAAGAAACTTTTTTACATTTGATTTAAAATCCTGCATATTGTATTTTTGGGTAATACGTTAGGGGAAGTGTTCCACGGTACAGCAGTAGCAGGGATTGAAGGAGAAGGTAAAGAAACTTGTTCTGTGGGTTTCAAGGTTTACTGTGAAAGAATGTTGGCAGCAGCTGTACATGTTCCAATGGGCTTAGTACAAAGTGGGGGAATTATTGATACTGTTTTTGATGAACATTTCCCATGGAAATATTTATAGAATATACAAATTGCAGAGACCAAATGTTTATGTGAAAGTGAGAGGAGCAAGTTGGTAAGAGATGGGTCATTTATCAGTCTAATTGCTCTCCTCTGTATTGAGTCGAGCATTTTGAGGGATCTTTTAGGAGCCCCCACTCCAAATGTGAGAACAGTATTCGATAGCTGGGAAGATTTGTATAAGGTTAACATCTGTTTAGATGTGAAACAAAAGAGAAATCCTAGTTTTTTGAAAACTGGGGATGCAATGGTTGTGATGTGTTTATGCCAGGAGAGGCCTGATGTCAGGGTAATTCAGACGAGAAGAGAAATCTCATCTTGTCTGAGAATTTGAGTGTTATCAAAAATAATACTGGGGGAATAATACTGGTTCTTTTTTTTGTGAGAAATAAGACAGAACCGGGTTTTACTAGCATTGATAATTTTCTTACATTTGTTTCAGTCTTCAGCATAGGCATTGAAGGAGGATGGAGTTCTTTATCTGAGCCACATTGGAGGATGGCTTGGAAGTCACAATTAAGGGCAGTAGTGGTTGATGTTCTGTGGGTTGAATTGAGTTGTGTAGGGTAGGGTTTGTCGAATGAAAGGGAGAAGCTCAATGTGCTGTCATCTGCAAAACTGGGTTGGAGATCAACTGAAATAGATCATTGATATACAGAAGGAAGAGGGTCAGTGAGAGAACTGAACCTTGTTGGACTCCAGAATTAGTTGGATGGTGAGAGGATAAGGAGCTGTCTACCATCACACATAGTGTGTGTCCAATCAGAAAGCTGGCAATCCATCTGCAGAAGTCCTGAGACAGTCCAAATGATAGGAATTTGCTTAGTAAGTCTTTGTGCCAAACCCATTCAAAGGCTTTAGAGATATCAAGTGCAACCACTTGGGATTCACCATATTTCTCATGGCATTTATCCAGAGATGGGTGATATATGAGAGTAGATCTCCTGTTGATCGGTATCGACAGAATCTGTACTGGTGGTCACTTAATAGCCAGGTACCTTCAAGGTAGAGTACGAGTTGAGAATCGATGGTTTTCTCCATCATTTAGATAGGACTAAGGTCAGTGAGATAGGGCAATAGTTAGATGGCAGCGATTTGTCACCCTTTTTAGGAATGATGAATACAGACCAAATTTTTGGGCTTTGGGATATACCAGTTGAGTAAGAGAGTATGTACAGATCGCATATAATAGGAGTCAGTTCTGGTGCACAGACCTTCAGGACAATTGGAGGAATGCCATCAGTACCAGGAGACTTTTTTGTGTCTAATTTAGACAATAGTTTTATGATCTCTTTCTGGTAAAAGGATACAGGGGGCATTGTATGTTGGGCAGTTGGAATGACTGGGGGGGGCGTTTGCCATTGTCAGTCATGCGTGCATTGGAGGCAAAGTGTGAAGCCAGGAGATTAGCTTGTCTGTGGGTGATGTTGCAATTCAACCATCTAGGTATATGATAGTGGTGAGAATAGTGTAGGGCAAAAGCTATGACCAGTTGCTTTGACAAGAGACCAAAAGGCATGGCTGTCATTTGGATAGGCTGCAAGTTTCCTGCTTTTTGCCCATTCAAATTCTGTTTTGGAAGCATTGATAATTTTCTTGCATCTGTTTTGGGCTTCAGTATAAGCATTGATGGAGGATGGAGTTCTTGATTTGAGCCATTTGTGGTATGCCTGATTTTTCGTTTGTACAACCTTGGCACATCTTTTGGAGAAATAGGGTTTAGATAAGGGATGGCAGTTCAGAGAAGTGTGGGGAATGTATGTTTTCACCAGTGAAGATTACTTTGGTAAAATGTTCAGTGCATATGTTTGGATTGGAAGACTGGAAACAATAGTCCAACCATGGGAATGAAGCATAGTAGTCTCAGAGGCTGTCCTATTTGACACTGTTATAATGCCAAACTACTCTTGTGTGGGAGTGGCTGTGTAAGCATTGTTGCATGGGAGAGGAGATGAGCACTAGGTTGTCGTCAGAATTACCCAGGGGAGCTCACTACATTCACTGCATATTTGGAAAGGTCATTGGTAAGGAAGAGATCTAGGGTACTTGGGGGAGTGGTTCGGGCATCTGGCATTCTGGTCGGCTTGTGAACAATTTGTGTAAGGTTGCAAATGTTTCAGCATCTCTGCCTGCAGGATCTGTACAACTGGAAGAGGAAGGCCAGTTGGTGTTATGGGCATTAAAATCACCTAGGAGGATGATTTCACTGTTAGGAGAGTGAGACTGGAGAAAATCAACTTTTAAGGAGAGGAAATTAAAGAGTTCATAGTGGTTGGTGATATTAGGAGAGTGATAGAGACAGGAGATGAATTTGACTGAGTGGGGGAGGGATATTTTCAACTAAAGAAGGTCAAAGTTTAGGTACTCTGGCAGGGTATGTCAGAGTGGATATATGTGCAGACGCCACCGCCACCCTTGGGTTGAAAGGAGTTAAATAGTGTATAGTTTGGAAGGGTGAGATGGATAGTGCTGGGGAAAGGCGAGATTTGAGTTTCTGTTAAAAAGAGTAGGTGGGGTTTGGTGGTCTGCAGATGGTAGTGGACACTATTAAGGTTGTAGTTGAGACCACAGATGTTGGTGAAGTGGATATGCTAGGTTCTGTGAGGCATGGATTTGACTACAAGGGTCTTACATGTTTCCTATGCAGTGCCTGCATACTGGTCTCCTTGGTGGCTTGGTTTTTGCACTAGTTTATTTTGTTTATAGACTATGATCCAAATGTTGTCTCCATTTTGGCATTTTTCTTTTTGTTGTCTTCGGAGTTGGCATCTTTGTTCCCTCTGGACGAAAGTTAAATTAGGTCAAGCATGTGTGTGCGATTGGGGGGACAAGTGTCCTTTAGCTTGTTATTTATCGCTGTTGCTGATGCTTCAGAATAAGATGTTCTTTGTACCCTTTCTGTGGAGGTTCCATCCTTGCAGTCTACACTCTTAAGATTTCAGTTTGTGTTTTGGTAAAATTCAGATCTTACTACAATGTAATATGACCAATGTTTCATCTCTTCTTGGGAGTTTCACATAATCAGTGGCTGCAAATCTAGAACTTCAGAAAAACATGAAACTGTACTTTCAGATCCATCAGCAGTGTTATCACTGTCCACACCATATCTCAGATGGCTTAGGGATTGGTAACATACTGGACATGGTACTTGTATTGTGGCTGATAATTTGGATATCTTATTACTTGTTTTTGACTTTGCAGAAAAGCCAAAGATGTTTAACAATGGAAGTAACAATGTAATAGTCTCTGGGCTTCCTCTTGTATTCTTTCATGGTCAAAGGCAGAAAGTGATTAAAATGTTGTTTTACAGATTGCAATGTCACTTCACCACACTGAGTTTGCAGTGTATATATACATTCATCCTGCAAAACAGGAAAATTGACCAAAATACAGATGCAATTAACAACCATTAATAACCACTCTGAGGCATTGTATAATTCCATTTTCAAATAGTTGTGATTAAAATCGCACATTCTGCCTTTATTCGATAACAAATAAACAACTACACCAAAATGTGCTCCCAAACGTTACTTTCCATACATATTACCAGTTATGAGATAGCATATGTTAAATCACATCAACACAGAAATCAGATGTGTTGCAGTAGCCATATGTCTACATGCTCTCACTCTCATTGTGGGAGATAAATCGTCTTTTGGACATTGACAACAGTGCATGCGTTTGCCACTTAATGTGGTGATGTAATCTTTGTGCATTTTCTTAATCTCGAGCATTCTCCAGAGTATCGCATTTCACCTTTGTGCTGCTGATTGGATGTGACTTAACTTTTTTTTGTATATCTTTTTTGTTTTGTTTAGTTTGCTTTTCTTTTTGTATTCAAAACAAACGTGTGCAAAAATCAGTTACTTTTGATAAAGGCAAATTCAGTATTGTAGAGTGTAAATATCAATTTGCTTTATATAGCTACATTTATCTATTTGTTGGCAGCACTAGTTGGTGTGGGTGACAAGGTTGTCACCTGCATTCACTCAGCTGAATAGTGATTGCTATGCAGACCTTGCTGAAGTTGAGGGAGTGATAAAATGTCCTTTAAATGGCATCTTCATGTTTACATGGCAGATAGTATAAACAAATGCTAAATTCTTTGACTACTTTAGCTTTGCCTCACAAAGTGATAGTTGTTCTGATACAGAATACTCTTTAGTATGCACTACTGACAATAGCTGCAGAAAGAGATTTTTATTTTAAATAAAAATGGGTACATTTTTTTACACAGTTTTCTCTTTGAAAAGTGAACATTAAAATGCCAGCAAAATACTAAATCTTTAAAGGAAGTCATTATTATTTATTTATAGTGAATATAATATGAGAATGGGATGTCTTAGATGAAAACACACAGGAATTAAGATTGGAGGCAGAAAAATAAATAATTTAAGATATGCAGGTGATACAACTGTGATTTAAACAACAATAAAACAAAGTGATGGCTTCTGTCAAATTGGGTGAATTTATATGATTGAGAGAGAGAGAGACAGACAAGGTGATTGAAAGTTATATGAAAGTGATTGATTTACTGGGGTCCGCAATAAGAAATGATGGTCACTGTGAAGACTGCTCTGTTTTTATATTCTGTTTAGTGGTCAGTGCCTTCGAGCATTGATTGTTAAACAGAAGTTAATGTACTTTGGATGTATTATGCAAGCAGATGAATCATTGAAAAAAACAATTATATTGGGAAAGGTTGAGAGCTTGAGAAGGACAGAAGACAGCAAAAGAATTGGATGGGCATCATAATGGAATTTATCAACATTAAATTACACCTGTTTAAATAAGTGAAGAGACTAAGTTGCAAGTGTGAGTGTATTTCAATATCAAAAAAAGTCAGAAATGACTAGCTACCATGTAACAAGTCCCACATTCCTGTGCTTTCCCAAAGAGGTGGAATCCCTAATTATTTTCGCGAAATGTATGATGTGTATTTAAATTGCACATTCCTTTCAGGTAAAATTCTGAGCTTTAAATCAATCTTTGAATCATCTGAAATGTTTTAGAGGACAAAAGAAATGTTTTTTTTTTTTTTATGATTGGCTGTTATATTGTAAACTTCAAACCAATCAAAACTAAATTGTCTCCTATCATGTATCTTATATTCAAATTAAAAAGTAAGTATATTTTGAATGGAATGAACTGAGAAGCAAATGCCTAACTTTCTGTTCATTTGATGAGTGGAATGGAATCTGCTTTGAATTAAAGTGTACATGGAATTATCTGTTATTAGTCAATTATTATTATTATTATTATTATTATTATTATTATTACCAGAGACCTCAAAGGAGTCAGGATTCATCAAGGGAGGCCACATATTGAACACACCATCTAACATCATTTCTTGAATTCATTTGAATTCAAGAAATTATATGTTACTTGAATTTTCATTACCTGCACTCACCACCTCCAAAGGCAAGCTATTTCAATGATACACTGTTCTATAAGAGAAAAATCTTGCTCTCACCCCTTTCTTGACTGCATTAATTCATTCTCAACTTCCATGGATGCTCTCTTGTTCTTTGCCCACCCTCCTTAATATGAAAAATTTCATCTATTGATATCCTGTATGACCCTTTAAGAAGTTTGTAGGTCTCTGCTATATGTATATCATACCACCCCTCTTCTCCTGTTTGCTATTACCTGCAGTCTACAAATTCTCAGTCAATTCTCATAATCTACATTCCAAAGTTCTCAATATCATTTTTAACATACTCTTTGCACCCTCTGCACAGTAACTGTATCACCTCTGAAACCAGGAGATCAAATCTTCTCACAGTAAACCAGGTGAGGTTGTTTCAAAGCCTTGTAAAAGAGAATGACTTCCTTATCCTTACATGGGATGTTTCAGCATTGCAATTATCCTCTGACTTGTGTTTGCAATCTTTACTATACAGTCCCTGAACTTCAACTTCCTGTCTACTAAAACTCTAAGATCTCTAGCCTGATCAGTTTCTGCTAGCATAATCCTGCCAACATAATATGCTGTTAGATATCTCATTATACCAAAATGCACAACTGCATGTACTGACATTGAACTGATAGCCATTTTCACATGTCCACAGTAACTCAAGTCTTCAGGTCATTCTGTAGGTGCTGCATGTCAGTTATATTCCTGATTACCTTGGCTTTCTTTTCATCATTAGCAAATAGCAGTATATTTCCTGTCAAATCCTTCCCGATATCCTTAATGTAAATATTGAATAACAATTGACCAAGGACTGATCTCTGTAGTACAGCACTAGTCACCTTAAATCCCTTGCAGACTTGCATGCACCACTTTCTGATACCTGTTAGTGAGCAATCCTCTTATCCAACTAATTGTTTATAATCTAATCCCATATCCTACAATTTATGTAACAGCTTTCCATGTTGAATCCTGTCAGAAGCCATAGCAAAGTCCAAAAGTATCATGATGTATCCATTCCTCTTGACTAATTCAACCATAGCATTATTATAAAATATGAGCAGTTTACTCAAACCTTCCCTTAGTAAACTCATGTATCATTGCAAAATGTAGATTCTCTATTACACTTTTTTTTATATAATCTTTGTCAAGTAGCTTTATTTTATCCTCCTACATGTTTCGCCAATTTTTCTATTGGCATCCTCAGGGAATACAAACTAGTAAGCTAAAATGAAGGTTACAGACTAGGTCATTTTAGCTTACTAGTTTGTATTCCCTGAGGATGCTAATAGAAAAATTGGCAAAACATGTAGGAGGATAAAATAAAGCTACTTGAAAGATTATATAAAAAAAAGTGTAATAGTCTTATGAATAATTGTCAAGAAAAAATTCAACATGTAGATTCTCTGTTAGCCCCATTTCTGTAAGAGCTCTTGCCAACTTTTCTAAAATCTTCACCACCATTCCAGAGATACTGATAGTTTGATACTTACACACATCACCTTTATGCAATGGCATCATACATTCTTTCCACTCCTATGGAATCTTCCCTGTGCTGAGATCCAAATTATACATCCAAGTAAAAGGAACAGCCAGTTGAGCTGAACACTTTTAGCATCCATGCTGTCCCATCAATCCCTTTTGCTGAATTCTGTTCAGTCTGTGCAAAAAACTAGTACCTCCACTTTATACACCTCAGTTTCTTCTGCCAGTTTAGAGGTAGCATCAATGATAGTTTGATGCTACCTTTATCTTTGCATCTGCCACCTGCATACCATCCTCATTCAATAGTCATTATTCCACATTCAGTTATTTACTTGTAGCATAATGATTGTTTATGAGAATTTGTGTCTTACACATAGTTCTTACCACTCACAACCAGATCTGATTTTTCTGACTTTTCTGTATTAGGTCTCGTACCAGTAAGTAATTTGCCCAGATGCTTGTTACCAAACACATTAAAGTGCAAGCTGTCGCTCTTACATAAAGCCATAATTTCCTCAAACTTGCTCCACACATCCAAAAACTTGCAACCATTCCTTCTACACAGCTTGTCTGTCTGATTTTTGCCATCATAGCCCCACTTAATTCATTACTGCCTTTTCTTGGTTAAAAATTAATGATTTTCACTCTCTCACTCTTCACTTTTGCTTCTTCCAACAGTCCTTTTATGTCTTCTCTTATACTGTATTTATTGCTAATTAAATCATTTGTACCTATGAGAACTACCATGTATTTTTCTTTTCTGTTTTCTGTTGCATTCATTAAATATTTGATTTTTGCAATTAGAAAACTTGAAGTAATAACACAGTTATCAATAGCATGTTTTATAATTGAATCACTGTACCACTGTGCCAGACAAGTTGGCTGAGTGGTTAGCATATCTGCTCTCCAGCCAAAAGTCTGGGGGTTCAAATTCCGCCATGGATGCTTGTGATTGTCTGTGAAAATACTAGTGGTGGTGATGGGCAGTAGATAGCATTGGTGTAGATGACAATGGTAGTTGCAGTTTGTGGATTGAGTGGTAGAGACAGAGTTGTATAGGTAGGTGTCCTTCCTCAATGAGTCTTTGGACTCCCTTGAGGTGTTCCCTAATAATAATAATAATAATATAATGTCCTTTTTTATGTTCTATTTTACCTACCTAGTTATTGTTACACAGTCAGATTTTACCCTTCAATGGTTTGTTTCTCCTTTTGATGCATGCCTCTCTAATCACTTTTCTATTTTTTTCTCATTCCCATGTCATCTGTCTAATAGTTTTAGTCTTGCTATTTAGAAAGTTAATTCATTTTCAATGTCCTCATTAATTTCAGTACTAGCATGTTTCTTTCTGTTCATTTGGGCAAGATTCTTTATTACTACTGTATTGTTCTTGGGCGAAAAAATTTTGGTGCCATTTTGCAGTACTACTTTAATTTTGCAGTATTTCAACAAAATATCAGAAAATATAACAAATATGATAAAAAATTTAGCAGTAATATAATATAAAAGGTGTCCTTCCTCAACGATTCTTTGGACTCCCTGGAGGTGTCCCCTAATAATAATAATATAATGTCCTTTTTTATGTTCTATTTTACCTACCTAGTTATTGTTACACAGTCAGTTACAAAAAGAGTGCTAAATAAACTGACTTTTCATGATATAGCCTCAAATCAAGGGGTGCTTAAGGGTCAAAGCTGTATAACTGAGAGGAGACCTCAACATAGCCTTTAAAGGAATGCGGAGAACCGACCAGGGCTTCTGACTAATGTCCAATACTCACCTTCTCATGGTGCACCCTGTTGGGTATCTACTTGGATACTGAACGAACGAGGATGGGCTGGCAATTTGGGATTTAGCTGACCAAATTGTATTCTTATTGGTTAAACCAAAATAAAAAATGATGGTACAACATGACAAAATTTCATGCCAGCTGGGGTGTCGCCCAGTTAAACAAGGCCCCCGTTGTTTTCGCCAGGGAACCAGGGCGAACAGCGATAAGTCAGCTACTGGAACAAATCTGAAAACAAACCCCAACTCAACATCACCAGAGTTAAAGATTGGTACTATCAATGTATACTTGAGAAACGGTTGAGAAGAATTGTGGAAGAAAAGCTTGGTGAAGAACAAGCTGGATTCAGGCCAAACAGAGGCTGTCAGGATCAGATCTTCACTTTACGACAAATAGTCGAGAAAGCATGGGAATATAACAAAGATCTGTATTTAAGTTTTGTCGATTTGGAAAAGGCATATGATAAATTGCCAAGAAAGAAGCTGTTCAATACGCTGCAGTTATATGGTATCAATGGGGCATTATATCAAGCAGTACTTAGTCTTTATTTGAGTTGTAAGTCAGTAGTTAGAATTGAAGGAAGTACAGGAAGATGGTTTAATGTTAAATCTGGTGTGAGACAAGGATGTACATTATCCCCTCTGTTATTCATTATCTATATGGATCACATTATGAAGGAAAGTAGTATTAAACATGATATCAAAATTGGAGTTGTTAATGTCAGCTCTTTGCTTTATGTGGATGATGTTATACTTTTAAATAAATTCGCTGCAAGTCTGCAAGATTCTCTGACTAAATTGAATAACTGTTGTAAAGATATGGTATGAAGGTCAGCAATAAAAAGACAAAGACAACGAAAATAGGCAGAATCATTGAAAATGTGAACTGTGTTGTGAATGGAGAACCTGTGGAACAAGTAAAACATTTCAGCTACTTAAGCACGATTTTTACTGAAGATGGTAAATTAAATATAGAAATAAACAACAGAATCAGCAAAGCTGCTATGGTGGGAAGTCAATTGAATAAATTCATATGGAATAAGAGAGAAATTAGTCAGAACCCTAAATTAGCTGTATACAAGCCAGTGTTCAAACCAGTTTTAACTTATAGATCTGAGAGCTGGGTCAGAAGTAAGACACTTGGCCAAAGACTAGAGACCGCAGATATGAGAGTCCTGAGAAAGATTATAGCCATGAACAGATGGCATCAATGGCAATATCATATTAAAAACGAGGATATTAGGAAAGAACTTGATATTGTCAGCATCCAGGAATGCGTTAGCAGAGCTAATCTCAGGTGGTATGGTCACCTAAACAGAATGGGCGAGGAAAGATTAGCAAAACAAGTGTTCTCTGCCAGGTTGGCAGCAAAACGACCTAGAGGAAGACCAAGATATAGGTGGATTGATAAGGTACAAAGTGCCTTAGACGATAGAAATATAAGATCTGATAATGTTGGAGTTTTGACAAGTAACAGACTGATTTGGAGGAAAATTGTAGATAGGAAGTTAGTAATGATATAATTTTTTCATGTAGTACTATCATATGCTGTACACCCCTTGTGGGTACATGGCAGGAATTTGATGATGATGGTGGAGCCTCAAATCCAGTATGTGTTATTGCTTTCTGCTGTTTTGAAGAATTTTTATTCTCAAATTCACTTTTCCTCTTTCCAAACTTTAAAGTACTGTACATATTTGAGGACACAAATATGTACAGTACTTTAAAGAATTTTATATCAAACTGATAATGAATGCTGAACAAGATAAATTACAGCATTTTGGCCCAGCTGCATGTTATAGACTGATTCATTAATTTCTTTTGAAATGAATCTAGAAATAGCAAGTTTTTTCAAAATTCAAACATGTATATAATATTCTGTGACGTAAAATTTAGTTACTGAATGAAAAATAAGCTACTCTGATTCAGTTATTAGAAATCATTTATACTAGTTAAAATGTTGGACATTGTACATGTCTGAGTCTCAGTCAGCAACCTACCACTGAAGTATATGCATCCCAGTCACCTTATTTTTGTAGTAGGACATTTAATAGTAATAGTAGTAGTAGTAGTAGTAGCAGCAGAAAATTTACTGCTGTCATAAAAAGCAGGGGGTTTGTAAAATGAATAGTTGTAAAGTAGGAGTCTACTATATATGTGGAATGTCAAGCTTCCAAGCAAAAAAAAAAAATTGTTGTCGTGTAATTTTTTTAAATGTGATAAAATGGAGTTTTAATTATCTGTGAAAGATTGACTGGTAGCTGATTGGTGGGATGCAGTACCAATTGAATTTTAAAGTGACTATTATTATGCAGTATTTTTTTAAAATACATGCAGTGTGATCAGCCTTTAATACCAAGATACATATTTTCCATTGGTAGAATTTTTTAGGGTTGTTCTGAAAAGATGCTTGTACATATCTTATATCATTTTGTCTACTGTATGTTAATCAACAGGACTGAAGAACAAAAGTCAAATGAAAACATTTTCATTAGGTACTGTTAGCATCTAAAATCATTTCTAATTATCTATGCCATTGAAGTATTGCACAACTCTGGCTAGAGAGCTTTGTTCACTAATGCTTATCACTTTGTTGAAGTATCTTGTTTCATTTCTTCACTAGTGTATGATTGTTTTTATTTTATTTTTTTATTTTATTGTTGGTAAAAAAGCATCCTTCAGAAGGTATGATCAGAAAAAGTACATAAGTCAAAACCTGGAGGTATGGTGGCTAGGACCAGAGGCAAACCACTCAGGAAATTGACATGACATAACTTGGTTATAAAAATGATAATTGAGAACATCCCGCACTACATTTTGCTGTATGTGCTGAGTCCTCACCTGTTGGAAAAATGCATCCTAGAAATCCATTCTCATGCTTTTGAGAAACAAGATAAATTATTCTTCAAGAGAGGGAGGAGGTGGACAAATTGTCGACATTGTAATGGTTTCTCCATTCAGTTTAGACCCATTTTTGTTTAAAAACAAAAATGGGTCTAACAATACCATGTGCTGATAGAGCACACCAAGTTTTATATTTTTAGCATTGTAATGGATTCACTGTTATTTGTGTGGCTTTTCTTGTCACTTTGCATGTTAATTTTTTGTGCACTGTCATGCCATTATGATAAAACTGGATCTCGTCAATACTGTACTATTTCATAGTTCTTCAAGAGTATTGTCCAAAAACTTAGGTGAATATCATGATAGTCAACTCTTTCGTCTTTATCAGCATTGCCAAGAGATTTTGTGTGAAAACAGTTTCATGCAAATCTCAGTATATTAAGAGTTTTCCCAGTCTGGTTGTTTATGGATTTTCTGGAACTTGGAATGCTTGTTTCAGAATGAACCGTATTTTCTTACATTCTGTCAATATATTCACTTCAATCTTATGTACTAATCTATTTATGCAGGTCTGCCAGAAGTTTTGCTACTCAAAATGCATTGAAAATTCATGCTCAGCTTGAATAACATTTGCAGTCAAGTAAAATCTTTTTTGCAATGCAAGTACTCTGTTGTGTACACTATCTTATTTAGTACTTATTTCCTGAAGTTACAATGTAAGCAGCACATTCTCCCAAGCATGCTGAGCTATAGATACCAAATGCTATTATATCCATTTTGTATTTTGATAAATAAATATTGATTTATTGTGCTCTGACACAATTCTGTTAGTGAATACAGTGGATGTTTATATTTTCATGTCAAAGTAGTCAAATGACTTTTTTACCTCCCCAGTGGATTCTGTGACAGGTATCCATAGCAAGATCAGCACAACATAGTTGGCTATAGTAGTGGAGATAGATATGATCATAATGCGCTGAAATCTTAATTACACTTGCGAGAACCTTACTAAACATCATGAAGATATAAGAATTCTAACTGATCTTGTATCAGTTAAAATGCATAACTGAGGGTTTGACTCGAGTGAAAATTAATAATGGCATGAATTTTAGTAGCTTCTAATGCAGCAGAAAAAACCCTTTCCTTCATCTTTTAAACAGTCATTATGTTTTAAAATTTGTTTGACCTTTTTTTTTCTTTTATTGATAACTTACTCTCCTCCACCCCACAGTTATGTTCAGTACAAAGGATAACTGTCAAATAGATTTTCTTGTGTTATTTTAGGAAATTAGATCCTCTTGTATCAGTTAAGAGACCTACTAAAAAAATAAAAAAGAAAATCAAAAAGCCAAAATTGCAGCAACTGTTAGGTGCTCCCTCTTCAGGATCTGTAACAGCCAGTGGTCAGCGTACTAATCCCAAAGATGTGTTTGAAGCTTCACAACCAGTAGAAGGAAGCAAGAAGATTCATTTTAATATCAAACCTTCTTTAAGTACTGATGCAACAGAAAAAATAGGTATGTGATGATTTAAGGACTACTTGCTGTAGACTGTAAATGTATACTTATAATGTGCAAATGAATATTACTGTTATATCATGACACTAAAGATTGTATAACATTTTATCTTCTGATTTTGCAGTAGTTATTAAATTATACTAAATAAGCTAAGGCTTGAGTATATTATGTTTGTAAATGGTATTTGTTCTCTAGTTGGTTTGCATGTCATACTGTGTGAAAACTACCACTTGAGTATGAGACTAGTTAACTCATCCTTAGTTGAAAAGTACATAAAAAGGTTTCTGGAAGCAGTTAATAATATATTCCATTAGCTTCCTTTCACAAAAATGCATAATACCTATTAGATGACATTTGCTATATGCACTTTATTTTCTTGATCCGTTGCTTATGAACATGATTATTTTCTTAAGCTTTTTGATAGAGTCAAGAGAATGATGGAGACTTTGCACTAACCATTATTCATGCAATACCTATCACTACTTCTTGAACTTGTTCACTGAAAAGGCACTCACAAGTGACTCTGGAAACCCATTCACTACCCTCCAAGGAAAAAAAAAAAAAAAAAAAAAAAAAACTAGTCCTCATGCCCTTACTAGCAACACTCTTACACATTTTCTGGAATGACCCTTGTTCTCTCCTTTCCTGCCATGTATTGAATAAAAGTCTTCTGTTCCTGCAGTACCTCACTGACCACCCATCATCTTTTCAGTAGGTTTTGATGAAGTGGTTGAAGAAAATATTAAAAGAATTGCTAGAGTCTAATTAATACATAAAAATTTAATTGAGTTATTAGCTGCCTGACGAAGAGGAAGAGATTCAAGAGATTCAATTCCTGCCATGTATTGAATAAAAATCTTCTGTTCCTGCAGCACCTCACTGGCCACCCATCATATTTTCAGTAGGTTTTGATGAAGTGGTTGAAGAAAATATTAAAACAATTGCTAGAGTCTAATACATGAAAATTTAATTGAGTTATTAGTTGCCTGACGAAGAGGAAAAGATTCAAGAAGTGGTAGCTGTAGAAACTTAATCAGTAGAATAACCAAGGTTTTAACATTTGGATAGTTACTTATTGAAAATGATCTGAATAAAGAAAGACACACTAAAGTTTCAATGACAAGGGATGCAAATGCTTGTTATGATGAATTCATAGTGAAGAATTTATGGAGACACAATGCACTTGTTAGAATAATTACTTAACATTAAAAAAGTAACATTTGACGTTTTGACCTCTGTATTGAGGTCATCATCACGAAAACATACATATGTACAGGATACATGACACTGCACTATACAAAAGTAAGATGAATCTAAATGTTTGTTAATCATTTGCCCTAGCCTGACCTCTGATGCAGAAAAAAAAAATGATAGATGGTACATCCTGTTTCTCCTCTGTAAGGTAGGCTACAGGTACATTGAATTTTGTAAACCCCTGGGTGGGCAAGGTATGGAAGAGGAGCTTTGGAAGAGTTGAGTAAATTTCTTAATTTAGCAGGGGGTTTGTCTTAATATTGTATGTAAGTCGTGTTCTATTTTTTCCGAAATGCCTCTGATGTAAGGTATGTGGCTATGGCATTCTTTAATCTTTTTTGCTTTTAATGGCATTTTTATGGAGGATTTTGTGAACTGTTTTTTTCATTGTAGCCATTTTTTACAAATGTTTGGTTAATGATTTCAAATTCTTGGTTCAGAGCTTGTTCATTGCAGCAAATTGTATGCACCATCCCAATTAGAAAAGATGAACACAAACGACACATTAAATACCTCCACTATGGTAAAACAGGTCTATCAGACCATGCACTCCAAACATGTCATAGAATTAACTGGAAAGGCACCAAGTCCCTACACTGACCAAAACCTGGTTTGAAAGAAAATTTAAAGAAGCTTGTGAAATGTTGAAACATCATTCAAATGTGAAATATCTCATGCAGTGTCATGTAGCTTGTATCCTGTACATATGTATGTTTTCCTGATGATGACCTCAGTACAGAGGTCGAAACATCAAATGTTACTTTTTTAATGTTAAGTAAAGTGAAGTAATTATTCTAATGTGTGTTCTGTCTCCATAAATTCTTCACTATGAATGTTTACACGGTGGTCGGCATTCACTATGAATGCTGACCATCGTGTAACCTTAAAAGAAAGAATTGTTATTATGAAGTTCATATGGAGAAATGGCACTACACTCAACAAACACAAACAACATTGGACATCTTCATTAATAAGAATCTTCAGACTTCATGTTAAATCAAACATCTAGCAAAGATAAAAGAATCTGTGAATGTCTGATAATAGTTTAATATACTGTTTCTTTTTTGTTTCCTATTTTTAACTTTTTGTTTCTGCTGTTAATTTTTCATAATTTCATTATGAATATACATTTTATTTTTATGATGTTTATAAGTTGGTCTTCATATTATGAAACCAGTCTTGTGTTTTCTTTATTTGTTTCAATTATTCTTGGAAATATCGCAAGTTACGTGCATTTAGAGTTCTGCAACTTTTATGTCGAATGTATTATTCATATAACTTGAAGAATTAATATATGGTACAACTTAAATGACCTTAAATGTTTCTGACAAATTTATTTTATGCAGTATGTTTTACTTGATTGATAGTGTTTTCAATTGCAGATATATTTGAAACACCTAAAACAGTGGAAATAGTAGAAGGAGGATTTGGTGTGATTGCACCGCAGAAGGTAATGTCTGAAGAAGAAGCAGAAAAAGAATCTAAAGGAGAAGATGCTTGGGAAAATTTCAAGTTCATCACGCTTGCTGAACTGGAACGAAATAAAATTTCTCAGAAAGGTTAAAAAATATATATATTTGGATAATTAAAAAAATTATGTTTGTGTGTTCATTGCATTTATAACAATATAAACTTAGCAAAATTGTAACATACATCATAATAGTGGTTTGTGCATATTTTGGAATCACTATATTACATTCATGATTAATATATTGCCTTTTATAAAAATTAGCTTCTACTATTCAGTACCAAGTTATTTAAAGGAGACAGCAGGATATGATATTTTTTCGAACAGTTTCTTTCCAAACTAAAATTGAGATCGTGCTACAGTTGCTCATTTGTGTAATCTCACACTCTATACCAGACAATCTAGAATCTGGTTTTTATTGTCTCCCTCTAGCTCCACATTTTAGTTTATATCTATTTTCATCCATGGTGCTGTGGTGGGTTTTCCCACCACAGCACCAGCTATCTCCTCTTGGAACTTGGATCATAATCTTGCATGTTCATTTGGAGGTTCAGGATACTATGATGGTACTACACAATCAAGTTTCCATTATTTCTAATCTCCTGTCAACAATTTTCCTCCAAATTAGTCTATCCCTTGTCAGCACTCCAAGAGCACTTTGGACTGCATCAATCCACTTAGATATTGGTCTTCCTCTGGGGTTTTTTCTGCTTCCATTCCATTTAAGTGACTATACCAGGTTAGCTCTGTTCAAGCATTCTTGAGTGCTAACATTGTCAAGTTCCTTCCTAATGTCTCCATTTTTAATATGATTCTGCCATTGATGTCAGCTGTTCAGGCCCTTAATTTTTCAAGATTCTCATAATCTGTGGTCACTAGTCTTTGATCAAGTACTATTTCTAACCCAACTCTCAGATCCATAACTTAAAGCTGGTTGCTCAAACTGACTTGTATACTGTTTGTTTAATGTTTTAGCTAATTTATCTCTTATTCCATATAAATTTATTCAGCTGGCTTCCCACCATACCAGCTTTGCTTATTCTGTTGTCTCTTTCCATATTTCATTTGTCATCTTCACTAAAAATTGTGCCTATATAGCTGAAATATCTTTACTTATTCTATAGGTTCTCCATTCAGAATCAGTGGAAGTTTTCTGTGTTCCAGCTTATTTTCATAGTTTTGGTACTTATGGTACTTATTTTAGGGCATTATGCTGATTCATGCCAAATAGGTTACAGCAGTAATTCAGTTAAAGAGGCTTTCTGTTTAGGGCTAAATTTGATATTTCTGATTCTAATATCAAGTTCAGTGCCACTTTCTTTTGTAATAGAGAGTGCACCCTTGTCTTATACCTGATTTTCCTTCAAACCACCTTTCTGTACATCTTACAATTCTAACTGCTGGCTTACATCTTAAATATAGACTGTGTATTGCTCTCAATAATGTTCCATTTATCCCATATAATTCTGGCATTCTGAACAACTTTTCTCTTGGTACTTTATCATATGCTTTTTCGAGATCTAAAAACTAAAGTACATATTCATGTTATATTTTCAAGATTTCTCAAGTATTTGTTATAAAGTGAAAATCTGATCCTGGCATTCTATTTGGCTTGAACTTAGCTTGTTCTTCTCCAAGTTTCTCTTTCACAATTTTTCTTAGCCTCTTCAATTATGTTGGCATAAATTTTACTTGGAACACTTAGAGGAAAATCCATCTGTAATTCTCACATTGTTTTATTTCTCTTTTTATAAATGGGAACTATCATTGCTGTAGTCCATTCATCTGGAATTTGACTTTGTGGCCAGGCCTTCTTGAATGATTCAGTTTTATATCCACAAAAATGGAAGTATAAAAGTATAAAACTTTTATACCTCCATATTTGAGCCTTTTCTACATCAAGTATTGATATATATACACTTCAGATTGCATTTTTCTTTTTATCATCATCTCTGATTCCTTTTATAGTACTCTTTTTTCCATTACTTTTATCAGCAATATTCAGGATATTTTACCACTTTCATGATATTTATCATATAAATTCTTACCAAAGTTTTCTGATGTCTTTTGTTTAGCTACTTGTACAGTTACATTTGTTTTGTATTCTTTTAGGGCATTATGCTGAGTTATTGGCTTGAAACTTTCCATAGGATTTCTTCTTTTACAAAAATGTCTCATTACTTATTAATTCTACCATAGAGTTCTGATTTTGTATCCTTGCAGACAGCTAAAGCATGTGTAGCTGTCTGCAAGGATACTCAACTGAATCAGGCATTGTATTCAAAGTTTGTCGCTGATACTCCAAGGTATGGTTGTTGTTTTTTTTTCGGGCTTTCTTTTTCTTAAATAATAATAATTATTATTATTATTATGAAGGACTCATTGAGTAAGGTCATGTATAACCCACACCAACTGTCACACCTTTTCTTAAACTTGTTCACACTAGATGCACTCACTACTTCAATGAGCAAAATATTTTGCTCATTTCACTGTTCTGTAAGAGAAAAATTTTTTAACTGCACACAAACTTAACACTTCCACAGATGCTCTGTTCTCCTCTTTCCACCTTCTGTATAACAAAAAATTTCATCCGTCGATATCGTATAACATCCTTAAAGAAGTTTATAGACCTCTATCATATCACGCCTCTTTCTCCTGTTTACCAGTGTATGTAGTCTCGTACTCTCAATCTGTCTCCCTCATAATCTACCATAATCCCTATACCATCTTTGTTACTCTTCTTTGCACCCTTTCCACAGCTTCATTAACCTCCACTTAGGAGACAAAATCTGCATATAGTTGGGTTGTATACAGGTGTGGTTGTATAAAGGATTTGAAGTAGCAAAATGATTTCCTTATCCTTACATGCAAACATGCATTTCAACATAACATCGCAGTTATCCTCTGAATTGTGTTTACAGTTTTTGCCATATGAATTATGAACTTTAAATTCCTATAACTCCAAGATCCCTAGCCTCTTCAGTTTCTCACATTATAATCCCACCAATATAATATGACAGTAATGGCCAAATCCTTGCTCATGAGGGACTTTTGGTTTTTCTTGTGTTTATCATAAAAGATAAAAATAAAAGTATTTTTCAGAGACTTATAAATAACATACATACATACAATAATGAAGATCCACTCTAAGCCTTCTGTGAGCAAACTAATTAAACTGTATTAATTGTGAATATAATTATATACATTGTATGTATTTTGAACGATTAAATTTTTTCGAAAATATCTTGTGGTTTGCAGACATCTGAAAAACATCCTATATGGTTCTTGGGCCAAGAAAACATGGCCCCCAATAATATGCCAATGGAAATCTTACTGCATCAAAAAGGACTGATCTCTGGGATATAACACTGGTCACCTTAAATCTGGCTGATTCACATCCACTGTATACCTCTTTTCGTATGGATATGAGGGGATCTGGAAAGTTCTGATAAACCTAGAACAAAAATGATATTAAATATACAACCACAAGAAAGAACTCATTTTAAACCTCAATGTTTCATCAAACTGTAATAATTGATTCTTTTTGTCTCTTTAACAAAAATATTTTCAAAAATATTTTTGTTCTAGGTGTTTATCAGAGCTTACCAGATGCCCCTCTTTTATGGTACCTGTCTGGATCTCCAATTCAAGAGTTTATTTTCCAAATTCATATCATGCAACAGCCTTTCATGTGGTATCCATTCTTTTTATCCAACTCATCTGTAGCATTATTATAAAATATCCATTCTTTTTATCCCGAGGGTGCTTAAGGGTCAAAGCTGTATAACTGAGAGGAGACCTCCACATAGCCTTTAAAGGAATGCGGAGAACCGACCAGGGCTTCTGACCTAATGTCCAATCCTCACCTTCTCGTGGTGCACCCTGTTGGGTATCTACTTTGATACTGAACGAACGAGGATGGGCTGGCAATTTGGGATTTAGCCAACCAAATTGTATTCTTATTGGTTAAACCAAAATAAAAAATGATGGTACAACATGACAAAATTTCATGCTGGCTGGAGCGTAGCCCGGTTAAACAAGGCCCCCGTTGTTTTCGCCAGGGAACCAGGGCAAACAGCGAAAAGTCAGCTACTGGAACAAATCTGAAAACAAACCCCAACTCAACATCACCAGAGTTAAAGATCGGTACTATCAACGTAAGAAGCCTGAATGGCAAAGAAATGGAGCTAGCTGAGGAATTAGATAAGTACCAGATCGACATAATAGGGGTAACTGAAATAAAAAAAGACCAAAACTGGTGAGATCTTTCTGAGCAATAAATACAAAATGTTATATTCAGGCAATGACAATCAAGGAAAAGAAGGAGTAGCCATAGTATTCAACACAAAATACGAGGCTAATCTTCTTGAATGGCAGTCAGTCTCAAGTAGAGTAATGTGGGCAAATATGAGAATGGGGAACTGGACAATGAGACTTATTTGTGCCTATGGTCCCACAGAAGGTTCTACTAAGGTAGAAGTGGAGGGATTTTTTGAGGCTTTAGAAAAAGCAACTGACACAATGAAAAAGGAAAAGTTGGTCCTTGTTGGGGATCTAAATAGCAGAGTAGGAAATGATTGTGAGACATACAAAAATATTTTGGGAAAATTTGGAGAAAATAGCAAAGCTAATAATAATGGGAAATATCTGTTGGATTTCTGCTCAGGACATGAACTGGTTATTACTAACACCATGTTCCAACATAAAAATGTGCACAAATTCACATGGAGGGAAGAGGCAAGGAATAAGAAAAGTCTCATTGACTATGTTATTGTTGATAGTGATGTTTTCTCCCTGGTGCAGGACATCAGAGTGTACAGAGGATTTGAAATTGGAAGTGATCATTATTTAGTCTTGAGCAGGATAAAATCGAATTTCATATTGAAAAGAATAACATGTAAGAAAGTTTTAAAACAAATAAAAGTTGAGCAGCTCTCAGATGTGAACTGTAGACTAAAATACAGAAAGATTATTGAAAAGAAAATGAAAGAGTTTGAGAACAGGAATCAAACCTTGGAGATTCAGTGGCAAACTCTGAAGAAAACATTGATTGATTCTGCCAGAGAGGCATGTGGTGAGGTTATGTGCAAGGATAAAAAATTCAGAACTCCCTGGTGGACACAGGAAGTTAAAGAGGCAGTGAAGGAAAAAGAGAAAGCATATCAAAAGTTCTTGGCAAATAAGTCAGCTTTTACTCTTACAGAATACAGAGACAAATGTAAGAAAGCTAAACAGTGTGTAAAACTAGCTAAACAAAAGTCATGGGAAGACTTTGGCAAGAATATAGAAAATAAATATCAAGAAGGTGGCAAAATATTCTGGAGGTTGTTGAAGAAGCTTAGGAATGGAGGAAAGAGTGCTGTAAAAGGAATTAGAGATGATAAAGGTGAAATGAAAACAGGAGAAAAAGATATCCTTGAAGTATGGAGTAATTACTTTGAAAAACTGCTAAATGAAACAAGCAGTGATGACAGCACAGTGATAAAAAACACTGACCAGGCATGCAGTCAGGAATACATATCCATACTGAAGTAGAAAAAGCCATCAAAGGCTTGAAATGTGGAAAGGCAGCAGGAGTAGATGAAATTCGACCAGAATTTATGCCATCTGTTGACGCCCCTAATCTTGCTTAGGACTCTCATATCTGTGGTCTCAAGTCTTTGATCAAGTATTTTATTTCTAATCCAACTCTCAGATTCGTAAGTTAAAATTGGTTTGAAAACTGTCTTATATATACAGCTAATTTAGTGTTTTGACTAATTTCTTTCTTATTCCATATAAATTTATTCAGTTGACTTCCTACCATACCGGCTTTGTTGATACTGTTGTCTATTTCCATATTTAATTTACAATTTTCACTAAAAATTGTGCCTAAGCAGCTTAAATGTTCTAGTTGTTCTATAGTTTCTTCATTCACGGTGCAGTTGATATTTATCAATGTTTCTGCCTATTTTCATTCTCTGTCTTGTTATTGCTGATTTTCATACTAAATTTCTTACAACAGTTATTCAGTTTAGCCAGGGGAATCTTGCAGACTTGTACTTATTTAAAAGTATAACATCATCTGCATAAAATGAAGAGCTGAGATTAGCATCTTCAATTTTGATATCAGGTTTAATACTGCTTTTCTTCATATAGATAATGATAACAGAGGTTCAGCAATTCTAACTACTGACTTACAACTCATATAAAGATTAAGTATATAATGCCCCATTGATACCATATAACTGTAGCATTTTGAATAGCTTTTGTCTTATTGGGATTATCTTATCTTTATTTTATTATATTATCTTTATTTTATCTTAGTATACTTGGCGCCTTGTCATATGTGTTTTGCAGGTCCAAAAAACTTAAATTCAGATCTTTCTTATATTCTCACAATTTCTCTACTAAAAAGTGAAAGTCGTAAAGTGAAATCTGATTCTGACAGCCTCTATTTGGCCTGAATCCAGCTTGTCACCAAGCTTCCCTTCTACAATCCTTCACCATTTCTCAAGTATACTTGCATAAATCTTACGAGGAACACACAGTAGGGAAATACCTCTCTAATTTTCACATTGAGTTTTATCCCCTTTTTGTATATGAGTACTATGAGAGCTCTACTCCAATCATCTGGAATTTGTCCCTCTGTCCAGGCTTTCTGAACTATGCAGTGCAGCCACTGCAAGACTTTTATACCTCCATACTTGAGCATTTCTGGTCAAATTCATCTTCTCACTACTTTTCCATATTTCAGGCTTTTGATGGCTTTTTCTACTTCAAGTACGGATACTGTTGAGTGTTTTATACCACTGTGCTGTCTCTTGCTTTAGTTAGCAATTTTTTGAAGTAATTACTCCATACATGAAAGATATCTTTTTTCTGCAGTTTTCATGTCACCTTTATCATCTTTAATTCCTTTTACAGCACTCCTTCCTCCATTTCTGAGCATTTTCAACAACCTCTAGAATCTTTTGCCACCTTCCTGTTATTTATTTTCTATGTTCTTGCCAAAGTCTTTCCATGACTTTTTTTTAGTTAGTTTTACACAGTGTTTAGCTTTCTTACATTTGTCTCTGTATTCTCTAAGAGCACAAACTGACTTATTTGCAAGGAATTTTAATTTTCAATATGCTTTCTTTTTTTCCTTCACTGGATCACCAGTTTTCTCTCAGATTGATCCCTACATGTAATGGTGTCCCTTAGGGGCTCTATCATTTCACCAGCCCTCTTCCTGCTTTATATAAATAACCTGCTCTCGTTGACTGCAAATGCTATTTATAGTTTTGCTGATGGTATCATTCTTGTCCTACTGATACAACAACCCTTGCAGTGCTCAAACATTTGAAGCTTAAAGATCATCTGTAATAAGTGCCCTGAACATTGAACTTCACAGTATCCTTGATTGGGGTGAAAGCAACCTACTCAATTTCAGTGATTCCAAAATGCAATTTTGTTTATTTTCTCATAAAAAAATACCTCAGATCTTTGCCACTTTTGATAAAGCTCAGCTCAGAAATCAAGGACAAATCTTTCTTCTCAGACTGACTCTTACTCCAAACCTTTCTTAGCATAATCATATCACTTCTGTAGCATCTTGAGCTTCCAAAAAAAACATGCCATCCTTTTCCGTTCAAGACAGTAATTCTCTGCTGAACAGTTACTACCCTGTATAAATCCGGAATACAACCAACATTGGAATTTTGTTCTGATGTTTGGAGCAGTGCAGCTAAGATCTAAGACCTAAAAATTCTTGATGCTGTTCAGAAAAGAGCAGTCCAGTTGATTAATGACATTTCTCTTACACACACACACAGACACTCTCTTCAGCCACTCTTCCATAGAAGATCAGTTTCTGCATTATGTCTCTTCTACAGATATTTCCACGGCCATTATTCAGGAGAACTAGCATTCGTTATTATTATTAAAAGAGTCCTCCAGAGAGTCAGATACTCTTTGAGGGGAGGCCACATACTACACGCACCAGCTACTATACTTGTTCTTGAATTCATTCACACTGTTTGTGCGCACACATACACACAACATACAATGGAAATCCATTCAAAAATTCCAGTCACTCACTGCTCTGAGAGAAAAATCTAGATCTTGTCCCCCTTCTTAACAGCACTCATTCTCAGCTTCCAAGGATGCTCCCTTCCTTTTACCACCCTTAATAAAATGAAAAATTCCATCAACTGAAATCCTCTATGACCCTTTCAGAAGTTTGGAAGTTTCAATCATATCACCCCTCTTTCTCTTGTTTATTCTACAAATTCTCAATCTGTCTTCATAATCAATATTCCACAATCCTGATATCATTTTTAACACTCTCCTTTGCACTCTCTCTCTACTATATACAAAATACTGTATCGGAAGCAACGGAAACCAAGAGACCATACCTGCACACAATAGTCCAAGTGAGGTCTTATCAAAGTCTTGTAAAGAGGCAAAATGACATCCTTATCTTTACGTGTGAATGTTCATTTCAACATCACAATTATCTGAGTTACATTTGCAATCTTTGCTACATGGCCCCTGAACTTTAATTTGCTATCTACTGACAGTCCAAGATCCCTAGCCTGATCAGTTTTTTTGGCATAATCCCACCAATATAATACGACATTGTGATATCTAATCACACCAAATTGCATGATTTTACATTTACTGACATCCATTTTTTCATGCCCATGATTCCAGCCTATTCAAATCATTCTGCAAGTAACATTATATCAGCTGCATTCCTTATTACCCTGCCTATATTTGTATCATTAGGAAATAGCTGTATGTTGCCTGTCATATCCTTCCTAATATCATTAATGTACAGACTGAATAACAGTGGCCCATGGACTTATCCTTGTGGTGCACCACTGGTTACCTTTAATCTTGCAGACTCACATCCCACATATTCCACTTTTTGATGTCTGTCAGTCAGCAATTCTCTTATCTGCACTAATATTTTTAATCTTAACTATAATCTGCAATTTATGCAACGGTCTTTCATTCTGTATTCTGTCAAAAGCCTTTGCAAAATCCAAAAGTATCATGGTGTATCCATTCCTCTTGTCTAGCTCAGTGGTAACATTATTATAGAATGTGAACAAATTGTTCAAACATGACCTTCCCTTAGTAAATTCATGCTGTTCATTGCAAGATAGAGATTCTCTGTCAACCCATTTCTAAATGTGAACCCTAATCAACTTTTCCAGAATCTTCACCATCACCACTCCTGAGATATTGATTAGTTGATAGTTGGATACGTCTAATTGGATTCTAGATTGTGTCTTAAGGACATTCTTGATATCATAGAGCATAATGGTAATTATAGCATGGTCAGAAAAGGTTGAATTTGGGGAGGAGGCATGTTTTGTATCATGGATTTAGACTGTGAGACCAATGGTACATTAATTTCTTTTCATATAGGTGTTTAAGAGAGTATGCTGTTTGACTCTATTATTTATTAATAAGCATAGAATTTGTACTTGGTTGATGGTGGTGGCATGTTATTATAATGGAGAAAGAAGTGATATTATGGCCTTCTTAATTAGACAGATCAGAAAAAAGCAAAGTATTGTGAATGGGGATTTTATTTTAATATTGGAGATACTGACAGTGAAAAAGAAACTTTCTGCTTATAATATAAAGTGTAATAAAAATTTGAATGTAGCTTGCTGTGTATGATTTTAAGAATATTAGTGCTACTCTTGATGTTATTTTGATAAAATACCATATAAAAAAATCTTATTAATGCTTTCATAAAAAACGTTTTCTTTGTTAGAGATGAAATCATTGTCTGTGTTTAAAAGCTATCAAGTTGGAGAACCTACTTCAAGATTATACATAAAGAATCTTGCAAAACAAACTGATGAAAAAGTAAGATAAATATTTAAGAATTTTTAGTACTTTTTTTTTTTTAAAAATAAGTTTTTTTATACCCTTCTGGAAGATCCACTGTGTTATATCAAGAATCCTGTCACATATTTATGATCATACATATGGGCAATTTTGTTTTATTATATTATTTTATTTTTTGGAAATGAATCACTTCTGATAGCAAAATACAATTATAGAAATGTTTTTTTATTCAAATACTGATGCAATTTATTATATTCTACATCTTTTTGTCATTGCTGAGTTAATTGGGATTAAACAGATGTAGGAGTTTATCAGAAAATGCCAATTTCTACATAATAAGAGCTAATGGCCAGCATTCTAAAAAAACTGATGTAACTCTTTTTTGCATTGATACTGCAAAAAAGTAAATTACATCTTTTTATATCAAATTTAAATGCTATAGATATGTAAACCTGGAGCTGACATTACATTAGTGCTACTCATGGTTCAGATGAGTGACTTCATCATTAGATTTAGCTGTCTGGATCTGCTTTCCTTAATAAGTGTTCAAAATTAAAGAACTAAATAAATATAAAAATCCAAGTACAGGTAACCCTCGTATAACACAGTACTTATAAAACGTGGTTTCGATATAATGCGGTCTAAAAATTGTACTAACCTTGTTGAATGCAGTACTTATACAACGCTGTTTCGATATAAGGCAGTTACTACAAACTCCAGTAACCCTTTATCTTTTCATATATTTTTCAACTCGCGACTTAAAAATCAAATTTTATCTTCGTTAAATTTGTGTCTGCCCGTATTGCGCATGTAGTTATAAATAGCAAATTTATATTAGGGGAAATACCCTTTAGTGCATGTACGTCACTTGTTTACCATATAAAGTATTTATTGTTCAAAATTGTCTTCGTTTTCTGCCAGGAAAGAGCATTAAAAATCATAAGTGTGTTAATCTCAAGCTGAACACTTTATTTTTTGGTGAGTTACATATAATATGTAATACTTTTTTTTATGTAAAGAACATTATTTTTATAGTAATAGCCACTTAGAGTGCTTTTGTGATATACGCGTTTGTTAATAGGGATAAATCCACCCACTGTAAACTGCCAAGGTAACAATTGAACAAGACTGAAGATACATTCGGTTTCGATCAGCACATGAGACTCAACCTCCACGAACTTCTTCATAAGTGCTCCAATCTCTTCAATAGTGAATTAATTGAGGGAAATAGATTTAAATGAGGAGGAACTGGTACCATTAATAGATGACGTCGAACCAAATGGCAGGGAAAGCTCTGCCAAAGATTCTGATTGTGATGAATCCGTTAAAGAATTCAGTTTAAAGAAATTAGCAGAAGGATTGGACTTGGCAAGAAAGTTATTTTATGGATAATGATCTCTCAGTGGAGCGCTCCGGAAAATTCACGAGACAACTGGATATTTGTTTAGCTCCATATTATGAACTTAATAAAAAATTGCAGCATAGTGGTAAGCAAGATCTTATTACTGACTTCTTGATAACTAAACCAGCCAAAGTACACAATGAGAATTATACAAATGATGTAAAAGAGATTTCAAGTGATGACGACATCCGGCCACTCATAAATATCACCTCAAGAACATCTATAAAATGTTCTTTTTGAAGACAGTGATGACAATTAAAATATGCACTTTATTTTATTTTGCTTAAAACTAAATGCATTATGTGCAATGGGAAGTTTATGTAAAATTTATAATTTTTTATAATTTTATACTATGTATTTGTTTCATAGTTTGTTTTCTTAATTTACATGAATTACCTGAATTAAATAAAAATATATTTTTGTTGGATATGTCATTGTTTATATATTAAAAAAAAAAATGATTTTGGAACCTAACCCTACTTTTTCTATGTGATCTGAGTCTCGCATAACACGATTTACATAACGCAGCATTTTTGTGGGACCTAATATCCGCGTTATACAAGGGTTACATGTATATAACTAGAACAGATTAATTCATTTTCAATTAAAGCCAGATTTCCTCTTAAATGACTTGCCAACACAATTAAAATAATGAAATAATATGGGAGTGTCTTTAATGCCACATAAATTGGAGGTGTATATGATTTTGGTAATGCAAAAATAAATAGGTAAATAATAAAATATAGCTTTTCTCTCACACTCTGCACATAGACTGATTTCAATTTGTGTTGATGGGAGAAATGAATTCGGATGTATATTGCTTGTGATTTATTTTATTTATTTATTTACTTCATCATCATCATCAAATTGCTGAGTTGTATCCTCAATGGGTGTATAGGATGTTGTGATAGGACTACATGAAGAACTTACGTCATTACTAACTTCCTGTCAACAATTTTCCTCCAAATCAATCTGTTATTTGTCAAGACTTCAACATTATCAGATCTTATGTTTCTGTTTTCTAAGGCAATTTTTACTGTATCATTCGACCTACATCTTAGTCTTCCTCTTGGTCTTTTACCTGCCAACTTGGCAGAGAACACTTGTTTTGCTAATCTTTCCTCTCCTATACACCTAAGATTAGCTCAGCTAACACATTCCTGGATGCTAACAATGTGGAGTTCTTTCCTAATATCCTCATTTTTAATATGATATTGTCATTGATGCTATCTGTTCACGCCCCTAATCTTTCTAAGGACTTTCATCTGAGATCTCAAGTCTTTTTTTTTTTTTCAAGTGTTTTATTTCTAACCCAGCTCTCAGATCCCTACTTGGTTTATCTTCTTGACCCTGAGTATGCACTCTAATACTGCCCCACTCAAACAATCCTTGATCACTTCCCATGCACTAATGATATTCATTCCATGTAGTTATTTTATGCCACGGCACTGCTCCAAGTTGCCTCCTAAGTTTGTCATAATCACCAGCTTTGTAGTTCCACATAAACCCTTTCTTCACTAAAATTTCCACATGTTGAGTTGCATACTGCAGTTATAGATAGGTCTTCTGATGCTGTTACCAGATCCACACCTCAAATCACTGGTCCCTTCCATCATATGCTGTTGCAGATAATTATCCCTTAGTAACTCTATAAATTCCATTTCTATTTTGCCATGTGCCCTTTCCTCCTTCCAATCTATATCACCATAGTTGAAGTCTCCCATGATAATTGCTCGCCTGCACTTATTGTGCTAATCTGCTGATGCATGTTGTTCACATCTTCTGGATCCCGATGTCTATAGCAGCAACCAACAATATATTTGGTTCTGTTGGCCTATCTCACACCAGCCTCAAATGAACCATTTTCATCAGATGTACAATCTTCCTTAACTTCTATTTTTGTTGGTTGAAGTTCTTCAGCTAGCATTAGTAATACTCCTCTTCCTGCCTGTTTCCTCTATCTTCTCTGAAAATACAATATCCATTACATTCTGTCCCGGTAACTACACCATTCTCTGACAACCAGGTCTCACTTGATTCCAATAATTTCTGGCCAAGTTGAGCTGACCAATGCCAAAAACTCCTTCTCTTTATTTCTTATACTTTGGACATTCATGTACATGCATTTGAACATCCCCTTGGGCCCACACTTGTCCTTACATAATGTCATTACCTGACCTTTCAGATTCGAAACCTGGGACTCTGCACCCAGTTCTTCACAATCATTCCTGGACTTATCTATCCCAGGGGTGACTATTTCTGCACAGTCATTCATGCACTCACACTCATTTGTCCCAGGGGTGACTGGACACATGCTCGATTGCTCCCCCCTCAGTATCTCTAGTTTCCCTGGTTTTGCACTTCCAAACTCTCACTGAACGATTTCTCCAAGCACTTATCTCCAAAAATCATTTAAGTGCCCCATCAGGTTCATGTGTCCATCAAATTCACTCTGCAAATCTATAAACTGCACACCATTCCTCCTGCACAATCTTCTCATTGACTCGTTGGCAGTCATGACCCTTCCTAATTCTGTCCTACATTACCAAGGCAACAGACTCACAATCTTTACTTTCTTACTCTTCATTTTTACTTCTTCTTACATAACTTCTCTCATTGCATATTTCTCACCTTTCAAATCATTTGTGCCTGCTAAAACAAGTAACTTCTTCACTTCTTTCTTCTGCAAACTTAAAGCTTCACTAACATTCTTTACATTTGCATCTGGAAAACATGCTTTTGTCACTTTCTCATTGAGTATACCTCTTGTCATTGAATTCCCCCCCCCATACAACACTATTTCTTTTCTCCCAGTTTCTCACACTTTTATGCTTTTCCCATTCACTCTTTCATTCCCTGTCCTTCTGTACCATGTGCCAATCATTTGTCTTGTGAAGGAGTCTGCATAAGTGTGTTTGCTTCTTTCTGCACTGGCATTTCATCATCCACATTATTACTTTCAACCACTTTCTTCAAACTTTCATTAGTATTTCATGCACTATCATTCACTGCTACTGCTACATTCTCCACAACTTCAACAATCCTAACTATAATATCTGTCACTTTCACTCCCAACATCGCTTGCATTTCTTATACTTGCTTATGAAACATTTCTGACAAATAATCTCTCTGTTCTTGCTCTCATACCACAAACCATTCACTCTTGGCAATGAATATATTAAACACACACACACACACACACACACACACACACACACACACACACACACACACACACACACACACACACACTATATTACACTAAATTCTGCACGTTTATCAATCAATATCAATGTCTTTGCACCACTTTTCTTGTATGCATTGGTGCCATAATGAAGTTTTTGAAAGAATATTACGTAATAATAATAGTCAAGACTAAACAACACAATCAAAAATAAACAAAATACCACCAATTATATTCAATAATATTGCCAATATCTACTAAAAAATAATGACTTATCTGAGCAACATTTGTATAGCCATTGCAACTAAGGACAATGCTAGTGGCCCTTGCCATGGCTGCATGATTACTCTCACCAGTTGGCAGCAATGTAGCCAACCGTTAAAGACAAATCCTCTGATGAAAATCCTAGATCCAGGAGTACATGATGCCACAGCACAGGTAATTATTCCTTACTAGCTGCATAAATTCCATTTTCTTCTGCTCATTCCAAAATTGGAATGGGATAGTCATTACAAAGTATAAGAGGAGTTGTGACCTGCCCAGGGTTCTGCACTTTATGTACACTAATGCCAGAAATATTTGGAACAAGGGGGAAGGTGTTTTTGGCATTGGTTATTTCATTCCTGGCCAAAAGTTATTGGCATGAGATGTGGCCGACAGAAGATGTTAGTTATTGAGATAGAATGGTAAGGGGTATAGTATTTCTAAAGAGGATACGGAGAACAGGATGGAGTATTACTGACGATAGCAGATGAACTGTAGTCTAAAAAAGAGTGGGGGGGGGGAGAGATCAGCAGGAGGTCACAGACACAGAAGATAGTGCATTTTAGTTTGATAACCTTAAATACGCTGTCAACAGGACAAAATATATTGTCAGCTGCTGCTATAAATTAGGGGATGTGGTGGATGGTATACATTGTCAAGTATTTTCATTTAGTGAAGGGCGATCAATTATTGTGGGAGACTTCAACTATGAGAGACATAAATTCAAAGGAGCCAAAGAAAATGGAATTTATGCAACTACTAAAGAATAATTACCTGTGCTGTGGCATCATGTATAGAGAGTCCTGGATCTAGTATTTTCATCAGTGGATTTGTCTCTCACCAATTGACTACATTGCAGCCAGTTGGTGAGAGTAATCATGCAGTCGTGACTTGGCAGGTGGCTAAATGTGGAATTTTCATTAAAGAAAAGATATATATCAGTCAGAGAGCTGGTAATTATGATAAACTCTGGAGAGTGCTTGTGGCATAAGAAACTGTGTATATGTGTTGGGTTGGGGGAATACAATGCTGTTTCTTTTGCATGACATTAGTAGTGCATGGGAAATGGTTAAGGGATGTTTGAAGGAAGTTAACAGACTGCCTTGAGTCAGGAGAATAAATCAAGTGGGAATTAAATGGATGAGGCATCATTAAACAGGAGCTATAAAAAAGAGAAGTTTATGAAAAGAAAGGTGCAAGCTCATGAGCAGTACAGTTTTTGGACCAGAACGGTAACCAATATAGTAAGGAAAACAGAATTAGAGTACAGGGAGAAATTAGCTGAGCAAGCCAAAGGTAATTCCAAAGTGTACTTTTGGTATGTATCAAGTAAAAGAAAAAAAAATGATTAGCAGAATAATTTTGATGAAATTGATGAATGTTGATGGTACTGAGTTAATTGAAGTTTGATTGAAGAATACAAACTATAGAATTACTAAGTGATCACTTTGCAAAGGTGTATCATCAAGGTAGAAACATCACTGTAAAAGATATGACAAGAGTTAATGTGGAAATAGTGTGGTAGATGAAATAAAGACACATAAGATATTACAGAACCTTTATGTGAATACAGCTGTAGAATTAAGTGGGGGTATCAGTTCACATATTATGTGAATGCGCTAGGTAATTGGCATTGTCTTTAACCAGATTGTTTGTCTCAGCTCTTGTAAGGTATCAAGTAGAAAAGGGGAGGGGGAATAGTTCCTTTGCTTAAAGGAGGTGTCAAAAAAGAGGTAAATTATCAACCAATCTGCATTTCAGGAGTGGTGGTTCAGGTATTTGACAAGTTAATTAAGGACAAAATTCAGAAATGGTGGATATTGGGATTAGGATACTGTAGAGGGGACTGCATGGTTTTGTGTAGGATTATGCATCAGTAATTCACTCATTTTTTAAATAAAGTAATAGCTCAGTTGGATAAAGAGAATTCTTACACAATGATACTGCTGGACTTAGCAGAAGTATTTGACAAGATACTGCATATAAAATTATGTGATACAAATTGAAACAAATGGGTATGAATATGACATAGGTAATGTACTTAAGAAGAGGGTTGCTGAGGATACACAACAGAGTAGTTTATGGAGGAGTAGAGTCCAGGAGAATACCTATGACTAGCAGTATGTTGCAGGGTTATATTCAGTTGTTTGCTGACACTACAAAACTGGGTAACATAATAGTCAATAAAGGTGATGTAGCAACCTTACAGAATGATTTATTTAAATAACTGTTGCTGTTGGAGAATAGCTGTCAGTTTATTGACAGGTATTCTCCAACAGCAATGTTATGCATTTTTTGATGAAAGGATTACTATCTGTAATAAATTTAGTTTAATCCTTTATTCAAGTGTAAGCAAACAAAGTTTGCACCTGAAAATATCTTCAGGACTGAGGGTAAAGTGGTACAAAATAAACTTCCAACGATTACTATCTGTATTACTACATTTGGAACCAGGCTTCATAAAATTCATGAAGCTAAGGATTTAGGGGGTGCTGATAGACTGTGAGTTAAAGTTCAGAGGGCATATTGCAAAAGTGGCTAAAATAACTCATAGGATTACATGGTTATTGAAAACCATTAACAAGCAGAGACGAGTTTGTTATTATACCTCTTTATAAAGCCTTGATATGACCCCACCTGGACAGCTATGCACAGATCTGGTCACTTAGTTATCTTAGGGATGAGGAGGTGGAGAAGACAGAAGTGAAGGAGGGAGGGACTAAGATGGAATGTGAACAGATAGTTTTTCTGGGTTACAGAAATCGACTGATAGGCAGAAAGGAGGATATGATAGAGACATATAAGTTACTTAAGGGTTTTATAGGATTAATGTAGAATAGATTTTTCACTACATCACTAGTGGAGTGGAGGGAGAACCAGGTATCATCCCAGAAAATTGATTAAGAGTGTGGTTAGCATTTCTTTGCTTGGAGAGTGGTTTATTTATTTCGTGTGTGAACTACAGAAAATGTAAGAGCATATATAAATGGTTAAAAACATACATTTAAAAGAATAGACATTAAAGAAATAGAGATTAAAGCATACATTTAAAAGAATAAACAAAAAAAAAGTTCAGATAAAATGCTACTTGCATAAAATATTAAGTAGAAACATAAAATGTCAAATTTCACTCATCCAGTGACTAATATACTTTAACACTTTCATTGCCAAGCTGAAAATTGGAATTTCGTGTGGTGGCCAATTTTTTATTTATTTTTTTTATTTAGTTAGTGACGTCCACGCGATAACATGTGATCGGCCATTTGGTGAGAACTCGCATCACGCAATATCACGTGATTGGCAATGAACGTATTAAAGCTGTTTCATTACACTGCATTAAATCTTCTTGGGTACATATATTATTAATGTCTATTAGGCAGCAGCATTATTGCCTCAGGGGCTCACTTTAGTGAGTATGGGCATGGCAAACCTGAGGTACCTGATGCTGGAGCATGCCTTACTTCATGTAATATACATCTGTTATATTATCTGTAGACTGGTCCCTCCTCTTCCTCCCTTGATTCTTTCTTTCTTCTCTTCTTGCTCCTTCCCCTGAATGCTATTAGAGTGTTCGAGGGGAATCTTTCCTATTTTGCTGTGTCATATTTCGTCTTGTGCTAACATTATCAAACACTGTAACATGATCAGGCCATCAAAAACTGTTCATACCGCATCATCTGTTGCGCGGGTTACCAAGGGACACATTCGGGTTTTAGGCAGAGGGACCCGATCGAAAAATATGTTACAGTCTCCCTTAGACACCATTCCTCAGCACTCTGCTAGAGGAAACTCCATCAATGGGCCCACTATCCATTTGGGGAGGTGGCACAGTGCAAAGAAATGGTTCTGCAAAAGGATGAAAATGGCAACGACAACGGCACCAGACTATGGCTTTAGGCAACTGGAACATCTTCTCTCTGACAGGGAAGGAGTTGGAACTGGTTGAGGAAGCCAAGCGCTACCGGCTAGACTTAGTCGGGCTTTCTTTGACCAAGAGGAGAGACTCTGGAACTCGATCTTGATAAGGGGTGGAAGCTCTACTACTCTGGTGTGAGCCCGACAATGTCTGCTCAGGTGGGTGTGGGGATGCTCACAAGCCTCCAGCTGTCAGACTGTGTTGCTGAGTGGATCCCATTGGGGGGAGGGGTATGTGTGTTAAGGCTTCAGATGAAAAACCATGATTTGGCTGTGGTGCAAGCCTATGCGCCTAATCTGGAGTCAGAATACTCTGCCTTCTTAGAGGAAGTGGATGCTGCTTTTGACAGGGTGGCAGACATGGAATCAGTCCTGCTAATGGGTGACTTTAATGCACATGTTGGAACAGATGACCAGACATGGAGGGGCGTGGTTGGGAGGAACGGTGCCCCTGACTTTAACGCGAATGGGTTGAAATTATTGGACTTCTGTTGTACTAACAGCTTGTCCATAATGAATACCTTCTTCCAGCACCGAGAAGTCCACGAGTATACCTGGTACAGGGATACACTAGAACAAAGGTCTCTGATTGACTTCTTTATTTATAGTCTCAGCAGACCTATTTTCCTCAGTGTTGGCTGTTCGTGTGAGAAGAGGGGCAGAACTGTCAACTGATCACCACCAAGTTGTATGCACTCTACGGCTTCAGAAACCAGATGCTGCCATCAACGCTGGTAGGCCTAAGCAGCTATACTGCGTGAATTGGGAAGCATTGGAAAATGAGGCTGTGAGGAAGAATTTTGCAGATGACATTTCCTCCAGGTTCAAATCCCAAGCATAATGCAGATGTTGAGGAGTGGAAGCTGTTCAGAACAGCTGTCCCTGCCTCTGCACTCTCATGCTGTGGCAGAAAGCAGCTCAGCATTGCAACGGGCAGTGAGAAAAGGATACCTTGGTGGAACCAAGAAGTCCAAAAAACTGTCCGGGCAAAAAAGGAGTCCTACCTAACATGGCTTAGGATCAGGTCACCTGAGATGTGTTTGCAGTACGCTGAGGCATGAAAAGCTGCTGCTGAGGCAGTAAAGACAGCAAAGCAGAAGGCTTGGGAATCCTTTGGAGAAAGATTAGACTCATCCTATGCAAATGCAAACGAAGTATTCTGGCAGACCATCCGCTGCCTTCGAGGGAGGAAATCATGCACAGCAAGGGCAATTAAGGCTTCTGATGGTGCACTTTTAACAACCAAGAAGGATATCCTCCACAGATGGAGGGAATACTTAGAGAGCCTTCTTAACCCGGGTGGCCCAGCAGTTGTGGACATCCAAGAGGTGCAGATCGGGGCAATGACTAGTCTCACAGCAGAAGAGGTCCATTTAGCAATAAAATCGCTAAAATCTGGCAAGGCTGCTGGCGACAATGAAATTTGGCCCAAAATGCTAAAAGCTTTAAATCGAGACGGTGTTCTCTGGCTGACTCGAGTGTGTCAGGCTGCTTGGATATCTGGGCGAGCACCAAAACAATGGCAGACAGGCATAATAATACCAGTCTTCAAGAAGGGAGACCAGAAGGATTGCAGTAACTATCGTGGCATCTCTCTCTCTGCTCAGCCTGCCTGTGAAAGTGTATGCTAGGTGCTTGGAAAGACGGTGTAGGAGCTTAGTTGAGTCAAAGTTCCAGGAAGAACAATGCGGCTTTCATCCTGGTAGAAGCACAACTGACGAAATCTTCACTTTAAGGCAAGTCTTTGAGAAATCTTGGAAATATGCCAAGAATGTCTACACATGTTTTGTGGACTTGGAGAAGGCATATGACCAGGTTCCTCTGAATAAACTTTGGCAAGTAGTACAGGAATATGGAGTGGATGGCCGACTATTAGCTGTCATCAAGTCCTTGTATGAATGCCCAGAGTTTTGTGTCAGGGTAAACAGCACAAAGTCTGAACCTTTCACAGTCTCTGTTGGCCTCCACCAAGGGTGTGTTCTGTCACCCCTCCTTTTCATAATATTTATGGACTGGATTGATAGGCACAGCCAAGGCAGTGAGTGTGTCAGAATTGGAAGATGTAGCATTGAACGTTTGCTTTTTGCAGATGACCTAGTTCTGCTTAGCTCTTCCACAGATTACCTCCAGCAGACCCTGGATAGGTTTGTAGCTGTTTATGCAGATGCCAGAATGAAGATCAGTGTGGCCAAAACTGAATCATTTGTGGTATCAAGACAACCATCCCAGTGCACTCTACATATAAGTGGAGTTTAAATACCTTGGGTCCATATTCATGAATGATGGAAAATGGGACGTAGAGCTAGATACTCGAATTGGCTTAGCAAGCTCAATATTGCAGGAGCTTGGCCGTTTGGTAGTATTGAAGCGGGAGTTAAGCCAGAAGGCAAAGCTGACTGTCTTCAATACAGTCTATGTCCCCATCCTCACCTATGGTCATGAGAGTTGGGTAATGACCGAAAGAATGCGGACACGAATCCAAGCAGCTGAAATCAGGTTCCTTTGAGGAGTTGTGGGGCTGACAAGACTCGACAGAGTCAGAAGCTCTGCAATTCGAGAAACCCTCACTACTCAACCGCTGCTTCTCTGTGTTGAGAGATCACAGTTATGTTGTTACGGGCGCCTGTCAGAATGCCACAAGAGAGGCTCCCTCAGCAGGCCATCTTTGCCAAGCCAGAAGGTGGGAGGCCACGTGGAAGGCCAAGAACTCGCTGGATAGATTATATCCAAAACCTTGGGTGGACACATTTGGGAATCCCACCAGAACACCTGAGCTTGGTGGCAGAGGATCATGACCATTGGAAGTTCCTCTTGCAGCTGTTGCACCCTCAACCCAATTAAGAAAGGTGGGCCTTGAAGATGTATGTATGTATGTATGTATTAGACAGCATTGCAGAAGATGCTCCATGGTTTGTGTTTCACCACATGAGCAGCTGTCATTGTCAGTGTAGCCCCCCATCTAACCATGTTCTACGTTGATCTGCCCATTCCGGAATGAAGTCTATTCAATGTCTTCCATTTTTTTGCCAGATTAGATGTAAGTCAGAAGGAAGAGATTCATTTAAGTTCAGAGCCTCTGGAGATTGTTCTTGCCATGTTGTTGACCTTGTAATTTTTATGGAATCAACCAACAGTTCTACTGAGTGAGTAAACTTTTCCTTGATCTTAACCTCCTATGTACTGCGACATGTCCGTACGAAGGATGGTGTTCATCATTTAGTTGTTGTTTCCACTCATATGTACTCTGTGTTGTCCTTCTAATGTGAGGAAGTATTGTACCAGACAGTGAGTGTAGATGGTCAATTTTTGTAGGCTTAAGGCAGCCGATAATGTGCTGACATGTTTCGTTAAGAACCCTGTCAATAATTTTGATATGTGATGATCTTTCCCAGACAGGGCTAGCATGCTCAGCTGTTGAAAAGCAAAGTGCCAGTGCAGAGGTGTGCAGTACTTGTGGACTTGCACCCCCATTGCGATGATGTTAATCGGCTCAAAATATTAATGTTTGGGTTTTAGCTGCTATCTTCTCTATGTGTGTGCTTATAATTTAAGGTCCTATCTAATGTAACACCTAGGTAAGTTGGATATGGATAATTGACCAATTTCACACCATTCCATTCTAGATTCAACTCTCTCCTCACCTCTCTATTATTGAGATGGAAAAGACACATTTGGGTTTTACTGGGATTTGGTTTCAGTTGGATTTCCTTATAGTAAACTGTAAGGGCTTCTAATTCTTGTACTTTGATAAGATTGCTTCTCAATCTTATCAAAGGATTTTGCATGATGAGCTATTAGTTGTTAGTATATATAATGAAGAGAAGTGGGGAGAGAGAGCACACTTTCCTGGGGTAGACCATTTTACTGGCTATGCCATCTGCTCTTTTTTCCTTGAAATTCCACAAAGAATCTCCTTCTAAACAGCAGTGACCTAAATACCTCCACTAACTGATAGCTGTTTTTCATGATATAAATTTTGACTACGAGCCCTCAAGATTTAGTGTGTCACATGCTGCTGTCAAATCTATGAATACAACTCCTGTTGCTAACCCCCCTCTTTCAAAGCCATCCTCAATAAACTGTGTTAAATTTAATACTTGTCCAGTGCATGATCTACCTGGTCTAAATCCTGCTTGTTCTTTTATCAGCACTTTCTTTATTTCTGGACTTAATCTGTTCAAAAATTAACCTCTCATACAGCTTCAGCATTGAGCATAGGAGAGCTATAAGCCTGTATCTCTTTCAGTCTTCAGTAGGTTTACCTGGTTCCAGGATAGATATTACTTTTGTTTGCTTCCATAAGCTGGGTATTTTAGCAAATTTCGAACAAAAATTGACAAATTCTAACAACCACTCTGTTGCCCTTTCTCCCATATTCCTTAGGGTCTCATTTCTAATATCATCTATACTAGTGGAATTTTCTGGTGTTAAGCCTTTTAGGGCATTTTCTAGGTCCTCTTTAGTAAATGGTGCTTCAAAGAGATTATTTTCTGAATCCCTAACTTTTTAAATTTAATCTTTAGGTATTTTTCCTTCTATACTCGGTTTACCATTCAGAGGTAGCTCATTTGCAATTTGGTTTGCATTTATATTAACTTTGGTTGCTGCTGTTGTAGGGTCACCAGATAATTTTTTTTAGTAAGAGCAAGCCTTTCCTGCTAGTGTGTTTCATATCTAAGCTTTTAATTTTCTCTGCCCATCGTCGACTTCTTTTTTTCAGGCAGTGCTGCTGTAAAATTGTTGTTATTCTTATTTTTACTTATTTTATTTTATATAACTTATAACTTATATTTTATCTTAACTTGAACTTACTTTATTCATTCAATTCAAACTCATTAGGCTATCTCTACTTTAAACCTAAGCCTTTCAAAGTTAATCATCCTTTCATGACCTATTTCTGCCCCCCCCCCCCCAGCTATTAGACAAACTTATCGATATTAGTTAGTCTGATGTATGCAGTCTCCCACTTGCGCACAAAGTCAGATTAGGAAATTTATTTTTTATTTTCAACTGCGCCACCTAATTTGATTGGATATTGTTAAAAGATGGGGTGAGAAAAACAGGAAATGTTCACAAAACATATATACTAATTCTCTAAAATGCAAGTCATGACTATTTGTTATGCCTGCAGGTTCGCAATTTTTATTTTTAGAGATAGTGCATTGGCTAAGGAAAACAGATCAAGTAATTACAAAAACATAACATCTGTTTTTTCTGCTTAGACAATAATTGTAAAGGACATAAGTTACTGAGAAGTTTAACTACACAACCATTAAACACACATTAGAATGTAAAATTTTTTTGAAATAAAGCTCACAGTGTATTTAACACTAAGTTACTTTATAAGGAAGTTTCCTGTGACATTGCTATACAAATTTTGTGCACTGTGATCACAAGTAACATAAACTCATCTTTTAAAAGTAGCAACTTAAATCTTGTCTAGCTACATACACTCTTTATTAGCACTATTCCCTGTCTTACAATTAAACACACATTCTATATCCAAACACGAAAATAAACATACTATTCTCCCACAACACTTTTTGTTTTCAGAAACCATGTGTTTACAAACATTTAAGCATGCACAATTCCAGTACACACTTTAACAAAGATACAAAAGCTGTTGCTTACTCACATAACTCACATGAACTGTCCCAAAACTTTTACAGCAAACCAACTCAGGATTTGACCATTTCTTCTTGCTGCTAGGACTTTTGCTGGCAGTATATTTATAGAACCTGTCTCATTGAGATACTGCCAACATCAGCAGATGTTCTCAGATTGGACACTATCGATCCTCTATGGCCTGGAGAACAGCCAGTTGCAGGAATATGGCTGGACACTAGGAAACGGCCGACATCGGGAACACAGCCGGCAACTGTGGGAGACTTGCCGATGATCACGGGAACACAGCCTGATGACTGCAGGGAAAGGCCTTGATGACGACTGGAGAAAAGCAAGCCAAAACAGGAGCCGAGCTAAGAGCTACAAGCTCCTTATATATCATGCTTATTCCTTTGTTCTCATGGTTTACTTTTCCAGGATGAGCCTATAGCATTATGACGTCAATGCTGCCCATTTCGTTAACAACGTTTAGCCTCACGACCTTTGGCAGATTTTTGTTATTGTTAATCTGGCTAATCCTTACTAAGCTTTACAATCAAGTCTACCTATATGCACTTTTACAGCAATTTTCATAACATTATACAGTATTCAGCACATAATATTTTCACATTTCAAATATTTGGAAATACTGAGAGAAATAAAAATTATGTAAAATCGATTGTGAATTTTAAACAGTAAATTATTTTTTTTCTTTCTTGCAACAGATTTTACACTGCTATAAGTTCTTATCCTGTGTCAGTGTTTCTGATGAAAATGGATCTTTATCATATAGGTTACAATATCTTTCATATATTTCCATATTATGTTCTGTAAAACCTGGATTATAACACATTCTACAACCTTTTGGAATGTGCCTGGTAGCAGACCATCAGATAGTTTTGGTGAACTTTCCATAATTTTCTGGTCTAGGTAAAATGTTCTGTAAGTTTATCTAATTCTCTTGAGAACTGTTCCCAGTTAGCTTTTCATTGCACAGATTAGCTGTTCTATTACTAACAAGTCCAAAGTCTGGGTTATATCCTCTTTTCCATCTTCCACTGTTAAATGATGATTGCTGTTAAGGATCATGTATAAGACTCATTTGATTATTTTCTGCCACTGTTTGACTAACGCTCTGCCCTTATTTGTTTCACTATAACCCCACTGTGTGCTATGACTATTGAAATCACCTATAATAATAATAATAATAATAATAATAGGTTTCATTTGTGTCAAATACTGGGACGTTTCAAAAACAACAGTCATACTAGGCAGTTTATATACCGAGAAGATACTGATGTTACCCAGATCTATTCTAGGGATTTCTATGTTATTTTGGTTTGTAGTTAGGCATCCTGTAACTTGGAGCTCCTGCCAAGTGAAAATAGTACTTCCATATTTTTCACGTGGTATTTCTTTTATGAGCTTCATACCAGAAATTTTGGGTCTGGCTTGTTGAGGTCCTTTGTGTGTGTCTCCTGTAGACATAAAATATCACATTTTTGTAATAAGGTTTTCTTTTACAGAGGAAAGGTCCTCTATATTGTGTGAGATGATTGTCAGGGTTGGTTCCCATAAGGGCCATTGATTTTTGGTTGTGTCTGATGAAGAGGATGCTGTAGAATGCTGATAGCAGAATTCGTGGCTTGTAAGCAAGTCGACAGTAGTCACGACGTGAGTGCTTCTGCTATGATCCCCCCCACCACCACCTTTGAGAGTGGTGAATGAGCTGAATGGATTGTCAGTTATTTGTGAGTGCTGTGAGTGAATGAAGCAAGGTATGATAGTTATTGTGAAGTTGATGATGGCACTTAGTGAAATGTTTAATAGGTATCTGGCAATGAGTCTACAGATTCCATGTAGATGCTGTATTATTATAATAACAATAATAGATGGCATATTTTGTTAGATTTTATGCTAAGAAAAGTATAACTATTAATGTGTGCATTATTATACAGGATTTACATTTTATATTTGGAAAATATGTTGATAGAAGTTCTGCAGAAGAAAAGGAGATGTAAGTATAACTATTTTTTGTATTTTTGTTTTAAGTCAAGTAAGAAATTATATAAATCATTATGGAAATATACAATGTAAATAGATGTTGAAAGATTTTCTCTATCTATAAAATTCAGGTTTTCCTCATGCGAAACAGGTAGTTTTTGAGAATATATGCACTTACTGACATTACACATTAATATTTCTGACATTCCTAGTCCTTGAGTAGTAGAATGAATTAGTATTATTTTTATTATTTAGTGTTTGGCTTATGCAGTACAAGTAAACAAATATATGTATACAGTACAGTAAAATGAGGTTTTATGAACTTAATTTGTTCCAGAAGGGTGTTCATATAATGAAAAGTTCTTAATGTGAAACTATTTTTACCATAGTAATTAATGTAAAAAATTAATCTGTTCCACATGAAAAATTCTGGAAAATTATTATTAAAATGTTTAATTATATAAGTTTTTATTACATGTATATGTATGTTTAATTTTCTCAATCTTTTTATGCTTACATAAATCTTACCTGGAATGCTTAGTAGAGAAATTCCTCTGTCATTCTCACATTCATATATAAGAGAGATATCAACACGAGAATAAAACTGCTTAGAATACATCCATGAAAACTGGATGAGATATCAGTCCATGTTTTATAGGAAAATACAAGAGAAATTACAAAGGAATGACTTAAAGAACAAGATAGCGCCTTTACATAAAAGAAACTCAAAGACACTGGTAACAAATTATAGATCAGGTAGTATCTCAGAAGTGATGGTTAACAGATTGGAAAGGTTGTCTATGGGCAGTAGGATTGGCTGAATAGGAAGGTGATATTTTATGAGATACAGTGTGGCTTTGAGACTTGTTTTAGTAATTGACTCACTTTCTACAGTAAAGACAAATGAGCAGAATAAGGGGAATAGCTACACCATGGCTATTATCCCTGGACAATGCAAAGGCATTTGAAGGATACTACACAGAACCCTTTTTTTTATAGATGGGAACTATTAGAGTCCTATTCCAATCATCTGAGTTTCAACCTTCTGATCAGGCCCTCTGCTAATAGGAACATCTATGTAATAATTTACCATCGTTCCAAAGGATCCTGGCAGCTAAACCCAATTTGTTTTGTTTTGTTTCTTGGAGGAAATGTAATCCCATCCAACAATAAGTTATTCTACTCGGAACAAACAGCCAATCTAGTCCTGTATGCCTTTCTGAACACCATTCCTACATTTTCTCCAAGAAATAGGATCAATCAGGTCTAGCAGAACATAGGATTACTAATACTAGCCACAGGATACTTTGGAATATTGCCAAATTACTACATAGAATTTCCCATAAATATGGGAACATCTGTATAAAGAAAGAAAGAAACTTTAAAGAAAGTTCTAAAGTATTTCAGGATTGTCCAAATCTTAATATTAATGATGAATTCTCCATGCCAAAAATTTTGGAAAATTATTATTAAAAAATCATCATCATCATCAAATTCCTGACATGTACCCTCAAAAGGTGTACAGGATATGATAGTACTACATGAAAACCTACATCATTACTAACTTCCTATCTACAATTTTCCTCCAAACCAGTCTGTTACTTCTCAAGACTCCAACATTAATCAGATTTTATGTTTCTATTGTTTAAGGCACTTTGTACAGTATCAATCCACCTATATCTTGGTCTTCCTCTGGGTCATTTTCCTGCAAACCTGGCAGAGAACACTTGTTTTGCTAATCTTTCCTCGTCCATTCTGTTTAAGTGACCATACCACCTGAGATTAGCACTGCTAACGCATTCCTGGATGCTGACAATGTCTAGTTCTTTCCTAATATCCTTGTTTTTAATATGATATTGCCATTGATGCCATCTGTTCACACTTCTAATCTTTCTCAGGACTCTCATATCAGCGGTCTCTAGTCGTTGGTCAAGTGTTTTACTTCTGACCCAGCTCTCAGATCCATAAGTTAAAATACAGCTAATTTAGTGTTCTGACTAATTTCTCTCTTATTCCATATGAATTTATTCAATTGACTTCCTACCATACCAGCTTTGTGGATTCTGTTGTCTATTTACATATTTGATTTACCATCTTCACTAAAAATCGTGCCCAAGTAGCTGAAATATTTTACTTGTTCCACAGGTTCTCTGTTCACAACACCGTTGACATTTTCAATGATTCTACCTATTTTCATCGTCTTTTTATTACTGACCTTCATGCCATATCTATTACAACAGTTATTCAGTTTAGTCGGGGAATCTTGCAAAATTGTAGAGGATTTATTTAGAAGTATAACATCGTCCACATAAAGCAAAGAGCTGACATTAACATCTCCATTTCTGATATCATGTTCAATACCACTCTCCTTCATAATGTGATCCATATAAATAATGAATAATAGAGGGGATAATGTACATCCTTGTCTCACACCAGATTTAACATTAAACCATCTTCCTGTACTTCCTTCAATTTTAACTGCTGACTTATAACTCAAATAAAGACTAAGTATTGCTTGATATAATGCCCCATTGACACCATATAACTGCAGCGTATTGAATAGCTTCTCTCTTGGCACCTTGTCATATGCCTTTTCCAAATCAACAAAACTTAAATACAGATCTTTGTTATATTCCAATGCTTTCTCAACTATTTGTTGCAAAGTGAAGATCTGATCCTGACAGCCTCTATTTGGCCTGAATCCAGCTTGTTCTTCACCAAGCTTTTCTTCCACAATTCTCCTCAACTGTTTCTCAAGTATACTGGCATAAATCTTGCCTAGAACACTCAGTAGGGAAATACCTCTGTAATTCTCACCTTCAGTTTTATTTCCCTTTTTATATATGGGTACTATCAGAGCTCTACTCCAATCATCAGGAATTCATCCCTCTGTCCAGGCCTTCTGAACTATGCAGTGCAGCCACTGTAAGACTTTTATTCCACCATACTTCAGCATCTCTGGTCAAATATCATCTACTCCTGCTGCCTTTCCACATTTCATGCCTTTGATGGCTTTCTCTACTTCAAGTATGGATATGTATTCCTGACTGTATGCCTGTTGAGTGTTTTTTTACCACTGTGCTATCACTGCTTGTTTCATTCTGCAATTTTTCGAAGTAATTACTCCATACTTCAAGGATATCTTTTTCTCCCGTTTTCATGTCACTTTTATCATCTCTAACTCCTTTTACAGCACTCTTTCCTCCATTTCTAAGCTTCTTCAACAACCTCAGAATATCTTACCACCTTCTTGATATTTATTTCCTATGTTCTTGCCAAAGTCCTCCCATGACTTTTGTTTAGCTAGTTTTACATAGTGTTTAGCTTTCTTACATTTGTCTCTGTATTCTCTAAGAGCACAAGCTGACTTATTTGACAGGAACTTTTGATAAGCTTTCTTCTTTTCCTTCACTGCCTGTTTAAGTTCCTGAGTCCACCATGGAGTTCTAATTTTTCTATCCTTGCAGACAACACCACATGCCTCTCTAGCTGAATCAATCAGGGTTTTCTTCAAGGCTTGCCACTGAATCTCCAAGGTTTGATTCCTGCTCTCAAACTCTTTCATTTTTTCTTCAATAATGTTTGTGTATTTTAGTCTACTGTTCACATCTGAGAGCTGCTCAACTTTTATTCGTTTTAAAACTTTTTTACATGTTATTCTTTTCAATATGAAATTCAATTTTATCCTGCTCAAGACTAAATAGTGATCACTTCCAATTTCAAATCATATGTACACTCTGGTGTCCTGCACCAGGGAGAAAACATCACTATCAACAATAACATAGTCAGTGAGACTTTTCTTATTCCTTGCCTCTTCTCTCCATGTGAATTTGTGCATATTTTTATGTTGGAACATAGTGTGTTAGTAATAACCAGTCCATGTCCTGAGCAGAAATCCAACAGGTATTTGCTATTATTATTAGCTTTGCTCTTTTCTCCAAATTTTCCCAAAATATTTTTGTATGTCTGACAATTATTTCCTACTCTGCTATTTAGATCCCCAACAAGAACCAACTTTTCCCTTTTCATTGTGTCAGTTGCTTTCTCTAAAGCATCAAAAAATTCCTCCACTTCTACCTTAGTAGAACCTTCTGTGGTACCATAGGCACAAATAAGTTTAATTGTTCAATTCCCCATTCTGATATTTGCCCACATCACTCTACTTAAGACTGCCTGCCATTCAAGAAGATTAGCTTCGTATTTTGTGTTGAATACTATGGCTACTCCTTCTTTTCCTTGATTGTCATTGACTGAATATAACATTTTGTATTTATTGGTCAGAAAAATCTCATCAGTTTTTATCTTTTTTTGTTTCAGTCACCCCTATTATGTCGATCTAGTACTTATCTAATTCCTCAGCTAGCTCCATTTCTTTGCCATTCAAGCTTCATATGTTGATAGTACCGATCTTTAACTCTGGTGATGTTTTGTTGGGGTATGTTTTCAGATTTGTTCCAGTAGCTGACTTTTTGCTGTTTGCCCTGGTTCTCTGGTGAAAACAATGGGAGCCTTGTTTAACCGGGCGATGCCCCAGCCAGCATGAAATTTTGTCATGTTGTACCATCATTTTCTATATTGGTTTAAGCCAATAAGAATACAATTTGGTCAGCTAAATTCTAAATTGCCAGCCCATCCTCGTTTGTTCAGTATCCAGGTAGATATCCAACAGGGTGCACTATGAGAAGGTGAGGATTGGACATTAGGCCAAAGCCCTGGTATGTTCTCCGCATTCCTTTAAAGGCTATATTGAGGTCTCCTCTCAGTTACACAGCTTTGACCCTTAAGCATCCCTTATTAAAAACTGTATTGTTTAATTATATATAATTTTCTGTTGCATGTATGCATATGCTTAATTTTATTTTTAAATCACACACATGCACGCTTCACTGGATTCTAATAGTATCGGTTTTTTACCTGTTTGTCTCACAGCTGTATATAAAAATTTTCCATTCTCCATACTACCTTCATTGTTGTTTGATTTCCAACTGTATTACACTGGTGATGATACGTGAATTGAAATATCTGTATTTAATCTATCTTAATTAAATCTTTTTCAACAGTGTATGTGTTACTTAACCAGAATGAAGAATGCACACTTATCTCTCAGCAAGCATACATTCATGTATTGAAAGATTTCTTTAGCAGCTACTCTATAAAAACCTGTTAATAACTTGTGTTTTCTCTACCAGCTGTCAGCTAAACTTTGTAATCCACAAACTTCAACAAACTAGTTTTGGTTGCTTTCCTCTGAAACCACTTCCACATCCCCAAGAAAACTAGGCAACCAGATCTGTACATAACATTCCAGATGTTTGGATGTTAAGAACTTTATATGGCTTCAGTATGACACATCTGGAAGGTGTTTAGAATAGTAGGAGATCGCAAGATGAATTGGATGAGATATCAGCTACTTTCTTATCCATTTCACCAGCTTCATGTCCATCTCCATTTGCTCCAGCTTATGTAATAGGGTTCTGTATAGTATCCTTCAAATGCCTTTGCATTGTCCAGGGATAATAGCCATGGTGTAGCTATTCCCCTTATTCTGCTCATTTGTCTTTACTGTAGAAAGTGAGTCAATTACTAAAACAAGTCTCAATCTCTTTCACAAGTCTCTTCTCTTTCACAAAGCCACACCATATCTCATAAAATATCATATTCCTATTCAGCCATTCCTACAGTCCATAGACAACTTTTCCAATCTGTTAACCATCACTTCTGAGATACTACCTGATCTATAATTTGCTACCAGTGTCTTTGAGCTTCTTTTTTGTAAAGATGCAATCTTGTTCTTTAAGTCATTCCTTTGTAATTTCTCTTGTATTTTCCTGTAAAACACGGACTGATATCTCATCCAGTTCCATGGATGTATTCACCTTGTGATCGCTTACTATTCTAATCAACTTTATTCTTGTGTTGATCTCTCTCTCTCCCCCTATCAATCACTGCATAATTTTCACATACATACATGAAAACTGATCATGCAGCATTTCAACTATTCCATCTGTCACCACCTTATTATCAGTGTTCATTAAAAAGGTATCCTTTCATAATCATCCTTCCTTTTTGCTTGGCTAATTTTTGCTTAATCTGATTTTGCCATCCTTATCTTACTGGTTGACCTTCTTGCATGGGTTTTATACTGCTGATAAGCTTATTGATCGCTAATTACATCAATAAAATTTTATAATTATTAATATAATTATATAATTACATGAATAAACATCATTTAGCATTTTTTGATGTAATTATTTGTCAATGTAAACTATAAATACATTATTTTCATTTTACATCAATTTTAATGATCTTTAATTCTTGGGAAAAAAGTATTCGGAATTCATATATAAAAAAATTGACCAGCATATTTTATTAAAAATCAGCTATATCAGGGGCGAATATTCCGGGTATGCTAGTGTGCGGTGCTCATCCATGAAATATCAGTATCACCGATATTATATTTTTGCATTTATTCCCGTTAAAGACTCCCCCAATTGACTTTGCGCAATTCCTAAAATCGAAACAATATACTAATGCTCCATTGTCCTCTTTACGAGGGTAATAAAGCATTAGTGCTTCATGAAGAGGGCACTTTTCGACGCGTATGCATTGCGTCACATTTGCGTTAATAGCCTGGGCGTGCTTTCAAAATGCATACACCTTTGAGCCCTTCATAAAGAGGGTGCAGTGGGTCAAATTCTTAGCTTTTTAATATTTTTAAACCGCTGAGAAGACGAGACTGGGTGAGCTAACATTTTGATTTCACCCAGTATCTAGCGGCTGTGATTGATTATTGTGTCAACCAATCCAATTGAATGTTGTCACTTGTCATGAGTTGAGCGCTTTCTGTATGCAACAGCTGTATTACAAACAGCTGTTACACATGTTTTCTGGAACTGAAAATTTGAAAGTGGATGTTAGGAGAAAAAAGCTAATTGTTTTTTCTTTTGCTTGTGAATAGCATCTGTTGAGGTTGCAAAGTTTTTTAACGGTATAGAGACATTTTTATTCTAGTCTTTGGAAACAACAGACAGTAAAAATATCTATTCCTGAATAAAATTGAATATTCTGTGTATTATAAGACATTGATCTACAACAAAATACCAGCATATGCGAGATTGATAAGACAGAAGAACTGCTGATACTAAAAAAAAAAACAAAATAACTAATGAATGTAGGATTCCCGAACGTGTGGATAATTCCGATAATGATCGGATGTTATGTATACTGAGTCTCAGTAAACAAAATAAAATTCTTGCATAATGGAGCGAAATATACACAAACCAGAGAAATACACATAACATATTAATTTTTTTTTTTTTAAATTATGCCATCATAAATTCACTTATTCATGTTTAGACTTTATAGGATCGTGCTATTAGCTCTACCCAGCAACTTATAGGACACACACACATCACCAATGATAATTATTAATAATTCGTTTACCATTAATGAAAGTGTTTCTAATCACACTTATTCTTTTCTATTCTTACATGTCTTATAAATGATGGTTCACATATTTTCATCTTTAAGTATTTCAAATATACCAACCAAATATAGCATTCACCTTCATTGTTGTTTTCTAATAAATCCTAAGGCCAACAGATTGTTCCCCCACTCTATGCAGAAGTATTCAAAGTTATCCTGTAATTAATTGCATTGGACCAATTAAGATGAGCACTGATGTGCTATGCACTCTCAAAACTTTCATTCATCCATAAAAATGCAATCGCACAGTCATGGGCGTCTGCAGGGGGGGGGGGGGCACTTTCTCCGTGATCGAGCAAAAAATTCCGCAAATTATAATCGTAAAAGTGACTGAGATGTGTAATCTTAAACCCTCAACCCTGAGACACTTTGTCTGTCTTAAAATATTATTATGGGTTGGCCTGTTTCAGCCCACGCCAGGGTAGCCATAGAACACGTGTTTTATTGCAGCAATAAAATGCGTGTTCCTGTTTTTGGTTCACCTTTTTCTGATTTGTGAAAAAAATGTTCATTACTGTTGTGAACAGTGACCGGTGAATAGTGAGTCACTGAGTGAAGTGTGAATTGTAAATTTATAGATAAATTTACAATTCACACTTCTAATTTAAATAAATTTAAACAAAAAAATACATTTTTAAAAGATAAGTGTATGTGATTGAATATTATTTTACTTGTTAGTTTTATGATTTTTTTTTGCTTTTAAACTGAAGTAATTTAATTTAGGATTTTGGGATTAATTAATTAGCTGATTTTTAATAAAATATGCCGGTGTCAATTTTTTTATATATGAAATTGTTCTAAAAACTTCATTAATTCCAAATACTTTTTTCCTAAGCAGGTTGCATAACCCACATGATAGCACACCCAACCAAAATGGGCACGCGACACCACTGATATATATATATATATATATATATATATATATATATATATATATATATATCCTCCAAAACATTTTATTTTTTGCATATCCTGTTTAATGATGCTATTTATTTATTTAATGCTAGCATCATTTATCTCCTGACCTCAGGGATGCAATCTAATGGTGCTTTCATTAAATACTTCTTGACTATTTCACATGCATTAATGAAACATTTTCCAAGTAGTTTCTTATGTGATGGTATGTTTGAAGCTGCCTCCTGAGTTTAGTAATCACTAATTTTGTTCTTTCACGTATAACCCTTCATATGCTTAGCCACTTTTCAGGTCAAGTCTACCTCATCATCCTTTCCAGTTGGAGGTAAAGCGAACCTTGGCTATGAAAAATTTTCTCTGATCATCACATTTAATACTCTCCTACTCCAGGTACCTTTCATCATATACATTTTTAAGTAATTATTTCTCGATAACTGTAAAATGCCCTCCCTCCTTCACCAGTCTTTGTCCCATAATGAAAGTCTCATGTGCTGATGCATAATTGAAGTCTTTAATTTCTGACAATGTATAATTTGTTCTTTTGGCTTTTATCTCATCCCAAATAGCATTATATCTCTCACTCTACCTTCCTGCTAAACACTTCTACTTTTGTTGATTACATTTTCTTTTGCTGTTATTAGCAATACCCTACCCATGTCCAGTTCTCTCTATTCTTCCTGAAAATACAATATTCCTTATACTATTTCTGAAATATATTCATGTAGCTCTTCTAAATATAAATCAATATAACATAGCATTCTTATTAATAAAGAAGTGCAAGCTAGGACAACTCTGATGCCAAGGATTATATATTTTTTTAAATAATGTAGGATCTTCAATATTCACTATTTCCATATAGTTTACATTGCTGAAATAAAGCTGTATGGCTCCTTCTTTATTAATTACTTTTATACACTAATCAAGAGTTCACTTATGAAAAATACAACTCTCTGACTTGGATTACTTTGGTATTGAATGAGAGTTTTTGCTCTCTTAAGGTTTCTACCTGGTCTCGGAAGAGAATTAACCAGTTTGAAACAGTTGTCAGGTCAGTGAAACATTTATTTAAATTCGCTAATAAAAGGCAAATATGTGGATACTTGGGCATTAGTTGTGTTCTTTTAAGTAGTGCAAGTTAGGGCAACTCCAATGGTGAGGATTGTATTCTCATAAGCTCTCTAGTTAAAATTATGAAACTTTCATAGTTTCTGCATACATTCAGCTTTGAAATAATGTAGGATCTTTAATATTTACTATTTCCATATAGCATGCTTATTTTTCTAAGGAGCACCCCTGTGTTTTAAATCACTTTTGAAGATGACACTACATCAAAACAGCTCACACAGCATAATGTAACATATTTTTGACTCCTTCCTGTTTTTTGCTCATTAATATTCTTCTTCCTTTGCCCCCTCTCATCTGCTACTGTACCACTTGCCAGATGCTTTTCAAATGCTGCATCCTATGAAATACTTCATATATAGATGCACTATTTCACTCAGTAAAACCATCTTGCTATTCTTGTCATCTTTCTTCACTTCTTTCACATTAGATGAATGCTCACATTTTTTGTGCCAATTTTTCACAAGTGTTTACTGCACTGCTAGCTTACGTATATGCTACTTATGCTTGCATAATGCACTCTCACCATTTTTACTTATCAGCTGCAAATCATTCACTTTTGATAGTAAATACATTGCACATACACCACATCTTATAAAGTCCCTCTTATTGAATTTCATGAATAATATCTTCTCTGCCATTGTCCTAGTTTGTTTTGGCATCATAGCAATACTATAATAATATCTAAAGCTAAGCTTGAATAAGAAAATGTTATCTACACCCAAAGAAATTAAGAAAAAAGTGAATAGATCTTTAATGATCATAATACACTGAATTAAAACTATAATTATCTTTACTTATTAACTACAAATTGCTCTTTCAATAGTGAAAACATTGCACACACCATATATACACACTGCATCTCACAAAATCCCCTGTATTGAATTTCATGAACAATGAAATCTCGTCTGCAATCATCCCAATTTGTTTTAGCACCATTAACCATAGTAAATATCTAAAACTAAGCTTATTAAAATACACACTAAGTGAAACAAATAGTATACTTAATTGAAACTATATAGTTTCATTATTACTAATTAAAAACCAGATTATAACATTCTTATATATGCCATGCTATCCTTCCTCAATTCTGCATGTTAAAGTTTTTTTTGTTTGTTTGATTTTTTGTTTTTGTTTTTTTTGCCCTAGTATCATTCTGATCTTGAGGATACTTATTTCTGTTTTTCATAAATTTACATTGAGATAATAGTAATTTTTTATTATATGGTCCATTAAGTTTATTGGTCTGCAATCTTTGCATTCAACTCTCTCAGCTTTTTTTTTTTGTGTGCGCGCGTGTGTGTGTGTGGGGGGGGATGTTTATCGGAATTCCTGAGTTCATCAAAAATGTATCCCCATTTGTAAATGTGGTTAAGCAGTTTTCTTAGTTGTCATTTTGACTGGTACCTTATCATCTTGATTTCTTTTATAAACAGCTCTTAGTATTTTTACGTTTTATAGAAGTTGAGATCGCCAAACTCTGATACTACTCTTTCTCTCATCTCTGAAAAGATTCTAAATGTATTCTAATTACCTTTTCTTATTTTCTTTCGTTTCAGATAACATTTTCACATTGTTCTTGTTTACAAAAGTTCTGTGAATAGTTCATTTTCCTGTTTGTCATTTCTTTTTCTTTCTTTTTTTTTTGGAATGCGTCTTGAGTTTGTTGCTTAGTTTATGAAATTCAATTTCAGTGGCCGACTTTTATCTCTCTTTTTTTGGGGATCAGCTGAATATAGGTTTGTTTCCATGCTTCAGGTAGTTGCCACATGAGCATAACTGCTTATGCAGCCTTCTGTTTCTTTACACTTATTATTAATTTAGTAAGAAAACTTTCTTTCACTGCTCTACATTCTTTCCTTATTATATTGTTTAAAGTTTTATAATGTGGTTTATTGTTTTCTAGGCAGATTTAATGTATTTTTATTCATATATTATCACAGTTTTCTTCTATCTTGAGTCTTTTTATTTATAGTCACATGCATGCCTTTAAGAATTTTCTTCAAATTTTTTCATTCCTTTTCTATCAGTTTCCATTTCATGTTTTAAATACGAAACTATCTGAAGTGTTCAAAATGACTTGATTTCTGTTGTGTATTTATTTTTAGTATAAGTCATGAATGACTCTTAACTTCTCCAAAGACCAACCAATGTTCTTTATTTCATGTTTTTTTTTTTTTTTTTTTTTACTTTTAACTTTGAAACAACTTAGATGTGATCTGAGTCTATATCTGCTCAAACATTACTATCATTACAAAATACATCACTTTAAAAAAATAAATATCCTTCACTTGTATTTCACATAGTGTTTTTTTTTTCCAGATCTTTTGAAAAATGTTGTAAGGCTTACATTTTAGAATGCTTGGATTAATCACCAAACTGGCCATGGTGGATGAAATATCAACCATCTTATACTTTGTGTCTATGTTATTTCATTAGCACACTTTCCATTCATGTTTTTTGATTAATGTCTAAATATCATGGCTGGTAGAGGAGTTAACAACAATATATAATATATATATATATATATATATATATATATATATATATATATATTTAATTTATACAGTAAACAGTGATAGTTATAATACATCTTGTATCTGTAAATTGCAAAATATGTTCAGGAGGTTGTATTTATATTATTCTTAATTAATCTCCTACTATGTTTTCATGATGAATAATTTATTATTGATAAATAGCAGGAATTACAGTTGCATCATATTTTCTCAAACTGTCATTTTCGTTTTATGGATAATATGAGAATAAGTTTTAAATTTAACCTTACTTTTTATATATTGGTAAAGCGAAGGCAGAATCCATGTAAGAATAATATATCATGTCAGGAATGCACTCAAGGTTCTCATACTTACTATGTAGATAAACAAGTCACTTATCTTCCCAGTTTTTTAATCAACTCCAAACACAAGACAGAAGTTCTAAAACATGTAACATAAACATACAATGTATGGGTGCTGCATCATTAAGGAGAAAGAAGAAACATGTTGATGCTTCTTGAATAGCTGGAGGCAGTAGCTTGGAGTAAGCCTCTGCCAGATCTAATCAAACATTCTGGAAATGTCAAGAGTAGCCTCATGAGCAAGACAGGTAAGGTTGACTAGTAGATCTGCTGCAATATGAGAATGATAGAATCCATATGAGTGAGCTTCCAGATAGAAGAAGTTGGACAGTTGATGACCTTCCTCATTGTTTTCAAAGGTTGAGTGAGAACTTGAGACAATAATTGATGGCTGACTTTTATCTCTTTTTTTTTGGGGGATCAGCTGAATTTAGGTTTGTTTCCATGCTGCAGTTAGTTACCACATGAGCATAATATCTTATGCAGGTATAAGATGAAGTAAGTTATCATCTGGACTAAGAGACTTATTGATATCTAAACTAATGAGGATTTTTCTGATGTATTAGAAAAATCCTCATTAGTTTAGATATCAAGTAATTGATATCTAAACTAATGAGTTTCAAAGTTTATTTGGTTTTTTTAAATGGATTTTGGACTACAGTGTAGGCTGAGTGTGAAGTTGGAGTATTTGATCTGAGATATACTGGGTTTTTTTTATTATTATTATTTTGAACAGCTCTGAAGAAATGAGGCTTGCATAGTGGTCAAGGGACAGAGGAGAGGATGAATACTCTCATACTAACAAGGGTTATTTTATTTATTAGTTTGGAGCAGGTATTTTGATCAGGAAAACAGAAACGTTACACAACCAAACAATACCATGGGAAGAAGGTTGAATATTGCAGAGGTTATCCCATTTTGTACCATTGTAGTGACCGAGAATAGCTGGGTGAAGGATTTTCTGTAGAAAAGGAAACACGACCATGCTATGGTCTAAGTTATCAAGTGATGAGCTGCAACATATAATATTTGGAAGTTTTGCTGATTTACAATAGGATCAGTGTGTTGGGAAAATGGTGAGGATTATCCTTTGTTCTGAGCAAATAGTTTGTCTTAAGGCATTGCTAACACATCTTCACTAATCAAGTTTCCTACATTCTAATAGATCTCATTAGAATATAGAAAATCATGCTTCACAGATAAATAAAGAGGTCCACGTGGTTATTATTAGAATTTGAAGAGGAATAAAAAAATGAAAATGTCAGGCATACCCATGAAGAGTGTTATCCACAATGTATAAAGTGGGATTGGAAACAGAAACTGATGACCTTACTATGGAGATTAAAAATAGCAGCATCCACTTCAGGCCTTTAAATAAGATGATACTTTGCTGGCGATGAGAGTCATTTACCTCTTAGATAAAAATTGCTTCATTTCCTCTAACTAGAAAGGGTGCGATTTTAAGTTGCACTACTCACCTGGTGTCAGAGGTCTATTTGTGAAAACAGGCCGTACTACAGGAATTAGTGGGGCAGTATGGAGAAGCTATATGGTCTCTTCATACTGCCATATAGCAGTATGGAGAGGTCATTTGGGATTCACAGTTGCTGGTTCCCATTGTGTATTATGCATTTTGGTAAATGTCTCAGCTTTGTTTTCTGATTTCATTGTTGAACACCAGTCATCAGATTTTTGTGTCAGAAGTGGGGGAGGGGGTCTAATCCAGATGATGAAAAAATATTCCATCCGATTTTCCACTGCATATTGGGTTCAGTGGCTTTGGGTACATGGCTGGCTAACTCACCTTTAATTCAAAAGTCATGGTAAAGTTTCTTCGCATCTTAGACAGGATTCAGAGCTAAGTCTTTTTTCAATAATGCCCCAAAGGGCATCATTGAAACCGAATTAGCTGTGGAGGCTCTTAATGAAAAATATGTCAATCAAAGAAAAGCTTATGAATGTTGAGTATACAAATTCAGAAGAGAAATTAAAATTTTCTGTGGTTAGGTAAACCAAAAGAATTGTTGTTAGAATGTTCTTTTGTATCATGATCGTATTTGCTCAACCTAATTAAGCCATTGCAACCATTGAAATAATTCAAGAACTTAAATTTCAAATTCTTCCTTGGACATCATGCCAAGTGGTTATCTCCTCTTTGGTTCTTTAAAAGTATTGTTCACATGATGAGGTCAAAGAAGCAACCCATGTTTGATTATAGGAATAACCAAAAACATTCTTCTCTGACTGCATACAAGCTTGTGGACCAGTTTAACATGTGCTTGGAAAAACTAGGGGATCCTATTGAAAAATATGCCAAAAGTTTGTGTATCTTTCTAGATTTAGCAGAAAATACCTTTTACTTTTTTACCATTGTACACACATACACCATGACCAAATTGACTCATCTCCTTTTAATATGGGGATTCTATTATTGATGTGCACTGCTGAAATGAAATGCAATAGGGTATAAATAGGTGCCAGATTTCTTTTAAAACAGTAAGTGACTTCAGTGAATGCAGATAAAGAACCTACATTTGTTCTCTAATGCAGGATTTTCAGATTATGTCACCATAATGAGCCAGTAAGAATATCTCTTGGATATCTCTTGCAAAGATCTGATCAATGCAAGAGTTAGATGAAGGATTATGAAGTCTAGAAGATGTGGTTTGATTAATCAAGTGGTTATGCTATACAGCTAGGAACTACACAGGAGTATCTGAATGTACCAATTCCCAAGTGGGTGAAAACAGAACAACCATTCAGGGTACCACATCTGTTTAACAATTAGTTATGGCTGAGATGACAAAGAAACATCAGCACTGAATGCTTTTGGGCTAGGAAAAAGGTTATGTGATGAACATTATGAATCTTGGTTACTGTTATTTTGTGCAGATGGAAATATAAGAGTATTTCAAAAACAGCAACTCCATCGATCCATCATGCTCAGCAGCATTGCAAGGCAGTGTAGGGATAGTCTGTGACATGTTTTTCTAGTAGCATCAGGTATCTAAAAAGAGTACTAGGAAAATATACAATTTAAGTAGGCCTGAATGGCAGCTGTTTGTTAAAGGAATCTACTATCAGCAAATCTGATCAAACAGTTGAAATTAAATGTACACATTGGCAAAGTGTTCCCAGAAAATTGTGCAATTGATGCCTCAGCATATGTAAAAAAAAGCTGTTCTTTTATCCAGCCCAAACATGTTAGTGTGTTAGTGTAATAAATATTTCTAATAAAATTATTGCTTAGTGTCTGTATCTCATTAAACAGATTTGTCATTGTGTGTATATATATGTATAGGTTTGACATTCGTCTGATGAAAGAAGGTAGAATGAAAGGACAAGCTTTTGTAACACTGCACAATGAGAAGCAGGCCATTCTGGCTATAAAGGAAACCAATGGTTATTTGCTTCATGGTAAACCTTTGGTGATTGTATCCTTTTTTTATGATGTGCACTATTATTATTATATTTTTTATTATTAAGGTTATTATATAAGCATCTCTGAAGTCCAAGGTTCTTGGCATGAATCTTATGCAGATGGAAATATAAGAGTATTTCAAAAACAGCAACTCCATGGATCCATCATGCTCAACAGCATTGCAAGGCAGTGTGGGGGATAGTATGTGACATGTTTTTCTAGTAGCATCAGGTGTCTAAAAAGAGTACTAGAAAAATATACCATTTAGGTAGGCCTGAATGGCAGCCTACTACAATAATGTTGCCAGTTAATATATATACCCATTCAAAGAAACCAATGTCTAAAATGAGTACTAGGAAAATATACCATTTAGGTAGGCCTGAATGGCAGCCTACTAGAATAATATTGCCAGTTAATATATATACCCATTCAAGGAAACCAATGGTTATTTGCTTCATGGTAAACCTTTGGTGATTGTATCCTTTTTTTATGATATGTACTATTATTATTATTTTTTTTATTATTAAGGTTAATATATATAAGCATCTCTGAAGTCCAAGTTCTTGGCAAGAACCCCATGCTAACCATAATGCTTATCAGAGTACTCATAACCACCTCTGACAAAATATTCCACGTGTCCACCACTCTCTGTAAAAAAAATCTAGTCCTCACAATCTTATTAAACACCCTCCCACAACTTCCAGGTATGACCCCTTGTTCTCTGACATCAAATCATGTACTGAAAAATTTCCTTAGCATTTGACCCATGTCTGGCACGTTTATTATAGATCCTGTGATCTTTTACGTGTGGAGGTCATCATAATAAAAAAAAAAAAAAAAAAAATCATATATCCTCTTTTTTGTCATCATCATCAAATTCCTGATATATATATATATATATATACCCTCAAGCAGTGTACAGGATATGATAGTACTACATAAAAAATTACATCATTACTAACTTCCTATCTACAATTTTCCTCCAAATCAGTCTGTTAAATGTCAAGACTCCAATAATATCAGGTCTTATATTTTTGTCTTCTAAGGCATTTTTTACTGTATCAATCCACCTATATCTTGGTCTTCCTCTGGGTCTTTTTCTTGCCAACCTGGCAGAGAACACTTGTTTTGCTAATTTTCCTCTCCCGTTCTACTTAAGTGACCATACCACTTGAGATTAGCTCTGCTAATGCATTCCTGGATGCTAATAATGTCACGTTCTTTCCTAATATCCTCGTTTTTAATATGATATTGCCATTGATGCCATCTGTTCACGCCTCTAATCTTTCTCAGGACTCTCATATCTGCGGTCTCTAGTCTTTGGTCAAGTGTTTTATTTCTAACCCAGCTCTCAGATCCATAAGTTAAAATTGGTTTAAACACTGTCTTGTATACAGCTAATTTATTCTTTTGGCTAATTTCTCTCTCATTCCATATACATTTATTCACTTAACTTTCTACCATACCAGCTTTGTTGATTCTGTTGTCTATTTCCATATTTAATTTACCATCTTCACTAAAAATCGTACCTAAGTAGCTGAAATGTTTTACTTGTTCTATAAGTTCTCCATTCACACTCCAATTGATATTTTCAATGTTTTTGCCTATCTTCATTATCTTTTTAATGATGACCATGCCATATCTATTACAACAGTTATTCAATTTAGTCAGGGAATCTTGCACATTTGTTTAGAAATATAACATCATCCGCATAAAGCAAAGAGCTGAGATTTTGATATCAGATTTAATACCACTTTATTTGATCATAATGTGATCCATATAGATAATAAGAGAGGGGATAATGTACATCCTTGTCTGACACCAGATTTAACATTAAACCATCTTCCTGTACTTCCTTCAATTCTAACTGCTGACTTACAACTCAAATAAAGACTAAGTATTGCTTTATACAATGCCCCATTAACACCATATAACTGTAGCATTTGAAATAGCTTCTCTCTTGGCACCTTGTCATATGCTTTTTTCAGATCTACAAAACTTAAATACAGATCTTTGTTATATTCCCATGATTTCTCAACTATCTGTCGTAAAATTAAAATCTGATCCTGACAGCCTCTATTTGACTGAATCCAGCTTTTTCTTCACCAGGCTTCTCTTCCACAATCCTTCCCAACTGTTTCTCAAGTATACTTGCATATATCATTACCAGGAACACTCAGTAATGAAATGCCTCTGTAATTCTCACATTCAGTTTTATTTCCTTTTTTATATATGGGTACTATGAGAGCTTTACTCCAATCATTTGGAATTCGTTCTTCTGTCCAGGCCTTCTGAACTATGTCGTATAGTAAAGTCGTATAGTGCAGCCACTATACGACTTTTATACTTCCATACTTGAGCATTTCTGGTCGAATAACATCTACTCCTGCTGCCTTTCCACATTTCAGGCTTTTGATGGCTTTTTCTACTTCAAATATGGATATGTATTTCTGACTGCATGCCTGGTCAGTGTTTTTTACCACTGTGCTTTACATCATTACTGCTTGTTTCATTTAGCAGTTTTTCAAAGTAATTACTCCATACTTCAAGGATATCTTTTTCTCCTGTTTTCATGTCACCTTTATCATCTCTAATTCCTTTTACAGCACTCTTTCCTCCATTTCTAAGCTTCTTCTACAACCTCCAAAATATCTTGCCAACTTCTTGATATTTATTTTCTATGTTCTTGCTAAAGTCCTCCCATACTTTTTTTTAGTCAGTTTTACACAGTGTTTAGCTTTCTTACATTTGTCTCTGTATTCTCTAAGAGCACAAACTGACTTATTTGCCAGGAACTTTTGATATGCTTTCTTCTTCTTTTCACTGCCTCTTTAACTTCCTGTGTCCACAATGGAGTTCTGATTTTTCTATCCTGGCACACAACCTCTCCACATGCCTCTCTGACTGAATCAATCAATGTTTCTTCAGGGCTTGCCACTGTAGATTAGCCTCGTATTTAGTGTTGAATACTATGGCTAGTCCTTCTTTTCCTTGATTGTCATTGCCTAAATATGACATTTTGTATTTATTGCTCAGAAAGATCTCACCAGTTTTTGTCTTTTTTGTTTCAGTCACCCCTATTATGTCGATCTGGCACTTATCTAATTCCTCAGCTAGCTCCATTTCTTTGCCATTAAGGCTTCTTATGTTGATAGTACCGATCTTCGACTCTGGTGATATTCAGTTTGGGTGTGTTTTAGGGTTTGTTCCAGTAGCTGACTTTTTGCTGTTTGCTCTGGTTCCCTAGCGAAAACAATGGGAGCCTTGTTTAACCGGGCGACGTCCCAGCCAGAATGAAATTCTGTCATGCTGTACCATCATTTTGTATTTTGGTTTAAGCCAATAAGAATATAATTTGTCAGCTAAATCCCAAATTGCCAGCCCATTCTCGTTCTTTCAGTATCCGGGTAGATACCCAACAGGGTGCACCACGAGAAGGTGAGGATTGGACATTAGGTCAGAAGCCCTGGTCGGTTCTCTGCATTCCTTTAAAGGCTATGTGGAGGTCTCCTCTCAGTTATACAGCTTTGACCCTTAAGCACCTTTTCCCTTTATATCCTTCACAGCATGTTTTCTTTGTTGAAGTTGTACTCAGTGATACTGCTAATTCATTTAACTCCATCTGATTTATATTCTTTATCCTGAATATGCAATCTAATACTGCTTTCCTTAACCCCCCCCTCCCACCTTGACTATTTCCTGTGGACTGCAAACATCCTTCCATTGTAATTTCTTGCTAAACTTTGCAAAGACATTCAACAGGAGATTGTTCCAAGCCATCTCTTAATTCTGTGATAATTACCGATGCACTATATTACTCCACACGTAACCCCTTCTTAACTGAAAATCTAACAGCTCAAATTTCAGATTCCGTCCATCCTGTGCTATTTCAGGTAATTAACTTTTAGACTAATTTGGCATCAGGAGAAATAGAGGGACAAGGAAGCTATATTAACTCTGATTGGTCATAGAAAAAGCACTTAGAATAAACATACCTATACTCATAGCATTCATCAATATAGTAAAACTTTTGACAACTGGAATATCATGTCCAAGCACTGAAAAACTGAAAATAGAAATTGAATTGTCTAACAAAGAAGCTAAAAGAAAGAAGGGTGTTAGACAAGGATGTGAGCTCTCACCACCACTTTTTAATATATACATTGAGAGACTATGGAGGAATTCAAAGAAAAAATCAGTAGTGGAATAAAGATTAATAGCATTAATAAAGATAAACATATTTATATAAAAAGATATAGCATTAATGGCAGAAAATGAAAAAGAACTACAAGAATCACTTGTAAACGAAATGAAAGATGCAGGATGAAAATCATTGAGGGTAAAAAAAAAAAGTAATGAAATGTGCCAGAATTTACCCACCTAGGAAGTTTTAATATCCTCACATGGTAGAAAGAAGCAGATGAGACATGAGAATAAGAATTGCACAAACAATTTGAACAAGCAAAAAAAAGCATTTAATAAGAAAACAATGCTATTAACATCAAAGAATGTCACTGAGAACAGAGAAGCACCTTAGTAAAAGCTATCTGGGGTGTAGCCCTTTACAGATCAGTGACATGGATCCTTCATAAAAGAGACAAATCAAGATGTGTTGGTGGCAAATGCTGAAGATCACATGGACAGAAAGAGCTACAAATGAAGATTTATTAAGAGAAGCAGAAAAAGTATAAATACTACATACATTAGAAATAAGATAGGATGTCTACAATCACACTCAGATTAGACTACAAATTTGAGAGAGAGAGAGAGAGTAATGGAGGGAAGACTTTGTAGAGAGAGACCAAGAACTTAATATATCATAAGTGACATCAAAAATGAACAAAGTTACAACTGCACAAAACAGAAGATCACTATCAATATTCCATACCAACCAATGGTTGGAGAAAAGAAGATCTTGTAGTAACTGCATAAATTATATTTCCATCCTGCTATGCATCCTTTTCTCTTTCTAGTGTCTAAATAGTTGAAATTCTTTATAATATGTTATCCAGAAGCCTCATGTTGAACACCATTAGTGTAAAATATTTATTCTGTCTTAGAGCAGACTTCGTATAAGATATCATCCACTTTAAAGTATTAAGAATTGTTCACAGGATGCTGTAATAACTAGGAATGGTATGTAATTTGATTTTTTTTTCTTCTTGAAACCATACTCTTGACAACGCCTTATAAACTATCATAATGATGTAACTGTTCTTTTAAATGTATAATTTTTAGGACAAAAAAATAAAAAAACTTCTGCTGATGGTTGGCATTTTTTTCCTGAAAATGACATTCATAACTGAATATTTGTAGAATTTCAGGTAATTTTTTAAATATGTCATACTAATGCAATTGAAACTAAATGGTCAGTGAAAGTATGTTTTATATTAAATTAAAAAATTCAGTTAATTTTGAATTAAATGAATGGAAAGCCATTCTAATATACATTTGTTAGGAAAGGAGATCACTTTGGATATAGCAAATTATCAGAATTCGAGCTTATTAAAATTTATTCACATTACTTTTTATTAGCATTAAATATACTGATATTTTACTGGATTCACACCAGCAATAAAAATTTATCAGAAATATTGCTACATCCAAGTGATTAGTGAAAATAATTCAGAGCTTGAGTCCTAGCAAGTTTTCTTTGGTGCCTAGAGGTATAAAACCTGTGCTGTTGGACTCGAGGCAATGTTTCAGTTACACTCTTCTGAATTTTTGAAATATACCTATAGTTGTTGAGATTAGAATAAAATTTGTCATTGTAAATATTGGGTATAGCTCCAAAAATAGCTTCTCGGATTTGACTGTTGTTTACTTTCATCTAACCTTGTGTGAAAGATGCCTACTGTATGCTACTCCTGAGTTGTTATAGTGATGATAATTGATATATGCATCATTGAAATAAGTATTGGGATAGCATTATTTTTCAAAGATAACTAAATTGCACACACATCAATAACATGTGATCCTCATTTTGCCCTACTCACAGTTTCAATCTTATGCATATTCTCAACCAGTTTGTGATGTGTTTTGAACCATTCTCCCCTCAATATGGTCAGCGCTTATTGTTAAAGTTCATCATTCATCCCATGTACTGTTGAGTTGGGATTGGAACTCTATGCAGGCTGTTCAAATGTTTCAAAATCACTTTCCTCAAACTATGTCTCAGTGACACCTGCGATATTACACAACATGGTGCATTGTCATGTTGAATGAGACATGGATTAGTTCTATAAAAGTTCTGTAATGCAGAAAATATTTCATTATCAAGAAGTGTTGCATCTCTCATGTTTACTTTTCCAGGCACTAATCAAAGGTCAAAACACATACGAGGAAAAACAGCTTCAACTATTACGTCGCTATTTAATGACTATTATGTGCTTGAGTATGCAATCCAACCATGAAGTTTGCTAGCAGAGGCAGCAATATGCATAGTTTGTTGCTCGTATCATGTTCATACATGTTCAATGTTCATTGGACATGTTAGGTTGTTCTTTATCCAATGTTAGCCAGTGGACATTTTGCTGTGTGTTTCTGGGCTGAGGGATACTCTAACATTTCCATCAGCTGATAATGTTGCTTACAGTTGATTTTGTGTGATACAGTCTTGTATCAGTGTCTCAAACTGATATGCCAACAATACAACATCCTATAATAGCACTGTCTGCTTGATTAGCCTAGTGGCTGTGTGCTTTGCAACCATATGCCTGGGGGAAGGAGTGTCCTAAGTTCGATTCCCATCAGAGTCATGAAGAGCTCAAGGATCTTCCTCAGCCATAGCCAAGTTAGCCGGTCTTGGGCACGGGCAGTAAGGTTTTTCCCCAGTTTAGCTGGGTTTTTTCATCCCACAAGCAGGCAAATCAGCCCTGTGAACATACATGGACTACAGTCATGAATACCCCTATTAGGGATGCAGCAGAGGAGTGGTGTGCTGGCTGCATTATTTCTCCGTGGCTCCTCATTAGGAGGAGAACCAACCCATCTGTAACAGACAGAAGGGAGAGATAGATAGATAAATAGTAATAGCACTTCTTTCAAAATCTATAAATACTTCTGCACTTGACTTTATGCTGATATATATCTGTTTGCTTAATATAACAGTATAGGCAATCCATGTATGACAACAAGAATATACATATTTTTAAATGAAACATACATATGGTGTGCTTCATTTTAAAAAAAGCAGATGGTGTCCAAGTTCATATTTTAACATAGTGCAATTCTTCTATTCTTCAAAGTGGACATTAACAGAGATAAAAAAAAAAAAACAGTATAATAACCATTACAAATTCAATATGGTATTTTGTAGTCTACATCAGCAATGCTGCTGTGAAGAACTGTGCAATAGAGTGGATAAAGAAAATTTGGAAGAACTCTCTCACCAAGAAAATTACGATTTGGAACCACTTCCACTTAGGCTTGAAGTTGAAAGAACAGTTAAGCAGCTTAACAGCAATAAGGCCCCAGGTGCAGATGGAATCCCAGCAGAGTTAATTAAGGCCACAAGGGATGGGGGGGGGATAAGAGTGTTCATAGATTGATTACAAGGATATGGGAGATAGGATCATGGCTTGGAGCAGGCCTGCAATGCTATTTATTTTGGCTTGTCTGCCTGATTGAAATTATTTAATCATACAGGGAATATGAAATTAGATGATTTTTTCCTAGCATTGAATTAAATTTTTACTAAGACTCTGCATGTTTACGTTCATGCGATTAATGTCACAATCATGTTTCTTTCAACTCGACAATAAATTGCATTTGGAGTTATTCCACTGTTGTATTTAATAACAAATTATTACAATCGCTTCAAGGTTTTGTTAGTGCTAGTGTCGCTGCGGGGAAATTCAAAGTTGCATCTTCGTGATAACAACTTGATGTCTACGAATGTGAACGAATTGTATTACGCAGAGTTGGCTGTGCCTTGACTAGCTTTGTCAGTGTAGTAGTTGGTTGTAGCTGGAGCAATACATTACATAACTGTTCTCATAACCTGCATTATTGTGAGGTTTTTCATCATTAGTTTTTTGTAATTAATATTGTCAATCTCGACAAAATGAGCTTAAGTAAAAAGTGTAAAATAGATTCGGAACATCCAGCATTTAACCTTGAGTGGACAAACAAATTTTTTTTTACATTGTTTAAGGACAAAATAGTGTGCATTGTTTGCTGGGAATCTATCACTGTGCTGAAAGAGTACAATCTGAGACATCATTTTGAATCGAAACATCCTAACCTTGGCTAGTTGGATGCAAGTGAAAAGCAAATAAAAGCAGCAAAATTATTGAAAGTTCTTAGCGGTGAGCAACAAGCATTTAAAAAAAGTGACATCTGCAAATGAAGTTGCCACAAAGGTAAGCTTAAAAATATCACAAGAAATAGTTTGTGCTGGCAAATCATTTACTGAGGGAGAGTTGATAAAAAAGCGTCTGATGATTGCTGTTTCAGAATTGTGTCCTGATAAGAAAAATAATTTTGAAAATATCAGTTTGTTCCGTATGACTGTTCAGCGCAGGGTGGCTGATATTGCTGAGAATCTTAAAGATAACCTGCAAAAATTGGCTAGTGAATTTGTCTATTATTCGCTTGCTGGATGAAAGTACTGATGTGAAAGATACTGCACAGCTTTTAATATATGCAAGAGGTGTTAATAAGAATTTTGAGGTGACAGAGGAGCTTGCTGGTTTGTGTTCATTGAAAGGAAGAACAACAGGAAAGGAGATCACAGAAAATGTAAAGATGTGTGTAACTGAAAAACTTAAATTTCAAGAATTTAGTAATAGTTTATACTGATGTTGCCTCATCTATGTGTGGAAAAAATGTTGGTGCTGTAACATTGACAAAATTTCACTGCCTAATTCATCAGCAGGTGTTATGTTCAAAGGTTTTGCAGTTTGATCATGTGATTAAAGTATTTCCTCTGGTCATCTATATTCAAGCTCGGGGTTTGAAATACAGAATGTTTCAGGCGTTTCTAGAAGAAAATGATGCCAAATACGGGGATCTACCATACCACACTAATATGTGTTGGTTGAGCCATGGTAAAGTTTTGTCACGCTTTGTCGCTCTAAAAAATGAACTAGTTGAATTTTATGAATCTCAAGAAGATATGGAAAAATTCCCAGAAATAATGGATGAAGAATGGAATCAAGATTTATTTTTCTTGTTTGACATTTTGGGTCACTTGAATGACCTTAACTTACAGCTTCAAGGAAAACAATAAGTTTGTTTTTCAGTTAATGTCTCTTATAAAGGCATTCAAAATGAAATTAAGTTTGTTTGAAAATCAACTTGCTAAGGGGGATATGTCACATTTCTTAACTTGTCGACAGAATATTCCATCAGAATATCATTCAATGGTGGGTGGAAAATATAAGGAGCACATATAACTTCTAAGTGAGGAGTTTCAGAAAAGAATGCCATTGAGTAATGAAGACGAAGTCCTCACAAAAGTGATTGAGGATCCATTTTCTGTCAAAGCAGGAAATCTACCTGTTGAACTCCAGATGGAAGTTATTGATCTCCAGTGTTCTGAAAACTATTGGGTCAAGCATAGGGAGAGTACTTTACAAGAGTTTTATTCTATTCTGGATCAGGATAAATTTAAAAGTTTGTTGGATACTGCCTATCAGGTATTTTGTATACCTGATAGGTATACAAAATGTTTGGGAGCACATATACTTGTGAACAAACATTTTCGGTCATGAACTTGAACAAAACCAAGCAGCCTTCATCTTTAAGTGATATCAATTTAGAGGCCACATTAAGAACGGCCACTTCAAACATTGAACATTGAACAAAGAAATGCAATATGTCACATTGTGACATTCAGTCACTGATATTTCACTGAGAATAAGTGTGATATTCTCAGTGAAATTATTAGTAAACTTTGTGTTTATGTTTAAGTGGTTTTTATTGAGAAATTTTGTAGCTATATCTGTTTGTAAATAATTTTGATTATAATTTTAATTGTAACTCTCTAAAAAATCTAGATATGCATATTAATTAGTATTTACTGTAGACCTACTAACAAATTTACTTAAGTTTAGCTGCAGTGGACTAGTCTAAGATTCAATGTCCAAAGTGATCTGGTGGTCCAAGTTGGGTTTGGTCCTCAAAGACAATCAAGTTGTGCAGAGACTGGAAGAAGTCAGTTTTCATACCACTATATAAGAAGGGAGATATGAAGACTTGCAAAACTATAGAACTATTAGTTTAATATCTCATACAAGCAAAATTTTATTGAAGATCATGCTAAATAGGATTGAGGCCAAAGTTGAGGCAGAGATTCCCGAGGAACAAGCAGGTTTTAGGAAAGGTAAGGGCACCAGAGATCAGATCCTTTGCCTTAGACAGATCATAGAAAAATATAAAGAATCAGACTCCCTCTGGTAAATGTTTCTTAGACTGTTCTTAAGCTTTTGACTGTGTTCAGCATGTGAAACTGTGGGAAGTAATGAAAAGAATAGGTTTTCCTCAACACACTATTGGGTTGATAGCCAACTTATACAGGGAGCAAGAAGCCACGGTAAGAACAGGTGTGGATTAACTGATTGGCTTCGAGTGGGAAAAGGAGTTAGGTAAGGATGTTTACTTTCTCCTCACTTGTTCAGTATATATGCAGAGTACATTATGCATGAAGCATTGGATAAGCTCAAGACAGGAATTAGGATAGGTGGTAGATTGATCAGTAATCTGAGGTATGCTGATGATACTGTACTCCTCTATAATGACAAGGAAGAACTAAGACAAATTCTTGATAAAGTTAACAAGATCAGTAATAACAGAGGACTTCAACTCAATCATAGCAAGACAAAAGATTATGGTTCTCAAAGGAACTACAAACAGGGAAGCTCTTGAGAAATAAGTGTACCTTAATGGAGAAAGAATTGAAGAAGTCGGCAAGTTTGAGTACCTGGGATCCATCATTAATGTGAAAAATTGCTGTTTAGAAGACATCAGAAGAAGATTAGGAATGGCTAAAACAACAGTCAGAGACTTGTCTGAAATCTGGAAGGATTGATCTATCTCTATGCAAACAATGTTGAGGATGTTGAATGCAGTTGTTGTTCCAGATAAGAAAAGAATAGCTGCTTTTGAGATGTGGTGTTACAGAGGCTATTGAGGATATCATATACTGAAAGGCATACAAATGAATGGATGTTAGGAAAGATTAGTAGAACTTTAAGGCTCCCTAAGTTTATATAGAAGGTAAAGTTTGTGAAAATAGAGGAAGAGGTAAACCATCAATGAGATGGATGGTAGGTGTGTGTGCGTGTGCGTGCGCGCGTGCGTGTGTGGAACTAAACTTCGACTCTCTTATCTTCAGAGAGTTGAAGCCTCCAGAAAAGCATACAACAGGACTACATGGTGAAGCCTAGTATGGCACATCACCGACCATCAGAGTGGTCATACGACATCTGTGGATGTCCAGTGAACATACGATGATGACATCAGCAGTGAAGCACTGTTCTGTTCTCAGCAAGTATGGCTGCATTAATTTATCCAAAATTTGGGACACTATAATTCTGAGATCACTTGCAATCCATACTTGAGAAGAAGTGAAGAAAAATTGTGAAATGGAAACAGAGAGAAGACCAGGTTTCATGCCAGATAGGAGTTGTCAGGAGCAGGCTATAATTATATGATGTAAATGGGATGTTATATCGAACAGTAAATAATCTATAGCTATGTAGTGAAGCAGCAGATTTAAAGATGGTTTGATGTAAAATGAGGTGTAAGACAAGGAGATGCACACTGTCTCCTTTCTTATTCTTCATCTGTGTTGATCATATTAGAAAGTGGCATCAAACCTCAGATCAAAATTTTCAATATTTGACTTAGCTCTTTATGCAGATGATGCCATTCCAGTGCAAGTCTTCAACATTCTATGACTATGTTGAATGACTACTATAACAAAATTTTGTGTGAAAATCAACAATTAAAAAAAAAAAAAAAAGCAGTAAAATGGGAAATATCAACTGCATCCTGAATGGAGAACCTATAGAACAAGTAAAATATTTCAGATATTTTGGCACAGTTTTAGTGAAGATAATAAATTAAATATAGAAATAGACAGTACAGTAAGCAAAGCTGGTATGATAGGGAGCCAGTCAAATAAATTTATGTGAAATAAGAGAGAAAGCCAAAAATACTAAACTAGCAGTATAGAAGATCAAACCAGTTAAAATGTTTCAGTTATTTAGGAACAATTTTTAGTGAAGATGGTAAATTAAATATGGAAATAGACAGTACAATAAGCAAAGCTAGTATGATAGGGGCCAGTTAAATACTGTATTTTTCAGACCATGAGATGCACCTTTTTACATAGAGAAATCAACTTCAAATTGGGGTATGTCTTATGGTCCGAAGGTAGGTGATACTGGATAAGTCTTGGATTCTTGCAGTTTCGATGTAAGCCAAACATATGTCTTGTTGCATGTGTGGGAATCTTCAATTTATATACAAAAACTTTACCACTGTCAATAGTAGTTAGTGAGCAAGCGTATACAGTTTTGAACAGATGAGACAATTAAGTCTTTTAAAAAATGCGGCATAAGTAACACGATGGATAGTACTGAAGATGACTTAAGTTTTTTGAAGAGAGTGATAACAATAGTTCAGACAATAATACAAAAAAGTGACAGTGTCGAAACAAGTGACAGTGTCGAGATGAGTGAAGACGAACTGAATGCTGCTGGTACAAGTAATAATAAATGAAATTTAAGGTTTGTGGATATTTTTATATAATAATATATTTTTTCTAAAAATTGTCTCATAAATTTGGATGCTTCTTATCATCCAAAAAATATGGTGAATGTATATGAAATAAGAGAGAAATTAGTCAAAAACACTAACTAGCAGTATACAAGATAGTGTTCAACAATTTTATAACTAAATTTTAATTTGAAAAATTATTTTAAAATTTAAAAATTTAAGTCCAAAATTGAAATTTTTTAATTTAAAATAGAATCTTTAATTTATGGATCTGAGACCCAGGTTAAAAATAAAACTTGTTTTTGTTGTACTTGTGCTCAAAAACTGGGGAGTAAATCATCAATAGTAGACTCATAATAAAATGAAGATATTAAGAAGAAAATTTGACAGTGTTATCATTCAGGAATGTGTTAGCAGATGATGTAGTTATTTAAAACAAAATGGGAGAGGAATAGTTACTAAAACAGGTCTTTGTTTTACTTAGCAGGATGGCTGAAAAAAGACCCTGAGGAAGATCAAGTTCTAAGTGGATTGATGCAGCTAAAAGACTGAAGTATAAGATCTGACAATATTGGAGTTTTGACAGATAACAGATTAATTTGCAGGAAATGTGTTGATAGAAAGTTAATGGAAATTTAAATCATGTAGTTAGAGTATCCTGTTCACCCATTGAGGGTGCATATCAGGAATCGATAGTGATTACTTGCTTGCAGCCTAACAACTACAGGCTACATGTATTTCTGGCCCCAAATAGTATTCACGTGGATGCCAGTTAGTGGTGAAAGAGACCATCACCTTGCTTACTGGAGGTCTGAAGTGACTTGAAAAAAATTTCTATATTTGGCCTCTGTAGGAAGGCTTCCAGATTAATAAGACCTTTGTAAATACAGTGCATTAATACTGTAGAGTTTACAATCCTTCATGGATAAAATTCACATTTAAAACAACAACCCAAAAAAAAAAATTATTTGGATGTTGTTGCATGTTTGTAAGTGGATTAGCAAGTATGTTATTTAAGTCAAACAAAAATATCAGAAAACTTAATAATAAAGTCATAGCTTGTTTAGTTTTGATATGGCACTGCTTTAATGTCATTAAGTCTAAAAAAAATTCAGTTGAGTATAAATATTTTAAAACATGAATAAAATAATGTTATGAAATAACACTATTTCCAAAAACTGGTAAAGTTTAAAGTACTCATAGCATTCAATGCCTCCTTCAATTTTTCATAGAATGTTGCCAGCATCTTGTCTAAAAGTGAATATTGTAGACTTCTGTTGCAAATTTAGTAACTACAGAAACATATTTGAAATGTGAAATAGCAAACATTTGAAAAGCAATGTTGAGTTAATCCAAGACATTTCTGTAATCAAAAGTCATGTTGATTACCTTCTTTGATGTGGAAAGTTTGGTGCATCACTTCTTTCAGACACTGGGTTTACTGTAAAAGGCAAATCTCACATATATGAGTAAGCTGTTTTTGTGTCATAAAAAGATAGTATAAAGAAAACTGAAGTCCATATTTATCAACTTCCTAATCAATAGGATTCACTGCTTCGGAATTTTAATTTTGGAAGCAGTCTTATTAAATACCCCTCACCATTGTTACTAATATTCACACACACACACACACACACACACACACACACACACACACACACACACACACACACACACACACACACACACACACACACACACACACACAAACTGAATTTTTCCTTCAGAATCTAGTGGTATTACAGATTGAAGTTGTTCTCTTCCTTCTTGACATGCACATTTTTCTTTTTTAATTTTGTGTTTATAACCATTAGAGTTGTAGTTTACACTGAATATTTCTAAGAAATGTGGAAAAAAAAAATAGTGATTCTTCCATTTTAAGTGATTATTTTAATCTCTGTTTGTTATCAGAATTTACTGTAATTTTTTATGATATTTTAACAAACACTTAACACAATAATTAGCAATTTGCAAGGTCAGCAAAACCAAAGCAGCAACCACTTGGAAATCAAAAAAAATAATACAGTAATAATAAAAAGAAGGTTATGATGACTATTGAAAATGGTAAGTTTGTTTAATGTTATCATTACATAACTACTTATAATGTGCAACTATCTGAATTTTCACTATTTAAAAATGTACAAGTTTATTAAAAATATCCAGGGCAGAATTTCTGTAGGGAAATTGAGTTTTCTCATTTATATTTCAGTTCTCCTGATTATCCAGTAATACTAGCATTCCTTCCATTGTTCATTACATTTCTGTTTGGGAATGGCTTTCAGCTGACAGATAACAGATTAATGTGCCTTATTCAGCTGTATATTTCTATCATATATTCAGGATATCTTGAAATCATTTTCCCTTGAGAGTTTTTTCTAGCTGTGAGAAAATTTTTTGGAAGAATAGAAAAATAAACTATTTTTCTATTCTTCCAAATGACATTGATCTTTGGAGTTCATCCTCACTTCTTTATAATATTGATTATTATACCATCATTTGCATAAAGAACTGAAATTAACCCCTCCCCTCCCAATTTTGATGTTAGGATTAATGTCACATCATATTGGATGGAGATAGTGTATCATCATAACATGAAACCATTTTACATGAAACCATCTTCCTTTATCTCCTTCATTTCTAACTACAGACTTATATCTTAAATGCATTTCTCCATATAATGTCCCTTTTACATCATATAATTGTAGCAATTTGAATAGCTTTTCTCTTGGCACCTTATCACATGTCTTTTCCAGATCTACAAAACTTAAATACAAATCCTTGTTGTATTCCTGTAATTTCTCACTGTTTGTCTCAAAGTGAAAATCTGTTACTGAGAACCCCTATTTTGTCTGTACTTTCTCTTCACAATTTTTCTTAGCCTCTTTGTACGTTTCCATAAATCTTACCTGTAAAGTAATACTCAGTAGAGAAATTCCTCTGTAATACCGAATATGAATTCAATTTTATTTTTCTTTTCATAAACAGTACTGTGAGAGTTCTGCTGCAGTCATTCAGAATTCAATCTCCTGACCCCAGAAACTTCTGAATTATGCAATGCAGCTACTCTAAAACTTCCATATGTGAGAATTTCCTTGGTTGCATATCATCTGCTCCAGCTACTTTTCCACATTCAAGGTTTTTGATGGTTCTTTCTTTCTCAGATGTTGATAAATAGAATAGTGGTAGAAATGTGACTGTTATCTCACCTTGTTTCATTTAACAGTCTTTCAAAATAATGACTCCCATTGTCTAGAACGGGTCGGCAAACTGCGGCTCTTTGGCTACGTACATGTGTGGCTCTGAAGTAAAATAAAAATTAAATTATCATAGTTTCATTTATAAAATTTTTAAAGAATTTTATTCACATAATGGTGATTTCATTTGTTTTATAGGCCTCGCAAAACTTCATGGTACTAAGATGCGCGATGTCAGGGAGGGGAAAGCGAGCATGGAGGGAATGGTTGAGCACATGGTAGGCAGGGTAGCCAAACAAAGTGACTAATTAGGATTAGGTTTTAGGGTGCCTCGACATCTGAGGTCATTTGCAGAGCAACAAAGTGACTAATAAGTGAGTGCATGGGTGCTCTCTACTGGGCAAGGCAATGTTGGCAATGGCAAAATGTGAAAGCAGAGTCCGTGTCGCTTTGCTGTTTCTGCAACTTAGTATTCTCTTTTGGCTGGGTGCATCCAGAAACTGCATTAAGGTGATAAAGGCAACCTGGCAATTATTATTATTATAAAGGCAATTATTTTAAATATATATATAATATTGGTTTTATTATATTTAGATATGTTGACGGTCGCGATTTACCACACCGTGTTTTATTTCATGTGCAACTGTTACAATAAAACGTGTTACTGGTGAGATTTATTTTTATTATATTTTCGAATTATTGTAATTTATTATTTTGAATAATCACTTAGTTCTTTTTATTTTCTTTGTATATAATGTATTTATATAATGTGTTAAATAAAATATATTGTTTGGGGTGCTTTTCAACATGGCTACAAAGAAAAAACTAAGAAAAACAAATTATGAGCATCGTGACTTTAAAACTGAATGGACTGAATCTTTTGTGTTTATCTCGAACTCAGATGGCCTTCCGACCTGTCTTATTTGCCAAGATAAACTGGCGCACAACAAAAAGTCAAATTTGGAGAGACACTTTTTTTATTATTATTATTACGGGTATCTCCATGGAGTCAGTAGACTCATCGTGGGAGACCCAAACTAGCAAAACAATATCTGTCATATCTCTTCTTGAATTCATTTACAGACGAAGAGCTCACAACTAAGTCAGGCAATGAATTCCACTCATTCACCACCCTCCAGGCAAAAAACCTTGTTCTGACACCTTTGTTAACCACACTCTTCTTTAATTTCCAGAGATGACCTCTTGTTCTTCCATCACTTTCACACAGCTGAAACATTTCCCCTGCATCAATCCTATAAAAACCTTTTAGTAATTTGAATGTTTCTATCATATCCCCTCTTCTTCGCCTATCAACCAATCTCTGCAATCCACAAGCTCTCAATCTATCAATGTAGGGAGCATTTTTTATATCACTCACCAACTTGGTCACTCTTCTCTGAACCCTCTCCACAGCCTCCTCATCTCCAAGGAATCCAGGTGACCAGACCTGAGCACAGTAATCCAAATGTGGAAGTATCAATGCTTTATAAAGGGGAATTATAACCTCTTTATCTCTGGATGTCAGTGTGTTCCTCAACAACCAAGTAATCCTATGTGCAATCTTGGACACCTTAGCAATGTGTCCTCTGAACTTCATCTCCCTATCTACCAATACCCCTAAGTCCCTAGCCTCATCAATCTCTTGGAGTACCTTTCCATCGATGTAGTACACAGCTGGTAATCTTTTAATCCCAAAATGCATGACTTTACACTTTTCCACATTGAACTGACATCCATTTTCTTTTGCCCATTTTACCAGCTTATTTAAATCCTCCTGCAAACTTTCAACATCAGCTTGATTTTTTATTGCACTACACAACTTTGCATCATCAGCAAACAACTGAATATCTCCCTTTAAGCCGTTTCCTATATCATTTATATACAAATTAAACAACACTTCATGACAAAACATGCCACATTTGCCAGCAAAAATCCTGTTGGTGACACTAGAAAGAGAGCAGTTGAAGAACTTCAGAAAAACGTTGAAAAATCAAGTTCTGTATTTAATTATTGGAAAGAGTCTGCCAATGATGTTAATATTGCAAGCTTCGTAGTAAGTCAGGAGATCGCTAAGAGAGGAAAACCATTCACAGATGGCGAATCTCTCTTAGACAGGCTTATACATTGGTTATGCATTACTAAATCATTTAAGGAATTGACAACGTAGATACGAATATAAATTAAATTACACTTTAATAAATATTTCCGATATTTCGGCAATGTCGCGTTGCCGAAATATCGGAAATATTTATTAAAGTGTAATTTAATTTATATTCATATCTACATTGTCAATTCCTTAAGTGATTTAGTTAAGTAATAAATAGTAACAGATGGTGAATACATAAAATGTTGTTTTGTTAATGCATCTAAAGAACTTTTTTTGGGATTTCAAAAACAAAGGAGAGATTTTAAATAAAATTAAAAACATACCGTTATCTGCCAAAACAGTAGCAGATAGGACAGTTACAATGTCCTCAAATGTGACCAACCAACAAGTCGAAGATGTTAAATTAGCTTCAGCTTTATTAGTTACGGTAGATGAGTTTTGTGACATCAAGGACACAGCCCAAGTTTCCCTTTTTGTGCAGTATGTATCATCTGAGGGTCTGAGAGAAAAACTTCTGGGATTATTGGCACTCAAGGGCCAAACGTGTGGAGAGGACATAGTAAATGCCATCCTTGAATGCATGGAAAAACATCATATTCCACTCAATAAAATTGTGTCAATTGCAACTGATGGTGCAAAAAGTATGACAGGAGCAAAAAAGGGTTTTGTTTCAATTTTAAAAGGAAAATTAATCATGAAGTGATTACTTTCCATTGTATACTCCACCAGGAAACCCTTCGTGCATAAACATTTACAGAAGAAATTGGTAAAATTATGGAATTGGTAATTAAGATTACCAACACTGTTATAGCAAGGGGACTTAACCATCGACAATTTATAGAGTTGCTGAGGGAAATGGAGAGTGAGTATTCAGATCTTCTCCAGTAAAACAGGGTTCGATGGCTTTCCAGAGGCGACATGTTAAGCGTTTTGCATCTTGCATAAATGAAATCAAACTATCCCTTGACAACAAGGATGTTCAATATCCAGAATTAACGGAAGATCAGTGGTTGCAAAAATTGTACTTTATGGTGGACGTTACATCACAACTGAATCAGCTCAATCGTAAATTACAAGACAAGGGAAATACTGCTTTTTCAATGCTAGAGGAAGTTATTTCTTTTGAAAAGAAATTGATTCTGTTCGCTGAAGATTTAGAGAGGGGAACTTAAGTTCATTTCCCAAACTTGTCTCAATATCTACCGAGAAAACAATGCCCTCATTAACAAAGATTATTTCAAGACAGCAGTTTTAAACATGAGAGAATCTTTTCTTCAACGATTTCAGGAATTCAGAAATAATAAAGTTACTCTAGCTTTTATTTACAAATCCTCTTAATGCCAATGTGAAGGAATTAAATTTTTCTCCGTTTGATATTGACACAGCTAATTTTGAAATACAATTGCTGGAATTGACAAGCAAAGACTTATGGAGCTCCAAATTTGTACATCTTGGTACTGAAATAGAAGAACTGGAAAAAGAAAAATGCAGTCTGATTTCACAGTGCAAGCAGACTGCTATAAAAGAACTACAGAAGGCAGACTCGATGATTTTCAATACTTGGAATAGTCTTATGGACTCATATCATGAGTTGAAAAAATTTGCACTTGGTGTTCTCAGTATCGTCGGGTCTACATATTTATGTGAGCAATCGTTTTCTAACATGAATTTCATTAAATGTAAATTGAGGAGCGAAATTACTGATGCCAACTTAGAATCATGCCTTAAATTAAAAACGACTTGTTACAAACCAGACATACAGAAACTTTGTAAGGAAATGCAAGCTCATTGCTCACACTGATTAAAACCAATGAGAGCAATTTTTTGTGTGATTTTTTCTTCATTTAATAAAGATATAATTAATATTATAACTTGTTATATATTACTATAAATTTACAATAATATTACTTAAAATTTTCCTTATTTGTAAAAATATATTTATGGCTCTTGAATAATTTTTTAATTGTTGTGAGGGACAGGTTTGGCCCTTCCATCTCAAAAGTTTGCCGACCCCTGGCCTAGAATATCTTTATCTTCAGTTTTTATGTCATTTTTATCATCTTAATTTCTTTCACAGCATGTTTTTTTAGGCTTTTTATTAAGCCTCCAGAACATTTTGCCACCTTCCTGATATTTCTCTTCAATCTTTTTTCTCAATGCAGGTTCTATCTTTTTCTAAAGCCCATTTTATAATTATAAATATGTTAAATTTATAAATTATTCTTCAAAACATTAGAAATGAAGAACTTTTGTTTTTTATTTATACATTTTTTCAAGAATAGGGATGATTTCATTCTTTATTTTTTCATATATTTTATAACATGCTTTTAATAAATTTATTCCTTTGTAGTTTTTATAGCTATTCTTAAATTCCTTTTTTTAAAAAATGGAAATGAGAAATCATATCTCCCAGTTAACTGATATTTTACTAATGTATATTTTGTTTATTAATGTAAGATACCAATATACAAAATGATGGTACAACATGACAAAATTTCATGCCAGCTGGGGCATCTCCCATTTAAACAAGGCCCCCGTTGTTTTCGCCAGGGAACCAGGGCGAACAGCGAAAAGTCAGCTACTGGAACAAACCCTAAAACACACCCCAACTCAACATCACCAGAGTCGAAGATCGGTACTATCAACATAAGAAGCCTGAATGGCAAAGAAATGGAGCTAGCTGAAGAATTAGATAAGTACCAGATCGACATAATAGGGTGACTGAAACTAAAAAGACAAAAATTGGTGAGATCTATCTGAACAATGAATACAAAATATTATATTCAGGATATGACAATCAAGGAAAAGAAGAAGTAGCCATAGTATTCAACACTAAATACGAAGCTAATCTTCTTGAATGGCAGGCAGTCTCTAGTAGAGTGATGTGGACTAATATCAGAATGGGGAATTGAACAATGAGATTTATTTGTGCCTATGGTTCCACAGAAGATTCTACTAAGGTAGAAGTGGGTGAATTTTTTGATGCTTTAGAAAAAGCAACTGACACAATGAAAAAGGAAAAGTTGGTCCTTGTTGGGGATCTAAATAGCAGAGTAGGAAATGATTGTGAGACATACAAAAATATTTTGGGAAAATTTGGAGAAAATAGCAAAGCTAATAATAATGGGAAATATCTGTTGGATTTCTGCTCAGGACATGAACTGGTTATTACTAACACAATGTTCCAACATAAAAATGTGCACAAATTCACATGGAGGGAAGAGGCAAGGAATAAGAAAAGTCTCATTGACTATGCTATTGTTGATAGTGATGTTTTCTCCCTGGTGCAGGACACCAGAATGTACAGAGGATTTGAAATTGGAAGGGATCACTATTTAGTCTTGAGCAGGATAAAATTGAATTTCATATTGAAAAGAATAACATGTAAGAAAGTTTTAAAGTGAATAAAAGTTGAGCAGCTCTCAGATGTAGACTAAAATACACAAAGATTATTAAAAAAAAAAAAATGAAAGAGTTTGAGAACAGGAAACAAACCTTGGAGACTCAGAGGCATGTGATGAAGTTGTCTGCAAGGATAGAAAAATCAGAACTCCATGGTGGACACAGGAAGTTAAAGAGGCAGTGAAGGAAAAGAAGAAAGCATATCAAAAATTCCTGTCAAATAAGTCAGCTTTTGCTCTTAGAGAATACAGAGACAAATGTAAGAAAGTGAAACATTGTGAAAACTAGCTAAACAAAAGTCATGGGAGGACTTTGGCAAGAACATAGAAAATAAATATCAAGAAGGTGATAAGATATTCTGGAGGTTGTTGATGAAGCTTAGAAATGGAGGAAAGAGTGCTGTAAAAGGAGTTAGAGATGATAAAGGTGACATGAAATCGGGAGAAAAAGATATCCTTGAAGTATGGAGTAATTACTTCAAAAAATTGCTAAATGAAACAAGCAGTGATCACAGCACAGTGGTAAAAAACACTGACCAGGCATACAGTCAGGAATACATATCCATACTTGAAGTAGAAAAAGCCATCAAAGGCTTGAAATGTGGAAAGGCAGCAGGAGTAGATGATATCGTCCAGAAATGCTGAAGTATGGTGGTATAAAAGTCTTACAGTGGCTACACTACATAGTAAAGCCTGGACAGAGGGAAGAATTCCCGATGATTGGAGTAGAGCTCTAATAGTACCTATATATAAAATGGGAAATAAACCTGAATGTGAGAATTACAGAGGTATTTCCCTACTGAGTGTTCCTGGCAGATCTATACTTGAGAAACGGTTGAGAAGAATTGTGGAAGAAAAGCTTGGTGAAGAACAAGCTGGATTCAGGCCAAATAGAGGCTGTCAGGATCAGACCTTCACTTTATGACAAATAGTTGAGAAAGCATGGGAATATAACAAAGATCTGTATTTAAGTTTTGTCAATCTGGAAAAGGCATATGACAAAGAGCCAAGAGAGAAGCTATTCAATATGCTACTGTTATATGGTGTCAATGGGGCATTATATCAAGCAATACTTAGTCTTTATTTGAGTTGTAAGTCAGCAGTTAGAATTGAAGGAAGTACAGGAAGATGGTTTAATGTTAAATCTGATGTGAGACAAAGATGTACATAATAATAATAATAATAATCTCTTCATTGTTAGTTTACTATCACTCCAATATCAATTGTTTCATTTATTTCTTTCTGTAAAAACTCTGCTTTTTTAGATTTTGGATTGTAGTTTATAATTTTTTTTTCAAATTAAAAATTTATGTTCCCAGCAATCAGCTACATGAAGTCTAATTCAAAAATTTTGAAATAAATTAAATCATATAGGATATTATTATAATCTTAGAAATCTAGAGGGCATTCACTGCAAAATATATAGAAAAATATGCTGAGCTATAAAAAAAGAGAGCAAGAATAATTGGTTGTGGAATTTTGATTTTGGTGATGCTTAATGCAAAGTGGAGTTAGCCTATGGAATCATGGAGAATAAATTTTTAGTGTCTGAGGTATATGTATAATGTATAACATGTATAATGCTATGCATTAAGGGAAGGGTTGCTACCTAGACTGGTTTCGACCTTTATTGAGGTTGAGACCTCAATAAAGATCGAAGTCAATACCACCTTTGTCACAAGTTTCCCCAGTCCTGAAATTACTTCAGGCAAAAAAACTTTGTTTGCTTAGGCATGTTTATGATAATTCCATACATAAAAGATTGTGTATTAAAGAAAACCCCTATAGTACATTAGGGAAAAGTTGAGGAGAAAAAAGTAAATTGTTAAAATATAGATTTGAAGACCTGTAGCTTGTACTTGAAGGAAATACATAAGAGGAAAGACTATTCCAAAAGATAGCAGTAGAAGGAAGACAGGAAGGAAGAAATTAATGAGGAAGACAAATTTATTCTTTGAGTTTTTAGTTGAACTTTGAAAGAGTGCATATCTTTTAAATGATATAGAGGAGAGTGGGAGTTTTATTGATTCCAATTCTGATGAACAGCAACGATGCAAATATTTGTAGAAAATGCAAGAAACAGAAACTGAATGTCTCTGAGAGCGAGAGAGAAAAGAGTGAATTAGTGAAAGATCATTTGTAAGTACAGTATTTACTTACTGTACTTACAATAGTAAGTAAAGTAAGTAAATTACTGTACTTAATGGTTGGACAGATTTGCAATTTGCATAGAGTAAATAACTGTTGAGAGATAAAGTAATATCTTGAGCAGAAGAGAAAACCTTTGGATGCTGATAAGGCTATAATTTATGCCAAGAAAGTTGGATGTTAGACTTATTCCAAGAAGTGTGATCTCATCAAGAATTATATATTTGGTTTAATCCTTTATCAAAGTGTAAGCAAACAAAGTTTACACCTGAAGTAATTTCTAGACTGGGACAACTCGTGGCAAAGGTGAAATGACTTCACATCTCCTTGCAGACATTTATAATGCATTAAGGGAAGGATCACTATCCAGACAGGTTTCGACCTTTATTGAGGTCTCATCAGTGGGAGCTAGACCTAGAGGTGGTGATACCAAGGTGGAAGTAATGCTAAAGTCATATTTCCATATACGAGTTGCCAAAAGGTGTCACACCTTATTATTAAAATTCTCTGGATTAGAGATAGTTGATGGAAGTTGTTTTCCACTTGGTTATGCTATGAATTATATATTTGGTTTAATCTTTATCCAAGTGTAATCAAACAAAGTTTATGCCTGAAGTAATTTCAGGACTCGGACAACTTGTGGAAGAGATGGTATGACTTCACATCACTTGCCTTAGTATCCCATAATGCAAAGCATATGTCCTAGCAGACATGTATAATGCTATGCATTAAGGGAAGGGTCACTATCCAGACAGGTTTCGATCTTTATTGAGGTCTCATCAGTGGGAACCAGACCCAGAGGTGGTGATACCAAGGTGGAAGTAATGCTAAAGTCATATTTCCATATACGAGTTGCCAAAAGGTGTCACACCTTATTATTAAAATGCTGTGGATTAGAGATAGTTGATGGAAGTTGTTTTCCACTTGTTTATGCTACTAATTATATATTTGGTTTAATCCTTTATCCAAGTGTAAGCAAACAAAGTTTGTGCCTGAAGTAATTTCAGGACTGGGACAACTCGTGGCAAAGGTGGTATGACCTCACATCACTTGCCTTAGTATCCCATAATGCAAAGCACATCTCCTTACAGACATGTATAATGCTATGCATTAAGGGAAGGGTTGCTACCTAGACCAGTTTCGACCTTTATTGGGGGTCTCAACCTCAATAAAGGTCGAAGTCAATACCACCTTTACCACAAGTTACCCCAGTCCTGAAATTACTTCAGGCAAAAAAACTTTGTTTGCTTACACTTGGATAAAGGATTAAACCAAATATATAATTCGTAGCATAACCAAGAGATTATCAAGATTATTGTATCTCTAGTGTAGAATGATTTAGCAATCAGAATTTTGGATTGTAGAAGCTGATATTCTGAAAGTTTGATTTTCGTAGTATAAAAATGTCAAGTAAGAAAATGGAGTGTAGTGTATTTTCATCAGCAAGACAAGACTGCAGATGAAATTTGCAGGTCATCTGAAGATGATTGTGTTAGTTGCAAAGTTTTAAGAAAAGATTCACCTACCTCATGTAATGTGCTTTCAGAAAAAAAAAAATGCAGAAGTCAGAAAATAAACCACATAGTGGAATTTTACTTAATAGGACTTTTTTTGCCACACCAGATCTTTATTTATGGAGGAATATTGGACAAACACACTCTTAATTCATGTTCTACTGACTGAAGTTTATACATCTGTACACATCTTTGTTTGACAGCGATGAATGTTTAGTTTATATTTTTAACTTACTTAGTACCATGGACTCATTTGAAAGTGTCTCGCCACATACAAGACATAACAGCAATGGGTATGAAGAATCACAATATCTATGAGAATCCAAATTGCAAATAATTGTCACTATACTGTCTTAAGCTTTCTTTGCATCGGGTTCCTTTATGCTTGTATCTCAGGATGAAAACTTTTCTTTGGTAACCACATACTTATCCATTGTGAAAAATCAGAAAGTAATAAAATTAATAAAAATTCATCTCAGACTACTGAAGTTGGAATAGCTAAACTTAACATTGCAGCTATACTAGTAACTACTTGCTTAACTAGGCCAACATTCCATTTCATGTACACACACCACTTATATTAATCATGTATGAATCATGTATGTATTGAATCATGAATATATTAATCATGTATTATACAACGAAAGCTGCAATATTTTGGACACAACTGCAGAAAGAGTGAGGACCAGAAGATAAAGACATTCATGTTTGGTATTATGGATGGTGTAAACAGAAGAGGTAGACCATACAGATAATGGGTAGACGACATAAAGGACTGGTGTGTGGAATGGGTTTACAGAAATTGCGACGCTGTGCACTGGACAAAAAAAAAAGTGGAAGAAGATAGTGAAGGAGGCATCTGACACCAACGGGCAGTGAGTACATGGTTCGTGATGATGTATGAATCTAGATCAAGCTCTCATGCCACACAACCATAACCAATCATGTTAACCCAAACAGACTGCAGTATCTTTCGTATTACTGATGGATAATTGATATCATTTTAGTTTAGCATTTGTTACATAAATTGTTATGTAACATTGTATCATTATGTAATCATTGATGTTACATAAATATTAGGCTGGCAAAAGTTTTTATACAAATATAATTCCAGATTATGCAATCTTTAGCATACCTCCACAATACCAATATAATAATAATTAATATATTAATTAATAATTAATATTTACAACCTTTTTTGTGGGTAGGATTCCCATAACAGAACTGTTGTCTTTTAAAATATTGTATACCTTAATATATCTTGTAAGATATCATTAAAATGTATACAGTAGTCTCCCCTTATCTGTGGGTTCGCTTTCCATGGTCCAAAAATATTAAATGGAAAATTCTAGAAATAAACAATTCATAAGTTTTAAATTGTACTCTGTTCTGAGTAGCATGATGCAATTGCGTGCCATCCCGTTTGGTCCCTCCCGGGACGTGAATTATTCATTTGTCCAGCATATCCATGCTGTACGGTGTGTGCTACCCGTTAGTCTCTTAGTAGCCATCTCAGTTATCAGATTAAGTGTCGTGGTATCACGGTGCTTGGGTTCAAGTAATCCTCATTTTACTTGATAATAGCCCCAAGAGTAGTGATGTCGGCAATTTTGATATGCCAGAGAGAAGCTGTAAATGCTTCCTTTAAGTGAAAGTTCTAGACTTCATAAGGAAAGAAAAAAAATTGTGTTCTGAGATTCCATCCACATTCACATAACGTTTATTACAGTATATTGTTATAATTGTTCTATTTTCTTATTAGTTGTTGTTGTTAATCTCTTACTGTGCCTAACTCGTAAATTAACCTTTATCATAGGTATGTTTGCATAGGATAAAACATGGTATGTGTAGGGTTCGGTACTGTCCACGGTTTCAGATGCCCACGGTTTCTGGGGGTCTTGGAATGTATTCCCCATGGATAAAGGGGACTACTGTACTTTTTTTAAAAAAACTTGGTGATTGTTATTAATCTTGATTTTTCTTTTTCAGAACATGATTTATTCTAAGTTGCTTTTGAATTCTCATTTATTCATGACATCGTGAATTCGTCTTTCCAAACTTCAGAGTTTCTGAAATTAATTAATCATTGTACATTATGTAAATAGGAAAATAAATGTATTTAATTTATAATATAATTATGTATCAAGATTTACAGAACCACTTATTTTTCAGGATTAAAAACAAATTCATTACAGCAACTTGTCTATGCCTCTGATTAAAAAAAAAAAAAGATTTGCAATATGATATGCAAATGTAACCATCCAAATTGCAATCAGACTTAGTTATATGTTTAGTTTAGTTATAATACAAAGGTGGTCTGAAAAGTTCTCGGCCTCAACCATAGATGGCAACACTGTCGGCAAGATTTTTTGTTCTGAGTTGGTACATCTGTCATAAGCATTTATGTGAAATTGCAAGTCATTTTATCAAGTAGTTTTTTCATACAGCTGTCTGAAGCAAAAGTGTTGTCTGTATCCCTTGAAAAGAATAAAATTGAGTATTGTGCAGTTATAAAATTCTTTGTAAAAGAAGGTTTAGCGGCAAAAGAAATTCATTCGAAGTTCATAAAAGTTTATGGGCACTCTTCTCCTTCATTTTTGACAATTAAGAAATGTGCTGCCGAGTTTAAACGTGGCCTTGAAGATGATCCACTTGAAGGACATCCAAAAAGTGTAACAACACCAGAAATCATTGATCAAGTGCACGATATGGTATTAGCTGACCGGCGAGTCAAAGTGCATGAAATTGCTGAGACTGTAGGCATTTCAAAAGAATGTGTAGGATATATTTTGCATGAAGAATTGCATATTGAAAAGTTTTGCACAAGATGGGTGCCGTGCTTGCTCACAGCAGATCAAAAACGCACTTGTATGAAAATCTCTAAAAAGTGTTTGGAGCATTTTAACAAGAATAAAACTGATTTTATGTGTCGATTTATTACTATGGATGAGACTTGGATTCACCATTACACACCAGAATCCAAACATCAGTCAAAACAGTAGACACAAGCCAGTTGTTCAGTGCCAAAGTCAGTTCCATCAGCAGGAAAGGTCATGGCTTTGGCTTTTTGGGATGCTAAAGGCATTTTGTTTATTAATTATCTTGAAAAGAGTAAAACAATAACTGGGGAATATTATTCTGATCTTTTAATCAGACTAGATGAAAAAAATCGTTAGAAAAGACCTGGTTTGCAGAAGAAAAAAATCATCTTTCATCAAGACAATGCACCTACCTACAAAAGTGTTTTGGCAATGGGAAAATTAAGGGATCTGCACTATGAATTGTTGGAACATCCACCCTATTCCCCAGATTTGGCTCCCTCTGACTTCTATTTCTCCCCAAAACTAAAACTCTCCTCGCTAGTCAGCATTTTTCTTCGAATCAAGAGGTGATTGCAGCTGTAGAGGGGTATTTTGCAGATCTTACTGAGAACTGCTACAGGGATGGGATAATGGCACTGGAGCATCTCTGGAGTAAATGTATTAGTCTTACTGGAGATTATGTTGAAAAATAAAAATAATTTTGAAATTATTAATTTGTTTTTTCATTGTTAGGCCAAGAACTTTTCAGACCACCCTCGTATGCATCAGTCTGTTTTTGTGGTTAGTTCATGGCTGTTTTTTTTTAATGATAATTGCATCTGTTCACTTATAATTTTTCTTTTCTTTAAATTATTTTTCAGTTTTTATTTATTTATTATTTTATCAATGGAATATCCTTAAATTCATTGTTTTTAATTAAATTGTGTGATCAACATATAGTGCCTGCGCCATTCATTAGTGCTATAGCTGAAAGGCAGTCTCCATGTATTAGTTATAAGTACTATTACCTTTCAGTTGAAAGGCTCGAGCCTTTGAGTCTACTCTTAGATGCGAGGAATCTTTATAATGACTTTAACTACAGTTATGCCTCAAGTGAAAGAAAGAATGAGTGTGGAAGAATAACTTGAATGAATGCATATAGTACTCTAGCATCAGAAGCTAATGAGATGTTCATTTAATGAATGCTCACTTTGCTAAAATATATATCAATCAGGTGTATGAAGAGTCAGTGTATGAGAATGAGATTGAAGAGCTATTGCATAACCTGGATAAGAATTTGTCAATAAGGACAGATGGAATATCAGCATATTCCATTTTGCAAGTGGAATATTCAACAAAATTAGCTAGACCTTTCACATGTTTGTATGATTTGAGTCTTAGGCTCAAGAATGGTGTCACAGGGATGGAAGAAATGCATGATAGTTCCATTGTACAGTGGTGGTGGTGGTGCAAAAACTGATGTATCTAACTACTGACCTGTCAGTATCTCTGGTGTGGTAGAGAAAATTTTAGAGAAATTGGTAAGAACTTGCATACAGAAATGGGTAGGCAAACAAGTATACTCTTCAATGAGCAGCATGGGTTTAATAAAGGAAGGTCATGTTTTAGCAATTTGCTTATATTTTATAACAATGTTATGGTTGAGTTGGATAAATGGAATGGATACACTATGATAATGTTGATTTTACTAAAGCATTTGATAGGATATCACACAAAAGGCTGTTGCATAAACTCAGAGAATATGAGATTGGAATATCAACTCTTGACTTTGATCAATGGATGGTTGATAGACAGATATCAAAAAGTGGTATATGGTGGGTATGAATCTACAAGATTTAAGCTGACCAGTATTATATCTCACAGAGCAGCATGAGTTGTTGTTCAATCTATATATTAATGATATTAGGAAGGGTCACACAGGAGATGTGCAGTTGTTTGCCGATGATGTGAAGATAAACAGGGTAATCAGGGATACTACTGATATCCAGCACTTACAAAACAGTATAAATAGGCTGGAAATTTTGGCATACAAAAAGTGTCTGTCAGTTTAACATTAGTAAGTGTAAAGTTATGTACTTTGGCGTGATGAGATTTCCAGTGGCATATTATATTAGTGGAGTTATGCTACAAGAAACTGATGAGTCTGAGGATCTTGGCATAATGATGAATAATAATTTGAAGTTCAGAGGTCACATAGCAAAAGTTGCAAATATGGCTCAGAAGATAATTGTGATGTTGAAGCAAACCTTTGACGTGTAAGGATAAGCAAGTCATTTTGCCACTTTATAAAACCTTGATAAGATTGCACCTGGACTATTGTGTGCAGATTTGGTCTCCTAGGTTCCAAGGAGATAAAGAAGGCTGTTGAAAAGGTGCAAAGAAGAGGTACAAAGATTATATTCAGATTATGAGATTTAGATTATGGAGGACAGATTGCAAAGATGTGGATTACAGACTCTGATTAACAGGAGAAAGAGGGGTGATATGGTAGGGGTCTATAAACTTTTGAATTGGTGTTATAGGATATCGTCTGAAATTTTTTGTTAAGGAGAGAGAATATGGGGGTGCATCCATGGAAATTTAGTTTCTTCACTGTCAAGAAAGGGCTAAGAGCTAGGTTTTTCTCTCACAGAGCAGTGAGTGAAATAGTTTGCCTTTAGGGATGGTGAGTGCATCTAGTGTGAATGAATTTAATGGAAGGTATGACAGCTGGTTTAGGTGATTTATAGCCTCAGTGGTGTAGCTAGAGCTTTTGCCACCTGGGGTGGTCCCTGAGTTTGCTGCCCCTCTCAGTACACACCAAAAATATTATTAAAGTCAAAACGACGTATAGGGAAATAAATTAAAACACTATTTTTATTTCTGAAGTAAAACTTTAATTTCAACATTCTAAAATGTTATTTTTCTTGCTTTTCTGTTAGCAAAATCGTCGATGACATTGGCGAAATCCATTTCATAGTAATGTAGGTAATTCTTAATCAATTTTATTTAGAAAAACTCATCTCACAACTACCAACACTTAAAAACCACAGTGATATCTTTAATTTGTAAAAGGACAGATATTTCATACTAAAATTAATAGTACATCTTCAGTATCTGTAGTAACACTTACAGCAACTATGAGGAAAATTCGCAGTAGTATTACAATATTTGGAAATGAGTTTTCGAGACTATATTTTAGAATTAACTGCAAAAGTTCAAAGTGCCGTCTGGGGCGGACCCCCCCCCTCTAGTTATGCCTCTGTATAGCCTCCCTCAATTGAGTCCTTTGTCTCCCTGGAGGTCTCACATAATAATATAGAGATAATAGAGGTTTTTCATCCTGCAAAACAAGTAGACTGACATGGAAAACATGCGTATATCGTATTCAAAGCCTTAAGCGTATTGTGCTATATTTATTTTTGTTCATCTTATTTAGCTGATCTCATCTTCGTAATGTATTAGGCTTAATGTTTTGTGTGCTAAATAACTTGGCTTCATATTAATCTAATTGAAATTATTTTAGGACAGTCAATCATGTCTACTATGCCTTTGTCCTCAAGCTAGGTTTGGTCTAATAGGTGTAGCAGTGTTTTCTTTCCCAGAAACTTGGTTTCTCATTGTGCAAAACAGGCAAACTGAGTGGAAGAACACACATTAACAAACATATAACACTAGTCTTCAAGCCTTAGTTGTTTTGGCCATAATTCAGAACAACCAAGAAAACTCATTTGGTTTGTCTGTGTTTCTAGATAATAGCTAAGTTTCTGGGAGGGAAGAAAATCCTGATGTGTCTGTTTTAAGACTGGCTAAAACTGACCTTTGAAAAGTTTTTCAGAGGTTTTCATATCATACACTGGATTCAGACTCCAGTCTTCCCACTTACTCTTGCTGTCAACTGTGTCATGGAAGCGTTATTATGTCATTTGTTTTTTAAAATATTTTCAAAATCTTAATATGCACCAAGCTGTTCTATGGCACAGAACTATTCTAAAGAAAATTCAGTACCAAATTTCTGTGATTTCTACAAGTTTACTATAGTGAGAGGCAGCTGTAATTCTTCAATCTGTATGAGTTTGTTATAGCAAGAGTCAACCAGAAATGTTTTGTTTAAACAAAAATGAATGCTTTCTTTGAGCTTGAAATTTTATTTGCCTCTCAATCCTGTTATTTGCCCTGTCATAATCACTTCTGTGGTCCACAGAAGTGTTGTGGAGCTACAAGACAGAACATCCATCAATTTTGGAAAGAAATCGAAGTCAAATGGAACCATGTCTGGAATGTATGAGACAATTAAACCAAGATGGTGATCTCAGCAGTCATTCATTTGCTCGAGGTGAGCGCGCGCGCACACACACACTTACACTCTCTCTCGTTGTTGTATTTAAAGAAAATTGATTATCAAGATGAATTCTTTGAAATCACATCTTCACTCAGTTTTTGCACTGTCCCCGTGTGCTCAGATTCATCAGTTTTAGAAAGAAATCGAAGTCAAATGGAACCATGTCTGGAATGTATGAGACAATTAAACCAAGATGGTGACTCTCAGCAGTCATTCATTTGCTTGAGGTGAGACCACACACACACACTGTTGTATTTAAAGAAAATCGATTGTCACGATGAATTCTTTGAAATCACATCTTCACTCAGCTTTTGCACTGTCCCCTTGTGTTCAGAGTTAATGAGATACCTGTAGACAATAATTTAAATGTAGTATAACATTCACATTCCAAAAAGCAGCAAGCAGCCCAAGTCAAACATTGTCTTTACATCTTCATTCACTTATGAATGTCATATGGTGTGACATTATCTCTATAGTAAGTGCATGTGGTTTCATGTACATTGACATTGTCTTCTTGCAATGCACCATTTTAGCTTAAATTCAAAGACTTTGTGACAGTAATATCAACTATCAGACCAAAATACAGGAAGGCCTGAATTAAATGCAAGTTAGTTCATACCACTGTGAGTTTCTTTTATTTTTAAATATTACTTTTTAGCGTGTTTTTGTTAACATTATAATATATGTAGTCTAGCCATAAATACTGTTACATCTTGAATAGTGCACAAACCTGTAATCGATCAGTAAATCATTTACAGCTTTCAGCATATACAAACCATGTGTATATCATGCATATAGCACTATGAGTTTCTTTTTTTTTTTAAGTATTACTTTTTGTAGCGTGTTTTTGTTAACATTATAATATATGTAGTCTAGCCATAAATACTGTTACATCTTGAACAGTGCATAAACTGTGCATATTTTGTTTATAAACTGTTGTGTGTTTTTAATATAGCAGGGGGAATGACCTACCAACTCATCGAATGTTGATGCTAGTTTCTTGGCTAGATGTTCTGCTTGTGAATCTTGGGTAAACCATAAATTCTTGTGGAACGAGTATAGTGCGGAAGTAATTTTTTAACTGTATTTTCGGGCTAAGAAGTGACTTATTTAAGTAATCTTTTTTTTTTTATTTTTATCCGATTAGTTGGGTTATAGTTAACAAGTTGATAGGTGCTGTTATCTGAAAGTAATTGATTCATTTTTTCCAAGCATATTGTTTGGTTTAAAATAACAGTGGCACTGCCTTTATCAGCTCTAGTGAATATGATGCCCTGATTTGATTTTAATGATTTCATAGTTGCCAATTGAGATTTCGTTAGGTTGCTAGTTATTGTTTTCATATTATTTAAAATTTTCGTGGTTTCCAATCGTATTTTATCAGCTATTATGGTTGGGAGAAATCTTAAGCTTCTTTCAATATGGTATATAAAATATAATTTGTTAATAGTCCTGGGGTGCCACAGCAAAGTTTAAACCTTTACTAAGTAGTACTACTTTTGTTTTAATAAAACTATCTGCATGAATTTGTTGCGATGATAATATAAGTAGACAGTGGCGAATTCTCTATGCTCATTAATTGAGAAAGAAGTAATATTTATTTGTTAATAAATAAGCATTCCATTTAGGCTTTTATTTTTGTAGACAGAAGACATCTTAAGCTTGTGCAGCAATAATTGAGCTTTGCGTTGTGTATTGAAGGCTGATGCTTGCTCGTCTAGTCAAAGACACCTTGGCTTGCTCGGTTGTTGGAGCTTCCAGTTCCTAGCTACAGCACTGTGATTTCATGTGCACGCATAGCCATTTATACTCCCTTCACTTTGTCTTAAACATATGGCCATACACAGTCAAAGTAGCTTCAGCCAGCCTTTTCAAGTGTGCATGTTGCTTAGGAAAATTAAGTTACAACCAACTTTTTATGACGATGTTATTGACCAGTTCATAAAGAAGAACAGTAGGGTAGAACTTGTATTCAAGTAGCTAAACTGAAAAAGATAGAATATCATTTGTAAAATAAATGTTGTATTTGTATGATTAAATGTACATAAATTTCTAAATATATAGTTTTAAATGGTCAGTAATTCATTGTTCCACTAATCAGACTTCAATCACACCTCTCACTCCCTGAATGATAACAATAGCAGGCGTGAATTTCAAGACCAGCGATGTATTTTTTTTCCCTACAGGTCAGGCCATTGGATAACCATTGATCAAATCATTCTCTCTTTAGCATACTGTTTGAAATATGATATAGCTTGTCTGTCTGTCTGTCTGTCTGTGTGTGTGTGTGTGTGTGTGTGTGTGTGTGTGTGTGTGTGTGTGTGTGTGTGTGCGTGTGTGTGTGTGTGTGTGCGTGCTCCAGATGATGACCTTAATATGAAGGTCGAAACATCAGGAAATTAAAATAATTATTTCTAGCATGGTTGTAGTCTCCATAATTTGTCTGAAATGAATGCTGATCACCGTGCAACACTAAAGGAAAGGATACAGCCTCCTTCGTTGAGTCCTTGACTCCTTGGAGGTCTCAGATAATAAAAATAATAAATGCTAATTAAATAAGCTTAAAGTAATTTGCAGTTGTCTATAACCTAACCATCCAAATTTTAGGAATGAAATGAATAGTAGTTTAAAGAAGTGTGTGTATGTGAGAGAGAGAGAAAGAAATCAGATCCTGGAATTCTGGTTGAAGGAAGGACAGTTCATTTTTTAATTTTAGGAGGCTGAACTGGTTATAACTTGTTAAAGTAAGACTGGAAGTATAAAATGAAATGACTGCAGCAGTGGTGGCTGATTAAAATTTTAAGTGGGGGGTGCTGCATATACAAAATAAAATTTTAAAAAATCTTTTTTTCCTAACCAGTAACCAGTTTATTAATAAATAAATTTACATATTAAAAAATTGCTTTATTAAAAATATTTCATCCTCACCACGAACAAACACCAATAATAAAAGTTTCGTATCTCACAGAAATAACGTGCGTGCATACAATTTATCTGTAAGCAACACTTCCCAAGTGAGCAGTGTCGGAATCACTTGTAACGTGCAATGACAAGCGTAAACGAATATCGGCTAGTCTAGCTGCAATTGGCGCAATAATTCTCACACTGCATTAGATTGCAGTGCATTTGTTTCGTGTAACGATAATTGAAAAAATATAATTATTTTCATATTTTCAACAGTGACGCTCATCATAATTCAGCCTTGTATCTATTATAAATAATTATATGTTATTTTAACAAAATAAAATAAGATTTACAAAAAATAGTTCACCCTCACCACAAACATGTGCCAATAATAAAAGTTTCGTATCTCGCAGAAATAATGCACACAAGCATACAATACACTGCCCAAACGAGCAGTGTTGGAATCACTTGTAACATGGAATGAGAAGCGCAATCGAATATTGGCGAGTCTAGCTGCAATTGGCTGAATGTGATAATTCCGACATTGCGTTAGATCGTAGTGCATTTGTTTTGTAATCTAAAGCGTTAATTGAACAATTCTAATTATTAACTATTCAATCAATGTCAAAACATAAGCTGTAACCTTTAACATGTTGTATTGCATTTATATAACGTTGTAAGCATTGTTATTATTTATAAATGCAAACAAAATTTCATTTTTTCCTTGGGGGGGGGTGCTGCAGTGTCGCAGTGCTTATGTACAAGCCGCCACTGGGCTGCAGATGAGATATTGTGATATTAATGAATATACAGTATGGAAGATAAAAGTGAACACTGAATTAAAACAAAATAAAAAATATATAGATTGTAAAGAATCTAAGATAGCAATACGATAAATATATGCATAGAATATATGTTTACTAACCTAATCTAACCTAACCCATCCTTACTCATCCTCCTTAAATAGCATAATACTGTATGTTGTGATTCTCTAAGAAATGGTTTTTATCCTGCAAACCAATCAAAATAATATACACAATTAACAGGTGTACTGTCCTCATTCATAGTTAATATTAGTTGCTTTGCTTTAATTCAAACCATTCTCTAACAAAGTCTAAAAATAATAAATTTTTGTAAATAGATTATAAATTATTATAAATAGATTATATGATGGTTACAATCAGTGCACACATTGCAGAATCCCATAAATATTTCATCAATCTTTTAAGGTCATTAATAACAATAATTTTTAAATTTGTGATAATACTGATTCTACTTAAATATTTTAGCATTTCCTTTGGTTGAAGTGACCCAGATTCAAATCCTATCTAGAATGTAAGAAACCTTTGAATATTTTTTCAGCTGAATGATGCAAGTTAGCTAGTCTCATTATTATTAAGAGAGACCCCAGGGAGTCAGGAACTCATTGAGGGAGTCCATGCTATTCACACCAGCTGTCATACCTGTTCTTGAATTCATCACACTACATGCACACACAACATTCAGTGGTAGTCCATTCCAATCATGCATCACTCTGAGAGAAAAATCTATCCCTCACCCCCGTCTTGACAGCATTCATTCTTCCAAGGATGACCTCATGTCTTTTCCCTGCCCTCCATAAAATGACAGATTCCACCTACTGAAATTCTGTATAATTCTCAATCTGTCTTCAATCAGTATTCCACAATTCTGATATCATTTTTGACACTCCTTTGCACTCTATCAGAATCACTATGGAAACCAGGAGATTAGACCTGCATGCAATAGTCCAAGTGAGGTCTTATCAAGGCCTTGTAAAATGGAAAAACGACTTCCTTATCTTTACATATCAAGGTTCATTTTTGAATTGCAATTATTCTCTGAGTTGTATTTACAGTTTTTGCTATATGATGCTTGAACTTCAACTTCCTGTCTACTAAAACTCCGAGATCCCTATCTTTGCATTGTTAGCAAATAGCCGTATCGTGTATGTCAAATCTTTCTCAATATCATCAATGTACAGATTGAATAACAATGGGCCAAGGATTGATTGAGGCACACTTCTGGTTCCCTTGAATCTTGCAGATTCCCCCCCCCTCCCATTGTGTACTTTTTGATATCTGTCAGTCAGCTTCAGCTGTTCTCTTTTCCATGCCAATAGTCCATAGTCCAATCTCACATTCTCCGATTTATGCAACAGTCTTCCATGCTATATTCTCTCAAAAGCCTTATCAAAATCCAGAAGTATCATGGTGTCACTATTCCAATTGTCTAACTCAGTATTAACATTATTATTATAGAATGTGAGCAAGTGGCTAAAAATATGAGCTTTCCTTATTAAATCAACACTATTTGTTGCAAAGTAGAGATTCTCTGTCAACCTATTTCTTGCAAATTTGGTTGCATTTATTGTAACCCAATTACAGAGCCAGTTTCTTTTCATACTTACTTAGCTTTCCATACAATGCTTGTTACTCTTCTAATAATTTGCTGCTTATAATTTTCATAATGGACATCGTCCTTATGCACACAGTATTCCTTCCACATCCTTTTATGAATCTTTTTGAATTACTTTACGAATCTATTGCTTAATGAGATTACACATCCATTTCACTCCTACTCTATTTATTCTTTTAACTTTTGGGACACATTCTGATATCGCATCATTTAAGTATTTTTTAAACAGTTCCCACACTGTTAATATCCTTCCCATGCAACAACTGATACCATGACACAGACCCCAGCATAATCTTCAGGTGGGTATAATTTCTTTCTTTGTAGTTCAGCGTGTAATCTTTTTTGAATGGAACATTCATAGACTTACTCACTTTCCAAGTGAGTACTGCATGATCACTGTCACCAACCAGAAGCAGAATAGTTAAGTATTTAACTGAAACCCCCCCCCCTCACACTTTAATCAGATCTAACACTCTTTGACCATGAGTTCCTTCTGTTATGTGCTACTTGAGGAAGTTGTCTCACAATAGCTCAATAAATTCAGTTTCATTCTTCTCATGCGATTTCACAGTTAATCAATCAATGTTCGGATAATTAAAGTCCCTCATTTTTGTGATTACTCTTTTCACACCCGTCGTATTTATTTGGTAATGCATTTCTTTGTTACTAGCAACCAATTCACCAGGTCTTTAACAAAACCCCACTATGTAATTGATCTTGTTAGATTTCATCTCACACTGGATGGTTTAAAACTCACTGCCATACAAAAAAACTGTTACTAGTATTGCAGTCATAGGTCTCAACTCTAATTGGATTCAAGTCATCTGATATCGTTAGCAGTATGCCCCCCCCTCCTCTCCTATATATCCTTCCTAAAAATACTGTACCCTTTGCACTTGATACCATTAGTATGTCTGTTTCTGATAACCAAGTCTCACAAATGCCTGCAATATGAGATCTCAGTATATTAACCAAGGCAACAAACTCTATTCTTTTGTTTCTGATACTCCTAGCATTCATGTACAGACAATAAGTTACCTGCATGCTCTTTGTATACTCTTACTGTGGTCTGCATGACACAGATCATAGTAAGAGTATACAGATCACGACAACTTGTAGATCTTTGTTCTTATCTAGTTCCTTACTTATGCAGACATCTTTACATATGCTTGATAGGTCTCAACCAGATGAACACAGAGTCATTCTCTCTCTCCATAATTATTTCCATAATGCTCTTTTGTATACTCTTACTGTGGTCTGCATGACACAGATCATAGTAAGAGTATACAGATCACGACAACTTGTAAATCTTTGTTCTTATCTAGTTCCTTACTTATGCAGACATCTTTACATATGCTTGATAGGTCTCAACCAGATGAACACAGAGTCATTCTCTCTCTCTCCATAATTATTACCATAATACTAACCATTCCAGATTCTCACAATTCCTTCTGTCAGAATTTAATTACTCCCTCTCTGTGTCATATGAATTAATTTTTCCAAACTCATGATGCCAAATGCATTCAAGTGTAGACTGTCCCTCTTATACAAAGCCAATCTTCCCTCAAACTCACTTCACACACCAAAAACTCGCATCCTGTCCTTCTACACAGCCTATGCATCAAATCATTTACCATCGTAGCCCCTTCGTAATTCATTTCTATCATATCTAGGTAACATACTAATGATTTTTACTTTTCCACTCTTCACTCTCACTTCTTCCAACAACCTTTTCATATCTCCTCTCATAAATATAATGCAAGCAATTTAAATATAGAAAAGAAATGCAAAAGAGGTCGTAATTCTGCTAGGAATTAAGATCTATTTTGCGCTTCTTTTCTATTTTTTAATTGTTTGCATTATATGTTTTTTTTTATGGAAATAATATGGAGATGAAGGATACTTCTTCCAGGAAATATCTTTCCATTTCATTTTTCAATCCATTTTTCAACTAACAGACATAAACTACTGCCAAACAGCTTTAGCTGCCTTTGATGGTAATTCAAACTAAACAATTCCTGTCTTTCACCTAAGTAGTGTGTGATTTATTGGAGAGCAGAAGTGTGATTGTCCCATAGCCACAAGCTCACAACATGTTTCAAAATGGAAATATTTTAACAGGATGGATCCAGTTTCTTTAATACATTTTGAGGCATTTTAATACTTTTAAAATAAGTGTTGATTCCCAAATATTGTTTAGTTGTCATAGCAGTTGTGTTTTATTATATGGAATAAGAAAGCTGTTTTTATTATTCTGTATAAGAATAGTTTTGATTAGTTTGTCAAAACGCCCCATAGTGCATTCGTAATTATATCACAACATTTGCTGTTTGGTTTGGATCCTGGCTAAGACTGAGAAATCTTTTAAAAGCTTTTCAGTGAAAGGTGAGTTAGTTAGCCATTCTTACATAAAAGTTGTCTGGTTTATCTCCTTGGAAGTTTTGATTTTTTTTATCTCACAAAACCAGCTGAAGAGCACAGGATAAATGGCAATCATAGTTCATTGACTTCATAACCTTAGTTGCTTCACCATAAACCCAAATCAACCAGCTGAACTCACTTGTCAACACAGATTCACAAAAAAAAAAAAAATATAATAATAATAAATAATTATTATTACAAGTGCATTGTGTGCAGTAATCCTGTTGATGAACTTTGTGTAAATGCAATATAACATTTATTTGTTGAACATAATTGATATTTTCTGTGGTGTTTTTGTTTTGTTATATATATATATATTTGAGTTGTAAAATTGGATATTTTTTGCATATCTGGTTCCTTGCTTGTATAAAAATTTCAGAAGATCAGATTAAGGATCGGGGCTGTATAACTGGGAGGAAACCTCCTCATAACCTTGAAAAGAATGTGGAGAACCAACCAGAGCTTCTGCCCTAATGTCCAATCCTCACCTTCTCCTGATGCACCCTGTTAGGTACCTGGATACTGAAAACAAGGATGGGCTGGCAATTTGGGAACTATCCAGCCAAGTTGTATTCTTATTGGCTTAAAACGTAATGCAAAATTATGGTACAACATGACAGAATTTGACCTTCTGGTCCCACAGAGAGTTCTACTGAGGAAAAATGGAAGAATTTTTTGAGGCATTAGAAAAGGCAGCTGATACAGTGAAAAAGAAAAAAAGTTGGTCCTTGTTGAAGATCTAAACAGCAGAGTAGGAAATTATATAAAGAAATGTTTTGGGAAAATTTGGAGAAAAGAGTAAAGCTAATAATAATAATAATGGTAAGTACCTGCTGGATTTCTGTTCAGGACTTGGACTAGTTATTAATAACACCATGTTCCAACATAAAAATATGTACAAATTTACATGGAGAGAAGATGCAAGAAATAAGAAAAGTCTCATAGACTGTTTTATTGTTGATAGCGATATTTTCAGGATACAAGAGTATACAAAGAATTTGAAATTGGAAGTGATCGCCATCTAGTTTGGAGTAGGATAAAAATTGAATTTCATATTGAAAAGAAGAGCATATAAGAAAGTTTTAAAATGAATCAAAGTTGAGCAGCTTTTAGAGGTGAACTGTAGACTAAAATACACAAGTGTTATTCATGAAAAAATGAAAAAGTTTTAAAACAAGAATCAATCCTTGGAGATTTATTGGAAAATCCTGAAAAAAAGCATTGATTGATTCAGTCAGAGAGGCATGTGGTGAGGTTGTCTGTAAGGATAGAAAAATCAGAACTCCATGGGGGGGGGACTTAAGAAATTACAGAAGTGGTCAAGGAAAAGAAGGAAGAATATCTAAAGTTTTTGGCAAATAAGTCAGCATGTGATCTTAGAGAATATAGAGAAAAATGTGAGAAGACTTTGATAACAACATAGACAATAAATACCAGGAAAGTAACAAAATATTCTGGAGGGAATTGCAAAAACTTAGAAATGAAGGAAAGACTACTATAAAAGAATCAGATGATCAAGGTGACATGAAAACTGAAGTTGAATATATTCTGGATGTCTAGAGAAAGCACTTAACAGGAATGCAATCAGGAATAAATATCAATACTTGAAGTAGAAAAAGCCATTAAGAACCTAAAATGTAGGGTGGCAGCTAGAATAGGTGATATTCAACTAATGAATGCTGAAATATGGAGGTATGAAAGTTTTATAGTGGCTTGGCTGTATTGCATAATTCAGAAGGCCTGGTCAGAGGATCAAATTCCAGAAGATTAGAGTAGAGCTTTCATGGTATCCATCTGTAAAAAGGGAAATAAAACTGAATATGTGAATTACAGAAGTATCATATTTCCATACTGAATGTTCTTGGTAAGGTTTATGCAAGTATGCTTGAGAAATGGAAATCGTTAAAGAGAAGGGAAGGTTGGTGAAGAACATGCTGGATTCATGCCAAAGAAGAGGTTGTCAGGATTAGATTTTCACTTTAAGACAAATAGTTGAGAAATCATGGCAATATAGCAAGGATATGTATTTAAATTTCATAGATCTGGAAAAAGCATATGACAAGATTCCAAGAGGAAAGCTCTCCCATTTACACCACATAGCCCTGCGGTTATGTGGTGTAAATGGGACGTTGTATCGAAAATACATAGTCTCTATTTGAGCTTAAGTCAGCAGTTAGAATTGAAGGATGTTTTGGAAGATGGTTTGATCTTCAATCAGGTGTTGCAACAAGGGTGCACATGATCTACACTGTTATTCATTATCTATATGGATCACATTATGAAGAAAAGTTGTAACCATATCAAAATTGGTGATGTTAATCCCCTCTTTACTTTATGCAGATGATGTTATACTTCTGAATAAATCCAGTTCAGGAATTCCCTGAATAGATTAAATAACTGTTGTAATATATTTGTTATAAAAATCAGCAGTACAAAGACAATGAGGCAGAAACATTGAAAACATCAAGTGCATCCTGAATGGAGAATCTATAGAACAAGTAAAACACTTCGCTATTTTTAGTGAAGATGACAAATTAAATATGGAAATAGACAACAGAATTAGTAAAGATGGTATGGCAGGAAGTCAGCTGAATAAATTTATACGGAATAAGAAAGAAATTAGTCAAAATACTAAATTAACTATATACAAGACAATGTTCAAACCAATTTTAACTTATGGATCTGAGAACTGGGTTAGATAATGATCAAAGATGAGACCACAGATATGAGAGATATTAGGGGAGTTAACAGATGGCATTATCATATTAAAAATGATATTAAGAAAGAACTTGCCGTTGTTAACATTCAGGAATGTGTGATTAGAGCTAATCTCAGATGGCATTGTCACTTAAATGGGAGAGGAAAGGTTTGCAAAACAAGTGTTCTTTGCTATGTTGGTAGGAAAGAGATCCAGCGAAGGACCTAGATCTAAGTGGATTAAGTACAGTAAAAAGTGACTTAAAAGACAGAAATATAAGATCTGATAATGTTGGAGTCTTGACAGACAGCAGATTAATTTGGAGGAAAATCTTGAATGGGAGTTAGTAATGTTGTAACTTTGTCATGTACTACTATCACAATATTCGTACTCTCCCCTCCCCGCCTCTGAGATTCAAATATAAAAAAAAAAAAAAATAAATAAAAAAGCTGTCTGCTAATGAGCCTTTATAGCTCAGTTTGTATGATTATGCATTTTAATTTTGAAAGAATTGGGCTTGAATGAGGTCTGAGATGCAATGCTTTTATAATAGTTTTTTGTATAAAATGAATGAGCCAGTCTCATTTGGAAGTGGATCAAGTTTTTCCTCATGGAGAAAGACTGGTTTTACATCCTGCAAAACAGATAAATCATATAGAACACATGCAGTTTACAAGCATAATATACTGGTTTTGCATCCAATTGCAGAACATTGTTGTTGTTTGGAATTATGGTCACTGAATAGCACAAAATAGTTTGTGGCCCATAGCTTGCAAATGTCTTAAGACAGACTTGTATATAATACCCAGTAGCACTCATGCCATATTTCAGGTATATTTCCATTGATTTTTCACTGAAATGAATCATGAAAAAATTTTCAGGTATACATGATTTTATTCTTATGCACCTCATATTGCATTTTTTTTCTTTTTTTTTTTTTTCATTTTTATCTCTCTACTGTAAACTGCAGATTCCATTCTCCTGATTAAAATTATCTTGTAAAATGAAGGTATTTTCTTATTTCACTTAAAATTCCACTATTGTGAATTTTGATTCTCTGTCCTGAGGCAGTGCAGACTAAAAAGTAGCTTGAGATTATGACTTAACTCCCTTCCCATACAGAAGTCAACAACAGTTATTTAAAAATAACAATAGCAACTGATTTTGAACGGTGTAAGAAAGCTTATGTGTACAAAACAAGCATGACAGTTAATATTGTTTGCTCTGTAGAAGTGTAGTTGTTGCTCTCATATGCAGATAGTATCTGTTAACTACTGAAAGACAAACTAATCTCCTAATGACTATTTGCTCCAATTCTTGTATTAATTACTTAGAAATGTCATCCTCTGCCATATCTAAAACAAAATGCATCCCCTTTCATTAGAACATCACAAGACTTGACTAGCCTGGATGCTTTTCTGGCCTTGATAGTAATTACCCTTCCCCCTATCTCAGTCATTCTCAAACTGTTCAACTAAACTGACATACACTCCACAACTTAGAATTTAATATATATCCAACTTGGTCTTTAAAGGTAGCTGAAATTTTTCAGTGAATTATTGTTGTATTGCTCTTATCCCATTCCTCTAAAATAATGGGGAAGGCCAACAGCAGTCAACTTCTTTAATGTCTGGAAATTTATTGGTTAATTAATGACTACCAGCCTGAATTTTATAATCTACTCATGATCTTGTATGTGTTACTAGCCTCTGGGCTTGTGAAATAGAAAGAGTTAGGTAAGTTTCTCATGCAGTTTCTCTTGACACTTCCAAGACATTTTACTTGGCATGTAAGCCGTCTTGGCAAACTAGCATCTTGTGATCTTTCTCTTTCATGCTTTGTAACTAGTTGGTCACTGTCTGGTTTTGCAACTCATTGTGTCATAGATGGCTCTCCAAACTTACCTACTAATGCACCCTCTTCAGCATAACAATAGTTGTGCCGAAGAGGGTCCATTATTCATGTTCATTTGACGAACCGTGTGTCAATTAGTCCAAGCTTTAAGATCATCCACAAAAAATGGCTTAAATCTGATCTCCATGATATGTGAGGAGAATACAGTCAATTTTGGCAAAAGCAAAATACATTCCTGATTTCTTTCTTGTCAGTCATATTTTACTCATCCCTCTTTCTTACTTTTGATAATATCCAGATTTTCATATAAGTTCAGATTTATTTGAAGCTGATTTTTTTTTAATAGGTTTCTTTCACTCTATCCATTATTTCTCTCCAGCACAGCTTTTAACTCTGAAACAAATCCTGACCATGCCCAGTCTTAAAATACTGTTTTCATATTTTTGGTGGTGGTAGTAAAACTTCTTCAAAATCCTAGATGCTGCTCAGTACAGAACAGCTTAGCTCATACACTGGTTTCCATAAATTAAGGAACAAAGAAAAAAATCACAATAACTCAGACTGTATGATGAATTTTTATGCAATTCATTGAATAGTAGAATGATATGAGATATGAAAGAAACACCCATAGGAATTGTAAATAAATAATTTAATTCAGTAACAAATGGGTACATGAAAACAATGATCAAAAACAAGAGGTCAGAATGAGATTGTCGAAGTGCCTCAATAAAGTCATCCCTTACAGCAGTAAAGAGCTCATGACATTTCATACTGTTTATAATGGTTATAAAGGAGCTCAGTTGGTAATGACAACCATTGCTCCTGCAAAACTTTTTAAGTCCCTCAAGATTTTGGAGAGGGATGTTGAAAGCAGTAACATGTCTACCTAGAGGTTCCCAGACATGCCTAGTAGGATTAAGGTCAGGAGACTGGCTGGTTCCATACATATAATAGTCTCTTCTTGAAGCTATTGGTTCATGAGCTTGGCTTGATGAAAGAATTATCATCTTGTAGGATAAATGTCTTCCCTATTACACCCTTCCCCCATATGGATGAACATAGGGGTCCAGGACCTTGTTGTTGGCCTGGTAGGCCAAGTGGTTAGCAGCCTGCTTTCCAATTAGCAGATTTTAGGTTTGAATCCCACTGCAGGCATTGATGTGTGCGATTGTCTTTAGGTGGGAAATCAATTTCATAACCCAGTGTGAGACCACTGGCATGCTTATTAGAGGCCTAAAGTGGCTTGAAAAATTCCATGTTTGATCTCTAGAGTAGGGTTTCCAGACTGAAAAAAAAAAAACAATTACAAAAAGTATAAAATTGATTAAAAAAAAAATGAAAAATCCTTGGCCTAAACCAGTACAAATGTACTATAGGTTTACTAAACCCTTCGTGGGTGGGAACCACATGAAAAACTTCTGGCTACTTTCATGGTGTATAATTTTCTCATGATATGTACTCTTTTACATGTGCAACTATGTGCTCCATGGATATCATCAATCATCATAATGAAAAAACTGGCTGTTTCACCTTTTCCTCAGTAGAATTTGATTCTTTGGAAGTCACTTTATCTCCTGTTAATTATGTAGCGAATTATGACACAGAATGTAATAGAAGCTGTCATATAGAAGTTACACAACTGTAATATCTAAAACATCTGGTCAGTTAACACTTTTCCCTAAAAGTGTTAATGATATGTACACCATGGAATGATATATACTTTTCCGTATATATCATTCCATGGTGGAATGATATATATATATATATGTGCCGCAGCCAAGAAAGCTCAGAACAAAAGTTAGAAGTATCTCTGTATTGCACAGCAACATACTCAGTGGCATAGCTGGAGCTGTTGCTGCCTTAGGCAGTCCCTGAGTTTGCTGCCCCTCTCAATACACACCAAAAATATTACAAAAAGTCAAAACGTATAGGGAAATAAGTTAAAACACTATGTTTATTTTTGAAGTAAAACTTAATTTCAATATTCTAAAATGTTATTTTTCTTGCTTTTCTGTTAGCAAAATCGTTGATGACATTGGCGAAGTCTATTTCATAGTAATGTAAGTAATTCTTAATCAAATTTTATTTAGAAAAACTCCTCTCACAACTAGCAACACTTATAGCAATTGTGAGGAAAATTCACAGTAGTATTACAATATTTGGAAATGAGTTCTTTAGACTGTATTTTAGAATTAACTGCAAAGGTTCAAAGTGCCACCCGGGGTGGACCGCCCCTCCGCACCCCTAGCTAAGACACTGAACATACTGTATAATTACTTTCAAGTAGGCTTGGGCACAGTATATCCTCTGTCATAGCCTAAGAACTCCAGGAACACAAGGACTACATCCGGTTTCACCAATACAGCCACTCTGGTCTTGCAGACCATGTGCTGGACACCTACTATAGAATACGGTGGAAGAAAGCCACGATAATACACCGTAGTAAATTCAAATACGAAAGGCTTTTCATGGAATCGGCCTCAGCCCTAAGAAACAATCCAAACCTCAACAAATTTGGTTGCATGAGACTGCCCCATATTTGGGAAACCTACATCAAAAGACCTTCAGCCCAATTGCCCAAGAATACTAACATTGCCCGCTAGGGGCACCATCAGGACTTTTATGAGAAAGAATAGCTTCCCGCTTCGTCCTCATTTACTGTTTGTTGTGCTTACATGCACGTGTCTTGTTTTTAAGTTCCTATGAAAATGGCAACGTGACGTTGCCGAAATATTGGAAGTGTATTAAAATTTATTTTAATGTATATCCTAGTATACGTTGTAATTTCCGTAAGCTGTTTAGTAAAAATGCATAACCAACGTCTAAGCCTTTCCATGAGAATAAGAACTCCAAAACACTATGATCTTCCTCCACAAGGTATCTACAAGATATTCTGTGATAATGCTACATGAAAAGTTGACATTATTTCTAACTTCCTAACAGCAATTTTACTCCAAATTATTCTCTCACTTGTCAGCCCTCCAAGATTGACATATCTTATATTTCAATCTTTTGGGATACTTCAGACTGCATCAGTCAACCTGGATCTTGATCTTCCTCTGGAGCTTTTTGGCATCCAAAGGCCTATTTTGCTAAACTTGCCTCTCTCTCATTCTATTTAAGTGACCATACTTCTACATTAGCTCTGCTCATACAATGTTAATAATGTTCAGTTCCTAATATTTTCAATTTTTATATGATTCTGCCATTGTTGCCATCTGTTCACTCCCTTAATTTGTCTTCATATCTGTGGTCAGCTGTTTTTATTTTTTACTCAGCTCTCAGATCAGTAAATTGAACATTCTTGTTATACAGCTTCTTCAGTGTCTTAATTAATAATATATTTCTTATTCCTTCGAATCATACCAGCTTTGCTTATTCTGTTGCTCATCACATCCATATTTAATTTATCTTCTTTATTAAATGCTATGGCTGAAATGTTTTTCTTGAATGAAGCAAAGAGGAACATTGAAAACATCAGTGTTCCTGCATATTTTAATACTTTTTTTTTTGCTGATTTCCACACTAAATTTGTCATGGCAGTTATTCAAGGATTCAAGTAAAACTGCAGAATTTTACTGGATTTATTTAGGGATATAACATCTGCATAAAATAGAGCTGAGATTAATATCTCCAATTTTGGTATCAGGCTGTCATGCTATCTCCACTGTTATTCATAGGTGATATGGTAGTAATGGTGTGCACCCTTTTCTCACATTTAATTTTACATGAAACCATTTTCCTGAGCCAGCAGTTAGAATTGTAGGTACAGGAAAATAGTTTCATGTAAAATTAAATGTGAGAAAAGGGTGCACACCATTACTTGATATGATGCCCCTATTTACATATAATTGTAATAATTTGAACAGCTTTTCTCTTGACATTCTGTCGTATGCTTTTCCAGATCTGCAATACTTAAATACAGAACCTTGTATTCCTGTGATTTCCTCAACTGTTTGTCTTTAAATATACACTAGTGCACCTCTGTAAACAGATAAATCAACACCAAAGCAGTCTGGAAAGTGAAGGACAGATATACCACCTACTCTCAATTCTGGACATGTTGAACGTAAAATTGCTGAAAAAATAATTGCAGGTGGTTTTACTCCCAAGTTTTTGGTCCATGAAAGTAAATCAGAAAAACATCAAATCCTTTTCACTTTGAACAGTCTGGAATCTTAATAGGCCATTAAAGAAATAAAAACTTGAGTTCTTTACTTCAGTGGACCAACTGCCATAGTACCAGATGATATCCATTATGAGATGGTTAAACATCTCTGACTATACTATGGTTCACCTATGCCTTTTTAGCAGAATTTTCTGTGAGCATGAATTCTTGGATCCCTAGTGAAGGCAGTTATCACCTTTCCAATGCCATGCAAGGATCCAAGAATTCCAACAAAATATTCAATAGCTCTGATAAGCTGCTTGTAGATCTTGGAATTTATGATTGATGAAGAGCAACAATGTTTTCTTTTCAAAACACAGTTCTGACTTCTGTAAAAATTCAACATTTAATTTGACTAGAAGCTACATGATCGTATTCCTTCAATACAATCATGTAGTATTGGTTTTCTTTGATTTGAGATAAAACGTATGATGCTGCTTGGAAGGTTGACATCTAAAAGTCTCAAAGGGAACATTCCTTTCTTTATTAAGAACCATTTAACACTTTCTTCCATGTGGGATCAACCCTCTTTTGATCTTTTCCCAAAGAGGCAGGAGACCTTCAGGGTTCTGTTTTCTGTGACATAATACTTGCTTTCAAAGTTAACTCAATAAAACAACTCCCTCAAAAATAAGTAATGCTGATCTTGCAATCCTAATTTTAATCAGTAGCTCTATGTACTCGTGTTTTCTGTGGTCAATATTGCTTAGTTGGACATTAAAAAGCTTGTTGTTTCCACCGGTGGAGTAAATTTATGTACCTGCTCCAAAGATTATTTTCCGAGACCTCCAGGGAATGCAAGGACTCATCAAAAAAGAAAAAAAATCCAGCTCTTATCCCTTTCTTGACTGTGGACAAACTTAATTTTCATGGATGCCTTCATACTCTCTCTCCATCTTCCATATAATGAAAATTTTCATCAGACAATATACTATAACACCCATTCAAAAGTTTATAGACATCTATCATATCCCCCTCCCCCTTTTTCCTGTTAACCAGTCTGTAATCCACATACTCTCAATCTATTTTCATAATCTGGATATAATCATTGTAACTCTTTTTTGTACCCTTTCTGCAGCTTCTTTATACCTTTGGAACCTGGGAGACCAAATCTGTGCACAATTGTCTAGGTGTGGCCTTGCAAAGAGGCAAAATGACTTCCTTATCCTTACATGTCAAGGTTTGCTTCAACATCGCAATCATCTCCTGAGTTGTATTTGCAACTTTCGCTTTGTGACCTTTGGACTTCAAATTCCTATCCACCATTACACCAAGATCCTTAGTCTCATCAGTTTCTTGTAGCATAATCCCCACTAATACAATATGCTGCTGGTAATATCATCATGCCAAAGTGCATAACTTGCCCCTCACTAGCATTAAACTGATAATCATTTTTGTTTGTCCAAATTTCCAGCCTATTTAAATCATTTTGTAAGTACTAAATATCAGTAGCATCCCTGATTGCCCTACCTCTCTTTGCATCATCAGCAAATAATTGCATATCTCCTGTTAGACCTTTCCTAATGTCATTGATGTATATATTGAACAACAATGGCCTGAGGACTGAACTCTGAGGTACACCAGTGGCACCTTAAATCTGGCAGATTCACACCCACCATATATCACTTTTAATTCTGAAATTAGTCAATCCAATTGGAAGTTACCCCAAAAGGCTAGGCAAGATGCATATAATGAATAACAAATATACTACCTATACATTTACACATATTTTGATCAGTTTTTTGACCCATTTCTTATTTATCTGCATGATGAGGTATCTCAGTTACTGTTTTAGATTATAGTACGCCCACAGATACAAGATCCTTTGACACTTCTGTGCATGTCAAAAGAAGGAGAATCCATTCGGATAATAGGGTAATCAATCCGTATTGTGTGATGAGCGGTTATTATTACACGTCGGAAAATTAACTTCTCTTTTATGATCATTGTAGTTTTTAAAGTGGTAACTATTTTGCTTGCATAATAGTCGGAAAATTTTACGTATAAAGCACGTGATTTCGAGTGTTGGTGACCAATTCGTACATCACCTTATTTCTTTCTCCCCTTCAACATGAATTGACTCTTCTTGGCAGTCTGCCAACAACAACTCTCGCTTATGTGGTCAGACTATACTAAGTTATTGAACTGCTACATTCAGATGAGACTCTCTTAGTCTTGATCAACACAATTAACCTGGTTTTTTAGAACTTGAGCCTCTTCCTGCACTTCACCATCAGTGGCACTCTTCATTGTGGTCCATCACTTTATATGCAACAGTGGCACTCTTCATTGTGATCCTCTGCTTAATACTGATAGGAAGAAAGAGAGGTACACCAAATTGGTGCATGATCATACCATCACTTTTGGAGTTAACCTGGTTCTGTAGAACTTGAGCCTCTTCCAGGAACAGTCTCTATGATTTGTGTAGTAGCCTGGACTTTCTTTTTCTAGCCAGTGTCCAAAATGTTGCGTTGAACTTTGACACAAAATATTGGATACATTTAGGAAGGAGAGAGGATCCTGGTGGTCTCTCTTGATCTGTCCCAGCTTCCTGAGATAGTTCAAGAGAAAAACTTTGGAAACTGTCCAAAGATTCATAGACTGTTCTATGATTTTTAAGGAATGAAGCTGGTCTACTGTTTGCCATTGATATTGGGTAGAGATCTAGCATATATGTACACTGCTTGAAAAGAAGTCAACGAACACCTCCTAGGACAAGGTGCATCGTGCTATGTAACCAGTCACTTGTTTATAGCCGGTATAAAATTGAGGAATATGATGCTCCCAAGTGAGTGCAACTGGGTCTGGGTGAAATGGCAGTGAGAAGGTAACTGACATAGTGAAAGAGAAGAGATAGATAGGATGCCATGTTGTAGGCCTATCTCTTCTGCAAATTATTGACAAATTGGATCCCAGGTCAACAAACAGTGATACCATACTGAAATGGAAGTGCAGAGAGTCAATTGCAAATGCTATCCGCAGTGGATACTCACTGAATGTGACCTTAGGATGCTACAAAGGATAATAAGAAAACTGCCATTTGTTAGCTGACACGTTGAATGCAGAGTTGTGGGCATTGACTGGAACACAAATCTGCACAAAAACATTTAGAACCGTGGTTCACAACATGGTTTCTATGGTAGGGCTGCAATATCCAAACCAACAAACAGCGTCATCTTCAGTGGTGCAAAGAATGTGTATACAGTGGGACATGGAAGCTTCGAAAGCTGTGTTATGGAGCGATGAATCATGCTGCACCATGCTTCCCAAACTGGGGGCCGAGTTTTTGCTGAGGAGGGCCGTGAAATAATGAAACCAAATTTAAAATGTTTTAAGACTAAGTGTGCCATGTCAAATGTGTATGTAAGATGATAAAAATGTAATATTTCATTTGATTTTTACGATATTCGCTGTGTATGTTTTGTATTGAATATAAATACAATAAATATAATAATATATGTCTGTATTATGAATTTTTTTTTTGATGGGGACCGTAAAATATTTTGATTTTTCCAAGGGGACCTTTACATCCATAAGTTTGGGAAGCACTGTGCTACACCCTTTACTGAGCAGATGGACAGGTGTGGTGAATTGCCGGTGAACGTAATCTCTTACCAGAATTCATGCCATGAAATTTGAAGGTGGTGATGTGGTCATTTTTTCCTGGTTTGGCCTCTGACCTGTGTGTTTCCAAGAACACTGAACTCAGAAAGGGAGAGAGAGAGATCTGAACAATGCAACACTTTACTTTGCGGCATTTCTATGGGCAGAACTGACCATTGTCTCATCAAGACAATATACCTTGTCATAAGTCACTGCTGTAACTGCATGGTTTGTAGATGTGAACATCACCACATTTGGCTGGTCTCCACATAGCCCTGATCTCGACCCTATTGAACATTTATGGGGTGAACTGGAGCATCGGATGAGGTCAAGGGATGTCAGTCCCACAACAGTTCAGAACCACATTAAATGCCTCCAGGAAGTGTAGCCCAAAATTCCCATCGATCACTATCGTACATTTGTGGAAAGTATGTCCCGTAGGATTGCTGCAGTCATCGCAGTGAAAGGATGACCTGCATCTTATTAAGGTGGGTGCTACAGCTGTTTTGTTCATCACACCATATTGTCCATTGATTTTCCAAGCAGTGTATAGTCTGGTTGTTTGGGGTAAGAAAAGGTTTTCCTTTTAAGGAGTTGGACAAGGGTTTTTCTATTGTTCTAGATGCAGTGCTGATTCTGAATATGAAATTCACTCTGACCTGGATGTGCTAATGTATTGAAAAATCCAGGTGAACATCTGGTACTTTACAGGTAGCTTTACATCATCACCATCTTGCCCTTTCAGGGCAAGATGGTGATGATGTAAAGCTACATGTATATTACCTGTATGTAAAGGTAAAAGATGATGTAAAGCTACAAGGTATATTATCTCTCTGTGTAGGGTTAAGGTAGACTGATGACAAAAATGAGCCATCCAACTATCTTATAATGAAAGTTCCTAAGAAGGCTAGAACCCCATCATTTTCCTGTTTCTATGTTGAAACTAATTCGGGGTGGATATTGTTGAGAAACTGTAAAAAATTAGAAAGAATGCCATGCAGCCAATTGTCAAAAACATTTTTGTACCTTAGCCATGTTTTTGGCTTGAGAGAGACTGAATTTAGTGCCATTGTTTCAAAATATTCCACACATAAGGTAACATTAGGAAGTGAAAGTGAAGTCCATTGCTACACCTTCAGTTTATAGAGTTGAAGGAGTAGCAATGTGTATTTCTCTCTGTGAATATCTGTGTGAATTTTAATGTAAATTTCTCTTTTCCAACTAAAATATCCTGATTTAAGACTGCATAATGAGTCTGTAAATATTGGGGGGGGGGGAAGGAGGACTACTATTCATCTGTAGCAGTGGTTCCCAACCGGTCTGTATGTCACGTGAAAATTAACACCCTGTTAATTTTAAAATGCTTTTAACCAAGATTTGCTTATAATTAAATTAACAGGTTATTTTTTGTTATTAATTTCCTGTTATTTTTAACATAGTTTGGCGAATAGGCCATTATATGTTGGAAAAACACTAGCAATTTATCCATCACCAGTCATAAAACATGTTCGGCTAATGATTAGGGCGTGATCACACCAATTGCACTGTAATTGGTTCTTTTGTCGCGTAGTTTACACACATTTTCATTTTATGGAGTTAATTATAAAAAAAAAAACAGCAGAATTCAAAAGTTCAAAAAAAAACTTGATAAGTTTTTTCAAAGCAGGATTATCTAAATCAAGCGCCTCGAACATTAACTTATCTAAAAGTGTGAAAAACAATTTTTTTTTTTTTTTTTGTTATTACAGTGCTAATATTGATAAAATTGCAGTATACTGTTATAGATATTTTTATTTTAAAAAATTCATGATTTAACAGACACCCCTTAGCCCCTATCAGTCCGTTAAAACAAGGGTTTACTGTAGCTGTTTTTAAATACTGACACTTTTGTTCAGTGCGTATCTTAATGTAAAATAGTGGAAATGAGGTAATGAGTTGGGAAAGGAAAATTACTACACTAAAAGTACAAACCATAGATTTAATTTTACAATATTCGTAATACAGAAATAAGTTGGAAGTTTTTTCCCACTTGGCCTATAATAAATTTATTTTAATCCTTTATCCGAGTGTAAGCAAACAAAGTTTGCACCTGAAGTATCTTCAGGACTGAGGCAACTTGTGGTAAAGGTGGAGAAAGCTCTCATCACTCCTATCTCATCTCAGTATCTTTCATAATGCAAAGCACATCTCCTTGTGGACATGTATAATACTATGCATTAAGGGAAGGGCTACTACCCCAGACCGGTTTCGACCATTATTGAGGTCTTGTCAGTGGGAGCCAGACCCAGAACTGGTGATACTAAGGCAGAAGCAATGGAGAAGTCATATTTATCTATACGAGTTGCCAAAAGGTGTACCACCTTATTATTAAATTTAGTTTAATCTTTTATCCGAGTGTAAGCAAAGTTTGCACCTCAAGTATCTTCAGGACTGAAAGTATCTCCATTGTTTCTGCATTAGTATCACCACTTTTGTGTCTGGCTCGCACTGACAAGACCTCAATAAAGGTCGAAAAATCTGTGTAGTGGCCCTTCCCTTAATGCATAGCATTATACATGTCTGCATGGCATTATACATGTCTCAGTATCTCTCATTATGCAAAGCACAATGAGAGATACTGAGACAAGGAGTGATGATAGCTTGATCCACCTTTACCGTGAGTTGCCTTAGTCCTGAAGATACTTCAAGCACAAACTTTGTTTGCTTACACTTGGATAAAGGATTCAACTAAATTTATTATAGTCTAACCAAGTGGGAAAAAACTTCCAACATCTTTCTCTAAATCCAGAGTAATTTAATAATAAGATGGTACACCTTTTGGCAACTCATATAGGTAAATATGACTTCTCCATTGCCTCTGCTTAGTATCACCACTTCTGGGTAGTGGCCCTTTCCTTAATGCATAGCATTATACATGTCCACAAGGAGATGTGCTTTGCATTATGGGAGATACTGAGACAAGGAGTCCTGAGAGCTTGGTCACCTTTACCATGAGTTGCCTCAGTCCTGAAGACACTTATGGTGTAAACTTTGTTTGCTTACACTTGGATAAAGGATTAAACTAAATAATGATGATCAAGTATTTAACAAAGTTTTGATTTATTATTATTAATAATATTTATTTGTGTTATCTGAAAAGTCTGTAATAATTGGTATACAGATCACTAGCCGATTGAAACATTGGTGAAATCATTGAGCCTGCTTCGATGCTTTAGCTTCTTGAAATTAGGTTCAAAAGATGGAAGATACAGTTCTACGGACTTGCATTAAGCTTTAATAAATTTAGTTTAATCCTTTATCCAAGCAAACAAAATTTGCTCATGAAAACCCCAGTAAGGTAGTACAACAACCATATTCAGTCCTGCAGATATTTTCAGGCACAAACTTTGTTTGCTCACACTTGGATAAAGGATTAAACTAAGTTTATTATGGTCTAACCAAGTGAAAAATAAACTTTTGCATTAAGCTTGTTGCAGTACTTGTTTTTTTATGAAGGTGTAAGAAGAAACATATCTCTCCACTAGTTCAGTATTAGTAAATGGCAAGAGGTATTTGAGTGGCTTCTCACTGAGCTGTTCGTATTCTTCACTGACATCTATCCAGAAGGTAATAAGATGCTTTCTTTTAAAATCAGAATTTAAAGAAGAATTGGTTAAGTTCGATTGACTGCTCTTTTTGATTGATTGATAGTTTTGCTTCTTTGAAGAATTCTTCATTGAAGGGATCAGCAATCCAATTGTTTTCTTTTCCACATTGAGGGAAGTACTTATAAAAGGACACTTTGAGACCTTCCAAGCAACTTAAAATATTTTCTTTCACGTTTTGGGATAGTGCAAGTCATTCTCAGATAAGTTTTTCAGTTTCAAAAACCTCATGCTGAACTCTTTCAATACACGCTTTCCAAAAGTCCAGTTTTTTAATTTGACTCAATTTTTGTCGGTTACTTTGAATATAGTGATTGAGCTGTGTTGAAGTCCCAAGTTGGGTTTGTTTAATTCTAGAAAAATATCTGATAAATATGCTAGACTTTGAAGCAATCACTGTCATGAAACTTTGGAGCAAGACGGAAATGACGATTTTCAAAAAAAACTTGTACTTCATGTCTAAGTTATTCCTTATTATTTGGGCATAGAATATCCCGAGCAGCGATGAGACTCTTTCACAAAGTCGCCGTCTAAGAAGGCTTGATTTTTTAGCAATTTTTTCAGCTATTAGGTAAATTACTTTGACCCACGCTTCGCTCTCTTCCCTCTGCCTTTTAAACGTACCCAGCTGGCATTATTTTAAATCAATTTGGAGACGGTTCACTTTGTCCACACGAAGCTGACCTTGAAGGTGATCGAAATTGGATGCATGCTTTGTCTCATAGTGTCGTTTTATATTGTATTCTTTTGAATACAATATAAAACGACACTGACTCACGACAGATTAAACATACTGGCTTATCATCGATCGACACAAAAAAGTACAAATTGGTTCACTTTTCATTAAAAACACGACAAGAATCATTTGATTTACACTTTTTACTCGTAGACATCATAGTGATGGAAGTTGATCCCAAAAAAATGATCCAAAATGGCGGCGTAACGATTATTATCCACTGAATATGTCTCACACTAATGGAAAAAAGTCTGGCAATATAAAACCACAATAGGCTATGGCTGACACGTCAAACCTGCGTGCGCTTATACATGAATATCACACTGTTCACAACTGACTGTGGATGAGATCCTCGTGTATTTATATGAAAATGAAGTATCAAGAAGCTTTGAGATGTATCTAGAAGGCACTAGACAGCTCACTCGAACGAACTACTGCTTCAGCCATCTACCTGCAACGTTAGTACTAGTACTTAAGTACCGCTTGGAGCTGGAAAATGGCTGAAGAAGCATGTCTATTTAATATTTATTTTTATAGGATTTTATGGAAAGTATCAAATGCACAGCATTCCTTGTGAATCTGGAAAGCATCTTACAATTCTAACTATCGCAGCTTAGCTTACTGGCCGACGAGCTTCATTGAAATTAAATTATATATTTTATTTAATAGCGTTTTGATGTTAAGTAGTTATTTTTTCAAAATGGCCAGTGGGCCACAGTCAAGAGCTCCACGGGCCATGCGGTGAAGACCCCTACTCTAACCATCACCCAGAATTCTACACACAGAAAGTCGCATACCCACGACAATAACGTCCATTTCCACTTCAACTCGATGTCACATTGGGCAGAAACCTCGAGGAACAATATTCGAGTGCATTTTCAGTTTATTTACTGCAATTCGTTCTTTCAGCCTGCAGATCACCTTGTGTGTGTTATGTACTGTTTTGTGTATTCTGTAAAGTAAAAAAAATGAGCAAACCCAAAACCCTTTGGAATTTTTCTTTCTTCAGGAAAATAGCAAGAGAGACAAATCTTGTGAAATATTTCTAGGTAATTACGTTTTAATTTTTCATTGTGAATATACTTGTAAATAATATTTCAGTCAAATAAATGTGTATTTGTAAACTTAAATGAACAATTAAGGTATCGTTGATGTGTTCTCCATATTTAAGAATATTTATTCTGCTTAGAACTTGTAATAAAGGTAACATTTAATTAGTTTAAGAAATGTGAACATGAAAGAAAAAAATTTGTGTGTGTCTTTGAGGGAGTTGCAGGAAGCACTGCTGATAGCCTGTAATTAATTATTTTAGAAAATGTCTAACTACAACTAATTGACAAGAAAAACGTGAAAGAAAAAAAGCAGTAAAACTCAGATTCCAGTAATTAATTATTTTAGAAAATGTGAACATGAAAGAATAAAAATGTGTGTGTTTGATGGGGGTGAGGGGAACACCACTGATATCCAGTAATTAATTATTTTAGAAAATGTAAACATGAAAGGGAAAAAAGTTTGTGTGTTTGAGGGGGTGAGAAGGACACCAGTGATATCCCATAACTAATTATTTTAGAAAATGTCTACTTGTATATTGACAAATATTTTCCTATTGTTCCACAATCAATCCCAAGACCCCAATATTTGACCAAATATCCTCCCAGAATTCCAATCTCTAATCATTACCCATAATGCCACACACAAACAAAAAAGCTTATCTCATGTCAATGACAAACAGCCACATCCCAGAATTCCACCCTCTGACCATTACCCACAAGTCCACACGCGAACCAAACAACGCGACGTCACTTCTCTAATTCTTATCTACATCTCAATCTTGTCAGAATGCCATACTCTTACCATTACCCAGGATTCCATACTCTATCATCCAGAATTCCATATGCGAACCAAAACACAATGTGTTTTGTGTGTTTTGGTTCTTGGGTGGAATTTCCCTGAGGGAACACTGACACGTGTTCCCCAGGGAAATTCCATACCCGATCTTATCTCTAACCAACACCCACAATTGCATATGCAAACAATTATCCACAAGTCACACTCGAACCAAACACACAACGTGATGTCACAGACAGATTTTTCCCCAGGGAAATTCCAAGGATTCCATACTATATCTTATCTCTAACCATCACCCACAATCCCATACACAAACCCTTACCAGAATTCCGTATGTGAATAATTACTCATAATTCCATGTGCGAACCAAAACACGTGATGTCACAGACAGATGCACCCCAAAGGAGATTCCATACTCGATCTTATCTCTGACCAAAATTCCATGCTCTGACCATTACCCACAATTTCACACGCGAACCAAAGACACAACGTGACGTCAATGATGGCTGTTTCCCCCCCACACAGAAATTCCAAACATTCCATACTCTAAACATCACCCAGAATTCCATACTAAAACCATTACCCATAAGCCACCACTGAAAACAAACAAAAACAAGGCCACACACACATATCTGCCACCCACGACAGGAAGTCACACCTCCCAATTACAATAACTTCCTTTTTCGCTTCAACTCAATGACATCACTTTTTTACATTTAACAAATTATGTCACTTATCTACATCTGACAACAACACACACACACATGCATGACACTGATGTTACCCTACCCCTATTTGGTTTAAAGTGTCCGATCAATCACTGCACGTTTCCTGCATCACATCCCCCCCCCCATTTACCCTATCCCTATTTGTTTCATAGTGTCCGGCCAATGACCACGTTTCCTGTGTCATATCCCCCACCATTTACCCTACCTTTATTTGGGTCAAAGTGACCGGACTATAAGGAATCGTGACGTCATGAGTATGGAATGTTTGGAATTTCCCTGGGGGAACATCTGTCAATGACGTCACGCTTCCGCCATCACATCCCTCACCATTTACCCTACCCCTATTTGGTTCAGAGTGCCACCCCCTACTACTTAGGTTGCAACTCATCTGATATCATCAGTAACACTCCTCCCCATCCTATTTGTTCTATCCGTCCACAAAAATACTATAACCATCATTTTCTATGCCTATAATTACATCATTCTTAGTCAGCCACTTCTCACTGATGTCAATAACTTTTGGCCAATAGAAACTAAACAATCGTAAATCTCCCCCTTGTTCCTAATACTTCCAGAATTAGTATACATAAAGTATATATAAACCTCATAGGTCCATAATTTAGAAGAATGTACTGCTCCCTCAGTCTCCAAAAGTTAGTTAGAGCTAAAACAACGTCAGGGAATAATAGGTGTCAGGAAATATTTTTTAAATAAAGAGCCTGTGGAGCTCAGTTGAAGTGGCATGTGTCTCCACTGCACTATACCTCCAAAGAATGGCGACCAAGTTCAATTCTTATTGCTGACTGAAAGAACTTTTTCTACGTCTTTTTTTCTGCCAGTTCCCGAGTTAGTCGATCACTAAACGGACAAGTGCGTTTTTTCTCCTGGAAACTCGAGTTTTTCGTCCCATAAACTCAAGAAAATCTATCCTAGAACTTGCACTGTATATCAGACAATATATAGTGTTAGAATTAGGGAACACAAGATGCTGGCACTTGTCAGCTGCCTCTCTTCACCAGATGCTATCTATAATTAGTGTAAATCTTGGGCCCACCATCTCTGATTGGCTACTGGTGGAAATTGAACTGTCCCTTCAGTCTCCAAAAGTTAGATAAGCCTCAAAAAATCAAAAAATGGCATCTCCTTTATTTTTATAAAGGCCCATAACTAGGCTGACCATACTTCCTTAAGACAAAAACGGGACATTGGGATGGCATAAACGGGACGGCGGTTATGTAATATTCTGTATTCGTCAAAAAGTAAGACGGTAAAAAAAGTTTTATTACATAAACATATTCAGCTTACCATTATTCTTCAGTGACATAACCCATACAAAAATTTAGGTTGACGTAAAGGGGGACTGTATTTCACCATGATTGTACCATGAATATTTCTCTGATGAAGTGATCTTATGCAGCAAATGTCAGTTTTTCAACACCTTATCATAAAACTTCTCACACTCCACACAATTTTGTCTGACAACTAATATCGCCCTCATTTTCTCAACACTTGATCTAGATTTCTCATTTGACCACATACTGTTCATAACAGAAAATATTCCCTCAACAGGTGCTGTACTTCCTGGAAGACAAAGAATAAACTCTACAATATTACAAAAGTCTTGAAAGTCTAGGCGTTTTTCGCTGATTTCAGAAAAAAATCTGTACCCATCTATCAGATACAGGAATGTTTTCTTTATTCCATATATTCAACTGCCTTACAATTATAGAATTTATGAGGCTCAACTGATCCACAAACGATAATAGGTTATGAATAATAATTTACGATCAACCAATATTCATTTATATGTTTATTGTTTTTATTAAAAACGGGAGAAAACTAACATTTTTATTAAAACGACGGTACGGCAGGGAAATATGAAAAAAAAAAACGGTACTGTCCCGTTCAAAACGATACGTATGGTCAGCCTACCCATAACCAACTTTACGCCAGCTACCACAACCCCATTTTTATTCATGACCTCAAAGAATAAAGTGTATTTTCTCACCAATCACACGCCCGATTTCTTTATCAGTACTTGTATGCACCCTCAGCTGCTTTCTCCCTAACAACTCTATCTCCTATACATACATATATATGAAATAATAAGCTAACACCTTTTATTTCCATTTAGGGAGAAGGCTAGTCTTTTAACACTATCTAGCTTTTGGAGACTGAGTGGGCAGTTTAATTCCCACCGGTAGCTAATCAGAGATATAACTATTCCTAATTATAATAGGCAACCAATGAGGAGACTAGAAAACAGGTGCTACCATCTCTTGATACCTAACCCAAACAGGATATGTGACTGAAGTAATGTGGGTTCTGCGGTCAATGTTTTTGAGTTTATGGGACAAAAAACCCTCTTGCCTCTGACGGAGATCGACCACTCGATAACCGGTCGAAGATAGGCTTAGAAAAAGTTCCACCAGTCGGCGAGTAGACTTGAAATGAAATCTAACTTCAGGCAGCTAGCGCAGAGGATGCAAGAACCACTTGCTTTCATTTGAATGACTGTTTTTTATGAATTACCGGAAAAAATAATGTTGCTAGAAGCCTGAGAGATCAATTTGTAGATAGTGTATATATAATATATATACTATCTACCAATAATTGTCTAGACACTTTAGCAGTTTACAATTGATACCAGCAGCTGAACCCTAATATCAGGTATGTCCACTTTTGGCTTTGATCACCTCCTGCACTTTTTGAGGGAGGCTTTCCACCAATGTGAGACAGACATCAGATGGAATTTTTTTCCATTCCTCCATCAATGCAGCACTGAGTGAGGCGACATATCGAGGACGTGTTGAGTTGGACCTCAATCGCCGCTCGATTTCCTCCCTCGGGTGTTCGATGGGTTGAGGTCAGGACTCTGCACAGGCCAGGGCAGTCATTTAATACCCATCTCTTCATACCTTTCCATAACAGCTGCAGCATTGTATGGGACATCGCATCTTGATAGTAACACAGGTCTGTTCCATAAAACTTCACAGTATAGGCAGCACCTGATTATTCAGAATATCAAGTTACCGAGCTGGATTCAGTAACTTGATATTCTGAATAATCAGGTGCTGCCTATACTGTGAAGTTTTATGGAACAGACCTGTGTTACTATCAAGATGCGATGGCCCATACAACAATGCTGCAGCTGTTATGGAAAGGTATGAAGAGATGGGTATTAAATGACTGCCCTGGTCTGTGCAGAGTCCTGACCTCAACCCATCGAACACCCGAGGGACGAATTCGAGCGGCGATTGAGGTCCAACTCAACACGTCCTCGATATGTCGCCTCACTTAGTGCTGCATTGATGGAGGAATGGAGACAAATTCCATCTGATGTCTGCCTCATATTGGTGGAAAGCCTCCCCCAAAGGTGCAGTGGTTCCACTCAAGAACAGCTGAATGCACCCCACACCATTACTCCTTCACCACGATTCACCAGGCTACCTCCACTCCCACACCCTGCCATCAGACTGAAAACAGGTGAATGCTGATTCATCGCTCCAGAGTACCTTTTCCATGTCAACTGTCCAGTTCACACGTTCTTTGCACCAGGCCGGAAAAGCCGCCATGTTCCTTGTTGTGATGTTCGGCTTGTGTGGCGCTGCTCTTCTGTTGAAACCAATTAAATGGAGTTCTTTTCGCACAGTATTGGTGCTCACCATGGTGTTACTGGAGCTCTGGAACTTATCACGGATGGTCTATGCCAATGTAACAGGTTTTTGGGTGCCACCTGTTTGAACACGGTCCTGTCCCTGTCAGTCATTTTCGGCGGCCGCACTGGGTGTTTTTCTGTATGCCAGAACGTCTCAATTTGTTGATCACATCAACAGTTGAGTTTAGATGCTCCAGTTGTGCGGCAATGGCATGTATGGACATGCCACCAATGTGACAGCCCACAATGACATCTCTCTAGAAATTACTGAGTTCATGTCGTGTTGCCATACCACCTGCATTCAATTGCTATGATGAAATACTGCTTCATAGTATCTGTACAGCGGTTTTAACAAACCTATAATGTTCCACAACCTCAAATAACGACGCGTCTGGACAATTATTGGTAGATAGTGTATATTTTTTTCGTTTGTTAACTGATATTCATTCATTTTATTAATATTTTTTAATTTAAATATGGTTTAATTCCGTTCATTACTCGGTACACACCTAAACCGAAACATGACAGCTGAAGTATCCAGAAGTTTATCTTCTTTGATGGAACTATAATGTGCTCTACTTTGGTCAGACAGGGAAAGCCATTCAGTTGCTTGTGGAAGGAAGAATGTGAGAGACATTACATATGACAGAACTATAGCTGGTGCACTATTTAATTATGTTCTCGATCAGTACCATCGACAGGGTGTAGCACAGAGCCAAACTGCATCACGGCGAGGCTTAATTAGGGCGCTCGTTCAGCAATATTGCTGTAGACGCCTTCGATACCTGTTATCGTAGCAAGTGCGGAAAGAAGTTTTTCCAAGCTCAAACTAATTACAAATTATTTGCGAACAGCATTGACCGAAGAAAGGTTGGTTGGTCTAGCAACTATATCGATAGAGGCGGACATAGCTTATAATTTAAATTTAGAAGAGCTTATAAACAGTTTTACTGTGCGATATCCCTGGAGAGCAAACATTTAATTAATATTATGTAATCGTTTTGCATTAATGTTTCTCTTGTAATAAAACAAAATAGCAATTGGAGATTTTCTTATATTTTTGTCTTACAATCCATCAGGGGCGATATTTAATTGTTTGCCTCAGGGCGCGATCTAATCTGGTGACGACCCTGTTCTTAATTATGCTCGCCCTAAAGAGGAAGATTCTATCATTTATCCAGTGATCTGGAACAAATCAGCAAATATTTTTAGATGCTACGATAAACTGGAGAAATGTGGAATCTACAGAATTTGCCCTCAATCCGGTCAATATTAATATTAACCTTAGCTGTAACCTATCTGTCACTCTTCAGATAATCAACTTTGGCGCATATGAGATCATGCCCAACAATACTATGACATCTAGAACGCCTTCAAATGTCAGCAATACGTTTGCAAGTTAATTTATAGCGGCTTCTTGTATTATATATCCACGGTGGCCAAACTACGGCTCGCGAGCCGCATGTGGCTCTTTAATAGATCATTTAAACGGAAATGATCTAGATCATTCCCTGTCTAGGAAATTTTGATTTTTTTAAAAATAATTTTCTATTGTTTTTAATTTAGTTTTTCAATTAACTACATTGCTGTTCGGCAATGTAGTTATATTTATATTACCTTGTCAGAAAATTTAAAAAGATACATTAAAAGATACAAAAGAATCAACTGACGTTACAGACCAACCACAATTAGCAATTTTTATTCGTTTCGTTCTTGAGGATGGAGTGACGCGAGAAGAATTATTAGATTTAATAGCATTAAAAGATAGTACTCGTGGCGTTGATATTAACGAAGCTTTTGATGTTGCCCTTAAAAATGTTCCAAAAAGTTAATTTGTGGCTCTTAACAATTTCTGGTAGATAACTATGGCTCTTGCTGCCAAAACTCTGGCCACCCCTGTTATGTTATATATTGTTGTATTTCTATTTCATATCATGCACCTGGACCCGATGAAGTTTTCTAAAAAATCAAAACTAGGGGTTCGCTCAAATAATAAATAGTATTTTTTCTATTTTGGGTTCGCTCGGCTTCTAGTCATGAAATTTATTTAATAAGAATATATATATATATATATATATATATATATATATATATATGTTAAAGATACCAAGCAAATTTAAACCTGGTTTTACTCCATTTTCCAAGTAAGCAAACAGACTAAAAAGTCAAGTTTGCGCCTGCAATTGATGCAAGTCTAAAAAAAAAAAAAAAAAAAAAAAAAAAAAAAAAAAAAATACTTTCTACACATATATATATATATATATATATATATGACTTAACGTGTAGTAATTTTGGTGAAAACAAGAGCTGTGGCGCAAGTTGTCAAAAAAATAATAAATAAATACCGTAGTTTTCAAATGTTTGAATACATCAGGATCAAACAACATAATAAAATTCAAGTGCATGCATAATTAAGGCATACCCCATACAAACCACGACTAACTAACGATTGTCTAAAACACACAAGATTGCATTTGGGAAATAGCGAGGTTGGGAAAACTTGTACACGCCATAGTTACGGGACTATTTATAGATATTAAAACAGAACTGGCTATCAGTGCAATAAAATAGAATCATGAACTATAAAGATAACAAGGTGTTTTATGATGCGGGTATCACTGGATGATAGCAACTGAAGGTTTTTCATAGTTTGACCGAAGTTCACTATAGAAGCAAAAGTAGTTAAACATTTAGTTCCCGCTAAAAATTCAGTACCGTTAGATCAGTCTATCGACATGGATGCACTACATGGCAAAGTACAAACAGGTACTTCTAAAAATATACTGGCAAAATTAAGTGTTTTCTTGCGTGCTTAAATAAGCTCACTGTCGGAACAGTAGAGCAGCAATCATCTAATGCTGAAAAAAATTATTTTCTTATCTCAGTTGTTGCTTGATATTCAGTTAGTTAAGTTAGAATTATATTCCAAAGTTTCAGATTAAAGAGATCTTTACAGCTTTTAATTGTTGTGAAATTAAATAAATCGATTACTGTGAAGGCCAATTGCGCTTAGGGATTCTTATGAAGGGGTAGCAGCGGCTTCAGTTGTTTGCCGTTGGTTAATGCGGAAACATTCTCTTGTGTGTGCGCGCGCGCAGCATTCCGATCATGGACTGGTTATTCAGCCTTTCGAATTCGCATATTTGCTTCTGTGCTAGAAGAGTGGAGAGCGCGTGTTGAGAGTTATTTTTATTGTAATGCAAAATTGGATGTCCAGAGAATTCTTCGACGTTCTCTCTTCACATGCATCCAGTTTTTCTATACCGTTATTTATTCACATTACTGTTTTATTTTTATTCATTCTGTGTTCTAGTCTTCCATGTTAATTTCTAGTGTTCTAAAATAAACTGTATGTTGCAGAATGCTGATATAGGTTAGTATGTGGGGAGGAGAAGTAAAAGATTTGATTATTTTGGCAGGTATAAATGATTTGAAAGGCAAGAAATATGCAATGAGAGTAGATATGAAAGAGCTGCTAGTAGAAGAAAAAGAAGAGTGAAAGAGTAAAGATTGTGAGTCTCTTACCACAGTATGATAGGATTGAATTGAGAAGGGACACGAAAGGTGGAAGCAATGGAGAAATCACCTTAGTATCACCACCTCTGGGTCTGGTTCCAACTAACGAGACCTCAATAAAGGGCGAAACTGGTCTGGGTAGTGGTCTTTCCCTTAATGCATAGCATTATAGGAGATACTAAGACAAGTAGTGATGAGAGCAGTCCTGAAGATACTTCAGGCACAAACTTTGTTTGCTTACACTTGGATAAAGGATTAAACTAAATTTATTATAGGCTAACCAAGTAGAAAAAAAACTTCCAACATCTTTCTCTAAATCTAGAGTAATTTAATAATAAGGTGGTGCACCTTTTGGCAACTCGTATAGGTAAATATGACTTCTCCATTGCTTCCACCTTAGTATCACTTCTGGGTCTGGCTCCCACTGATTAAGGTCTTGTTAGTTAACTGAGGCACGGCTGTTGCTGTTACCTCCTCAGATGACATATGAGCAAATGAGCGGCTCTGCTTAGAGTTGGGGTAGAGCCAACGCTGAGAGTTCTCAGTGGCAGGGTGAGTCTGTTACTGTGGGGAACAACACTAAGTTTTTGGAGTTTGACCTTACTTGAACATTCAATAAAGGTCGAAACCAGTCTGGGTAGTGGCCCCTCCCTTAATGCATAGCATTATACATGTCTGCAAGGAGATGTGCTTTGCATTATGGAGATACTAAGACAAGTAGTGAAGAGAGCTTGGTCCACCTTTACCATGAGTGCCTCAGTCCTGAACAGGGGCGAATTCTCCATGCTTGCTGCACAAGCTCATTAATTGAGAAAGAAGTAATATTTATTTGTTAATAAATGCATGCATTTATAGGCATTCCATTTAGGCTTTTATTTTTGTAGACAGAAGACTTCTCAAGCTTGTGCGGCAATAATTGAGCTTTTCGTTGGGTATCAAAGGCCGATGCTTGCTCATCTACTCAAAGCTACCTTGGCTTGCTCAGTTGTTGGAGTTTCCTGGTCCTCGCTGCAGGGCTGAGATTTCATGCGCGCCCATAGCCATGAAAGAACCATAGGGTAGAATTTGTATTCAAGTAGCTAAATTGAAAAAGATAGAATATCATTTGTAAAATAAATGTTGTATTTTTATGATTAAATGTACATAAATTTCTAAATATATAGTTTTAAATGGTTAGTAATTCATTATTCCGCTAATTAGACTTCAATCACACCTCTCACTCCCTGAATTTCCAGACCAGCATTCGCCCCTGGTCCTGAAGATTCTTCAGGCCCAAACTTTGTTAGCTTACACTTGGATAAAGAATTAAACTAAATTTATTATAGTCTAACCAAGTGGGAAAAAAAAACTTCCAACAAACTTGTTCTTAGGTTTCAAGGTGCACTGTGAAGAGATGTTGAGCAGCTGCACATGTTTCAATGAGCTTAGTACTAAGTTGGGGAATTATTGATGCTCAGATGAACATTTGCAGAAACCACAAATCTGTGCAAAAGTGGAAGCAGTGAATTGGTAAGCGATGGATCATTAATAAGCCTAATTGCTCTCCTCTGTATTGAGTCAAGCATTTTGAGGGAGCTCTTAGAGTCTCCGCTCCAAATGTGAGAGCAGTATTCAATAGTTTGGGTGGATTTGTGATTTGTATGAGGTTAACAGCTGTTCAGAGGTGAAGTAATGTCCGTGTAATGTGTAAAAGTATTGTGCTGTCATTTTCACTTGAGCGAAAGAGAAATCCCAGTTTTTTAGAAACTGGAAGTGTAATGGTTGTGAGGTGTTGCCAGGAGAGGCTTGATATCAGGGTAATTCCAAGAAGAGAAATCTCTTCTTGTCTGGAAATTTGACTGTTGTCAAAAATAGTACTTGGAGAAAATGGTTCTTTTTTGTGAGAAATAAGACAGAACTGGGTTTTACTAGCATTGAAATTGACGAGGTTATCTGAATCCCATTGGAGGATGGCTTGAAGATCAGAATTGAGGGTGGTGGTGGTGGTTGATGTTCTGTAGGTTGAGGTGAGTTGTATAGAGTAAGGTTTATCAAATGAAAGGGAGGAGTATGCTGTGCTGTCATCTGCAAAACAGTGTATTGGTTTGGAGGTCAGCTGAAGTATGTCATTGATATATAGCAGGAAGAGAGTTGGTGAGAGGAAAGAACCTTTTGGAACCCCGGCATTAGTTGAATGGTGAGAGGATAAGGGAACCATCCACCATCACACATAGTGTGCATCCAGGCAGAAAGCTGGCAATCCCACTGCAGAAGTCCTGATCAGAGCTTTGGAGAAATCAAGTGCAACTACTTGAGATTCACCAAACTTCTCCATGGCATTTGTCCAGAGATGGATGACATATGTGAGCTCTTCATGCAACTGATTATTACCATTATTCATCTTGTGCTGCCTCTAGTGTCTTCTTCTTTTATATTTCATTCTTAGTTCCCACATTCATGAATTTTACCCTACACTATTCAGTTTTTGACCCTTGGAATACATTCACACATTGATGCTGTTAAGTATTTCTTTCTCAGTATCCAAGCAGCATTTATTCCCTTACAGCTCAACTCATCATTCCATTCCATGCTACAGCACCAAGCTGTCTCCTAAGCTTGTCATAATCACCAGCCTCTTTGTCACTTCAGTGAGGAAAGAATATTATTATTATTATTGTTTATATGGGTACTCCATGGAGTCAACAGTCTACAAGTCAATGACAGTTTATTTAACAAGTCTTTATTTAACATCACAAGGGTAGATTGAGGGTATGTGGATTGCAGAGTTTAGCTAACTGGTGGAAGACAGAAGATATGATAGAAACTTATAAGTTACTAAAGGAATTCTATAAGATTGATACATAAGAAATTTTACAATACATTGGGAATAAGATAAAAACAAGGGGTCACGATTGGAAGTTGTCTTAGAGTGTGGTTCATAAGAGTGTGCAGACCAGGTTCTTTATTTGGAGTGGTGAATGAGTGGAATGGATTGCCAGAGGTAATTGTGAGTGCCCCAACAGTGAATAGGTTTAAGGAGTTGTATGATATATTTTAAAGGATAGAGCAGGGTCTCCCATGATGAGTCTTTTGACTTCATTGATAATAATAATAATATTCTTTCCTCAGAGAAGTCATCATATGGTTTAGCCACAACCCATATGATCGCTTCATGATCACGCTCACCAACTAGATGCAAGTGTGAAATCCCACTCACAACACCTTCTGATGAAATAATCAGATTCAAAATTCTTGATCCTTGTGTGCCCTCTTTTACATACTGCCTGTGATATTTGTGTCTCAAGAACTCAAGAAATTCATTTTCCTTATTCCCAAATCTTTATTCTAATCTATACGGTCATAATTAAAATCATCCATAATAATCACCCCTATTTTTTGTTCACCAACTGAAGTCGCTTATACATTTCTTCATCACCATTCTCCACATTCCATGGCCTATAGCAACATCAAATTAAATATCTCTTCCTGTCAATCTCTGCCTCACACCATAATGTCTCATAACCATTGCCACTATTTCTATCTTTCATGTCTACCCCCTTATGGGGAGATAATTCTTCTGCTATCATCAGCAGCACTCTCCCCCCCCCCCCACTCTTGTTCTTTCTATCCTCATGAAAAACACTGTACCCTTCCATTTCTATTCCTGTTAGGATATCATCTTCATTCAACCATGTTTCGCTTATTCTGATTTTGGGGCAAATAAACTCAGTTTTAAGTCTATAACCAGTCCTATTCAAGCCACTTGTTGCTTGTCACTTTCCCACCACATACCCTTGCCTAATCACCTTTATTAATACTTACCACATATATCCTCTCAGTCTCCACTACCCCCACTCGCATCCCGATCTAGTCCACTGCTATGCTGATCATCCCTACACAGACATTCACTACTACTCCCAACATGTACTCTCTCTCTCTCTATGTTATGTCTACCTGGGCTTCTCCCACTTTTACTTCCTCCATAATAACTTCTTTTTGTAATGCTATCCTATCAGTTGCTTTAACAGGTACTTAAGCATCCACAGCTTTCCAAGTATCCTTGGATTTCCTAACTGTAATACGAGGATAAAACGGTTACCCCTATGCCTCCAAGTATTCTTGTCTGTAAATTGCTTGTGTTCTACTGGCCAGTTTGCCATTCTGAGGGACGAAAAAAACCTGAGTTTCTGGGAGAAAAAACCCTTTATATCCGTCTGAGACCGGCTAACTCACCTTTGGTTGAAAGAGACTAGATAAAGGTTCCTCATGTCACTGACCGGTAACGAACTTGGGTGTTTCTGACCAAAGAGCTTCATCTATACTGGCTGAGCTTCAGAGGCTCATCTTTTGTAACACTGCTTGCTTGATTTCACCATTCATCCATCTCACTCCTACTCTGTTTATTTGCTTAACTCTTAGTATGCAGTTATGCATTGCTTGTGTTAGATACTGCCTTATCATTTCCCATGCACTGTCAACATCTTTTTTTACACAATTCATTAACCCAGTGTATTGATGCTAGTTCACTACAGAGCTTCTGATTATCACCCACCTTATAGTTCCACATATAGACCTTCTTGATAACAACTTCTCCTGTTTGACTACCTTCCAAACCAATACCTCATGATCACTTTCACCAGCAGGTGGCACTGTTGACAGTTCATTCACAACCACATCCTGTGAGAATATCACCAAATTAAATGCTGCTTTAGATAGTTATCCTGCAGAAACTCAACAAATTCACTCTCCTTGTGTTACTATACACTATCAGTTCTTTCTAATCTACAATCTTATAATTAAAATCTCCCATTAGGATCATCTTCTGTTTACTTGCCCAACTAATTTATCTAAACATTTCACAATCATTACTCTCGTTTCCTGGTTTATAACAGCATCCTATTAGATATACTATTCTACTGATCTCAACTTCACACCAAACAGCTTCAGAATCTTCAGACGTACTACTGTTTTCCACTTCGTCACTTGAAGGACACAATTCCTCTGCTACCATTAACAATACTCCCTCTCCTCTCTTTATCTTTCTATCCTTTCAGAAAATTCTATATCCCACCATTTCAAGTCCAGACAGTATATCATCCTCAGTCAACCAAGTTTCACTTATGCCAATTGTCTTTGGACATACTGATTCAATCAATGCTGCTACAAACTCTGATACTCTGTACATTAGTATACAAGCATAACAATTCTCCACTCTTTGAGACCTATCAGCACAATCGCTTTTTACTCTCTCTGTTATAGTGCACTTCTCTCTTCATCCTAACCATCCCCATTTCCCTGATGCTGACTCTGATTTTCATTTATATTCTTATCAACCTGAAAACCTTTTGCACTGCATTTCTTTGCTCTGCTATAATCACTTTCTTACTTTTGTATCCATCCTCTTCCTGTCCTTCCACAACCTACTTCTCAATCTCTTTCTGACTCTTAGTGGTACTAATTTCATATGAATCTTGTGTATTCTTACTAAACAACAAATGCTCCAAATGACCAACACCAAATCCAGCATTCCATCAGCTTTGAACCATTCTAACTTCCCTTTGAATTCATTCCATAAATTCACAAATTAAACACTCTTTGCCTGTCACAATTCAGCCATATTGTTATTCAGTATCACTGCTCTCCTTCTCAGTTGTTCACTACTGTCATATCTGGGCAACAAACTAACCACTTTCCCAATGACACTATTATCCTTCACTTCCTGCAACCAACTTCTTCAAATTCTTTCCACATGCTTTGTCTCGCTATTCAAGTCATCTGTGCCCATCACTAATTTCTTCCTTCTATGCAAAGCATCTGATATTCGTTTTATTGTACCACCTGTAAAACATGTCTTGTGCACTTTATTTATTACCACACCTTTAATGATTGAGTTACCATATAAAGCAACCCATTCATCCTTATATACTTGCTTCTTCTTATTAATCCCGTGTCATTTACATTAGTTATGTAAACGACAAGGGAGTTCAGTTTTCTCATCCATACACATAACCTGACTACTCATTTTCATTACCTCTTACAAAAGCTCTTCCACATCACTTCTATTATTACCATCGTAAGCACATCCATCCATTTTCTGATTACTCCTGATAACACCATTCTCATTTTTGGAACATTCTGGCCTTTCATCACACCTCTTGCATATTATAATATATTCCTTTTTTATTGTTCAATCTAACACTCCATAAATCTTTAATGTTTTTGGATGCATATATAAAACAATTGTCACATCTTATCCATTGCAAAAAAGTCCAGGGAAAAACTTGATCCCCAAGTTTAGACCCTCTGCACTGCTGACGTATGCCTCTTTGCTGCAACTGCTGCCATTTTTGTAATGTTATTGTGTTAACCTAGTGATCATATCCCTGGAAGCTATATAAGGAGGTTGTGAGCAGTAGCATAAGGAGTAGGTTCTTTGCATGGAATCTACTGCCTGACATTATTGTTAATGTGGATACACTGAATGAGTTTAAGGCAGTTTGATGGGCTTTGTGTATAACAGTGCAGTGTGTGTATTTCCCCATGATGTCTTTGACTCCATGGGGGTCTGGTGTTAATAATAATAATAATTCTCTCACTAGTGGAAAAGTTGCCATAAAGGATTGAAACTCTTTTATGGCATCTTCACTTTTTTCTGAGAGTAAGGCATCAGAATTCAAGCATTTTCATGAACTTTTTGCTGCATGCCACTGTAGACACTTGTTAGATAATGATTTGATAAAGGTTGAGATTTAATTTTATTAACTATTTATTTTCAGTTTTGGGTCCTGTGGATCCATCCACTCTTGGTGCAACTCTCACTCATGAACATTTGAGTCTTTCAATTAATCCAAGTGTTTTCCATGTACCTTTGCCACCCAAATTAGAAGAAATGAGCAACCTTCCTTTGACTCTAGAAAATATGGGTTGGATTCGCCAATATCCGTAAGTAGTAGTAATATTATGATTGTAACAAACCTCCAGGGACATATTCTAAGTAAATAAATTATGGAATTTCACTTATGTTGGAAATAACATGAATTAAGTGGTGGAGATGGAGAATTGTGGAGTTGGTGCCCTCTCTCGATGAGTCTTTGGACTCCATGGAGGTATCATGTAATAATAATAACAATAAATATTATTGTTATTATTAATTAATAACAATTTTGTAATGTTAGTTAGCAGTTCTGTTATAGAGCTCTCTTCTTGCAATGAATATTACATCATGCACTATAATCAGGAATGTTATTCTGATCTTTTAACCAGACTAGATGGAAAAATTTGTGAGAAAAGACCTGGTTTGCAGAAAAAAAAATCATCTTTCATCAAGACAATATACCTGCCCACAAAGGCGTTTTGGCAATGGGAAAATTAAGGGATCTGCGCTATGAATTGTTGGATTAGCCACCCTATTTCCTAGATTTGTCTCCCTCTGACTTCTATCTCTTCCTGAAACTTTTCCTCGCTGGTCAGCAGAGATTATGTTGAAATATAAAAATAAAAAAATAATTTTGAAGTTATAAATTCATTTTTTCATTGTTAGGCTGAGAACTTTACAGACCACCCTCGTATAGTACACAGCTTCTGATCTCTTCCCAAAGTGCATCACCATAAACTTGGCCATATTAAACTGACAGCCATTTTCTTTTGCCCATACTGCTAGTCTTTTCCTGTAGGATCTCTGCATCACCTTAATTTACCATTACTCTTCACAGTTTACATCATCAGCAAACAACTGAATATTTCCTGTCAGATCATTTCCTATATCATCGATATACAAAATAAACAACAGAGGACAAGTACTGAACCCTGTGGTACACCACTGGTTACTTGCTTTCTCTTGGACTCAATTCCTCCATAAACCACTCTTTGATGTCTGTCCATCAGTCGCCCTCTAATCCAAATCATTAGATACATATCCATCTGTATTTGTTCCAATTTATGCAATAGAGTTCTGTGTGGAATCTTATCAAATGCTTTTGCAAAGTCTATCAATATCACTGACTAGCCATTTCACTTATCCAACTCCACTGTCACTTAATTATAAAAAGTAAGCAAATTACTAAGGCAAGACTTACATTTCACAAAACCATGTTGTCTTTTATAGAATATGATATTCTTATCAACATTCAGTTCTGAATTCTGTCTCTGACCAATTTTTCCATTACCTTAACCACCACTCTGAGATGATAATTGACCTATAATTTGCTACTTTTGTCTTGGAACCCTCTTTATGGTGGGGCTATTGTGCCCTCTTTCCACTCCATTGGCACCTTACCAGTACTGAGGCTTAATTTAAACAGCTTGGTCAGAGGAACTGATAATTCCATGCACGTTCTTGTAATACACAGGCTGATATGCCATCTAATCCCATGGTTGTGTTTGTATTGAGGTTCTGCAATATTTTGAGCACCTCCATTTCTTCAACCTCTGTTCTCCTATCAGTCAATGTCACATCTTGTGCAATGTCACCACCAAGATGACACATCCCTGCAAAATGCTTGCTCAGTAATTCAACTATTTGGTTTGATTCTGTTACCTTCCCACGATCAGCACTTTTTAAAATCATAGTTATTCCTCCTTTTACTTGCCACATAGCAAAATAACCTTTTTCATATTTCTTTTGGCCTCATCATCTAGCTTTCTCTCATAATTAGTCTTGGTTTTCCATAGTATACCATACCGGTCACCTTCTTGTCTGTGCCTTATACTGTTCATGGGCATGCTGATCACGTTTTCTTTTTTTTTTTTATAATTCCTCGACAACCTTTTCTTTGTGTACAACTCCTGCTTGAGACAAAAAATTGCACTAGCAACTGTTTTATGTCTTCTCATATACCACACTTGTAACCTGCTAAATTATTTATACCAGCCAAAATAAACTTCTCTTTCACCTTAACTCTGCATCCTTATAGCATAACCGACATCCTTTATCTTAGCTCCAGGAAAACATGATTCCATTACACTCTCTTCAAAGACTCTTCATATCAATGAATCGCCATACAAAATCTGATCCTTATTTTCATGCTTTCACTGTTTCATGCTCTGCTTTCTCTGCCCTTTCTTTTGCATCTGTGTCATAGCATCCACCAGGCATTTCTCCAACTACTCAATCTCATGTTTCGTTATCTTCTGGTCATTCTCTTCATTTTTCACTGTGTCATTTGTACAGACACTTATACCACTTGCAACACTAAATATGCCACTCACATTATCGTGCATTTTGTCTTTTAGCTTGCTGCTCTTCTTTCTCTTCACACTTCTGGCATTCACTCATGAAACACTTTCGACAAACACGCTCTCCAGTTTCGTTCTCTTTCCAAAAATCTCTCATTCTGCGAATGCCATATATTTCACACATGCTGCAGCAATTGTAATCATGTATGTTTAAATCACTCACCATTGTTCTGCACACAGTGTCGCGCTGTGGGTAGGAAGCGCCCTTGTGCAAAACTTTTTTCAGCACCCCTATAAAATAAGTTTCCATGAAAAATTTTTGCGAAAAGTTTTACTTTGTTAAAAGTACAAAACAGTTTATATGCATACATAAAAATAAATTTTGTTTAACAGTAGTAGAACATTGTAATCACTGAAATTCATTAATAAGGAATTTTCAAAAATGTTTATTCCTTAATATATAAATACAACAGAATATATATATATATATTATTATTATTCAGGCCTCCATGGAGTCAAAAGACTCATCGTGGGAGGTCCTTCCTAGGCAACACAAGGTCTATCAAGACTCGTCGAGGGAAGGTCCCCACCTAAGAAACACAAAGTCTATCATACCACTCCTTAAACTCATTGACCATTCTCGCTCTCACCACTCCATCAGGCAATGCATTCCATGGTTCAACCACCCTCCATGCATAGAATCCACTCCTCATCCTCTTGCTCACAGTTTCCTTTCGTAACTTCCAGGGATAGCCTCTTGTCATCACTCCTTCCCGCTGTTCAACCAAGTGAAAGAACTCACCAGTGTCAACCCTGTAATCACCTCTCAACAGTTTAAAAGTCTCAATCATATCACCTCTCCTTCTTCTATCCACCAAACTCTGCAGTCCACATTCCCTGAGCCGATCCTCATAACTATCATTGTACAATACTGAAACCATCTTTGTTATCCGCCTTTGTATCCTTTCCACAGTTAATTTATCCCCTTCAAATCCTGGGGACCAAATCTGAGAACAATCATCTAAGTGTGGTCTGATCAGTCTTATACAGCGGAATGATGATAACCATTTTATCTCTGCAGGTCAGTGTCCTTCTCATTATTGCAGCAATCCTCTGTGTTTCCTTCACCACTTTTGCAATATGTCCCCTAAATTTCAGGTTGCTATCAATCATCAACCCCAGATCTCTTGTCTCCCCTACTTCCTCTAGTATAACTCCTCCCATAGAGTATGCATTCTCGTGGAGTATGGTGTGGAGCATAGAGTATGCAGCATCCCATCGATGTGTACCAAACCTCAAGGCCTTATATTTTGCTGCATTAAATTGATCCCTCCCCCATTCATTTGCCCATCTATCTAGCTTATTCAAATCCTCTTGCAGGGCTGCTGCATCTGCACTATTACTAATAATTCTTCCCAGCTTCGCATCATCCGCAAACAACTGAATATCCCCTTGCAATCCACTGACAATGTCATTGATATAGAGGTTAAACAATATAGGTCCCAGTACTGAGCCCTGTGGGACCCCCCCACCTGTAACCCTCTGCTTCCTTGAAACTTCCCCACCATACACAACTCTCTGATACCTATCAGACAGCCAATCCTGAATCCAGTTGACCAATCTGACATCCAGACCCATGTGCTGACTTAAATATCAGCTTATCATGTGGCACCCTGTCAAATGCCTTCGCTAAGTCTAAGAAAATGGCAGTATATGCCTTTCCCTCATCTGATGCTCTTGTAACTTTATCATAAAAGGCTATAATGAGGAGGTGACTCATTTTTTAATAAAACATTGCATAGTTTTTAATTCCTCAAATAAAGACTTTATTTGAGGAATTAAAAATACCATCAATTAAAATTGAGGAATTAAAAATACCATCAATATCGTGATTGTCGGAATCTTGATTGTTGCTCATTTTTAAGTGCAAACTTTTACAATGTGTCATTAAATCTTCATCGCTCCAATCTTTTAATTTGCTAATGTCTCTTATAACTTTAAAGTCCTCGCTATGTTGTTTTAAGAGTATGAATCTTTTCGTGAATGAAGTTATTGTTGTGTCTAAAATTGTAAAGAAAAAATTCATTTCAAAATTTTGTTTGGGATCATGCGTTGTTTCATCTGATGCTTCATAACCAAACATTTTTGTTTTTATTCTTTTGAGAATATCTGGAAAAATAGGATGAATATTAAGATCGCTTGCTACTTCTTTTGCAGTTCTAATAATATTTTCAAAATATTGGTTTGTTCAGCGAGTATTTAATTCTTGTATAACATAATCAAGATTTTCTGTAATTTTTCCTATACCAAATGTCGGATTCTGCATTATTTTGCTTGCAACATTTACGAGACTTAAGATTTCATACCAAACATGAACAGAGCAAATAAATTTAAACGAATAAATCTTTGAAATTAAGTTGTCTGCCTGAACTCTAGAATCGATATCTTTAGTTTCATCTTTCGTAATATCAAAAACAGCCTGGTAAATTTCCTTGATATTATTTTTAAGTGGCTTATTGCTTCTACTTTACTTTCCCACCTAGTAGCAGAAAGTGGTTTCAAATTTAAAACACGAATATGTTTTTTTAATATCGCCCAACGCATCACAGATATTAAAAAATAATTATATTATTCCTGTATTACCCCCAAAAAATTTATAGTTTCACAGGATATCTTAGCTGCATCATTAACTACCAAATTTAATGAATGAGCAGCACATGGAATAAAAAAAAAAAGCCCTTGAATTTATTTTGAGGATTTTTTCTGCAGTCCATTATGTTTGCCTCGCATATTTGAACCATTATCATAAGCTTGGCTGCGTAAATCTGAAATGTTAATATTCAATAATTTTAAATAATTTTTTATAAATTGAAATAGTCCTTTCCCAGTGGTATCTTCTACAGATTGAAAACTCAAAAAATGTTCATGAATTTCTGCTATATTTGTATCTTTATTTTGATTAACAAATCTAATAACAATAGATAATTGTTCTGTAGGCTCATATCCAGAGTAGTGTCAAGAATTAATGAATAATATTTCACCTCTTTAACCATTTCTAAAATTTTTTGTTTTACAGCTTCAGAAATTATACGGATGATTTCATTTTGTATTTTATCACCTAAATAATGAGCAATGTTCCTTTTTTGTTATGTTTGGATGCGATGCAAATGTTCTGCCATTATAGAATCAAATTTAGCGACAGTTTCTACTAACTTTAAAAAATTGCCATAATCATTTTCAAAAAGTTTTTGCGAAGAACCTCTGAAAGCTATACACTGTCTTGATAAATATTGTATTATGTAGATTAACTGATCTATAACAGATTGCCAATATTTTTTCTCAGTTTTGTATAATCTTTGTTGTGTGCAATCAATAGTGCATTTCTTAATCAATGACATTTTAAGTTCGCTGTATTTTGAACAGTTTTTAATGTGTGCGGAACTTGTCTCATGTATTTTTAGTATATAACTCAAATGTTGCCAATCGTTACAATCGTATTACGAAATATTTTACAATAATAACAGAAAACCTAATTTCTCGATTCTGAATAAACTAAATAACTTCGTAAAAGTTTTTCTCCATTTGCTAAAGTTCAATAATTGTATGAATCGGAAAACTTGCGGCCAGATTCATCTTTGGGAAATTCTTTATTAACTACTTGACATGGGCAATGCTCAACTAAACAATCTCTAACTTTGGTAGTTATATGATTCAACGAAGTATCTGGATCATTAACATTAAAACTTAAAGTAAAATTTGAAGTTTCGTGTTTCACTGAATCGGAATCCAATATTTCTTCTGCTGCAACTTCTGTAGACAGTCCAGTCAGGCCAGTTTAATTTTCGCATGTAACATTTGTTTCTTCATAGTTATCTTGTGTCCTCTCTTTTTCTGTAGTAGAGCTACACGGAGTACTTGCTTTGTCAGAACTTTCTGTTATTCGTTTTTTATGTGGTCCTGAAGTTAAAAATTTATTCAGCGATCCAGCCAGTTTATGTTCCAGTTGTACTCGTTGGAATTGTCTTTTTCTGTTTTATGCACCAGATAACTTATTTGGCTTTTTTTCTGACATCTAGGGGTTAACACACTTGGTTAGACTTTAAAATAAGAAGAGCATTAAAAGTTGTTCACCAAAATAAATAATTTCTGAAATTTTCCCTTAAACTTATTTTTTAATCCCTTAACCGACTATTATTTTTAAGGTGAATGGCCCAAGACTGATTATTATTTTTTTTATTATAGAATTTGATTTTTCAGATGTTTTGAATAATAAATATGCTTACATTTTAGGTATTTTTTGAAAATTAACATGTAGAGATATTAGCCACTGATTGATTTCTCAGTGATATTTATTTAATATTTTTTACATTCTGGTAATTGTTTAATAATTAAGAAATTTCTAGAATATTAAAATTATATATTAAAAAAATTAGTAAAAGGACCCCAACCCCAATGTCTTCCAACCAGAACAAGAACAAATATATAAATAAATCTCTTATTGAAAATTATTTATTTTCTAGATGTCTACCCAAAATAACAAAAATTTTTTGTTTTCAAAATAAGATAATTAACTAAAATTAAACAATTTAACTGATTTTCAAACTTAGCAAAAATATAATAGATGTACTTACTTTACATGAATAATAATCCAAATTCACAAAAAATTTACTAACAACAATAAATATTTTTATAAAACAAAAGGCAACTGCACAGTAACACTATTACTGTAATGCACAAAATGAAATGATGCAAAAATACACCAAAAAAGTATCAAGAAAGGGCCAATTGCATTATGTGTGAACAAACTTAGATCATCTGAAGAGTTTTATAGCTCATAAATAACCTATGTTTATTAATTTAATTCGAGCTGCATCAGCCTGACACGCCAATAGTCTACCCCGCATATATATGGGATTTTTAGCTATGGTCCCTCAGCTGATTAATATGTTTATAATTTATAAACTATTATCTTTAAAATTTTATTTGTCTATCAAAAATCCAAAAATAAGTACGCAATTAAAATCAAAGTCACTTAAACACAAAATACATGATACACTCAATATGTTTCACATTCAAAATTGAAATGACGCTGAAAAAAATGTAAGAAGTGCATATTTGGATAGATGCTATTTTGTCTATCCAAATTCGAAGCAGAATTTCAGAAAACGAACATCGTAATATACACCTATGTTTCAGACTAAATATTTTTGGATACATCAGTGTTTCTGAAACTTCAGATATCCGTGTACCCCTTCATTAATTTTCATTATTACCAAGTACCTTATCAAAATAATAATAATAATAAATAAAAATATATTTCATTGTAAATGTCTGTTTTATTTGAATTTAGATGTACATTTAAACAAAAAAATATGATTTATTTTTAAAAGAACAAAATTTATAAAGCTACTATACATTTTTACTTAATATAAATAATTTATCATCAATGAGACGAGTGAAATTGCTTATTTCTATATCTGCTATATTGCTCTCTTTTGTTCGTTTTATAAATCCAGTCTTTAACCAATGATCCATACTTAGCAGTTTGAAAGCTAAAAAAATTTTTCCCAAAATTAAAGCTAAAAAAATCGTGCTGCGAGATATATGGGGATTTTCGGAAACTAAAGTTTTCAGAAAAAAAAAACTGAAAATGGGTATGACTTACCAAGAAGCTTCTATTCTCTATCACTTCTTCTGTCCCCGAGAGCAGAGTGATTTCTTTGTGTGCAATCAAAGTTATCTACCCAAATAGAGTCATCTTCTTTCTCATTATATCGAGAATTTTTATAAAATTTTCACTGAGTCGATGCTTACTTTGTGGTAATATTGATAACGTTTCACTTCAAACAAATTATAATGAAACTGGTGATGTATTAAGTTAAAAATGTTTTTAGATTATTAAGAATTCATAATAATTTGACTGATTTAAAATTTCATTTAATTGCATTAACTATAATTTATAATTGTGTAATTTATATAGTACGACATAATTCAAGAATCTTCTTCTTTCACTCTGCCTTATCCCATGTTAAACGGGGTTGGCACACCAATCTTTAACCTTCCTCTTCCAAGTTCTCCGGTCCAGAGCATTCTTCGGACTCCATCCTTTCTCCCTAAGATCCTCTGTCATCTCATCCCTCCACCTGAGCTTGGGCCTGCCACCTTCCCTCCAACTCCATATACTCCACTCGTTTACCAACATACTCCTCACCCTTCCTCTCAACATCTCCAAACCACCTCAGCCTACTTTCTTGTATCTTCTTGCCAATTGGTCCCACCTTAACCATCCCTCTGATGTAGTCATTCCTTATCCTGTCCTTCTTTGTCACACCACTCATCCATCTCAACATCCGCATCTCTGCTACCTCCATCTTCCTCTCCTGTACCTTGGTTATAGGCCACGTCTCCGCACCATGGAGCATCGCCGGCCTCACCACCATCTTATAGAGCTTTCCTTTCCTCTTACAACTCACTCTCTTGTCGCACAGGACCCCGCTCATCTTCCTCCAATTCATCCAACCACATGTTATTTGGTGCTGTATTTCCTCATCCAGGTCATCATTCCTCTCGACAACCGACCCAAGGTACTTGAATTTCTTCCCTGAAATTCAAGAATAAGAAAATTTATATATTTTATTATGGTGAAATGGTGCCCTATCTTCAAGCGCCTGTGTGTGGTGCACAACCGCACAGCACGGCCCTGTCTGCACATCGGTATCATACCACACAATGCAGTGTATAAGAAGACAAACACTAAACATTTAAAAAGCAGAATAAATAACTACCTTTACAGTTAATCACTCAAACACTTATAAATAAATTGATGCAAAAATAAAGACTTAATATATGCCTAAAGATTCCAAAAAGAATTTTTTGGCACTGAATTTCATCATTTGCTATCTTCTGCCTCTCTAGGCCAAAGATTATGGTTTGGGTATGTAAATTCATTCTAGAGGCATTGAAGGTAAAGTGCTACTATATGTAGCACTCTTCTGTGAGTAGTCTGAGTCACCATGAATGGGTTATTATTTCAGTTTGGTAGCAGCTTATTTTTCAAGAATTTTACTGTTTATATATACAGGAATACCTTGTATAGCGCGGTTTTAGACATCACGGGTTTTGGTCAATGTGGTTTTTATTATTATCATTTATCATTATTACACTAACACTGACCGGCGACTCCCAGGCGCCGCAAGAGACAGCCGAGAGCCACATTTATGTAGTAGTTATTTGATTGGCTCTCACTTAGACACGTTCCTTCCCTGCGGCATTTTATTATTTACGTTAATATTAGTATTTAATATTTTTTTATTATTTAAGTATGAGTGAAAAGAGACAAAACAAAGAAGACACTGTTGGAGTAACCAAAAAAATGCAAGCGGTTGACATTAGAGAAGAAACTTGAAATTATAAAATGTCACGAGAATGGTGCTTCGTTTGCTAAAATAGCACGTGAGAATTCAATGAATGAATCATCTGTACGAACAGTTATTCAGAGCAAAGAAAAGATTAAACAACATAGAATGAGCATCACTTCTTATATGTCAAAAGTGATCACGAGAAATCGATCTTCTACAATGGAAAATATGGAACGCCTTCTAATGATCTGGATTAAAGATTGTAATTAGAAAAAGATTCCTTTGAGTCAAATGATAATCCAGGCAAAAGCAACAAGTCAATATGACAAAATAAAAGAAAATGAAAGTGAAAATGAAGGAGTTACAGCCAGTGAAACTTTTATAGCAAGTCGCGGGTTCTACAATTTCAAAAAGCGTATGGGACTCCATAATGTAAGAATTCAAGGTGAAAGCACAAGTGCTGACACTAATACTGCAGAATTATTTCCCAATGAATTGAAGGAGCTTATTGAGGAGGAAGGCTACACAGATGATCAAATTTTTAACACTGACGAGACTGGCTTGTTCTGGAAAAGAATGCCATCGCACATTTCTAGCAGAGAATGAAAAAACACAAGCTGGGTATAAAGTGGCAAAAGACTGATTGACCCCTTTATTAGGAGGTAATGCATCAGGTAATTTAAAATTGAAGCCACTGTTAGTGTACAGAGTGGAAAACCCAAGAACTCTTAAGGGCTTTACAAAGAACAATTTACCTGTTCATTGGCATTCGAATAAAAAAAGCATGGGTGACTCGTTCAATTTTCGAAGACTGGTTTAAAACTTGTTTTTAAAAATTGACCTGAAGTTAAAAGCTATTCTAAAAAGAATGATCTTCCTTTCAAAATTTTGCTTTTATTAGACAATGCACCAGATCATCCAACTATATTGACTGACTTAGATGAAAATGTCAAGATTCATTTTTTCCCTCCAAACACAACATCAGTTCTGCAGCCAATGGATCAAGGCGTTATCTCCACTATCAAGGCTTACTATTTAAGACGAACTTTTGCTCAAGCTATTAAAGCTGCAGCAGAAGAAGATTCTTGGACTTTGAATTTTGGAAGAAAATTAACATAAAAGATACCATTCAAAATATTTATGAATCTTGGCAAGAGGTGACTCAAAGCAACATGAGAGCCATATGGCATAATATCTTGCCGCATTGTTCAAAGGACTTTGTTGCCTTTGCAACACAGAAAGAGGAAATCTCAACAGAAATTATGCAGATGGGCAAAGATCTTGGTTTTACAGATTTAGATTGTAACAATGTGAACGAATGTATTGATTCTCATTCAAATGATCTGAATGATGAAACCCTTTTCGAGTTGGAACAACAATGAGCTTATGAAGCAGAAGAAGACGAAGATGACTCCACTGATGTCATAGTTGAAGAATTTTCTTTTGCTGACCTTTCAACTTTTGTGAGAAAAATCGACGAAGCTTCCGACTTTCTTATAAATGCCGACCCGAATTTGGAAAGAAGCATCAAAGTGAGACAAAGTCTCAATAATGCCATCAAATGTTACACAGATCTAGTACTTGAAGAGACAAAGAAGACACGGATGGTTCAATGAATACTAAAAGACTACTTTAGTAAAAAGTAAATTACTGTATGCTAAAATTGAAGCAATATTTGTTTTGTTTTCTACAACTTTTATATCATTTTAAAAGGATTTTATTTGTTATTTAGTTAATAAAAATAACAATTTTTTTCATTTTTAAACATTTTTATTATCCTAAATTTTTGTAATAAAAAAATTAAATTGAAAACCTTTATAAATAGACCTTGAACAATGCTGTTTGCATACCGCAGATGCTTCTTGGAACCAATTAACCATGCTATACAAGGTATTCCTGTATATATATATATATATATATATATAGATAGATAGATAGATAGATAGATATTGCTAGTGCATTATTATTACGAGACACCTCCAGGCAGTGCAAAGACTACAACTCTGTTTTCACCACTCCATCCACCAACTTTAATGAACCGCAACTACCAGCACCCACACCAACGCCATCTGCATCCCACTAACACTACTAATATTTTCAAATACTAGTGGTGTAATAATAATTATTATAATTATAGTTATTATTATTAATTTTTTTATATTTATTCTCCTTGAAAGAAATTACATGTACACAAAATTATATAAAAAATTAACATTGTAATACAAACTTTTTTTTACAAATAATTGATATATGTAAAAGAATACCAATACTAATTTTTAATAACTATAAATAATCATCGTATTGGTCATCTACAGTAGTTATGCTTTTTAAATACCTTGATAAAAGTTTCATTGTCGAGTACTTTCTGTTATAGAAGTAGAGTTAATGCATTTTTTTAGACAACAATACTACATTTTACTACTTGTGGTTCAGTAAAAAGTTTAAATATCCTTATAATTTGCATAATGTCCAATTTATGTAATCATCCATGTATTTTTATTATTAATGATAATCACAGTGATAATTTACAATATATAATTCACAACTACATAAGTTAATTAATAGTACATTTGGCAATTAATTTTTTTTCTTCAAATTTTGAAAACGTGTGATGATACAGGAAAACTTCGCTTAATGCAATTAATTTATCCATCAAATAATGTGTGCTAAGTGAAATTGCTTTAATTGAATACAATAAACAATAGGAATAATTATAATTCATCCATCAGTTAGCATAAATTTGCTAACTGATGGATGAATGAAAGCATAAAGAAAAAAAAATATGGTATAAGCTATATTATCAGATTAAATCAATAAAGGTAATAAAAATCAATTGCTTAAATTTTTATTTAATGTCTTTGAAGCTTCAGAATCAGCATCAAACAAAATTTCCTTAGTATGCTCAATGTGATTGAAAACTAGCTCAAGTTCTTTTGGAGTTAGCTTCTTTTTCGTAACATTCTCTTCTTGTTTGCACTCCTTATCTACTTCTTCTTCACATGATTGCTGTTCTTTTAGTTGAAGGAGATCATTCTTGCTTAACTCTTCTGAATAGGAATTGAGCAAGTTTCTTACATCTTCATTATCCAGTTCATTAAATCCAAGTTTTTTTTTTTCCCTATTGTGCTGATTTCTTCAATAATGTTAGATCTGGGATTTTGCACATGATAAACTAACATAGACTTGAGTTTAAAGTCGCCTTCTGCATTGCCTCTTAATAAAAGCGTAAGACGATCTTTAGACACTTTGTATCTTTATAAAGTGTCTTTTTTTTTTTTTTTTTTTGTTGACGTTGAATATTTGCTGATCATCATAATCACTCTCCTGAATTTTCTTTTGCAATTATTCAGGAAACTTGGCCATACCAGCACCAGCAGATTCCCCAGTTATTCTTACGTTATGCAGTCCGGCTCAATTTTTAAAATGGTCAAACCATCCTAAATCACAGTAAAGCTTTCACATTCCTCTTGAAATTTGGTTTCTTTCAATGAGGTAAAAATATTGAGAGCTTTTGCCTGAAAGAAACCCCAACTCAACATCAGCAGAAATCAAGATTGGTAACATCAACATAAGACGCATCTGTGAAGATATCAATAAGATATCTGGAAATAATCACCAGACATAAAATGTTTTGGGAAAATTTGGAGAACACAGCGAAGCTAATAATAATGGTAAGTACTTGCTAGATTTCTACTCAGTACATGGACTAGTTATTACTAACATCATGTTACAACATAAAATTGTGCACAAATTCCCATGGAGAGAAGATGCAAGGAATAAGAAAAATTTCATTGACTATGTTATTGTCAACAGTGATGTTTTCCCACTGGTTCAGGACACAAGTATACAGAGGATTTGAAATAGCAAGTGATCATTTTTTGATATTGAGCAGGATAAAATTGAACTTCATATTTAAAAGAAGGGTGTATGTGTAAGAAAGTTTTGAAACCAGTCAAACTCAGCTTTCAGATGTGGACTGTTGACTCAAATACATAAATATTATTCAAAAGAAACTGAAAGAGTTTGGAAACAAGATCCAAACATTAAGATACAGTGCCAAATCGTAAAGAAAACTTTGATTGATTCAGCAAAAAGACGTGGTGAGATAATCTGCAGGGATAGAAAAATCAGAACGCCATAGTGGACTCATAGTGGAAAGTTAAAGAGTCAGTCAGTGAAAAGAAGAAAGTATATTGAAAGTTTATGGCAAGTAAGTCAGCTTTGCTCTTAGGGAATATCCAAACATTAAGATACAGTGCCAAATCGTAAAGAAAACTTTGATTGATTCAGCAAAAAGACGTGGTGAGATAATCTGCAGGGATAGAAAAATCAGAACGCCATAGTGGACTCATAGTGGAAAGTTAAAGAGTCAGTCAGTGAAAAGAAGAAAGCATATTGAAAGTTTATGGCAAGTAAGTCAGCTTTGCTCTTAGGGAATACTGAAAAAAATATAAGAAAGCAAAGCATTGTGTAAAATTAGCTAAACAAAAGTCATGGGAAGACTTTGGCAAGACCTTAGTAAATAAATATCAGGTTGGTAAAATATTCTGAAGGATATTGAAAAAGCTCAGAAATAGAGGAAAGAGTACTGTAAAAGGAATTAAAGATGATAAAGGGGACATGAAAACTGAAGATAAAGATATTATAGATGTATGAAGTAATTATTTTGAAAGATTGTTAAATTAAACAAACAGTGACAGTATAGTGGCAGAAAACACTTAGCAGGAATGTCATTTTAATAATTATCTGTACTTGAAGTAGAAAAAAAGCTATCACAAAACTGAAATGTGGAACAGCAATTTTAGTAATTCTGTTGACCAGAATTGTTAAAATATGGAGGTATAAGTTTTACAGTGCCTAAACTCATAATTTAGAAGGCCTAGTCAGAGGATTGAATTCCAGATGATTGGAGTTAAGCACTTGCAGTACTCATCTATAAAAAAAGAGAATAAATCTGAATGTGAGAATTATAGAGGAATTTCTCTGCTGAGTGTTCCTGGTAAGATTTATGGAAGTATTCCTAAGAAATGGCTAAAAAAATTGTGGAGGAGAAACTTGAAGAAGAACAAGCTGGGTTCTGGTCAAACAGAAGTTGTCAGGATCAGATTTTCACTTTAAGACAAATAGTTGAGGAATAAAGGGAATATAACAAGGATCTGTATATAAGTTTTGTACATCTGGAAAAGGCATATGACAAGGTGCCAGGAGGAAAGCTGTTCAAAATGTTCCACTTATATGGTGTAAATTCCTGTCCTCCTAGATGAGTCTGTGATGATTTCATGGGGGTCTTGGGATAATAATAATAAATTGGACATTATATCAAGCAATACATAGTCTCTGTTTGAGTTGTAAATCAGCAGTTAGAAATGAAGGAGGTATAGGAAGATGGTTTGATGTAAAGTCAGGTGTGCAACAAGTGGTTTAATACCACTTTTCTTCATGGTATGAAGCAAAGTGGCATTAAACCTGATATCAAAATTGGAGATGTTAATCCCAGTTTTTTACTTTATGCAGATATTATTATTATTATTAACATTTGACATCCGTGGAGTCAGAGACTCATCTTGGGAGGTACACACTATTGCACACAATGCTCATCCAACTGTGCCTTAAACTGATTCAATGTGTCTACACCCACAACACACACGCAGGCAATGCATTCCACTCACCAACCACTCTTCATGCAAAGAACCTACTCCTCACTCTCCTCTGTTCACACCCTCCTTATAGAGTTTCCAGCAATGGTCTCTTGTTCTACTCCCCTCGCCCATTCTATGAAAAATCTCTTCCATGTCGACCTGATAACAACCACTAACTAGCTTATATGTCTCAATCATATCCCTCCCTCCTCCTATTCATGAGGCTTTGCAACTTGCATTCTTTTAATCCATCCTCGTACTTCACATTCCAAGGACAACTAACTACCTTTGATTTGGACCCTTTCCAACATATCCTTGTCACCATGAAAACCCAGCGACCAAATCTGTGCACAGTAATCCATATGAGGCCTTATCAAGGCCTTATAGAATGGAATCATAACCTCTCTATTTCTTCATGTCAGGGTCCTCTGCATCATTGTCTTCACAACTTGTGCAATGTGGCCCTGAATTTCAAGTCCTTGTCCACCATCACTGCTAGATCTCTTATCTCCTCTACTTACGTTAAAATTTCCATACCAAGTGTATACTTTGCATCCTATCACTGCTTGTCAAATCTCAAAACCTTACAATTTGCAACATTGAACTGATAGTTCCACTTACCTGCCCATTCATGCAATCTATTCCTCTTGTAAGGCAATAACATCCGTTTGACTCTACATTGCTCTCTCCAGTTTTGCATCATCTGCAAACAGCTGCATATTACTAGTTAAACCCAATCCGATATCGTTAACATACAAATACGACAATGGCCCCAAAACTGACCGTTGTGGCACACTGCTAGTGACTTTCTCATTTGGGATACTGCACCCCCATATACAACTTTCTGATACCTATCCGACAGTCACTGATCCAACTCAGAAGTGTGTTAACCAATCTCATCTGTTTCAATTTATTTAAGAGTTTGTCATGTGGCAGTCTATCAAAAGCCTTTTCAAAATCTAAGTACACCATTGTATATGCATCTCCCCTGTCCAAGGTATTTGTCACCTTGTTATAGTACATAAGTAAGTTAGTAAAACATGATCTCTCTTTAACAAACCCATGCTGATAACCACAGAGTTATCACAGAGATAACCATATGTTATACTCCTAAATAAATCCAGCACAAGCCTGCAGTATTCCCTAACCAAACTGAATAACTGCTATAATAAATTTGGTATGAAAATCAGCATTAAAAAGACAAAGACAATGAAAATAGGCAGAAACATTGAAAACATCAACTGCATGCTGACTGGAGAACCTATAGAACAAGTAAAACATTTCGACTATTGAGGCATAATTTTTAGTGAAGATGGCAAATTAAATTTGGAAATAGACAGCGGAATGAGCAAAGCTGGTATGATAAGAAGTCAACTGAATAAATTTATATGGAATGAGAGAGAGATAAGTCAAAACATTAAACTAGCTGTATACAAGACAGTGTTCAAACCAATTTTAACTTATGGATCTGAGAGCTAGATTAGAAATTAAACTCTTGATCAAAGACTGGAGACCATTGATATGAGAGTCCTGAGAAAGATTAGGGGACTGAACAGATAGCATCAATGACAGTATAATATTAAAAAATAGGTTATTATTAAAGAACTTGCCATTGCTAGCATTCTGGAATGTGTTAGCAGAGCTAATCTTAGATAGTATGGTCACTTAAACAGGGAAAGGAAGAATTAGCTAAATAAGTGTTCTTTGGCAGGATGGCATGAAAAAGACCCAGAGAAAGACCAAGATGTAGATGGATTAATACAGTAAAAAGTGTCTTAGAAGACAGAAATATAAGATCTGATAATATTCGAATGTTGACAGATAACAGGCTAATTTGGAGGAAAGTTGATAGGAAGTTATTAATGATGTAACTTTTCATGTAGTACTGTCATAAGATCCTGTACATCTCATGGATTTAAGTCAAGAATTTGATTATTATTATTATTATTACAAATTTATATGGAGGTGAAGCAGATACACTGAGGGAAATCTCACTCAGCCAATAACATATCTGTTATACAGAATCTTAAACTTATTCATCTAAAGGAATATGAATCCTAGTATTCACAACTGAATTATACTTGCCAAGAAATTACACTACTCAGACATCTTTTGATCTTTGTTAAGGTGTTATATTATTATTATTATTACATCACACCTCCAGGGAGTCCAAAGACTCATCGAGGGAGGGCATCTACTCTACAACTCTTCATCTCACTACGCCACCAACCTTCGTCAGCTAACAACAACGCCGACTACCACCACTAGTACTTTCACAGACAATCACAACATTCATGCCCACGGTGGGATTTGAACCAGCAGCCTTTTGGCTGGAGAGCGGATACGCTAACCACTCGGCCAACCAGGCCAGCAGTTGGAGCCAGATCCAAGAAGATACCAAAGTTGAATTAATGCAGAAGTCATATATTTCCCATGTGTGTGTATATTGTGTGTACATAGTCTAGCACCATAAATACTGTTACAGCTTGAACAGTGCATAAACCTTTAATCTATCAGTAAATCATTTACAGCTTTCAGCACATACAAACCACATGTATAATGTGCATATAGCAGCATTCAGTGTTCAAAATGTCCCCCTTTTCCCTTTATGCAATGCCAGAAGTCTGTGAACATATCGATGGCAGCACACACAACATCCTATGGAAACACTTCCACTGCTCGCTCCAAATCCACCTTCAGGCCAGTGACTCTGGGGGTGTCATTTCTTGCAGGCTACTCTCTCAAACTCCGACCACAATTTGAAGTCCGTCGGATTCAGAGTGGGACTTCTAGATGGCCAATCAGATGGTGATATGTGTTCGGGCACATCCACCTCCAACCACTGTTGTATGGTCCTCGCTTTGTGTGCAGGGACTGAGTCCAGTTGGATGGTCCACTTCCTACTGTAAAACAAGGGCTGTACTAGAGGTTCCATTACAGTGTCTTGATACACTTTAGCAGCGTTTTTGATCCTTTTTTTGCAGAAATGCAATTTAGATACTCCCAATATGTCATCCCCCATGAAACCATCACTGATGTGTGTGTGGGGGGGTTAACCTCTCTGAATCCTGGATGCTATGGCATATGCTGTGCAACATCCAGGGTCGCACCTGATTGTTTTGATGGTTAAACAACAATTTAATGGTGAAAATCTTGTCATCTGTGAAGAGGATATCTCTGTGTCTGTTTGCCTGTTGCTGAAGAGTTGCCTTTGATTTTATGACCCACTTCTGCATAAGTTGTGTAGTTAGGAATTGCCCGGTAGAACAGTGATGGGCTCTAACCCCAAAGTCATCATTTTGTACATGTGACATTGTTCTCTGCAAAACATTCATCTCTTGTGACATCGCTTTCTGCATTCTCACAGGATTATGGCTGAGGCATGTCTTCACAAGCTGTCATGACTGTGACCAGAAAATTCGGCGTAAACATTTACGCCGTAAGACATTTTCGTCGTAAAACATTTTCGCGTAAGATATTTTGCATTAATTTTTGTAAATAATCAATGGATGATAAAGGGTATTATAAAATCATTAAAAAGGCAAATCTTTATTAAGGTAAATGTCAGTGATATATAACATAATGAAATCATTTAAAAATTATGCAAATTAAAAGAGATGCTGTGTAAATAATTAACTTTTTGCTACGGATTGTCTATTCAACAAATTCATCAGTAACATCACTTATTGGAAAAAATGCTAATGCTGTGAAGCATTTAATTTTTGTGTTGAATCTGTTCGGTAGCGTAACTTCAAACCAATAGCAACAATTTTGTGGTAAAAATTTTGTGCCATATGAAATAAACAATCTGTTATAGTTGTTGATGTAAATATGTTAGAATATTGTTGATATACATTGATAGTTACTTTCTCGAAGTCAAGAATTAATGTTTCCAGATTTAATGATGAACGTAAGCCGTTTAAGGCACTGAATTATTTGCTGTAAGTTAATTCTAATTTGCCAGGAAGCAAAGCAAAAAGTCGCCATGGAATCCTTAGTGGTCTCATGCCAGTCCCAAGTCTGGATAAAGAAAGAGGGTCAGTCAGATGATGTCAATGCTCTGACTGTAAAGAAAAAACATGATTGTTATCTGATGCCTATACGATCAACAGCTACAACATGCTGGCTTGGACATCGCCTGGATTAACAAGGTCCGTGATACCAATCGAGCAATCGGGAGTTGGATCGAAAAATGGGATACCGAAAGTTTGAATCCCAGCACTGCTTTGAATCTGCATTCTGATTTTTAATTTTATGAATAGTCAGATGGCTACAACTGTATAGTATGGACTAATACTAATAATTTCTCTTTTCTTTGTGTTTTAAACTTTAAGCTACCTTTTACCCCTGAAGATGTAAATCAAACGACTTATGAAACTTGTCGGGTCTTTTATTAATTCATTGTATTTTATATAACTTATTAAAAAAATGTGGTCCAATTACTAGAATTACTTCGCGAGGAAATGAAGAGATAATGGTGTGATATACCAGGACTGGCGGAGTTGTGATGGATATCAGCAGGAAAGATAAATAGGCATGACACCAAGCATGAAGCAGGAGTTGTTTCCTTCTTAACAAAAAAACTAGAAAGGCACTCTCAGGCTAAAAACTAGTCAATGAATAAATCATAGCAGCAAGATTTCAAGCAAAACCATTTAATATATCAATAGTCCCGATATATGCACCCACATCTGACAATGAGGATATTGACTTAATTTACAAAGATCTGAGAGAGAGAATAGAAGCAATACCAAAGCAAGATGTGCTAATTATTGAAAGAGATTGGAATGCCAAGTCGGATTATATAATGATGGTTGGGAAAGAGTCATGGGAAAATATGATTTCGGAGAAAGAAATGAACAAGGTGAAAAAATGTTAGAATTTTCTGTGGACCACAATATGATGATCAGTAACACAAGATTCCAGCAAAAGAAGTGTAGGAAATGGATGTGGCGATCAAATGATGGGGAAAATCAAGAACATGATTGATATGATTAAAAGAAGATGGATAACATCAGTACAGCAGTATCGAACTTTTCAGAGAGCAGATATAGACTCGGATCATAGTTTACTGAGACCTCAATAAAGGTCGAAACTAGTCTGGGTAGTGGCCCTTCCCTTAATGCATAACATTAGACATATCCGCAAGGAGATGTGTTTTGCATTATAGGAGATACTGAGATATGAGTGTTGGTAGCTTGCTCCACCTTTGCAATGAGTTGCCCTGGTGTTGTACCACCTTAACCCAGTCCTGAAGATACTTTCAGGCACAAACTTTGTTTGCTCACACTTGGATAAAGGATTAAACTAAATTTATTATACTCTAACCAAGTGAAAAATAAACTTTCAACATCTTTCTCTAAATCCAGAGTAAATTATTAAAAAAGGGTGGCACACCAATTGGCAATTCCTATAGGTGTAGATGACTTGCTAATGCTTCTGCCTGATATCTCCACTTGGGCCTGGCTCCCACTGAAGAGACCTCAATTTTCACTGGAGAGACCTCAATTCACTTAAATGCCAGCACCAAGCAGATCTCTGACCTTTGGTCGGAGATCTGCTTGGTGCTGGCATTTAAGTCAGGCCAGGTGGATCGACTGAGGCCTCTTTTAACTACCTACTACTATCCACTCTATCTTTCTTCTCCTCTCTCACTATCAAGCTGACTCTCAGCACAACTTTTTTTTTTAAATCTAAAGAGGCCAGTGATGAAAGGCATGAACTCCCATTCTACCTCAATAAAGGTCGAAACTAGTCTGGGTAGTGGCCCTTCCCTTAATGCATAACATTAGACATATCCGCAAGGAGATGTGTTTTGCATTATAGGAGATACTGAGATAGGAGTGTTGGTAGCTTGCTCCACCTTTGCAAGGAGTTGCCCCTGGTGTTGTACCACCTTAATCCAGTCCTGAAGATACTTTCAGGTGCAAACTTTGTTTGCTCACACTTGGATAAAGGATTAAACTAAATTTATTATATCATAGTTTACTGATTGCAAACATCACGTGGAAATTAAGAAAGAAAATATGAACTCCATCATTAGAAACAAAGAGATACAGCAAGAATAAATGAAGCAGAAATAGGAAGAAGATACAGAACAGTGTTAGAAGAGAAACTTAAAAGTGTGGACAAAGAAAAAATTCGAACCTAAGAGTGAAAGCAGTAATGAAGGCGATAGAAGATGCAGTTGAAGAAACAGTACCAGAAGAAGAGAAGATCAAGAAGAAATGTATTAGACAAGAAACACTGAAGTTAGTACAGGAGAAAAGACTTGAAAATAAGAAGGGATACATCAAAACAAATAGAGGAGCAATATAGAAGAAAGTGTAATGAGATGAAAAAAGCAGTCAACCAGATAAGATGAAATGGTTAGAAGCCCAATGCAATAATATAGAACAGTACTATTGAGAGCATAAAACTAGGAAGGTGTACAAAATGATTAGAACCATTAATAGAAGGTGCAACCAAAACAGACCACAGATTAAGACGAAAAAGGCAAAGTATTGATGAATAAAGATTAAGTTGTACAGCAATGGACAAGATACTGTAGTGAGTTATATGAAAAAAAGCTAGATTTAGGTAGCGTTGGGAAACTGACTGAAGAATTGAAGCAGATATCACCACCAGGTAATGAGTATGATTTGAAATCGCTCGATTGGTATCGCAGACCATGTTGATCCGGGCAATGTCCGAGCCTGCATGTTGTAGCTGTTGATCGTATAGGCATCAGATAACAGTCGTATATTTTCTTTACAGTCAGAGCATTGACACTCATCTGATCGACCCTCTTTTATCCAGGCTTGGGACTGGCATGAGACCCCTAAGGATTACATGGTGGCTTTTTGCTTTGCTTCGCATCCTGGCAAATCAGAATTAACTTACAGCAGATTATTCAGTGCCTTAAAGGGCTTACGTTTATCATTAGATCCCGAAACATTAATGGTTGACTTTGAGAAAGCAACTATGAACGCTTTTTCTAACATATTTACATCAACAACTATAACAGGTTGTTTATTTCATCATCATCATCATCATCATCATCATGCATATCAAGGATTTAGGCCTAGCATGGCCTGTTCCGGCCTTAGAAGTCATCGTTGAATCGTTTAAGAGGACGTCCTGGTTTTCTTTTTCCTAATGGCTTATATATTAATTTTAATGTTTATTTCATATGCCACAAAATATTTATTGCAAAATTGTTGTCATTGGTTTGAAGTTACACTACCAAATAGATGCTGAATTCAACACGAAAATTAAATGCTTCACAGCATTAGCATTTTTTTCAATGAGCAATGTTACTGATGGATTTGTTGAATTGACAAGCAAAAAGTTAATTTTTTATGCAGCATCTCTTTTAATTTGCACATTTTTTAAATGATTTCATTATATTATGTATCACTAACATTTACTGTAATAAAGATTTACCTTTTTAATGATTTTATAATATCCTTTATCATCCATTGATTATTTACAAAAATTAATGCAAAATGTCTTATGGCGAAAATGTTTGCGCCGAATTTTCCTAGAATCGTCATGTCATAATGTAGTCTAGTCAACCTGATCTTTTGTGACCGATACATCTTCCGTATCATTATAATGGTTAATAGTCTGATACATAAATATACTACTGATTCGAGTGTTTTTAGCATGTTGAAAATAACAGATGGCTGCATTCCAACTTTGAGAAGTGCTGCACAGTTCTCATAATTTCCCCACTACTTGTTAATCCACACAGCTAGACAACTGTCTCTTTCTCTCACTACCGATAACCACGTGAATGTTGGAACTAGACTTGTGGAATTCTGTGGGTACTACTGGACTGTGTGAAAGTTGTAACAGTATTTATGGCAAGACTGTGTATATAAAGGACTTTTTTTTGTCTTCGAAGTAATGGAAAAGAATGCATTTGATGCTGTCACTGATATCCATTGGCATTCTTTTCATTTGAAGGAAACTGTGGCATCCTGATATCTTAATCACTTTGTCTCAGAAACTTTTGTCTTGGTCTTCTATGCTGTCTCACACCTTTCCTTAAAAAAAAAAAATATTGTCATAAAATTGCTGTGCCTCAGGAGATATATTATCCATTTTCCTCTTCTTTTCTCTACTATCGTAATAATGTTTCTATCTTCTTTTATTTATTGAAGTACTTCCCTGATGGTCATTTTTCTGTCCATTTAATTTTCATTGCTCTTCGCTAACACCATAACTCAAATGCTTTTATTCTTCTAATGTCTTGTGTTAACAAGATCCATGTTTCACTGGCATAAAGAGCAATACTCCAAACATATGCATTTGTAAATATTTCATAGTTCCAAATATATGTAGAAAGAGAATAAATATCTCATCTTTGTTAAAGCTTTCTTACCATTAAAATTCTATATCCTATGTCTCTTTCATTCCTGTCATCATCAATTATCACACTTCTAAAATATCTAAAACTTGAAACTTGTCTCTGACTGATTTTTTTATTTCACAACTCGAATTTCTTACTGCAGGAAAAAAAAATCCTCTTACTTTTCTAGAGATCATAAATTGCAGTAGACATGAAATTATATTGTTGTTTCAATTCTTTATGTACGAGGATGGAAGGATGAAATTTTGGTTCTGTGAGATCATAGAAGAGACTGGTGGGTTTCTACTTGTGAGTAGGACTTTCATTTTATTTATTTATAATGATATTATATTTTTTAAAAATTCTCTCCATAACCTCCAAAACATTTTCAAGTTATTTTTCTGAATCAGGAGTTACTGCAATATCATCTGCAAATGTAATTCAGGCTATGCTGTGATCATTGATGTGTATATTAGACACTGTTCCCACTTTTATTTCATTTATAGCTTCTTCAGTATGTAAGTTAAAAAGAAATGGTAATAAGGAGAAGCCTTGCCTGACGGTCTATGTTAGCTCTTTCCATATGAATAATTTTATCCAGTTTACTTGGTCAAATGCCTTCTCCAAATCTGCAAAAGCAATATATCTGATTTGTGATATATGATTTTTTATGATTTGTTTTAAGGCAAGATTTGCATCTCTTGTCTCAGGTTTTTTCCTAAATCCAAATTCCACTTAGATTTTCCTCTATTTCATTTCTTATTCTGTTTTGTATTATTTTGAGAAGGATTTTTGAAACATGTGACAAGAGGTTAATTGTACAATAATGTTTATAATCTGTAGTATTAGCTTTCTTTGGTAAAGAGATTATTGCACTCTGTTTGAAGTCTCTCACTGTATTGTATTAGAATTATAGTAAACTCTAATTATAAGAGTTGGCTACTAACAAATGATTGTCGGGTGACTAAGTTCACAAGCATAAGCATACAACATTAATAACTTTATTGACTTATCCACATATATAATGATGAGTCTTTTGACTCCATGGAGGCCTGAATAATAATTTTTTATTTATTTTTTATTTTTTATTATTTCTCAGATAAATTACATACATTATATGAAGACAATTATGCATAACAAATACTTTCTCGTACTTCAAGTTTTTTTTTTTTTAAATAATAATAATAACAATAACTGTTTACAACATATATTATTATAATATTCATAATGATGATTATTACAGATGTTTCTTTGCAATTTTACACTGTATATATATACAATATCAATGGATATAATCACTCTATATTGCATACTTTTGTTACAGTTATTACATACATTACATATATTTGATTACATATGATACATTACTTACATTTGTTTACATATGATACTTACTTTACATACATTTGTTTACATATAATACACACATTAAATACTTTGGTTTACATGTGATACGTACATTACATGCACTTGGTTACATATGATACATCTTGGATGAGAACTAATTTCTCTGCTTTCATCCTCGAAGCTTATATGTAAGCTTATCTGAGAATGACACCAGTTGGTTATTATTTATTGTTTTTTTTTTTTTTTTGCTGTGTTAGGAAGCTACGAAATCTATGATTGAGAAATTCACGTGCGTGCTCTCTCTCACTCACTCACTCACTCACTCACTCACTCACTCACTCACACACACACACACACACACACACACACACACACACACACACACACACACACACACACACAATAACTTGGAATGTATTGATGCATCACTGAACTGGAAGCCTAACGAATATATTGTGTTTCATTAAGTTTGTATGGTATTTTGGGTATGTGTTTCTTGTTCATAGTATGTCCTTAGAGCTCTTTTCAGGCTATTGTAGTTTGTAAGATTTCTGTATTCAAAAGGTAATTTGTTTATCATGTCTGGATGTAGAAGTTTCGTGTGGCCTTTCCGTAGTGATTATTGTATTTATATGTGATATAATTTGTAGTCTGAGGTCTTGTTATACAGTATGTATTTCTGACTGTCCTTAGTTGGCATCGAAATAATGTCTTAGCAAAGCTGCATAGTGACATAAATGTTTTGATGTCAGTATTTTGTGTTCTGACATTGCAATGTATATAAGGTCATTATTTTCTCTTTGTTCCCAAAAGATCAGTTTTATCATTTTGTACTGTAGTGACATTAATCTATTTAATTTGTAGGGTGCACAGAAATCATTCGTTGTTATAGCGTATCTTAGTATATTTTGGCATAGTGCTTTGTATATTAGTGTTTTTAGGTGTATGGGAACTATGTCTTTTAACCTGTAGAGTTTGCCACTTATTGTTCGGAGTTTGTTGTGTAAATGGTTTATGTGGCTATTCCAGTTCATATCTGCATCGAAGTAAATTCCAAGGTATCGTATTGTTTCAACATGAGTGATTGTAGTGGTTTTGCTGTTCTGTGTGTGTTTTTTATGTTGGAAAGTGGATATTGGATGGTTATATATTTGTTATCCACTGGTCGAGTCAGTGGATTTCTGAATATCATTAATTTTGTCTTTTCTGAGTTTAGGTGTATGGAGTTTTTCGTGAGCCAGTCTATGATGAGATTTATGTCATGTTGCATATTTGTTTGGGCTATGCTTACATTATTATGGATGGATATTATTGCTGTAATGTCTGCATACTGAAATATCTTACCTTTGAGTGGTAGCTGATTAATATTGTGCATGTAAATGTTGAATAGAGTTGGGGAGAGTACAGCTCCCTGTGGTACTCCACAGGTTACTGGTAGCTCTCTGCTTCGGTTTGACCCGATACGTGTGATATGCTTTCTATTTTGAAGGTAGTTTGTAAACCACCTGTGAAGAGGCCCGTCTATTCCAACATGCCTCAGCTTTTCTAACAAGGTTTGATGTGTAAGTGTATCGAATGCTTTAGTCAGATCAATAAAGACTACCATGGCAATTTTGTTTTTGTTTAAGGCGGTATTTATTACTGTATAGTCTTCCAAGAGAGATGTTGTTTCCTTATTTTTCTGAAAACCATATTGTGTTTTGGGGATAATATGAAAGATCTCAGTGTATGCTGTGAGTTTCTTCAGTATGATCAGCTCCATAATTTGATTGATAATTGGTAATGTTCCTATGGGTCTGTAATTGCTGATTAAATTTCTTTTTCCATGTTTGTATATGGGTGTGATTATGGCAGTCTTTAGCATACTTGGTATCTGTCCTGTTTTAAATATTTTTTTTTATTAATTTTAGTAGGATAGGAATTAAACTAATTAAACTATTGCATGTTGCTTTATATCTTTAGGTCTGATAGCTCTCTGCTTCGGTTTTGACCCGATACATGTGATATGCTTTCTATTTTGAAGGTACCATCGATTCTGATACCATCAATTCCTGGGCCTTTGTTTGGTTTGATTTGATGTATTGCAGAAAGAAGTTCTGCTTCTTTTATGGTTGGGAACCATGATGTCTGTTTTGATTGTGGTCCAAGTGGAGGTCCTCGTTTTGTGATTGGGAGAATATTTTTGTGCAGTTCTTGGATGGAGTCTGTAAAGTATTGGTTAAAGTCATTTGCTAGTTGTTGGATAGGTTTTGCGTCTTTCATGAAGCTGTGTTTTATGGTTTCGAAGGCAGTGGTGTTGGGAACAAAATCTAGCATCTCATTGATCAGATGCCAGGTTTGTTTCATGTTGTTTTGTGCAGAGGTTAGTTTGTCTCTGTAGTAGCTTCTTTTTGCATTTCTGATTTGTGTTGTAAGGCGATTCCTTGTTATCTTATATTCAGTTTTTAAAGCTGTGTTATTTGGATATTGCTTTAATTCTTTCTGTGTATTTCTAGGATTAAGTTTTGTGTTATCGAAGCATTTTGTGTTGTTTTTGAACGAATTCTGACTTTCTTTGTAGCTTTCCTATATATTTCCTCCAGTGTGAGTTTAATGTTGTTGTATAAGATATCTGCTGAATCTGATGCCAGGTGTTCGCAGTCTGTTTTTCTTATTTCATGATTGATTATTTCTTCGTCTATTATTGTTTTCTGTGGCTTTTCTTCTGTGGGACACTGCATGGATATCTTGGTGTGCAGGTTTAGAGTGGTGAAGTAATGGTCTGCTACTTTGCACTTTATGACTGATGCAGTGTAACTGTTTGGTGGTGCTCGGACGTTTATATGATCTAGACAGGAGGCAGTGATAGTATTTCCAAATATTTCTTCTCTAGTACATGATCTTATTGTTGGTATTAGATTATACGTGGATAGCGTGTCTAGGTATTGTACAGTGTTGTTCTGGTTTTTGTTTGCAATATTTATGTTTATGTCGCCAATTATCATTAGGTATTTGGTTGAGCATATTTCTTGGCTTGAAAGCCAGCAATTGAGTTTGTGCAAGAATTTTATCATGTTTAGGTTTGGTGGCCTGTAAATAGCATTTAGTATTATGGGATGCTGTCTATTGGTGGTATTAGTGTTTTCGAGGCAAAGGGTTTCAGCATGCTCAAACCGATAGGCCATTTCTTTTGCTATTAATTTTTGTTTGATTAATATTCCACCCCCTCTTTTTGTTTGGCGGCATGATCTATGTTGTCGGTAGCCTGGAATTTGGAAAGCAGTCGCTTCGTCATTAGTTATTGATACTTCTGTAAGAATCAATATATCAATAATATCAGCGTAATTCCTCAGATAAGCCTGTAACAATAACCAATGTTTTCAGATGCTTCTGATGTTAATATGCAAGATTGAGAGACCTCTCGCTTGTACTGTGTGTTGTTTCCATGCATCAAACGATTCGAAAGTACAATTACTGATGTATTCTGGTGTAATTACATCTATCTGATGGTTCACATTCATTTTTGTTGTGTTGAGATCTTCTTATTGAACTAAGTTGGAGTCTTTTGTTTCACTTTGGCAACCTGTCTATATCTTCCGAGCTTTTTATTTGTATAGAATTTGAAGTCTGTGACTTTCTCAAGAATATTTTGCCGTCTTTGATCCATAAAAATTGATAATTTTTTTCTGTTTTTTTCTTTTCTTGCTTGGTTCAAAAGATTCTGATTGAAAGGTGTTAAATACTCAGAAAGATTGGCGTATTGTCTTGCGATGCATTTAAATCCGTGATTAATGGTTTTTTTAGTTTGCTGGCCTTTATGAGATTGTCTCTTGTAGCCTTGCTTATCAGACGAACTATGACTGGTGCGGGTCGTGGCGAGCCTTGTTTTTTGTTCTTCCTGGGAAATCGATTTATGGTCTGAATATCATTATGCTCTAGGGGGATGTCAATTGCATGGCCTAACTTTAAAACTACGTCTCTGAGATTTTCTGTGGATTTAGTTTCTGGAAGACCGTTTATGACAAGGTCTTCTTTATGTTGTTGTTGTTGGTTTAAAACTTCATATTGTAGTTTCAGGGAATTAAATTCTTGACGGAGTTCTGATGTGTCTTTTATCAATTTGTGCTGCCTGTCAATTAATGCGTTAATGCTGGTTTTAATGTCTTTTACCGTTTGTAAGACTTCTTCGACCTTTGAATTATTAAATTTAACAAACTCTTCATATTCGCTAATTTTTTTTGTTATTTTTTTATTCTGTTTATCAAATAGTTCTTGGACAAGCTCTACCAAGCTGGCTTTTATATTTTCTAAACCTTTTTCTAGTAATAAATTTATGGAACTCAAATTATAAGACTCACCGGTGTTTTGTTGTCTGTTCAGTTCATCGTCCGATTCTGCCTCCGGTGTAATCAGTTGTGTCGTGGGTGGCGGCATTTCTTTGTTCTCTCTACAGTTTAGGCACTTCCATTCTTCTTTTGACATTGGGTTTGTGTTACCATGTTGTTTCTGAAAGTCCGGAACATGTAAAGTGAAGATTCCTATGGCATTTCCTGCAGGTTATATGACATCCGTCAGACGGTAATTCCTTCAGGCACTTGTTGCACTTCATGACTCACCTTTCTTCCTTTGGACAGCTGTAAAGATGGCGACATCCTTTAATTATAATAATAATAATAATAATAATAATTGCAACAAATCAAATTACTTCTCAACTGCTGCTTTGTAACTTTTGATTCATTTGGAGCATATTGAAATCATCTGCCTTTGTTCTGGGGTGTTGGGGTGTTGCTACAGACCCAGGAGCACAGAGGGTGGGGACCAGGAAATGGTTAGACAGTTGAGTTTGGCAAGTGCAAGAAGAATAATTGTTATGGGAGATTTTAACTACAGTAGTATAAATTGGGAAGAGGAAGATGCATGTAGCAATAGGGCAATGGAATTTCTAGAATTCTTGAGGGACAAATGTTTTAGGTAACATGTAACAGAGGGAACAAGAGGTTCAGAAGTTTTGGATTTGGTTATAGCATCAGAAGAGTTGATAATAACTGAGATGACATCTCTCCCATCAGTTGGAGAGAGTGACCATATGGTTTTGACTTGGAAAATGAATAGACATGCAGGAGTATCAAAGAGACAGAAACGTATGTGGAATTATAAGGCAGGCAATTATAATAGTCTAAGATGTCAACATGGGGAAGTTTCATGGAGGGAGGAATTGGAAGGCCGGGATATCATTAGTGCTTGGGAAATTGTGAAAAAATATTTGTTAACAGCAATGGTAAGTTGTATACCACGAGTGAACCAGAGGACACAATTTGGAGTAAAGTGGATGACAAACAATATTAAATAGGAATTGCATGCAAAAAAGAGGCTATGAAAGAGATATAAGGAGACAGGTGAAGAGAAGATGCATGAAGAGTATCAGACACAGGCCAGAAGAGTGACTAGTATGGTAAGGAAGAAGAAACTGGAATATGAGAGGAGATTGGCCCTAAGATCCAAAGAAAATCCTAGGGAATTTTTTAGATATGTGGCCAGTAGGAGGAGAAATGACTATGGAAGAATGATATTGTGGGATAAAAATGGGAATAGAGTGACTGATGTAGAGGACATAGTGGAATTGTTCAATGAACACTTTATTGGAGTATTTCATCCTGGAGGAGTCAGTTTTAATGCTAGAGGGATTGGGCAGGTTGAAGGTTTAGAGGTACAGGAGGAGAGTGTGTTTCAAATACTGAGTACTCTGGATGTCAGTAAAGCTGTGGGACTGGATGTTATTTCACCACGAGTTTTGAGAGAATGTGCTAGGGAACTGACAGTGCCCTTGACCTGGATTTTCAATGCAAGTCTGGCTGTGGGAAAGGTGCCCATGGAATGGAAGGAAGGTAAGATAGTGCCATTGCATAAGGGCGGTAGTAGACTGGAAGTGTCTAATTATAGGCCAGTTTGTGTGTTATCAGTAGTTAGTAAGATCTTGGAGAAAGTAGTGAAGGACCGTATACAGCATTGGGCAGATGAGGATAATGTTATCTGTGAGAGTCGACATGGATTTGTGAAGGGGCACTCTTGTTTTAGCAATATGCTAGCCTTTTATAATAAAGTTACAAGAGCATTAGATGAGGGAAAGGCATATACTGCCATTTTCCTAGACTTAGCAAAGGCATTTGACAGGGTGCCACATGATAAGCTGATATTCAAGTTGCAGCACATGGGTCTGGATGTCAACTGGATTCAGGATTGGCTGTCTGATAGGTATCAGAGAGTTGTGTATGGAGGAGCAATATTAAAGAGGCAGAAGGTTATAAGTTGGGTTCCACAGGGCTCAGTACTGGGACCTATATTGTTTAACCTTTATATCAATGACATTGTCAGTGGATTGCAAGGGGATATTCAGTTGTTTGCAGATGATGTGAAGCTGGAAGGATTATTAGTAATAGTGCAGATGTGGTAGCCCAGCAAGAGGATTTGAATAAGCTAGATAGATGGGTAAATGAATGGGGGTATCAGTTTAATGCAGCAAAATATAAGGTCTTGAGGTTTGGTACACATCGATGGGATGCTGCATACTCTATGAGAGTAGTTAAACTGGAGGAAGTAGAAAAGACAAGATCTGGGTTTGATGATTGATAGAAACCTGAAATTTAATGGACATATTGCAAAGGTAGTGAAGGCAACGCAGAAGATTGCTGCAATAATGAGAAGGACAGTGACCTGCAGAGATAAAATGGTTATCATCATTCCGTTGTATAAGACTCTGATCAGACCACACTTAGACGATTGTTCTCAGATCTGGTCCCCAGGATTTGAAAGGGATAAATTAACTGTGGAAAGGGTACAAAGGCAGATAACAAAGATGGTTTCAGGACTGTACAATGATAGGGGACATCTAGGGGATGTTTAGGAATGACAGGGAAATTTAGAGGACATATTGCAAAGGTAACGTAGGTAACGCAGAGGATTGCTGCAATAATGAGAAGGACACTGACCTGCAGAGATAAAATGGTTATCATCATTCCGTTGTATAAGACTCTGATCAGACCACACTTAGACGATTGTTCTCAGATCTGGTCCCCAGGATTTGAAAGGGATAAATTAGCTGTGGAAAGGGTACAAAGGCGGATAACAAAGATGGTTTCAGTACTGTACAATGATAGTTATGAGGATCGGCTCAGGGAATGTGGACTGCAGAGTTTGGTGGATAGAAGAAGGAGAGGTGATATGATTGAGACTTTTAAACTGTTGAGAAGTGGTTACAGGGTTGACACTGGTGAGTTCTTTCACTTGGTTGAACAGCAGGAAGGAGTGATGACAAGAGGCTATCCCTGGAAGTTACGAAAGGAAACTGTGAGCAAGAGGATGAGGAGTGGTTTCTTTGCATGTAGGGTGGTTGAACCATGGAATGCATTGCCTGATGGAGTGGTGCGAGCGAGAATGGTCAATGAGTTTAAGGAGTGCTATGATAGACTTTGTGTTTCTTAGGTGGGGACCTCCCCTCGATGAGTCTTGATACATTTTGTGTTTCTTAGGAGGGACCTCCCACGATGAATCTTTTGACTCCATGGAGGCCTGAATAATAATAATAATAATTGCAACAAATCAAATTACTTCCCAACTGCTGCTTTGTAACTTTTGTCGTGACGTTGTTCTCTTGATGTTCAAATCCGCCATCTTGTTAAAAGTCACTTTCATAAAATAAAGGAAAACTAATTGTAAATTGATCACTGATCTAAGGGTAGAGAAATTTCTATTATACTGCGCCACTCTATCCTTAGATAAGTCTATATGAAACAGTACGATCAATTCAAAGTTAGTTAGCAGTCCTTTCATTCAATCAGGCCGAAGTATTTATTTTCCTTCTGCGATTCCCGCTAGATTCGAATTTTTGTGAACGGTGCAGTAATAAGAAATTCAGGCAAATACAATAGTTAGATTAACCAATGAAACATTTAATATAGGTCATATAACACATACATAAATTTTACTTCTAATTTCTGTATACTAGAAACAAGTCAAACATTGTTTAGATAATCTCAATAGCACAATCTTCAAAGTCTTCACATGTACTTTCTCAGCTTCTGGGTTACAAAGTTTCTACACTTAAATTAATATAATGGAATATCCAATCTAGTCAGTTTTCACACAATTCTCAGTCATGCTATAAGTTCAAAATATTACAAGCACTAATAGCTGAAAATATCTTTCAAACAATTCTTATCTCCAACTCTCATTCACAAAGAGTTTCCACAGTTAAAGTAGCGTTAAGCATACCGTAATTAACACACAATTCTTCAAGCATAGAAATAATACACTATGATAAACTTTACCGGAAATAGTTCCTAATACATCAATTATGTTGTGAGCAAACCTTTGGAACTTATTTATCTTACTTAATAAAAACACATCTACAAGACTTATCCTCGGTTATACTTAAAGCACTATCAAATGCACTTCAGAATTCTAGACTTCAATTACAGGGTACTTCAACTATCGTCGTTACCACTCATAAACTAATTAAACACCTTGAGGTTCTTTTTAGGGCAAATCGGAAATAAGCCACAATTCTAGAATGGCCGGGTTCATTCAGAATTCTTCCTTAAACATCCAGCTTTTTATTTTATCCGATTGTAGTATTAATTTCCTTTTCATTATTACTGCTGATTATACTTTCAGCTAACTATAAAGCTCGTTTCGTCCTTGCTCACTTATAAAAAAATATCCACTCAACTCCTACCCTTAAGAACCTTTTATTTACTTCTACTTCTCTAGTTTATCTCCTTGCTACCTTTTAGTTCCAAAATTCCGTTCCGACTCCCCTACTACGTATATATTTTCTCTTCTTATTTAGCCCACGCTCTCCCCCACTCGCGCTCATTTATTTCACGCGTCTCTATGACAACCGATAAACGTAAACATTCTTGCGAATGTTACATTAGGCTATACAACTACATTGAGTTATTACATAACATTAAGCTTTCACAAAACAGGAATAATTAGAATATTTGCTTTTCAATAAATGCGTAGCTAAATTACAAATATAAGTTCTTAGAATATTGACATAACAATAAATAAAATAGCTTAATAATATTTAATACAGAACCTCTTTATCATTAACACTTTCTTTTGATTAAATAATTAAAAACTTGATATAATTAAGGCAGTTATACGATATCAATTATAATTTATGTTATTTACATTAAATAATATTTACAAATATAGTTCTTGTGACGGAAAATCATTTTGGATTCTGAATCAAATAACATTTATTCTAATTTCTACATAATCAGAATCCAACACTTTGATTCATTTGGAGCATATTGAAGTCATCTACCTTTGTTCTACATCACTGCTATAACATACAATATAGTACACTTATAACAAAAATATTATTATTATTGTACAGGCACCTCCATGGACTCTGAAAACTCATCATGGGAAACCCAATTTATCCACACAATCTATCATACCTCTCCTTGATCCCATTAACAGACAAAGTGCTAACAACCGACCCTGGTAACCCAATCATTCATTCATTCATAACTCTTCAAGTTAAATATCTAGTCCTTACATCCGTACTAACGACACTTTTACCTAACCTCAGGGTTGACCCCTTGTTCTGCCCGCTCTAGCTACGTGCTGAAGCATTTCGCCTACATCAGTCCAATAAAACTCTTTAAGTAGCTTAAATGTTTCTATCATATCCCCTCTTTTTTTTTGCCTATCAACCAACTTCTGCAGTCCACACACACTTTCAATCTATCCTCATAGGAAATATTACACAGAATGCTCACCACCTTGGTTGCTTACCTCTGAATCCTCTCCACCACTTCCTCATCCCAAGAAACCCAGGAGACCAGACCTGAGCACAGTAATCTAGATGTGGATGTATCAAGGCCTTATAAAGAGGGATAACAACTTCCTTATCTCTAGTTGTTAGTGTGTTCTTCAATAGCCATGTAATCTTATGAGCTATTTTAGCAACCTTAGCAATATATCCTCTAAATTTCAACTCTCTATCTGCCAAAACCACCCCCTATATCCCTAGCTTCATCTATTTTCTGGAGTTCAGTACCATCAATGTGGTACACAGCTTTATAATCTATTTATCCTAAAAATCATAACATTGCATTTCTCCACATTAAACCAATACCCATTTTGTTTTGCCCATACTGACAGCTTATTTTTTTAAATCATCCTGCAAGCTTTCCACATTGCCTGAATTTGCTATTACTGTACCTAATTTTGCATCATCAGTAAACAATTGAATATTTCCTTTCAGATTATTTCCTATATCTTGTTTTTGCACAAATTAAATAGTAGTGGTCCTAGCATTGAACCTTGCAGTGCACTCTTGGTCACCAGCTTTCTCCTGGATTCTGCTTCTCCATATACCACTTTTCGATATCTGTCCAGCAACTACCCTTTTATCCATGTAACCAGTGTCATATCCATCCCTAATTTGTGTAATAGAGTTGCATGTGGTATTCAGTCAATGCTTTTGCAAATTCCAGCAGAATCATCTTGTATTGTTTCCCTTATCCAATTTAGATGTCACTCCATTTTAAAAAGTTAGTAAATTACTAAGTATAACTGACCCTTCACAAAGCCATGTCCATGTTGCCCCTCATAAAGTATCATAATCAGTGGTGAGCTATAAGGAGCTTGTGGGGGCTCATGCGAGCCCTTTGTTAATTTTTTCTCAAATTTGCGAACCCCTTGTTTAATAATCTTGTAGAACTAGAAAATACACCACGGAATGTATACATGCTACTAATTGCTACTTCAAATTCATACAGATTTTCTGATAACTATTTAAAAAATCATATCATTGCATTTTGTTCTGATGGAACTAGTGTAATGTTAGGAAACAAATCAGCTGTTGCAATCAAACTTCTACAAAGATTTCCCAACATTGTGAGTTGGCATTACCTAGCTCATTGTTTACAATTAGCATTAGACGATTCGATAAAAAAAACATTAAAAAAATAAATAAATTTTGAAATATTTATGGATAAATTATATGTTTATCATCAATCACCAAAAAATCAACGAGAATTAAATACGATTGCAAAAGGCCTTGGTATCGAAATTTTAAAGATCGGCTATGTGTTTGGACCATGATGGGCAGCTTGCAGTTTACGAACGACTCTTGCTGTATGGAGAAATTATCCAGCTTTATGCAAGCATTTTGCATCAAACGATTAATATGAGGGCTTTTTAAACCGACTTCTCAATTTGGAATTTTTAAAAGATCTAGCATTAATGATTGATATCCTACAGGAATTATCATATCTGTTGGAAGCTCTACAAAGTTGCAATATAAGTATTATAAGGGCCAGTGGCACACCCAGGAAAAAAGGAAAAAACACTAGAAAATTTTCCAAAAATCTTTTCCAAATTAAAATTCATTTTTTTTATTTATGTTGTGTCGTGTCTTCTATTTCTATACTACTTATGAATTAGTGATCATTATACATGCTCAGTCATTGGTCGTATGCGATGCTTAGTGTGTATTCTCAAATCGTCTATTCAACTCTCCCCCCCCAAGATTAGATCTTGAGTGCTCGGCCCCCTCCAAGATTAAATCCTGAGTGCACCACTGATAAGGGCTAAATTAGCTTTTTTTTTTTTTTGCTTGATGTGAGCCCTTTGTTAAAATTTCCATAGCTCACCACTGATCATAATCCTATCCACCCATTCCTGATTTCTGTTTTTGACAATTTTTACAGTACTTTTTTTATCACCACTCCTTAGCTACTGATTGGTCTGTAATTTGTTACTGCATTCTTAGAACCTCTCTTATGCAAAGGAATTATTTTGCCCTCTTTCCACTCTAAATTAAAGACCTAAATTAAATAAAATAAATATTTAAATAAAAATAAAGATCTAAACTGGAGACCTGAATTAAAGAGCCTAGTTATAATAGCTTTTAAAACTATACAGACATGCAAACAATATTTACAAGAAAGAACAAAAAAATCATTCAAAAAGTAATATTTAAGAAAAATAAATCAGTTATGGCTCATTATGTTCTACAACTTATCTTTCAGCCCTCCCAAAATTCTAACATGTAACTCTGTTTGAGTTGATCTTTCAGAAGATTGTTGAAAGAATTGCAGAGATTTTATTACTTTGAAGTTCTTTTTCTGAGGTGCTCTGAATATAGGGAATAATTCTAGCATCACTCTAATCTGTATGTTAAGAGGATTATAAGGTGATAAGAGGAACAACTATTTTGTTAATATTTTTGGCATTGTATGTCTTGTTTTTTAGGCATTGTTGTCTTCATTCAATAGGATTATATTCAATAGTAAATACATTTGAATGTGTTGCTCAGAGAAGCATTACACTCTCAAAATTATGACTCCACTAATTTTAAAAAAGACAAAAAAAAGAGACTTCTAAGTTTACCTAAAATTCATAAATACAATAACCTTTCTCTATCCTATAATACATGCTACACTGATCCTCCAAATAGCTAAACAGTTGGCCAAATCTTTAACTTCCTTCATACTTCATCTTCTATAAAAAATTTCACCCAGTTCAAATATTTAATCCAAAATTTAGTTTTAAATGATAATAATAATAATAATATCATCATTAGTTTTGATATCACTTTTTTATTCACCAATATTCTACTTTCTGACTCTTTAATTTTATTTAAAAATGTCTCCCACCCCTCTTCACTGCTCAACATCGTCTGTTTCTTCAATTTTGCCACCCATACAAGATGCTTCACTTGGAGGGACACCATATATAAACAGCCATAGACACTTCCCTCTCTTGCTTCCTTTAGCCAATTTCTATATGGAGTATTTTGAAAAACATGTTCTTGATACTGCTGTTCTCAAATCTAATTGGCTAAGTAACATTGATTATGTGTTTTTCATTTTGTCACATGACCTCATACACATTAGACTCTTTTCCTCCTCTACCTCAACAGCCAGCACCACAGAATTCAGCTCGCTATAAAAAATAAAAATGACAATAGTCTGTCTTTTATATACACTGTAATGACTAATGGAACTTTTTCTTTCTCAGTTTACTGAAATCTATCCACATGGATGGATATATATATATATATACATACACAAACTTCCCATCATCCCCCACCCTCACCAAACAATATGGTATCATTAAAACCTTTGTTAATAAAGTCACCATCTTCTGTTCCAACCAGGCTTTCTTCTCAACATATAGATTATACTAGTGTTATTTCTATTCCCTATATCTAGGGCTCCTCAGAAAACATTGCTATAACTTGAAAGAAATAGAATCTCTGCACTGCTTTCAAATGTCATATGAGGATGACTGCCATTATCTTTCTCTCCTAAGGATCAGCGCTTTCTCCTTTCTGTTCCAGGTTTGTACAAGATTTCTTCTTTCATGCATCTTGTCATATTATGGACTAACATCTGCTTTGAAGAACACAAGAAATATATCTGCCACCACAACTATGTTCATTCAGGTCTTGCTAACCATTATTGTGGTGGATACCTAGATACTTGGATACCTAGCACAGAATCAGATGGAAAAGACATTTTTTGGATTCCAAGATTTTTTGGAAAAACAGCAGATTAAAAAAAAAAAAAATCTAAATAAATATTATTATTATCATCGTCATCATCATCATCCCCAGATCTCTATGGCATCAAAGACTCATCATAGGAGGTCCTCTCTGTCATACACACAGCTCATCATACCATGCCTTAAATACATTCATATTTTCTGCAGACACCATATTCTCAGGCAATGCATTCCAATCATTCACCAAAGGGGGAGGAGAACAAGAAGGCATCCCTGAAAGCTGTATAAGGAGGGTGTAATCAAAAAAACCTCCATCTTATTCCTTTGCTCATACCCTCCTTACACTGCTTCCAGGGATGACTTCTTGTTCTCCTTCCCTCTCCCAACATTCTATGAAAAAAGCCTATTCAACAAAATATAATTGTGTTAGATTTGGGAAAGATTAATTTTAGATCCAGGAACATCATTAGAGTCATTAGAGTATATGTCATCCCTAAATTCAAGGAATTTTGTTAAAAAATTGAAGATATACAAGGGTGGTCTGAAAAGTTCTCAGCCTCATCCATAAATGGCAACACTATTGGCAAGATTTTTTTCCCTAAGTTTTTACATCTGTCATAAGCATCCATGTGAAACTGCAAGTCATTCTATCAAGTAGTTTGTTTCATACAGCTGTCTGAAGCAAAAATGTTGTCTGTATCCCTTGAAATGGATAAAATTGAGTATCGTGTGGTTATAAAATTCTTTATAAAATTTTTAAAGGCAAAAGAAATTCATTCGAAGTTCATAAAAGTTTATGGGCACTCTTCTCCTTCATTTTCGACAATTAAAAAATGGGCTGCAAGTTTATACGTGGCCGTACCAGCCTTGAAGATGATCCACGTGAAGGACGTCCAAAAAGTAACAACACCAGAAATCATTGATCAAGTGCATCAGATGACTGGCGCGTCAATGTGCATGAAATTGCTGAGACTGTAGGCATTTCAAAACGTGTAGGATATACTTTGCATGAAGAATTGCAAATTAAAAAGCTTTGCACAAGATGGGTGCTGCGCTTGCTCACAGCAAATCAAAAACACACTCGCATGAAAATCTCTGAACAGTGCTTGGAGCATTTTAACAAGAATAAAACTAATTTTATGTGTCGATTTATTACTATGGATGAGACTTGGATTCACCATTACACACCAGAATCCAAACCTCAGTCAAAACAGTAGACACAAGCCGGTTGTTCAGTGCCAAAGTCAGTTCCATCAGCAGGAAAGGTCATGGCTTTGGCTTTTTGGGATGCCAAAGACATTTTGTTTATTAATTATCTCGAAAAGGGTAAAACCAGGGAATATTATTGCAATCTTTTAACCAGACTAGATGAAAAATTTTGCGAGTAAAGACCCGCAGAAGAAAAAATCATCTTTCATCAGGACAATGTACCTGCCCACAAAGGTGTTTTGGCAATGGGAAAGTGAAGGGATCTGCACTATGAATTGTTGGAACATCCACCTGATTCCCCAGATTTGACTCCCTCTGACTTCTATCTCTTCCCAAAACTAAAACTCTTCCTCACTAGTCAGCGTTTTTCTTCGAATCAAGAGGTGATTGCACTGTAGAGAGGTATTTTGCAGATCTTACTGAGAACCACTACAGGTATGGGATAATGGTGAAGGAGCATCGCTCGAATAAATATATTAGTCTTTAAGGGAGATAATGTTGAAAAATAAAAATAATTTTGAAATTATAAATTTGTTTTTTCAATGTTATGCCAAGAACGTTTCAGATCACCCTCATATGTAGTTGGTTGATGTGAACTATTAAAAAAGTAAGGAAGGAAGAAAGGATTTTATTCTGTTTATTTAGTTGCTAATACAAAAAAAAGTTTACATTATTGAAATTGATGTTTTTTTTATGATTGTGGTGTTTCATTACAAAATTATCGTCTCTGTATTGTATGTAGTTGCAATTATATTCATCACTGTGGTCTTAGATCTTACATGTTTGCCACCCAGCCTGCCCCATTTTAAAGACTACATTAATTGTGGCATAGTTTATGGTTTCATAGCATGTTATGCATGTGGCATGTATGCATCATCTGGTTTAAAAATTTGGCAGGTGATGAATGGGAATGTGTATGCATGCATAAAATGTAGACAGTGAGAAGCACTGGGAGACATAAGTATTTTGATCTCGGGATTCAGCAGCGGTGTAGACAGTGTTTGGAAATGGGTGAATACTAATTTGTGGATGCCAGTAACATATTAGAGGGTGAAGAATATTGAAAGATGCACATATGGATTTGACTTGGGCAGTGTGGCAGAGGAACATAGTTTATCTGATAGCTATGATTGTGTGTATGTGTGCATGTCAGTTGAAAAGCAGAATGTGTGGAGAGAGAAATAGAACTACTGAGAAAAGAGATGGAATATTGAGTTGAGGAGGATGATCATAGAGATTAGAAGGCTGAAGAGATTGGCTAATGTGGGGAGAATGAGAGGTGTGAGAGAAGGGCATGAGAGAGAGAAAGAGAGCAAGGGAAAGAAGAAAGCAAGATAATGGGAGAGACAGGGAAGAGAGGCAATTGGACAAAATTGAGAGAGTATAAAGCAAGGGATAAAGAGACAAGATGGAGGGAAAGTGACAGCGAAAGGAGAGAGAGAAAGAGAGAGGAGAGACAGAGATTGGAAGAAAGAGTCAGGGATGCCAGTATGAGAAGAATGAATGCATTTGTTTGGAGTAACATATATGGGGATTCAATGATTCTGAACGTTGAGATTGAGACATTTAAGCTGTTGAAGGGTTATTATGAGATTAACATTGGAAAGATTTTTCATAAGGCAGAATGAGGGGATAGAACAAGGACAAGGGACTATCCCTGGAAGTTGCAAAAGGAAGTAGTAGATAAAAGAGTAAAAAGTAAGCATTTTGCATGGAGAGTGGTGAGAGCATGGACTGCATTGCTTGAGAGGGTGGTGGAAGTGCAAATGGTAGATGAGTTTAAGGAGTGGTATGATAGACTTTGTGTTGACTTCCCATGCTGAGTCTTGTCACTCCATGAAATTCAAGAAAGATAATAATAATAATAACCTGTATTATGGTTTAGACACAATTTATTTTAACATTTAGAAACATGAAATATAGTTTTCATAGTAAGAATATCAACACATTATACTTTTTTGAAAATTAACCACAATAAAATGTGCATTAACTGGGGATCTTCAGTTATTTGCTGATGATGATGCAAAGTTGGGAAGAATTATAAATAGCACTGCTGATGTTAATTCCTTTCAGGAGAATTTGAATCGACTTTTTACTTGGACAAAAGAGTGGGGTTGTAGTTTTAATATTAATAAGTGCAAGGTGTTGCATTTTGGAGTGCAGAAATATAAGGCTGTGTACTATATTGATGGTACTGTACTGCATGATGAGATTAGAGATTTGGGAGTGATGGTTGACAGTAGGCTGAAGTTTAGAGGGCATATTGCTAGTGTTGCAAAGGCTGCATATCGTGGTGCTGCTATGATAAGGAAGTGGTTGTGTCGCCTGTATAAGGCACTGGTCAGACTACACTTAGGCTGTTGTACTTAGATATGGTCAGCTGGTTTTTAATGTGATGTATCAACATTGGAGAGGGTCCAGAGGCAAGTGACTAATACATTGTCAGGACTTTGGAATGCTGGCTATGGAGAAAGGTTGAAGAAATATGGATTGCAGAGTTTGGTGGATAGGAGGAAGAGAGGTGATACGATAGAGACAAGTTAGTGAGAGGATTTTATCAGATTAATCCAGAGGAGATTATAAAAAGAGTAGAAGGTGAGAGGGGGAAGAACCAGAGGTCATTCCTGGAAGTTATGTAAAAGTGTAGTGAGGAATAGATTTTTTACATGGAGAATTGTCAGTGAATGGAATGCATTACCAGAATATGTTGTTAATGCAAGGAGTGTTAAGGATTTTAAGATTCTATATGATAAATATGTTGTCAGTCGAATGAACCTCCCATGATGAGTCTGTTGACTCCAAATAATAATAATAATAAAATAATAACAAACAGCAAAATAATGCAACAAACTTGCATAAATCATCTGAATAAACGTATTGTCATTTGAATTGGCAAATAAATAAATAAATAAACTTCTATCTGAATATCATTTTGTTCATGAGTGTCTATATTGTAGTGACTTCTTTATTAAACCAATTTAAATATTTAAAATAAGAAATATAAATAAATAAATAAAATAAATCTGCTAATGCCTTTTATTCCCTTATAGGGAGTAGGCGAAGAAATAGAAATAATAAAGTAAATCCGATTATTAATTTTTGAGAGTTGTGGTGTTTGTTGCACTTCACAATTGCCACCCTTAGGCATTGTCTTAATGGGCTACAACAGCCCTGCTTAGACCTTCAGGCTAGCTATCAGAACCCATAGAGAGCACTTCTCTTAGAATTTCCATCAAACCTAATTATGAGCATAACCCAGCACTAACTTTCTTTTGTTGTTGTTTTGTTTTCCACACATATTTTCAAAGTGAAATTCATTCAAATAAAATAAATAATGATGTATAACAAAAAAGTTAATATACTGAAGGACAATATCTAGTATAGGAAATTCCAAGTAAAATAATTTACTTTAAATAAAATAGTAGCCTCAAAGATCATGTGTTTACATTTATTTCATTAATGGCTACCATTAAGGGATTAAAAGTGGTGCAAGATGTTAAATAATTGCATGATTGAAGACAGAAAACTGCTATCTTGGAAAGGCAGAAAACCATTTATCCTTGAAGAATTGTAAGTGGATGGCATTTGTGATCCATTTTGCCAGTAAGAAGGTTAATTAATTCCATATTTTTGTGTGGATTCCATTCATTAAAGTATGTCATTACATTCGTAGATAGGAAGTTAGTAATGATATAAATTTTTCACGTAGTACTATCGTATTCTGTACGATAGTACTACATGATGTCAGGATAAATGTCAGGAATTTGATGATGATGAGGTATTTAGTTTATTTGCATGTTTTAAATTTTATCTTTACTCAGCTGGAATGAATCTGTTTATTTTAGGCTTTTTTTAAGTTATTTTTTGAGTCTTCACAGTAGTGAATATCTCTGTAAATGACAACTTTATGACCTATTCATTGTTGTTATTAATAATCGGCCCTTCAGAACACATGCAATTTACAGACATAGAATACCAGTTGTGGTAGTGGTGGAGGTGGGCAGTAGATGGCATTGATGAGACAGTTGTATCAGTTGAGACAGTTGTAGGTGTCCTCCTGTGATGAGTCTTCGGACTCCTTGGAGGTGTCAGGAATAATAATAATAACAATAAATTAATGGAATAATTTGCAATATGACACTTAAGTCTCATATTGCAAATTATTCCATTAAATTCTAGTGATAGCATGTTAGAGTTAACATTTTAGTAAAATGCATCATAAGTTGGAGTGATATCTTCAGAATATTATTGTTACTGTTATTATTATTATTTTTTATAAATTAGGTACAGCTACTTGGAGAACCTCATTTTCAATGACGTTAGTGTTCATCAGGCTGTTCTAGAAGAGCTGAAGTTTTATAAAAAAATTGGAGGAGGAACCATTGTTGAAAATACAGTACATGGAATGCAAAGAAATGTCTTGCTACTGAAAAAGTTAGCATTAGAATCTGGTGTTAAAATTATTGCTGGAACAGGTTGGTAAAGAGACAATGTCTGATTCCTTCATTTTGTAAAAAATCGTTTGTAAAATTAAATATTAATTATTAAGGACATATAATAAATGCAGATTAAAGATTACAAGTTGACTCTCACTATAGAGAACTCATATGAACTACAAGAATAGTTTGTTATAGTGTGTGATGTTATAACAGTGCCATAGTGAAAGTCAACTATAACAATAAATTGTTTTTGTTTCTTGATGAATGTGTAGACTTTCTCCTTATAATTGGTTTTGTTTTATCAAATTATCATGAGATATGTCAGATGATACATATATATATATTTAACATGAATGAAAATTAAATTTGGTATGTAAATTAATGAAACCACTCATTTCATTTTTGTCTAATGATTGGATGAGTAATTAAGTTTAAATATATTCAGTGATACATATATGTTGAGAATTAAATTTTTAATGAAAATTTTTAAAACAGATGTGCTTTGTTATATTTGGCACGAACCTATATTTTTGTTTTCATCCATATTTTATCTAGCATAAACTAAAGCTTCTGCATGACTTTTGTTTGCTTACTTTAGGGTAAAATACATGTGAAAACATACAAATAATTTCCTGCAAATTATAACTATTGGTCTTCTTAATATTATTTGTGGCATAATGGAGTGTACCATATTATGCCACAAATAGTATTAAGAAGAGCAATATTTTGTGTAGCTGTAAATAGGAGATGTCTTACATATTAGTGTGTTGGCTTATCATTATTATTATTAGCATCGGACCTCCATGAAGTCAGAAACTCATCTGCAGGGGGGTACACACTATCACACACACAAACCTTATCAAATCGTGCCTTAAACTCATTCAGTGTGTCTGCATTCTGAACACACTCAGCCAATACATTTCATTCACCAGCCACTATTCATTCTCCATTGCTCACACCCTCCTTATACAGTTTCCAATGATGGCATCTTTTTACCCCTTCCTCTCATTCTATGAAAAATATCTTCCATTTTTATCTTGGTAACAATCCATGACCAACTTATATATCTCGATCATATTCCCTCTCCTACTCCTATTCATGAGGTTTTGCAAATTACATTCCCTCAATCTGTCATCATGCTCCAAATTTCAAAGATCAGCTACCACCTTTTGTAAATCTTCTCTGGACTCTTTATAACATATCCTCATCACAATAAAGCTAGGTGACCAAATCTGTGTACAATAATCTATATGAACCTTCATCAAGGCCTTATGGAGTGGAATCATAATCTCTTTATTTCTGTATGTCAAGGTCTGCTGAATCATTGCCATAATCCAGTGACTTTAGAACTTGTGCAGTCTGACTCCTGAATTTCAGGTTCTTGCCAACCACTACTTCTAGATCTCTCATCTCTTCTGCTTCCTTCAAAGTTTCTCCACTTTTGGATCCCATCATTGCTTACCAAATTTCAAAACCTTGCAATAAATGTTACACCTTGCGACACTGAACACAGTTCCATTTACCTGTCCATTCCTACAGACTATTCAAGTCCTGCAAGTCCACAACATCTGCTTGACTCATTGTTGACTTATTATATGTCCCCAATTTTACACCATCTGCAAACAGTTGAATATCTCATCCCAGTATCATTAATATACAAGTTGAACAACAGCAATGGCCCTAATACAGACCCCTGTGGCAGACCACCAGTGACTTTCCTCTTTCAGGCTACTGCACCCTCATATACAATTTTCTGATACCTATCTGACATTGAGTCACTGATCCAACTCACTAGTCTGTTATCCAATCCCATCCATTTCAATTCATTTAACAGCTTGCCATGTGGCAGTCTCTAAAATGCTTTTGCAAAATCTAAGTATACCATTTCATATGCTCATCACCTTGTTATAGTACATAAGCATGTTTGTAAAACATAACTTTCCTTTAACAAACCATGCTTATAATCACAGAGAATACTGCTCTAATGAACCCATTTTTATATTCTAGTTCTCACTAATTTTTCCAGTACTTTAACCACAACTCCAGATATACAGATTGGCCCATAATTTGTAGCCACAGTCTTATCACTATCTTTATGCAGTGGAACAATTTTACCTTGTTTCCACTCCCATGGGACCTGTGTTGTTAAGACTCTTATTAAGCAGCCATGCCAATGCTACTGCCAACTCCCTGGAATATTCTCTTAAGACACATGGTGATATATTATCAAATCCTATTGTTTTATTGATATCAAGCTTATTTAATTCCTCATGTTCTTCCTGTTCAATTTTTGCTTATATTGTAGTTTTGCAGTTCTTACCAACTGAGTACCTATTGGAAAAAGATTATCACTCATTTTGCTACCTGGAATGTGAGAAGTTTATCTTACAAAGAAAACCAAATAGATGAAATTTTATATCAAAAGAAAATCAAAAAAGCAGTATTGAAGAAGAAAAACCAGAGAACCAAAGAAACTGTTAACTACATACGTATCTATAGTGGAGTACAAAAGGACCAGAGAACCTAAACAGGAGTATCAATCATGATTCATAAATTCCTTAAAGACAATATCAATAACTATAAATACTCAAACAAAAGAATATTACAACTCAGATTATAACTTAATAGAAGATATCTCACAGTTTTCAGATTATGTACCCTAGAGGAGGGGAGAAAAGAGGAAAGTTCAGATTTCTAACCAACTCCAAAATATAACAGACAAAATAAACAAAAATAACATGTTATTACTGCTGGGTGACTTAAATGCTCATGTAGGCAATATGAAAATCCAAAATCATGTGAGACATTTTGGAGAGTTAGTAAAAAATAGAAACGGCCAAAGATTAATCGACTTCTCTATCTACAATAATCTAAGAATAATGAATAATGTTCAAACACAAATACATCCATAAATTCACATGGTCAGCAAGAGGATCAAAATCTATTATAGACTATATTATAGTAAATAACAAAATAGGTAGATTCATTCTTGAACATAGAGTCTTCTGAGGTTTTGAAATTTAATCAGATTATTATCTATGTGTGACATCAATACGGTTCTCACCAAGATGGATAAAGCACCAGTACCCATTAGTCAACTGAGAATTTAGGTTTAAAGTTAGTTCATTATCTGATCCCAATAAAAGAAAATTATATCAGCAAAAAATAAATAAAAAATTACAGCAACTACCCTCAGATTAGTGGAATCATCCACTAATCTGAGGGTAAAAAGATGCCATGATCCACCAAAATGAAGAGTGAAATCATCTCTGCAACATTTTAGGAGGTTCAGCCCAAGAAATCTTGGGAATGAAAAACAATTGAAAAGAAAAAAAAGGTCTTTGTAACTGGAACCCAGAAATTAGGAAAATCATAGATGAAAAATGGAAGGCCTCTAAAAAATGGTTAAGCACAAACAAAATAGAGGATGAAATTGAATACAAACACAAAAGAGCAATAGCAAAACGAGAAACATGTAAAAGACATAGAATCAATGAAACAATTTTGAAAATACCAATTTAGAAAACAATATTGATAAATCTCAAACACAGACATAAATTTATAAGACACATGAATAATAGCTCTAGAGAATCGATCAAGATCAATACCATACCTTTGGAGGATTGGCTTAAATACTATAAAGAATTTGGACAATTGATGATAACCCACTCTCAGAACCATTATCTACAAATAATTCAACAGACTCCTTTACTCTGGAAGATTTAGAATCAACACCTGAACAACGCAAGAACTATAGAAGCTTTGAGATAATAGAGAAATAAGTAAATTTAATATAACCACACAATTAGTTTCGTTGGAATGCCGACTTCGTCAGGTGTGATAACATTAAAAAGACCATAAAACACATTACACCATTACAACAACAGATCATTAAAAACGGTAATTATGTTTGAATTGGAGTCCTAGCTACAGTTCTATTGTTATGTACATACGAGCGTATGACTTTACGAGTTCGCCAATACAATAGAACTGTAGCTCGGACTCCAATTCAAACATAATTACAGTTTTTAATGATCGGTTGTAATGGTGCAATGTGTTTTATGGTCTTTTATTTGCTTTTTATGTTATGACACCTGACAAAGTCGGCATTCCAACGAAACTAGTTGTGTGTTATATTAAATTTACTACTTGTTTTGCTATTATCTCAGAATTCAGTCATTAAATAATATTTAATATGTCTAGAAACCCAGTCAATCTGCTACCAATATATATATATATATATATATATATATAAATAACAATAACCAAATTAAAATAAAGATAGCTGCACAAAAATATGAATCACAGAACATAAATGGTGTCTGACAAGGATGTAGTCTATCACTACTCCTCTTTAATATTTATATTAATAATATTATAAGAGAGTGGAGGGAAACAACCAGTTTGGCATTCAGTTAAATAATTGCACCAACATGCTGATGATCAGGTTCTAATCGAAGATAACGAAGACTCACTACAGCAAGCAGCCTTTTCATTCAGTGAAATAGCAAAAACATACAATATGGAAATCTCCACTTCCAAAACTAAAATCATGGCATTTAAAGGCTGAGACCCAATTAGAAGCAATATTTGCATCAACGATGATATCATAGAACAGGTTAATACATTCAGATATCTAGGCTACTACTTATGAAAGTAAGAAAGACATGCAACATAAAATAAGCAATGACATAGGAATAACAAAAACTATTAATCAGATATTCCATCCAAATTTAATAAGCAAGAAAACAAGAATAAGAATCCGTAACTCAATAGCAAGACCTATTCTAACATATGGTTCAGAAGCCTGAACCATAACTCAGGCAGATAGAAAAAGACTGATAAACTCTGAAATGAGATTCATGTGCAAAACAGCCGGATACAATAGACTTGACTTCAAAAGAAATAGCGATATCCTAAAGGAACTTGAGGTGATACCTGCCTTAGACTATGTCACTCTTTATAGAGAGAGAGCGAGAGAGAGAGAGAGAGAGATGGAGACATAGAGAAAGAACAAGTGAAGGAAGACTCCCCAAAGAGATACAGAGATATCCACCTCAATGAAGAAGGAATAGAGGATGGCCTTTGAAAAGAAGGGAAGAGATTATAACGGGCCACTAGACCTATTGCTGGAAAGGAAAAAGAAGAGACCAACTGAGTCACTTTCCTGGCCTGCTCATGCAAGTGACGTACTGCCTTCACAACACCTTCCTCCCATGCTTAATCCCTTCATTCATAACTTTGACACCTACCTTATTCAGCCTTTTGACCTTCAGAAAACATTCACACATGGATGTTGTTAAATATATCTTGGTCAATTTCCACATAACATTTATCTTCCTCCTACTTGACTCCTCATTCCATGCCTTGTAGCTCCATATATCCTTTCCTTAAGAAAATTAAAGATGCCAAGAAATTATATTCTTTATTTAATCCTTTATCCAAGTGTAAGCAAAGTGAAGTGAAGTAACTTCATGACCGTGCAACTCGCACATAGAGGCTAATGACTTCACATCACTTGCCTTAGTATCCCCTACCGCAAAGCACATATCCTTACAGACATGTATAATGCTATGCATTATGGGAAGAGTCACTTCCCAAACTGGGTTTAACTGTTATTGAATTCTCATCAGTAGGAACCAGACCCAGAAGTGATACCAAGATTAAGTAATGCAGATTTCCATATACAAGTAGCCAAAAAAGTGTCACACCTTATGACTAAAATACTCTGGATTAGAGATAGATGTTGAAAGTTTTTCCACTTGGTTATACTATAAATTAAGGATGCCAAGAAATTACATTCTTGGTTTAATCTTTTATCCAAGTGTAAGCAAACAAGTTTACATGTGAAGTAACTTCATGACTGGGCAACTTGTATATAGAGGCCAATGACTTCACATCACTTCCCTTAGTATCCTATAATACAGCACAGCATATGTCCTTACGGACATGTATAATGCTATGCATTATGGGAATAGTCACTACCCAGACTGAGTTCGACCTTTGCTGAGGTCTCATCAATCTAAGTCTAAGCAAACAAGCTTTTATGCATTATGGGAATCAATCTAAGTCTAAGCAAACAAGCTTTTATGTATTATGGGAATCAATCTAAGTCTAAGCAAACAAGTTCTATGCGTTATGGGAATAGTCACTACCCAGACTGATTTCAACCTTTGTTGAGGTTTCATCAATCTAAGTCTAAGCAAACAAGTTTACATGTGAAGTAACTTCATGACTGGGCAACTTGTATATAGAGGCTAATGACTTCACATCACTTTCCTTAGTATCCCATAATACAGCACAGCATATGTCCTTACGGACATGTATAATGCTATGCATTATGGGAATAGTCACTACCCAGACTGATTTCGACCTTTGTTGAGGTCTCATCAGTGGGAGCCAGACCCAGAAGTGATACCAAGGTTGAAGTCATGCCGGAGTCATATTTCCATATACAAGTAGCCACACCTTATTACTTAAATACTCTGGATTAGAGTACATACTCTGTATCTTTAATTTATGAGCAAACAAAGTAACCTGAAGTAACTTCATAACTGGACAACTTATATATAGAGGCTAATGACTTCACATCACTTGCTGTAGTATTCCATAATGCCTTTTTGCCTTAGTATCCCAAAAACATATGACTTCTGCATTACTTCAACCTTGGTATCACTTCTGGGTCTGGCTTCCCACTGATGGGACCTCAATTAAAGGTCGAAACCGGTCTTGGTAATGACTCTTCCCACAATGCATAGCATTATACATGTCTGTAAAGATATGTGCTTTGCATTAGGGGATACTAAGGCAAGTGATGTGAAGTCATTAGCCTCTATACATGAGTTACCCAGTCATGAAGTTACTTCACATGCAAACTGTTTGGATCAAGTTCCTTACACAAGTCCTTTCACTAGGGAGTTGATGCTGGCCTTGACATATTTTTTTAATACGAGTCTTGCACTTGGTCAAGTTCATAAGGAGTGGAAAGAGGGCAACATTGTGCCACTTCATAAAGGAGGTGATAGAACTCAAGCATTAAACCATAGGCCTCTCTGTGTGTCAGGTGTTGTAGTTAAGTTGTTGGAGAAGCTTGTGAGAATTAGGATCCAGAATTGGGTTGACAACAATAGTATTATCTTTGATGGGCAGCATTGATTTGCTAAAGGGAGGTCATGTTTTAGTAATCTACTTACACCCTCTCCCCAAAAAAGAAACCGAACTTTTGATAGAAAATAAAACACAGGCCAATTATAATTATTCAAATCATTTATTTCAATCAATATACTCTCCCTCAGCTTTGATACAGCATTTGGCCCAGTCAATTAATTCGCTAAATGAGTTTTTTATATTGGTTTTTGGGATACTGTTGAGAGTCGTGGTTACTGCCGCTTGAACGTTTTCAATGGTATCGTATCGCTTTCCTTTCATCGGAAAATGAAGTTGGGGAAAGAGAAAGAAGTCACAGGGTGCTAAATCAGGTGAATATGCAAGTGATCCAACACACGAACTTGGTTTTTCCTCAAAAACTGTCACTCCATGTTCAAATGATGAGATGGTGCATTATCGTGCAAAAGTGACCAGCTGCCTGCATCATGATATTCATGCCATATGCGATGAATTCTCGCTATCAATCGCTTCAAAACTTCAAGATAAAACTCTCCATTGACTGTTTGGCCAGGCAGAACGAATTCTTTGTGATAATGCCCTTGGAATTGGAAACAAATCAGCATTGTCTTTACTTTTGACTTCTCCAAGCGACTGTTTTTCAGGTGCCTCTCTTCTGATGGTCTCCACTCAGCACTCTGGCACTTTGTTTCGGGCTCATACTTAAAACATCATGTTTTGTCACCAATAACGATTGTTTCAAGGAAGTTTGAGTCCTTACGAGCGGTTTTAATGAGGACCTTGCAGTATTCAATTCGATACATTTTTTGGTTGTTGGTTAACTTGTGAGGAACACATCGCAAATTCAATTTACGAAGGCCTAAGCTCTCGGTCAAAATGTTGTGTGCAGTTGATTTTGGAATCCCTAATTCATCTTCAATCAATCTCACAGATGATTTCAGGTTTTCTTTGATGAAATCATGCACATAAAACCCAAGTTGCTTATACATTTCTTCATCACCATTCTCCACATACCTTGCCTATAGCAGCCTCTTACTAAATATCTCTTCCTGTTAACTCCACATCAAACCATACTGACTCAAAATCATTGCCACTATTTCTCTCTTGCATCTCCACTTTGTGTGGATATAATCTGTCTGCTACCATCAACAGCACTCCCTCTCCCTTCTTGTCCTTTCTGTCCTCACAAAAACATCATACCCTTGCATTTTTATATTCTTATTAGGATATCATCCTTATCCAACCATCTTTCACTTAATTTCAACAATTTTTGGGGAAATAAACTCAACCATTTTTTCTCCAATACAGTGGAACCTCGGTTGTCGAACGCCTCTGTTCTCGAACAATTTGGTTCCCAAACATATTTTCTGAACAGAATTTTGGTTCCCGAATAGACAAAAGGCAACCACGTGCTGAGCTGTAAGGCGGGAAAGCATCAGTTATGCGGCAGCCTTCATTCAGCGCAAATACCTGCTCAAATTTGCAGCGAGTTTTCTTGATTTTTTTTTCATAAATTTTTATTAATTAAGCCACCATGGGGGCTGCAGAAGAATAGTGATAGCAGCAAAGCGAAAAGAAAAGTTGTTAGAACCACCACAATAGAGATGAAAACAGAAATCATATCCAAACATGAAAATGGCGTCTGTGTCTCGGATCTTGCTATGCAGTTCGGTATGGCGAAATCAATGATCTGTACAATACTCAAAAATAAAGAGGCGAACAATTTTCGTCTATATTTTATCTATTTATTGTGTTTATTCTTTTTATGTAAGATTTTATGCATTTTCATTATGTTTGTATACGATCTTATGCATGAAGTACTGTTGTAAAGGTTTAAATAAACAATCATCTGGGGTTTGGGAACGGATTAATCCATTTTACATTAATTCTTATGGGAAAATGGTTTCAGTTTTCGAACAATTTGGTTTCCGAACAGCCTTTGGGAACGAATTAAGTTCGACAACCGAAGTTCCACTGTATTTCTGATGCGTCTGGCATTTTAAAATAAACATAGTGATTGCAGCAGAATAGTGAAAAGTAGCATAGTCGTGTATGGGGACTCTATGGTGAAAGATGCAAAAGTGGAGTAGGCATCAAAAGTATCTTTTGAGGGGAGCAGTGATAGGAAAAGTGACTGAGGCTATGGAGAGGAGAGAAAAATGCAGAGGAGTTGGCTGCACTGGTTGGAACAAATGATTTGCAAGGAAGTGTGAATGAGTGAGCTCATGATCTGTGAGTGTTGCTAGAGACAATGAAGTGAAAGGGGGAGAGTTGTGAGTGAATGTACTGGAAGAGAGGACTTGAGTTTGTGGATGTATGAGATAAATTGGAAGGTAGGAGAGCTTGTTTGCTGCAGATGGTCTGCATTTGAGTGAGAACAGTAGTATGAAGCTTGGTAGATTGTTAATGCGAGGATGTGTAGTTAGTCAGGGAAAACGAAAGCTAGCCAGTGGGACTATGAGATACCACAATTAGTGTGAGATAAGGGACAGAGGAAGACAACATAAGGATGCAGGGATGGCCTCAATGGGACTAACAGAGTCAAATTACTTGAATGATGGGGTAAGGAATTATGGGAAATTGGAATAAGGAGAAAGCTGCTGTGCTTATGCACCATTGCAAGAAGCATTAGAAACAAGGGTGCAGAGTTTGTGGCCTTCATACAGTTAGTCAGTTCACAAATCATTGGTGTCAGTGAGAAGATATGGTTAACAGAGGATGATGTACTCATAAAAATGGAATGTGATGGTTATAGTATTTTTCAAAAAGACAAAAAAGAAAAAAAAGAGAAAGTAGGTTATGACTGATGATTTCAGAACAGTTGTCTTCTTGGTGTAGAACTTGAAGAAAGAAATAATGATAATGGCTTTAATGCCATTCGGTGTGAGGTTCAGGTTAGCACAAATTTGATATTTAGTGGGATGTTGCTACAGGCTAGAGAATACAGACAGAGATGATTCTGAAATGTTCAGGTAGATGAGACTGTTAGTGACAGGAGGATATAATAATGGGTGACTTTATGGAAGCATTGACTGGGAGCAAAAAATATCATGTATGAGTAAGAAGATTGAATTCATTGAGATACATAGGGACTTAATTATATATTAATTATCTTATGCAGCACTTAGTTGAAGTGACACTTAGGACTTGAGTGTCAGATTTAATATCATCTTGTACAGAGATAATAGAAGATGTCACTATGATGCCATCAAAGGGGTGAGAGTGATCATAAACTTAATGGAATACAAGAGATGTGTGGAATTACAGAGCATGGGACTATGATAAATTAAGGAAAGAGATTCGTGATGTGTAGTAGTTGATCATTTGAAAGGGAGATAAATCAGTAGTGACTGGTAGATTCTTTAGGAATCAGTAGGTTCCTAAAGTTCAGAGGATAGGAACGAAATGGATGAATCATGGAATTATGCAAGGGCTTCTGAGAAAGAGGATGTTATGGGGGAGATATAAAGAACAGGGTGCCTTTCAGCATCATGAGGAGCATAAGATGCAGGCTAGGAAGGTAACAAGTGTAGTAAGGAAAGAGAAATTGGCATATGAAAAGAGATTGGCTGAAGCATTCAAGCAAAACCCTACATAATTCTATAATTATGTTACTAGTAAAAGAAAGGATGAATATGGATGGCTGACTTCAGCATCTGGAGATGGAATATGATTCACATCTTTTGAAGATATAATGGAAATGTTCAGCAAGTATTTTGTTTGTGTATTTCACAAAGGAGACTAAGAGTAGTGTTGAATATCAACAGAAGGAGGAAAGAAGACTGACAGTTCATGAATAAGAAGTGTTTAGAATATTAAGTAACCTTGATATTAATTACGCTGTTAGATGGATGGGATATCACAATGTATGTTACGGGAATGCACGAAAGAGCTGGCATCGTCCTTGACTTGGTTGCTCAACAGAAGTCTGGCAACAGGAATGGTCCCAGCAGAGTGAAAAGAAGGAAAAATAGTGCCACTGCATAAGGGAGAATCCAAGTCAGTAGTGTCAAACTATAGTCCAGTGTGTGTGTCAAATGTGCTGAAGATGACAGAGAGTCTGGTTAGAGACAGAATACAAACCTGGATTGATGAGAATGGAAATCTTTTGAGAGAGCAACATGGATATGTTAAGGGGCGGGCATGCTTTTAGTAATTGGTTACATTTTATAATAGGGTAAATAGTGTATTGGACAGGAGAGATGTTTATGCAGTGATTTATTTGGATTTCACTAAAGCATTTGATTGAGTACCACATGACAAACAACTACTGTTGAAATTGAGCAGGATGGATCATCATTTGGCAGCTTGGTTACAGGCATGGTTAATTGATAGGCGCCAGCAAGTTGTGTACAGAAGTGCAGTGTCCTGAAAAAGGAAAGTGACGAATGAGAGATGCCGCAGGGTTCTTTTCTGGAATCACTGTTGTTTAACTTATATAGCAATAATATAGTTCACAGCATGAAAGGAATATTCAGTTGTTGCTGATGATGCTAAATTAAAAAAAGAGTAATATTAGGAAGTTCTGATGTATTGTTAGAGGATTTGAATAGGTTGGTGCCTTGGTCTGAAGATGGGTCATTTCAGTGTTATTAAGTGTAAAGTTATGCACTTTGGCCAGAGAAGATGGAATGAGGGTCACCATATTTGAGTGGAGTAAGCAAGAGATCTGGGGATCTTGGTGGACAGAGGACATAAAGTTCATAGACAGGTTACCCAGAAAATTGCTACGCCCGCCTGGTTGGCCGAGTGGTTAGTGTATCCACTCTCCAGCCAAAAGGCTGAGGGTTCGAATCCCTCCTTGGGCATGGATGTTTCTGATTGTCTGTGGAAATACTAGTGGTAGTTGGCAGTAGATGGCATTGGTGTAGTAGTGGTCAGTTGGAGGATTGAGTGGTGGAGACAGAACTGTAGAGCAGGTGTCCCTCCCTCGATGAGTGTTTGGACTCCCTGGAGGTGTCAGATAATAATAATAATGCAAAGAACTCTGATAGGTACAGATAAAGAGGTGATAGTTTCACTGTATAAATTGCTAATTAGGCCTTATTTGGATTTTTGTGCCCAGATCTGGTCCCTAGCTATATTGGTGATAAGGAAATACTGGAGAAAGTGCAGAGGCAAATAACTAAGACTGGCTCAGAGCTTGCTGAATAGGAGGAAGAGGATGATATGATTGAGATGTATAAGTTTTGTGAGAGGAGCCTATCACATAGATACAGGAGAATTATTGCATAGGATGATGCAAGAATGAGTGTTATCCTTGGAAACTGCACAAAAGTCATGGGTAAAGAGGTTAAAATGAGATTTTTTCCAATCATCCACCACCTGCCAAGGTGGTGGATGATTGGAGTGTGTTGCTAGAGTGGGTGGTGAGTACTCCAACATTGAATGTGTTTAAGGCAAGGTATGATAGTTATTGTATTATGTTCGACCTCTCGTAAGGAGTCTTTGGTCTCCAGGGAGGCTTGGAAGGCTTGGTTCGTACTAATACTAAATTAGTTAAATGGAAGTTCTCTGGAAAATTCTACCAAGATTTAGTGTCTGCCAAAATTCAGTTCTGTTTTGAGATTACATGATCAGCCAGTCTGATCTAGGACTATTCAGAAGATCCATTTACAGTGAATATTGTGTGATGCAAGGCCATATCTTTAATGTCTTTGTTGCAATAATTCTTCCTCTACTGACGGAGAACTTCCCCTGTAAGTTGAAATAACCAATAGGAAGGCTGAGAAACTTTTACATCAGTAAACTCCTATCCAGGTCAAAGATAACAAAAAGACCATTTGTGTAACTCTAGTATGCTGATGACAAATTCATTTTTTTCTCATTATGAAAATGAAATTCAAATCATTGTTAGTATTTTCTAAGATGTCTATGAAAGAATTGGTCTAAATGTAAACACCAAAAAAGATGCAAGTGCTTCATCAACCCATCATTCATTTATTGAGTAATCTTGGAAAATGTCACCCATTTCTTCCTATCTCAGGATTCATCTTTCAGTAAATGCTAACATTCATGAGAAAATTTAGTGTCATTTGACACTGCACCAAAAGCTGCACAATGTGCTGGTGCAGCTTTTGGATGTTTGTGATGAGAAACTTATCTTCGATGACTGGAATATTCACATGGCAATCAAATTCTTGGGTTTATAGTTGCAATTGCCATCCCAACTTTGCTTTATGGTTTCACAAAATAGGTTATGCAAAAATCTCTACCAATGAATATCACCAATGTATTTTAAAAGTCCTTAAAAGTCTTTAAGATTCACCAGAAAAACAGGTATGCTACATCATCATTTTAACTGAAACTAGCTGCATGAGTATTGAGGCAATGATTATCCACTGCCAACTTCACTGGATTGGCCATGTTATCCACATGCCAGATACCTACCTCCTGAACAGATCATCTCCTCAGAACTGAAGGAGGGACAAAGAGAAGAAGAGGAGGGCAGATAAAGTGTTTCAGAGGTAACCTCATGGTAGATATGAAGAATAACATTGACATAACCAACTGGAAAGCTGCAGTTCTATATGGATGGTAACAGTGTAGAAAGGTAAGTGGCCTTTACCAAACTGTATAATTCAAAATTACTTAAAAATAAAATATATTCTTCTTGTTTTGTTTCATGAAAAAATATTATTTATTATCGATAAAATTATACAGTTTAGTATAATTCAAAATTACTTAAAAATAAAATCCATTATCATAACCCCAATAATGTTCTAAAATAAAAACTATAACAAATGTTATGTCTTTAATTATAATGTCCAAATATTTAAAGAGATGGAATAAACACGATAAGCATTACGAACACTCTACTACTGGTAAAAACTGCATATAAACAACAGTGGAACTGCACGACAGACAGTGCTGCATTACGCTAATAGCTTGCATCTCATTATGACGTGCATATGCTTGCACATGTGGCAATATGGCACTGTGGTAAACACAGTGCTGCTAGCGTCCTTTGCCCTCCTAAGTACTACAAGATGGATTTTTATTATTATTTATACAAAATAAGAGAATTGTATCGGATTGTTGATGATTAAATTAAATATTAAAAGCAAATATAAATAAATTAATAAATATATTTATGTATCAAGAAAAATTGGGAGTGCTGCAGTTCCATAGTGCCTATGCACGAGCTGCCCCTGGAAAGGCAGTAGCTGAAAGCTCAAGTATTTTAAAACTGTGCAGCATGCTACAGAGAAGAGAAGAATAAGAAAGGATTACCAGATTGCACAGAAAAATGTTTCAAAACCATTAGTGCCTCCTGGAAACATGTCATCATTGTGGAAGGTCATCTGAATTATGCACTAGCCTAATCATCTATCTCTGGTTTCGCACAGATCAGTTTGAGAGATAATCATACTTATTTGTGTGTGATTGCCAATGGTAATTATAAAAAATCAAAGCACAGCAGTTCAAAACCATGTGGTACTTAACTGGTCACTTTTATTCTCTTTGATTCCACTCCTCCATATACTGCTCTTGTTTGTCGGATAGCCACTATGCACATACTACCAGCTTATTATCCACCCTTAGTCACCTCAAGGAGACTAGTAGATTTGAAGATTGTTTACTGGTGTTCAAGAGGCTTATGCACTGTAATTAAATGTTATTATGTGGTACCTTCACAGATTCCTAGTATTCATCACAGGATCCTGCTCCACATTATACTATTCCACACTACACTGCACTGCAAATTAATCTTGGAAATGTACTTTTTCTGTTAATTGCATGTATTTTCTGGCTTGTTTCCCTGTTTTGCAGAGGAGTTTGCAAAACAGCGAAACCGGGAAAGTGTCTGGGAGAGAAACTCCTGCTACTTGAGAGATATATGAGACCAGCTAAATTCACCTTCAGTTGGGAAGCCATACTGGGGGAGTCATAAAGATTCTTCATGACCCTAGTGTGGCTTTCTGATACCTATCAGATAGCCAGTTTCCAATTCAGTGTGCTAATCTGTTATCCAACCATCCTTTCCGATTTAATCACCAACCTATCAAAGGCCTCTTTTGCAGAATCGAAATATGCCACTGCATAAGCTGATGTTTTTGATATTTTCGATATTTTTGATAGATAAGAAACCCATGCTGTCTATCAAAAAGAATGCCACTGTTACTGACCTAATTCTTGGCCGTCACTTACTTTTCTAACTACAACCTTTAAACCACAATTCCAGATACACAGATTTTCCTGGAACTTCTGTTGCTAGATTCTATATCTTATCTCTTATTGAAAAATAAAAACTATTGACATTTGAGTTGATAAATCAGATATTGTATTTCTAAAGAAAGAAAACTTCAGCAGCTAAGGATGAGTTATTATTTTTGTTTTTTGACAAAATTTAATTCTAACTTTATGCATTTTTTTTTAATATGTGTATCATTAATCTAAATAAGTTGCAGCTTTTTAATAACACAATTTTAGATGATAATAATAGTACAATAGGTAATGTAAGCCTCTGCAGCTGATTTGGTAGTGATGATGCCCTTTGATTGGAAAGATCTGATCTATTCTTCTGTAAGATGGCAATGTTTTAAAATTGCTTCCTAGAAACTCGGGTATTTCATTCCACAAAATTGTCAAACTGGTCACAGAACACATGATAAACAATTCCTTTCTTACCGTGTGATGGTACAGTAGCTGTGAGTCCCCTTTTTATGGGGGGGGGATACTGCACCATCTAGTCCCCCAAATTTTATCCGGACTCCGGAGCTGGCAGAGGCTGATGAATCAGGCCTATGGCTGGGTCAGTATTCCTGGCTGTATTCCGTGTGTGTTCACGAGACCGGTTTGCCTGCTTGCGGGATGATAAACCCCAGATAAACTGGCAGAAAAAACCCTGCTGTCCATGCCCAAGACTGGCTAACTTGGCTATGGCTGAGGAAGATCCTTAAGCTCCTCACGTCGTCGACAGGAATCGAACCTAGGACACTCCTTCCCCAGGCATATGGTTGCGAAGCACAAAGCCACTAGGCTAACCGTGCAGATATGATAAACAATAAACTGTGTAGATAGAATTAATTGCTTCATCATAGCAGTAATTAGATTATAACTAGGTTATGGCAAGCCAATGAATTTAGCATGTTAAGAGAAAGCTGACAAATTATGCTATATTTTATCCTTTCTACTTCAGGATTTTATGTTGCTGGAGCTCATTCACCTGAAACCTTTTATAAGCCTGTTGAAGAAATTGCTGCAATAATGAGAACAGAAATAATGCAAGGAACTGATGATACAGATATTAAAGCTGGTGTTATTGGAGAACTTGGTGGTTCATATCCTTTACACTGTAAGCATTTCTTTAGATTTATTGTTTGTAAACTATAAAACAGATCAAGTGAGAGAGAGAGAATGTATATAATTTAGTTAAAATAGTAACTGATACACCCCCCCTCCACATGCTGGTTTTCTTATCATATTTTACAGTATTCCAATGAGAAAAATTAAAATTTTTCTGACTGGAAATTAATCTCATTTTCAATGTGATTTTAAATAGTTGATTATTTATAAAATATACTTTTAAGATGAAAGTACATTTGAAAAAGAAATATGTAAAAATTAGTTTTAAGTACCATTTTCTTTGAAAATACCTCTTTCAAAGGTGTTTTCAATTTTTGCAGTTAATTTATTATTATTATTATGAGCTATTCCATAGAGTCCTTAGACTCATTGAGGGAGGCCCTAAACATCATGCCAAGCACTATCCCATATGCGTAGGGGCCTGTGTAGCTCAGTGGATGTGGCGTTTGCACTCCACAGCATTTAACTGCACGAAGGAAGACCTGCTTTCGAATCTAGTCAGTGACTAGAGGAAATTTTTCTAAGCCTTTTTTTCAACCAGTTCCTGAGTCAGTCGATCTCTGGCATGGGCAAGCGGGTTTTTTCTCCCCGAAACTCTGGTTTTTCGTCCCGTAAACTCAAGAAAATCGACCGTTGAACCCACACTATTTTCAGACATTAAAAAAAAATATTGTGTTATGGTTAGGGACCATGAGATGGTGGCACTTGTTGAGCCACCTCTTCACTGTGTGCCATTTCATTAGTGATAGCCTTGGGCCAGCTATCTCTGATTGGCTACCAATTGAGATTGAATTGCCCACTCAGTCTCCAAAAGTTAGACAGGGCTAAACGGCCTCATCTACTCCTTATACGGGAACAAAAAAAGGTGTTAGCTGATTAGCTGATTTTATTTCTGATACTTTGCTTTGAACTCATTCATAGTAATGACACCCACGACAGACTGGCAACCTATTCCAATCATTCACCACTCTCTAAGCAAAAAAATCTAGTTATTAACACCCTTACTAACTACACTCTTGCTCAGTTTCCAAGGATGGCCCCTAGTTCTCCCACCACCAGACCTGTTCTGAAAATATCCTCTGTATTAATCTTGTAAAAACCCTTCAGTAATTTTATGTCTCAATCATATCACCCCTTGTCAGCCAATTTCTGTAACCCACAAATCTTCAAAGTGTTCTCGTAAGGTTCATTCCATAGACTTGCCACCCATCTTGATCACTCACCTCCAGATCCTCTCCCCCTCTTCCTCATTGTCGAGAAACCCAGGTCTGTGCACAGTAGTCAAGCTGGGGTCTTATCAAGGCTCGTTAAAGAGGAATAATAACCCGTTTATCTTTTGTCTTTGCTCATCAAAGTACAGGTAACCCTCGTATAATGCGGATGTTAGGTTCCACAAAAATGCTGCGTTATATAAATTGCATTATGCGAGACTCAGATCACATAAAAAAAGGTAGGGTTAGGTTCTGAAATCTTTTTTTTTTTTTTTTGAGATTATATAAACAATGACATATCCATCAAAAATATATTTTTATTTAATTCAGGTAATTCATGTAAGTTAAGAAAACATAAACTAGGAAACAAATTCATAGTATAAAATAATAAAAAATTATAAATTGTACGTAAACTTCATTGCACATAATACATAAACGTTTTAGGCAAAATAAAATAAAGTGTATATTTTAATCGTCATCACTCTCTTCAAAACTAACATTTTGTAGATGTTCTTTATTTACGAGTGGCTGGATGTTGTCATCACTTGAAATCTCTTGGACATCATTAGTTTAATTTTCATTGCATACTTCGGCTGGTTTAGTTATCAAGAAGTCAGTAATAAGACCTTGTTTACCACTATGCTGCAATTTTTTATTAAGTTCATAATACAGAGCTAAACAAGTATACAATTGTCTCGTGAATTTTCTAGAGTGCTCCATTGAGAGATCATTATCCATAAAATAACTTTCTTGCCAAGTCCAATCCTTCTGCTAATTTCTTTAAACTGAATTCTCTAACGGATTTATCGCAATCAGAATCTTTCCCGCCATTTGGTTTGACATCATCTATTAATTGTACCAGTTCCTCCTCATTTAAATCTATTTCACCATCAATTAATTCACTATTGAAGAGATTGGAGCACTTATGAAGAAGTTTGCGAAGGTTGAGTCTTATGCTGATCGAAACCGAATGTTCAATTGTTACCTTGGCAGTTTACAATGGGTGGGTTTATCCCTATTAACAAACGCATATATCGCAGAAGCGCTCTAAGTGGCCATTACTATAAAAATAATGTTTTTAACATAAAAAAAAGTATTAAATATTGTATGTAACTCACCAAACAATAAAGTGCTCAGCTTGAGATTAACACACTTATGATTTTTAATGCTCTTTCCTGGCAGAAAACGAAGACAATTTTGAACAATAAATACTTTATGCGGTAAACAATTGACGTACATGCATACTAAAGGGTATTTCCCCTAATATAAATTTGCTATATATAACTACATGTGCAATACGGGCAGATGCAAATTTAACGAAGATAAAATTTGATTTTTAAGTTGCACATTGAAAAATATATGAAAAGATAAATGGTTACTATAGTTTGTAGACCATCTTATATCGAAACCACATTGTATAAGTACCATGTTCAACAAGGGTTACTACAATTTGTAGACCGGGTTGTATAAGTACCGCGTTATACGAGGGTTACCTGTATTCTTCAGGAACCAAGTAATTCAATGAGCTGCTTTAGCCACTTTTGCTATGTGTCCTCCAAACTTTAACTCCCTATCCACTAACACTCCCCAGATCTCTGACTTTGTCAATTTCCTGGAGTATAGTTAGTTAATGTGGTATACAGCTGGTCATCTTTTCACTCCAAAATGTATAACCTTACACTTTGCCACATTAAACTGACATTTATTCTCCTTTGCCAAGACTGCAGTATATCCAAATCATCCTGTAAAATTTTAACATCGTCTTTATTAACTATTGCTCTATGCAATTTTGAATCATTAGCAAGCAAACAACTGAACAGTTCCTCTCAGATTCTTTCCTATATCATTAATGTATCAGGTCATCCCAAAAGTAATGTTGCTTTTTATGCTATTCTTGTTCAAACATGTCACAATTTATCTGAACATGAATTTTAAAAGCTTTATAAGTACTGCTAACTGAGGTGGTCTCATTCTAAGGAATTCCACCTTGCAAGAACATCATACATAAGTTATTGTTTAGATAATCCTTTATTACTATGGAGGTCACTGAAGAGCACATTAGGTACATCATGCTGCTAACACTGTAAAAAATGTGCAAGAAGTGTATGATGATAATGTTTTAAATGTGTGAAAGTGCCAGTCCCCTTGTCAAAATTTTGACAAGGGGACTTTAGCTTGAAAGACCCCTCACTCTGGACAGATAAAGATATGCTGAAAGCTGCTATTGCAAGAAATGCCAATGCAACTGTTGAAAATTTAGCATCTTAATTCATCTTCATTGCCTTTGCAAGAACTTAAGCTCGACAAGTGGGTTGCTCATGAACTGACAAACAACAAGCACAAATGAATGAAAAGTGGATACTTTACAAGAATGATAAACAGCAAAGCAGGTGGGTTCATTCAGGGTAGCAGGCTAAACCTCAGCCAAAAACAAGACCTTCACTCTCAGAAGGTTTTGTTAAGTGGTTAGTGAGATATGGTTGGTATTATACACATCGAAGAACTCTTGCTACAAAACTAAACAGTCACATCTGAAGTATACTGTTAACATCTCAATCGACTGAATGAAAAACTGAAAGAAAAGAGATGTTCTCTGGTCAATCAAAAGGTTTTTTTTTTTTTCTCTTGTACCAAGATTGTGGAACTCGGCTGGGAAAAGCCTCCACATCCTCCATATTCTCCTGATCTTGCACCTTCAGATTACCACTTATTTCAAAGTTTGCAACATTTCATTAATGAAAAACAATATTAGAGGCACTGAAATTGAGCCTATGCAACTTCTTTGCTCCAAACCCTCCTGAATTCTATAGAAATGGCATTATGAAGCTTTCACAACGTTGGAAGAGCGTTATTGATCTAAATGGAAAATATATATTTGATTACATTAGCAAGTGATTTATCTTTTATATACTGTCAAAGCTTAACTAAAAACAACATTACTTTTGGGATGACCTGATATAAATAAAATAGTAGCAGCTGAAGAACAGAGCCCTGTGGTATGCCACTAGTCATAGGCCTTCTTCTGAACTCTACTCCTGAGTCTTGCAGTTTACTGATTAGAATTCCATGTGGTATCCTGTCAAAGGCTTTTGCAAAGTCCAGCAGTATCACTTTAAACCTTACCTTTATCTAACTTAGCTGTCACTGTATTATAAAATGTGAGCAAGTTACTGAGACACGACTTACCCCTTCACAAAACCACATTGCTCTCCATACAGTATCCCATTTCCATCTGTCCATTCTTGTACAGTGGTACGTTGACTTATGAACTTAATTCGTTCCTGACCGCGGTATGTATCTCGAAAAGTAGGTATTTCGAAACCCAATTTTCCATTATATCTTATGGGAAATCAGTTAATCTGTTCCCAGATTCAAAAATTAAAAAAAAAATCCAAAAAAAAAATATTCTCAACTAAATGAAGAAAATGCAAAGAAATGGAGAAGTAGTGAGAAGGAGCAGTTTTACACTATAAGTATGCATTTTGTATACCATTACATATTAATTTTTATTTATGAAATCTTTGGTTTTACATGATTAATATGAAAATCATCTTCCATTAAATTGTAAAAAAAATCAGTTTTCTTGTGGCTGGTTTTGTGGTTCAGGAGTTTTCGATTTCTTGTCATCAGTTGCTTCTTTTTGTCTCTTAGGTGAGAGAGGTTAAAACCTATTCAACGTTGACTGAATCTGTCGTTTCTTTAACATCCTTCTAAAGTGATTAATGTCATTGAACATATTGGTGATTCTAGAAACAACACCTTGATTTGGATGCCACTTGTTAACCAATTCTTGCAATTTGCCCCAGTGCTGCAAGATTTTTTTATGTCACTTGTTGGAATTGCTCCCTTTATGTTGCTGTCTTCTTCGTCCTCTGAAGACATTTACTTTTCCTCCTCATCCCTTTCTTTTTCCTGCTCTCTTCTTAAATCCTGTAGCTTTTCAGTGGTCAGCTCAACGTTATGCTCCTCTATGTCTGCTTCATCAACTTCCAAATGTATGGTCTTGCCCACGGAGACAATGTCAATTTTGCTTCCAGATCCTTCCAATCAGTTCCTCAGACACAGTCAGGCCATAACTTTTACCAAGCTGATTTTAGAGTTCTCACAGAAACATCTTCCCATGCCTGACTAATAGGATGCAAACAATGAAGAATATTGAAGTGATTCTTCCAGAATTCCCTGAGAGTTAATTCTGTGTCGGAGATAACTTTGTTTATCTTTGGAAAAGAGCTTTGGTATAAAGCTTTTTTGAAGTTGGAAATAACATATTGATCCTTTGGTTGTAGGAGTGGTGTGGTGTTAGGAGGCAAAAACTTAATTTTGATGAAATTAAACTCTTCATCCAATCTTCTTCCAACTGTGGTGGATGTGCTGGAGCATTGTCCATTATAAGAATAACTTTCTCAGGTAGACTCTTTTCTTGCAGATACCATTTCACTGTGGGAGCAAAGACCTCTGTCATCCACTCACAGAAGAATTGCCTGGTTACCCAGGCTCTGCTGTTACCTCTCCACATAACGCTGAGTTTGTGCCTGTTAACTTTCTGCTTTTTAAAGACTAGGATTTTCAGAGTGGTAAACCAACAGAAGTTTTATCTTCAGGTCACCACTGGCATTGGGACAAAAAAAGCAAAGTTAGTCTGTCTTTCATAGCTTGTATCCTGCCAATGCCATTTCCTCCTTAGTGATGAACGTTCTCTTAGTTTCATCGCAGTTGAAAACTTGTTCTGGTCTGTAACCTTCTGACTCCATCAGTTTCTCCATCTGAAATTCCTTCACGAACCTTTCAGCACTAGCGCCTTCTCTATGTCTAACAATAGAGAAGGTGACACTTCTATTCTGGAATTTCTAAAACCATCCTTTACTAGCTTTAAGCTCTTTGCCGATGTCTTTGCTACTGCTAATGGATGGCAAATTCTGTGAAAGATCTTTGTAAATAGTTTGAGCTTGTAAACAGATCATATTTTGAGATACACTATCTCCTTTCAGTTGCATATCATTAATCGAAACGAATAGTAAAGTTTCCATTTCTTCCATAACTTTATTTCTTTGAGATGACACGATAGATACTCCTTTAGTCACATCCAGTTCCTTATAAAAATCTGCTTTCTTGACAGTTGTAGCTATGGTGGATTTGGACAAGTCATACTGCTTGCACAGATCACTTTGCCTGACTCCTTTCTCAATTTTTTCTGCAATCTCTCCTGAAAGTATCTTCAGGACTGGGGTAAGGTAGTACAACACCAAGCAACTCGTTGCAAAGGTGGAGAAAGTTCTCATCACTCCTATCTCATCTCAGTATCTCCCATAATGCAAAGCACATCTCCTTGCGGATATGTGTAATGCTATGCATTAAGGCAAGGGCCACTACCCATACCGGTTTTGACCTTTATTGAGGTCTCGTCAGTGGGAGCCAGGCCCAGTAGTGGAGACACCAAGGCAGAAGCAATGAGAGGTCATCTCAATCTATAGGAGATGCCAAAGGGTGTATAACCTTATTGTACACCCTTTCTGAGTGTACAATAATGTTGTACACACAGTAATCCTGAAGATACTTTCAGGCGCAAACTTTGTTTGCTCACACTTGGATAAAGGATTAAACTAAACTTATTATAGTCTAACCAAGTGAAAAATAAACTCTCAACATCTTTCTCTGAATCCGGAGTAATTTAATAATAAGGTTGTACACCCTTTGGCAACTCCTATAGGTTGAGATGACCTCTCATTGCTTCTGCCTTAGTATCTCCACTACTGGGCCTGGCTCCCACTGATGAGACCTCAATAAAGGTTGAAACCAGTATGGGTAGTGGCCCTTGCCTTAATGCATAGCATTACACATATCCGCAAGGAGATGTGCTTTGCATTATGGGAGATACTGAGATGAGATAGGAGTGATGAGAGCTTTCTCCACCTTTGCAACGAGTTGCCTGGTGTTGTACTACCTTACCCTAGTCCTGAAGATACTTTCAGGCGCAAACTTTGTTTGCTCACACTTGGATAAAGGATTAAACTAAACTTATTATGGATCAAGGCGTTATCAAAACATTCAAAGCGTACTACACACTGCGTTCGTTTGCAAGTTTTAATAAAGTTATGAGGCAAAATGAGCAACTGTCTGTTAAAGTGTTTTGGAAACAGTTTAATGTTTTAGATGCTGTAAGGATTATCGGAGATTCTTGACGTGAAATTTCCCAAAAAACCTTGAATGATGTCTGGAAAAAACTTTGTCCATCCTTTTTTAAATGCGAAATGGAAATGTTTCCAGAAACTGATCAAGTTGCTGAGGCAATAGAAGAAGTTGTCAACCTTGCAAGGCAATTAGATTTAGAAGTCGGCAGTGAAGATGTCAGCAAGCTGTTAGACTCACATAACAAGGAGCTTACAATCGACGAGCTCATAGAGATGCATGAGCAAAGCTCTACTGAAGAGACCGAAACCTCAGATCCAGTTCTACCAGAAAAGTACATGACAATTGCAAAATTAACAGAAGGTCTCAGCTTAATTAAGAAAGGTTTACAGATTTTGGAGGACATAGATTCTAACGAGGAACAAATTGTAGCCACAAGGCAAGGAATAAAAAAATCATTGGCTTGCTATGAAGAAATTTTGCGTGACAAGAAAAAGACATTATGCTGTCAGACGAATCTATTAGATTTTATGAAACCATCGACATCGAAATAACTTTCTTTTTTTATGTACAAAAAACTATAATTATGATTATATTTCTTAAAAAAAAAATAGGTGTTTTTGTAAACCTTTGGTCCCAATTAACTAATATTTTGTATGTTTGTATATATAAATTACATGCAAAATTATACCCCGAGTTACACGAATTCGACTTACGCGCTTTTTGTTGGTCCCACCTACCACGTAACTTCTTGGTATGACTATAATCAAAGGAAATTACGTCTCTTTAGCCATATAGGTAGATTGAATGATGAGAGGAAAATAAAAATTCTGCTGTTTGGGATGATTGAAGGAAAGAACAAAAAATAAAAGACCTAACAGAGAATGGAGTGATGACATTGCCAAATGGTGCAGAATCTCTATGCACAAACTGAGTCATTCTGAACAAAATAGAATGCAATGGAAGAATCATATCAAGATGGCATCAGACACCTTCAGGCATTGGACCCATAGTTGTTGTTGTTGATGATGATACCAGTGTATGATATACACTGGTAATGGATAATAGATTGATCAGATGGAGAAAATATTGGATGACCAAATGGTACCAGCAGTTGTGTATGGGGGATTATTGGCCCAGAAAAAGGAAGGAAACCATTGGCATGTTGCAGGGTTTAACCACTACTGTGTCAACTTATCCCATAAATCCACATGATACTTTATGTGGATTGATTGGCAGGGAATGTTCACTTGTTTGCTGGATGAAAGTTCAGAAAAGTTATACAGATTTATGTTGATATTAAATCCCTCAGAATCAGATCTGACTATATACATACCGATTATTGTGTGCAAATTTGGTCACTTTGTTTTCATTGTGATGAGAAAACTCTGGAGATGATCCAGAGAAGAGTGTTTAAGTTTCTATCAGGACTCTGGAATGTTGATTATGGGAAGAAGAAGTTGAGTAAATTAAATTGCAACATTTAGTGGATAGGAAGAAAAGAAGTGATATTATCAAGATTAATTCAGAGAAAGATTGTACAGAGAATGGAGGAGAAAAAAAGGGGACACTCTCAAAATTTGTGTAAAGGTAATATTATTATTATTATTATTCAGGCCTCCATAGAATCAAAAGACTCATTGTGGGTCCTTCCTAGGAAACACAAAGTCTATCATACAACTCTTTGAACTTATTGACCGTTCTTGCTCTCTCACCACTTTATTAGGCAATGCATTTCATATTCAACCACCCTCCACGCAAAGAAACCACTCCTCACCCTCTTGCTCACATCTGCCTTTTGCAACTTCCAGGGATGGCCCCCTTGTCAACACTCCTTCTTGCTGTTCCACCAAGTGAAAGAATTCCCCAGTGTCAACCCTGTATATACTTCTCAACACTTTAAAAGTCTCAATCATACTACCTCTCCTTCTTCTGGGCTACCAAACTCTACAGTCAACATTCCCTCAGCCGATCCCCATAACTAACATTGTACAGTCCTGAAACCATCTTTGTTATCCGCCTCTACCCTTTCCACAGTTAGTTTATCCCCTTCAAATCCTGGGGACCAAATTTGAGAACAACAGTCTAAGTGTGGTCTGATCAGGGGGCCTATAGAATGGAACGATTATCTCTGCAGAGTAGCATCCTTCTCAGTATTGCAGCAATCCTCTGGGTTACCTGAATCACCACCTCTGCAATATGTTCCCTGAATTTCAGTTTGCTATCGGTCATCACCCCAAGATCTCTTATCTCCCCTACTTCCTCCAGTACAGGTCCTCCGATCGAGTATGCAACCTTCCGTCGATGTATCCCAAACTTCAAGATGTTATATTTTGCTGCATTAAACCAATAACCCCCATTCATTTTCCCATCTGTCTAGTTTATTAAAATCCTCTTGCAGGGCTGCTGCATCTGCACTATTACTAATAACCTTTCACGTCATCTGCAAACAACTTAATATCCCCCTGCAATCCACTGACAATGTCATTGACATAAAACTGTCAGACAGCCAATCCTGAATCCAGTTGACTAACCCGACATCTACACCCATGTGCTGCAACCTAAATATCAGCTAATCATGTGGCACCCTGTCAAATGCCCCTGCAAAATCCAAAAAAATAGCAGTATATGCCTTTTCCTCATCAACTGTTCTTGTCGCTTTTATTATAAAAGGCAATCATATTACTAAAGCAAGAGCGTCCCCTTAACAAATCCATGTTGACTGTCACAGATAACATTACCCTCATCTGCCCAATGCCGTATATGGTTCCTCATTAATTTCTCCTAGATCATAACTACTGATGAAACGCAAACTGGCCTATAGTTAGACACATCCAGTCTGCTACCGCTCTTATGCGATGGCACTATCGTACCTTCCTTCCATTCCTTGGGTACCTTTCCTGTAGCCAGACTTTCATTGAAAAGCCAGGTCAACGGAGCTATCAATTCTTTAGCACATTCTCTCAAAACCCGTGGTGAAATACCATCCAGTCCCACAGCTTTACTACCAGGGTACTCAGTATTTGGAACACATTCTCCTCTCGGTAAACCTGGTATAAACCTGGAATCTGCCCTCTCTCTCTCTCTAGTATTAAAACTTACTTCTCCAGGATGAAATAATACTCCAATAAGGTGTTTATTGAACAACTCTACTATGTCCTCTGCATCAGTGACTCTTTTCCCATTTTTATCCCACAATGTCATTCTTCCACAATCATTTCTCCTGCAACTGGCCACATAGCTAAAAATTTCCGTAGGATTATCTTTGGATCTTAGTGCCAATCTCTTCTCATATTCTAGTTTAGCCTTCCTTACCATGTTAGTCACTCTCCTGGACTGAGTCTTATATTCTTCATACATCTGCTCTCCACTCCTCTACTAATATCTCTTCCATAACCTCTTTTTCACCTGCATTTTCTGTGTGATATTGTTTGTCAATCACTTTACACCGAGTTGTGTCTTCTTCACTTGTAGAATACAGCTTGCTGTTGCTGCCAACAAATATTCTTCTCAATTTCCCAAGCACTGATGATATCCCGGCCTTCCAATTCTGCCCTCCATGGAACTGCCCAAGTTGATATCTATGGCTATTATAACTACCTGCCTTATAATTCCACATATGTTCCCTTTTCTTTGATACTCCTGCATGTCTATTCATCTTCCAAGTCAAAACTACATGGTCTCTCTCTCCAATGGGTGGGGGGTGGGGGAGAATGTCATCTCAGTTATTATCAATTCTTCTGATGCTATGACCAAATCCAAAACCCTTGAACTTCTTGTTCCCTCTATTACATGTTGCTTAAGACATCTTTTCCTCAAGAATTCCAGAAATTCCATTTCCTTATTACTACATGCATTTTCCTCTTCCCAACTTATAGTACTGTAGTTAAAATCTCACAATAATATTCTTGCACTTGCCAAGCTCAACTGACTAAACATCTCCTGCTCCCCTCTGTCTGTGCTCCTTGGCTTGTAGCAACATCCCACTAAATATCCTGTCTTGTCTTGCTACCTCTACCTCACACCATATGCTTTCAAAACCATTAGTGTCACTGCCTTCCAAAGCCTCCACTCTTAGAGGACATAAGTCATCACTTATCATAAGCAGTACTCCACCACTGCATTTCCCCTTCCTATCCTGCCAAAAAATGCTATACCCTGCTACTTCTATTCCTGTTATTATATCATTTTCCACCAACCACGTCTCACAGATCCCAATAATCTTTGGCCATGCTGATGCTATCAACCCCACCAATTCATCTCCTTTATTCCAGATATTCCTGGCATTAGTATATAGCATAAAAATGTCACTGCTTCTATACTATCATTATCCCCTTCAGACTCCTTCAGAATTCTAGTTTCCCTGCATTGATGCACTGACTCATTCAGAAAACAGCAATCTCTCCAAATGCCTACTTCCTTCCTCATTCAAATGCAAGTGGTCTCACGCATACAGCTTTTTTTTTTTCGTCCTCAAATGCCATCCAAGCATCCACATATTCCACTCCTCTTTTCTGACACATTCTGCCTATTATGCTATTCAATGTTACTGCTCTTCTGATCAGCTTGTCATTTATCATACCTGGGTAACACACAACTGTCTTTCCTCTCTACTTTTTCTTTTGTACAACCTCAAGCATGAATCTCAGATCTCTTGCCACCTGATTTTCACTGCCTCTCAAGTCATTTGTGTCCACCATCACAATCATCTCATCCACCCTTTCACCCTGCTTAATTGCCATAGTCACACTTTCTATCATTCCTCCAGGCAAACTCCTCTGGCATCCTGTCTTGCACACAATGGATCATTGAGTCTCCATACATCATACCTCTTACCACTGTTCCTTGATTGCTCACTTGCATCCTTCACTCTCTCTCCTCTAACCCTTTCTCTCTGTGTTCCGCTACTTACCTTCTGTCCTGGCATCACTCTATCCCTGGTTCCAGCACTCCCTTGCATTCTTCTCATTCCCTCTTTCCAACTGTTTCCATTCTCTCCTCTTCTTGCATTCTCATAACTCTCTCTCATTCCCTCTCTTCTACTGTTTCTATTCTCTCCTCTTCTACTTGTCTACTTGTATCATTCCCACAACTCTCTCTCTCACTCCTACTCTGATTCACCTAATCTCATCTTTCATGCTTCTCATCTCATTCCCGAGACATTCTACCTCTTTCAGCTCATTTATCTCCCTCTCTCTGCAAGTTAGCTACTCTTGCTTGCCATTCATCCTCCCAATCAAGACAATCTCTGAAAACCATAATCATTCAAGCCTTCCACACTTCCCCCTCTTAAAGATAATGTCTAAAAATTCATCTGCTTTATTTAGTAATAAAAGATAAAGTGATTTGGAGTAAAAATGGATGACTAAGGAAATAAAATAGGAATTGCAGATGAAGAAGACATCATGTAAGATATGTAAAGCAAGAGGTGGAGAATAGTAGCATGAGGAATATACAGCTCAAGTTAAGTAAGGAGATTAAAATTGGAATATCAAAGACTAGCACTACAATTTAGGAAGAATCAAGGTGTTCTTTTGCTATGTGGCCAGTAGGAGGAAAAATTATTTGTGAACCAATGAATTTGCTGGATGGAGATATTACTCAGATGATGTATTAGGGCTGTTTAATGATAATTTTATTGGGGATGTTTCATCCTGGTAAAGTAGGTTTTATTAAGTGGATGTATTCCAAATAATGAGCACTCTAGATGTCAGCAAGGTAGTGGAACCAGATGAGATTTTGTTATATGTTTTTAGGAAGTGTGTTAAGGAACTGATCCTGTTATTGTACCTTTTTTTTTTAATGAGTCTTACATCAGGACAAGTTCCTAAGGAGGGTAAGATAGTGTCATTGTATGAGGGTGGCAGTAGAATGAAAGCATCAAACTATAGACTGGTTTGTATTTCCCTGTAGTTGCTAAGATTTTGGAAATATGGTGTAAGAGCTCACATACAGAATTTAATGGTGAAGATAATGTTATTTATGTAGGCCAGTGTGAATTTTTTAAGGGAGTGTTCTTGTTTTTTTTTAAACCTTGTTTCCAGCAAGTTAATGTGAGCAGTGGATGAGGGGAAGGCATACGCTGCCATTTTGCAAAGGTATTTATTCAGGTGCTTGGTTTAGATATCAGGCTAATGGATTGGAAATTCACTTTCTGATATCAAAGTTGTTTACGTGGATTCAAGTGGAAGGTTACAAGTGGGTTGTACAAAGTTGATTACTGGGAATATTACTGTTCAATCTTTATGTCAATGATATTGTCACAGAATTACAGATGTGAAGCTTGAGAATGTTATTAGTAGTCCAAATGTTGAAAGTTTTTTCACTTGGTTATACTATAAATTATAACATGCCAACAAATTATGTTCTTGGTTTCATCCTTTATCCAAGTGTAAGCAAACAAAGTTTGTGCATGAAGTAACTTCATGACTGGGCTACTTGTATATAGAGGCTAATGACTTCACATCAGTTGCCTTAGTATCCCATAATGCAATGCACATATCCTTACAGATATGAATAATGCTATGTATTATGGGAAGAGCCACTACTCAAACTGGTTTTTACTTTTATTGAGGTCTCATCAGTGGGAGCCAGACCAGAAGTAATGCAGAAGTCATATTTCCATATACAAGTAGTCAAAAGGTTATCACATCTGTGATACTGAGATAGGAGTGTTGGTAGCTTGCTCCACCTTTGCAAGGAGTCACCCGGTGTTGTACCACTTTACCCCAGTCCTGAAGATACTTTCAGGCGCAAACTTTGTTTGCACACACTTGGATAAAGGATTAAACTAAATTTATTATAGTCTGACCAAGTGAAAAATAAACTTTCAACATGCAGGTTGGAGCTTTACTGATGAAGTGTTACAATCCACTAGTGGGTTGCTTGCATTTTAACTCAGAGGTAGTGTGAACCACCAGTGGATTGCCAAAATGTTTTTACCTTTCTTTTTATTTTTGTGAGGGTGGGAAATGTGAGGCTGCATATTCTCTTGGTAGAGTTGTACTGGAGGAAGCAAGAGATCATGAGGTGATAGTAGATAGAAATTCGAAGTTTAGAGGATATCTTGTTGTGTTTACATATTGTAAACACAACTCAAAGAATTGATGCAGAATTGAGGAGAACATCATTGACCAGTGGAATTAAGGGGGTAGTTCTATTAAAAAGCCTTGATCAGATCTGAGCTACTGTGCTAAGATTCAGTTGGGATTTGAAGAAGATGAATTAACTATAGAGAGGATGTAGAGGTAGGTAAAAAAAAATGATATCTACAAAACATTTATTATTAGGATAGACTGAAGCATGTAATCTGCAGAGTCTGAGGGAAAGGAGAGTGCAGACAGCCAACAAGTTTAAGGAGTAGTATGATAGACTTTGTGTTTGATGTCTAAAATGGATCTCTCACAATGAGTCATGATTCATTGGAGGTTTGGAATAATAATAACAATAAAGCAAAATTTTGATATTAACTCTGCTGCCTTATGATGCTTAACAGGTGCACACTGAACCAACAGATGATATGAATGCAAGTATGTTCATAGTGCCCATATATTCACCTTTTATTTATTAATTTTTAAGTCTCCACCACTCATTGGTTTCTTCAGTAGTAGGCAAGGAACCTGAGATAGGACCACATTGCTAACACATGCATTGTATTCTTGCCATGGTAAAAAACCTTATGTTGGAATAAATTTCACTTGAAAAAAATCATCTTCCAATAATGTTTTGCTTGAAACCTGGTTCTCATATCTGAAAAAGACTGGCTATTACTGTCCTTGCACTGAATTATGCAATGCATGGTTTAAGAAATTTGCCTCAGAATACAGTATTGTTTAGATTATTTAAAGTTATTTTCTTTCTTTTATTTAGCATTTGAAAAAAATGTTTTTAAAGCAGCAGCTGTAGTACAAAATGAGATAGGATGTCCTGTAATTATTCATCCAGGAAGACATAAAACAAGTCCTGAGGAAATACTGCGGATATTTCAGGAAGCTGGTGGTAGTGCTTCTAAAACAGTGATGTCCCATTTGGATCGTAAGTGTATTTTGTAGTATCTCCTATACCCATAAATTGTGTAATATGAAAAGAATTGATGATAATAATAATGCTTATAATTATTATCATCATTACTTTATTTGTAACAATATTCACCATGCAGGTTGGATTATAATAAATTTAGTTTAATCCTTATCTTCAGGACTGGGGTAAAGTGGTACAACACCGGGCGACTCCTTGCAAAGGTGGAGCAAGCTACCAACACTCTTATCTCAGTATCTCCCGTAACGGGAGATACTGAGATAGGAGTGTTGGTAGCTTGCTCCACCTTTGCAAGGAGTCGCCCGGTGTTGTACCACTCCCGTTATGGGAGATACTGAGATAGGAGTGTTGGTAGCTTGCTCCACCTTTGCAAGGAGTCGCTCGGTGTTGTACCACTTTACCCCAGTCCTGAAGATACTTTCAGGCACAAACTTTGTTTGCACACACTTGAATAAAGGATTAAACTAAATTTATTATAGTCTGGCCAAGTGAAAAATAAACTTTCAACATGCAGGTTGGAGCTTTACTGATGAAGTGTTACAAATTACTTGCTCAGAGGCAGTGTGAACCACCAGTGGATTGCCAAAATGTTTTTACCTTTCTTTTTATTTCTTTGCAATGCAGAAGTTGTTTTAAAGAGTTTTAATGGAACATATGTAACAAAAAATACATAGAATTTTATTAAAAAACTCCAATATATTTAATCAAACATTACATGGAAGTCATCAGGAAGACAGATTATAAACAATGAATTATACATTAGCCACAGTAATTAACTTTAATGAAAAGAAAGTGCAGATATTTCGTACTGAAAATAACAGTACATCATCAGTGTGTAGAAATGAGCAAATTAATTTATTAATTTTTAAGGAAACGGGAATACAAAGTACATACTACAGTTGGTGGTTTACCAATTAAAAACTGTTGCCACATGCTAGAAATTATTAATAAATAATTAAAATATTATTAAAAGCTATTTTTGATGGTTACATAAGATAAGAATCTCCCAAACTTTTTGGGGAGAGAGACAATCATTCTGATTCAGATTTGGCTGATGTAAAAGGTCTTCTCAACTTTCTTTGAAAAGTCATTCATGTTTAAACCTGCTTCCATGGAGAAGACAAGCTTTATTGCACTGAATACTGTGTTTAGTGTCAATACTATGTTGTGCCAGGCCAGACCTTCAAGGTTTCATGTATTTGATATAATATTGATGTTCATTAATCTTTTTTCCACAGAATGGCCTGTCTGCCCAAAGTATGTTAGATTACATTTACAAGGTATCTGGTAAAAGCCAGCTAATGATAGAGGTGACAGTTTGTCTTTTGTGGATGGCAACAGATGAGAAATTTTGTTGATAGGAAAATATGTGAGAATGAGATGATACTTCTTCAAAATTCTACCAATTGGTTCAGAGATGCCAGAAATATAAATGATTGAAACCCTGTGGTCTGTTGAAGAATCCTGAGATGTTGGAACATCAACAGACCATAGGGTTCCAATCCAAATGCTGATCTTCAATTTTGTCCCTAAAGCTAAATGCAGTCACTTCATGAATACATTGATGAATACATTCAAGAAAAAGGTAGAGTAGGTATTGTATGGATATTCTTGGCCTGCCACGATGAGTCTTTGAATTCTATAGAGCTGTAATAATAATAAATGCAATCCTCTCACTACATTCAAGGCCACATAGTACATTTGCAACCTCATCTGCTCACTGAAGGAAAAACTCTATCCTCTAGTTAATTATTATACGTGATTATAATTAGTTTATTATACTTGACATTCAGAAATGTAAAGCATCCTGTGCTTGTAACTATTCTGACTGGAGACAGACAGGAAAATCTGTTAATGGAAGATAATGAAACTACAGTGCTATAGCACTGTAGTTTTTATCTTCCATTGCATTGCTTTCTTTCATGTTTCATTGTTGTAACATTAGAAGTCTGAGAATCTATTTTTGGAATCAGCAGCAGCTATGAATCTCCCTCTCTCCACACACACACCAACACATACAGGAAAGCAATAGCAATTTTTCCTTTTTTTTGATTACTGAAAAAATTATCTAATTTTTCAGATCTCACTTGTTTGTCTTCATCTTGGTAATGCTGATTATCTAACATCGAATTTCTGTTCTGTTAGTTCCACATCTTTTCTGTTGATATTCTGTACATCAGTGGTGATGTACAGAATACAACCTAACTCTGTTAGGTTGTTTCATTTATTAGTTTTTTTTTTTTAGTATTTATTCTTATTAGTTGGTGAGAATGTCTAGAGAGGTGGAATGGCTTGTTTAATCTGACAATGTTTAACATAGAGATATGAGATTTAATTATGTAAATTGTAATAGACAAATTATATTTTTATTTTAATCCTTTACCCAAGCATTAGCAAAGAAAGTTGTGTGTGAAGTTTCTTCATGACTAGGCTACTTGTATACAGACTGTTGACTACACATCAATTATTTATTTATTTATTTTTTTAAGTTGAGTCCATACATGAGAGGTTGGTTGGTTGATCAACCTATAGTACATTAGTACCATATATGGGTAGTGGGTTGGGAAAGGAGAAACTTATTTGCATTTGATTTAAAAGCTTCTGTATTGTATTCCTTGGGAAACACATCGAGGGAAGACTGTTTCCACAATATGGCAGTAGCAGGGAGATGGAGGAGGAAAAGAAATATGTTCTGTGGGTTTCAAGGTGTACGTGAAGGGATGTTGGGTGGCAGCTGCACATGTTCCAATGGGCTTAGTACTGTGTGGGGGAATTATTGATGCTATTTCAGATGAACATTTGGCATGGAAATATTTATAGAATACACAAATTGCAGAAACCAAACGTCTTTGTGAAAGTGGGAGGAGTGAGTTGGCAAGAGATGGGTCATTAATCAATCTAATTGCTCTCCTCTGTATTGAGTCAAGCATTTTGAGGGAGCTCTTAGGACCCTACACTCCAAATGTGAGAGCAGTATTCAATTGCTGGGTGGATTTGTATAAGGTTAACAGCTGTTCAGAGGTGAAGTAACACCTTGAGTGAAAGAGAAATCCTTGTTTTTTAGAAGCTGAGGATGACATTGTTGTAATGTGTTTATGTCAGGGGAGCCTTGATGTCAAGGTAATTCCAAGAAGAGATCTCATCTTGTCTAGAAATTTGAGTATTATCAAAAATAATACTTGGAGAAAATGGTTCTTTTTTGTGAGAAATAAGACAGAACTGGGTTTTTCTAGCATTGAAATTGACGAGGTTATCTGAGCACCATTGGAGGATGGCTTGGAGATCAGAATTGAGGGCAGTGGTGGTTGATGTTCTGTAGGTTGAGGTGAGTTGTGCATGACACGGCTTAATAAGGGCGCTCGTTCGCTTGCTACACTAACAGCAATTGTTTGCCAATTTCTGTTAGCATAGCAAGTGCGGAAAGAAGTTTTTTCAAGCTTAAACTGATTAAAAATAATTTGCGAACAGCAATGATCCAAGAAAGATTGGTTGGTCTAGCAGCTCTCGATAGATGTGGACATAGCTTATAATTTAAATTTATAAGAGCCTATAAACAGTTTTATTGTGCGATATCCCTGTAGAGCAAACATTTAATTCATATTATTATGTAATCGTTTTGCATTAATATTTCTCTTGTAATAAAAACAAAATAGCAATTGGAGATTTTCTTATATTTTTGTCTTATAATCCATTAGGGGTGATATTTAATTGTTTGCCTCAGCGTGCGATCTAATCTGGCAACGGCCCTGCTGGCATTAGTTCAATGGTGGGAAGATAAGGAACCATCTACTATTGTAAAATTCAATCCAGCATCATAATTTTTCCAAAATTTTATTGCATCGACTTTTACAGGAGTCACATCCAAAATTTACAAAAAGTAAACTTGTAAATTTTATATGTAAATAATATTAACAGCCCATATAAATTAGCCCCAGAAAAATTAGGCATGATACTGTGTAAATAGAAGATATATGAATATGTAGTTCAAGGGAAAAAGCCCTAAAAATCAGAAATATGTTAGAATTTATCTATGCAAGTAATAATAAAACCCCATGTATAGAGACCCAGAGGAATTAAACATGCTAAAATAGAGTAAACAGATGTCTTAAAATAGCAGTTCAGGGGCAATAGTTTAGAATTCAGAAATGTATTTGATGTTATCACTTAGTATTGGGTGAAAAAGAAACCTATTGTAACCAAAGCAGTCCGATACTGCCTTCAAGGTCAATAGCAAAAGAGGGCGGTATACTTCAGAAGCTATGACGCTTTGCTGTAAAAAGGATTAAATGTACACTTCAGAGAGATTTAGAAGTCTGTGCTTTCTAGAAGGATAAGAGTTTGCACGTGAAAGGTACGGGGATCTCGGACCTTAATTCAAAGTTTGTGTGGGAATATCTGGGGTCCAAAATCTTTGCGCAGGGTCCTGCGAGAAGCCAAATAAAAGGATCATAGAATCAACTATTATTATCGACTATCGAGCATCAGCAGAGTTGATGCCAGGAGAAAAAGAGGAGGGAGTCGATCCATGGACTACATCAGATCTGGATGAGGTCGTGGAGGGTAACTGGGGCGAAACCTTACAGAGCGAATAGCGGCCCAGGACCAGGATGACAAAGCCTTGACCATCAACCCATACGTCCCAGTGCCTACAATGCCGGAAGATCATGCTCCAGCCCTGCGAGCCATTCCAGAGGAGAACACAGTATCCATGAAACCTCCAAAGGGATAGATCAGCCCTAGCATAGAGGGGGATCCAGAATAAGTCTGTAAAGGAAATACAACTAAGTGCACTGTACCTATGGAGGAGTCATGTGAGTTGAATTTTGTTGCAAACCTTTTTTTATTTATGATGTGAAGGACTGTTTAGAAAGACTGAATTTATAGAACTGCTATATACAGTAGATTGAAAACTTGTTTGCATAGAGAGAGAGAGAGAGAGAGAGAAGCTGTTTTTTAAAGTAATTGTGAAAGATATTAATGAAAATTTTGACTTACATTGTATTGTAAAGAACTGTTTCAGAAGAACTGACAAGATTATAGAATTAAGAAATATAATGTTATGAGAAGTAGTTTGCTTAAAGAGTGTTATATTTTATGTGAAGGGTGGAATTGGAAGTTATAGTTAATCAAAGCATTGTAATTCCTAGACTGTAAATGGGCTGATAGTTAATAGTTGTCTAATTTAATTGTTTAATAATTTACATCGTTGGTATTTGTTGCATGCCTAAGAATTTGTCCTATATGATGTTTTTTTCTAAGGTGCGTAGCTTAGAGAGGAAAGGAAAGTAGCATCCTTTTAGTGCATACCTTGTATTACTGTTTTAGTCTAAATAAACATGTTTGTTATATTTAAAAGGAGTACCGTCTAATCTTTTTCACAACTGCACTGTTCTCAAAAAAAAAAAATCCGATCTTGTGAGCGTTGGGAGATTGGAATTTGGTATGAATTTTGAGTTAAGAGTTACCCACGACTGTATATAATTATAGAGGAGGAACTTTACTGGAAGTATAAATATTTTCTTATGCCATTTGGAGAACTTTAGTGGCACAGCTAGTAATAAATAAATAAATTTCTAGAGATCTGCGGCATAAAGAAAGAATACTAAAGGTAGAGAAAGGGAAATAAGATTAATTGAGTACATGAAAGGATAAAGTTAAAGTTAACGAATAAAAATATAGAAGCTAAAGAAAAAGAAAGCAATATTTACAACAATCATTACCAGGAAGAATAAAAAAAAACCTAATATTATTGCAGCCGACAGGATAAAATCCACAATAATTGAAATAAACAAGAGTGGATTTGGAAAAGTTTTGCAAAAAGATCAGGCAACAAAAGTGAAATAAGAAAGTGTAATATTCTGTAAGAATTTTTTTTTTTAATCATGAATGTGGATAGCGTAAATTCCGGAGCCACAAGTAGCAACATGATGGATGATAGAGAGTTTTTTAGGACAATTAATCCTCATCTCATCATCCCACAATTCTCTGGAGAGGACCACAATGATGTGTTGTCCTTCAGGTTTGCTGAAGAATTAAGAAACATTAGCAATTGGTCGGATTTCCAACATCTGATCATACTGTGGAATAAATTGGCTGGAAGGGCCAAGAATTTTTTGTATTCCTCTCCTATATTGCGTGACACTCTGGAATACAATAAATTCAAGGATACTCTGATATCCCAATTTTCCAAGGGTAGAAGTGCAGGTCTGAACCTATGAAGATTACAGAAATGCACTCAGGAAACAAAGGAAACCATCACCAATTTTTACAACTGATTGCTATCTTTGGCAGACAGCTTTAACATTTTAACTGAAGACAGAAGCCATCTCGAATGGGTAGTGTTTATGCAGTTTAGAACAGGAGTAAGAGAAGAGCTCAGAAAAACGTCGTATAAGAAGAAAATTAACAATTTAAGGGAGTGCTATCTAGCAGTAAAGGAAAGAGAGGATGTACTAAGAGAGATCAATCAATCCCCTGATTTCACACTCGAAAGAATCACAAATTCAGACAGGATCCCCGTTAACAAAATTACTCAAATGGAAATGGCAGAAAGGAAGAATTATGTAATATCACACCTCACAACACACAATCTCACACAGGACTTGCATGAAACACTCAATTTAGAGCAGGTAAAATCCCTGATAATGAGAGAACTGAAAACACATGGGGAGGAAATCAAGAAGATACTGCATATAGAAAGGAAAATGAAGATATGACTAAAATGACTAAATGCAAAACTGCTAAATCGAGTATCAGAAGTAAGACAAGAAGAGCATATACAAATGAAAATAAGCAATATAGGATGTTGAGTGTGGGCGGGATGAATCGGGGGCAGGAAGAATTGTTGACAACTGTGACTGGCCTTATACAGAATGTGCCTTGTGAGATCCTTTTAGACACAGGAGCCCATGTCTTTGTCATCTCTTGGCCTTTATTTACCAAGCTTAGGAATCTAATTCCAAATCAAGTTTCGGAGCTAGCCCCACCCAATCAAACTGACGGGAGTGGCAAAAACGGAGCTCCACACTACGACAAAATTAAGCATGGTCATCACTCTGCCTGAAGCAATTTTAGGAATTGACTTCCTGAAAAAATACCAATTCATATGCAACTATGCCACAAATACTGTGTCTCTATGTGGGATGGAACTCAGACAAAATCTAGGCCTCAGGGAACAACATAGTCAGATAACAAATGGGTCAAATGCAGCACTGGAAATAAAAACAAGGCAAACAGAGGGAGATCCCGATTGGAAAGGGGAACTAATGAAGAATGCCACTCATCATACAACCTGCGAGGTTGAACGTAGGGAAATTGAAGATTTTCTCCTAACTGTATTCCAACAATATGATGGAGTTTTCAGAAGAAATCACCTTACTATCCTGTACGAATTTAGTAGAGCACACCATTCATATCACCACAACGAGACCTGTTCACGTAAAACAATATCAAACACCAGTCAAGCAAATGGAGAAGCTACAAATGATGCTGCAAGAGTATGAGGAAGCTGTGATAATAGAGAAGTCGAACTCGCAATGGAATAGCCCATATATATTAGTGCAGAAGTCTGATGGTGGTCTCAGGTTCATTTTAGACCTGAGGGAGATCAACAAAGTCACTCAGCCGATCGATTTTACCTTGTGTAAGATAGAGGAGCTGTTATTGGGACTTGAAAATGCGAACTACCTCTCAAAGCTCGATTTAAACTCGGGCTACTATCAAATTCCGTTAAGGAAAGAGGATAGGAAGTATTTTGCATTCACAACAAAATGGCAGAAATACCAGTTGTGTAGGCTTCCTCAAGGCACGAGAAACTCTGCCATGTCCTTTCATTCTCTCATGAATTCTCTCCTAGCAGGTATCCTGGGCAAGGGGGTCATCTGCTTTCAGGATGACTTATTAATTTATTCATGGGCCCTACATACACATAAGTCGATAATATCATCAGTGTTGAAGAGACTGCATCTGGCCAAACTCTCATTGAAGTATTCCAAGTGCCATTTTTTTTTTATGAGAAGTGGAATACCTGGGCCACCAAGTAGGTGAAAATGGCTGAATCCCTCCCCATAGCAATCTATGTGCCATTTTGGAGGCAGAAACCACAAGAACTGTAAAACAAGTGCGGAGGTACATAGGGATGGTTAACTTCTACAAGAAGTTCATCCCCAATTGTTCCATGCTCATGGAGCCAATTGTTAGCTTGACAAAAAAAGGAAGAAGGTTTAATTGGATTATTGAACAGCAAAATGCCAATAACTGATTAAATCTAGCGTTAACAAGAACCCCTGTCCTTACTTACTCAAGGTTTGGGGAGATTTTTTTTCTCTCAGCTGATGCCTCACACCACACCATTGCCGCAGCGTTGGAACAAAAAGCATGGGGACGATTTCCGACCCCATAGCATTTATCAGTAGGAAACATTCGTCCTCCGAACTAAACTATTCTGTTATAGAAAAGGAAGCCTTGGCAATAGTATTTGCGTTCAGAAAAATGAGATACCTTCTGTTGGGACAACAAATAGTACTAAGGTCGGATCACCAGTCATTGTCTTTCTTATCCTCCATGAAGGATAAAAACCAGAGGATTATTAGGTGGTTCTTGGAACTTGAAGAGTACAACATAGACACTCAATACATCCCTGGTAAGTAAAAATGTGGTAGCCGATTACTTGTCGAGATCCCTCGATCTAAACAATGGAAGTGATGAACAGGGCATTGATAATGAAAATCCCTGCCCCATACACAATGTCGAAAACCTAGAGGAAAATAATAATAAGAAACCCCACCTTCAATCTTGGGACAAATCCTCTATCATAGCAGCCCAGAGGAGAGACCCCATGTGGGATATTGTACATAAAAGAATTGAGAAGGGAGAGCCTATGCCCAGTAAGTTCTCTTTCTTGAAGACAGTGCACCTGGATGATGATGACGATGGGTTACTGCTATCTAAACAGGAGATGAATGGAAGATGGAGAGATGTAATACTCATCCCATCAATCATGATCCTATGGATTTTATATACATTCCATGACTCTGACTTGGCAGGGCACCAGGGTTTTGAGCAAACGTGGCAACGAATCTCAGCCATATATCTATGGAGGGGAATGAGGGGAGATGTATTAGCTTATGTATCTTCATGCCACATCTGTCAAAGGAAGGCCACCTTTAGGGGAAAAGCCCCCGTGCAGCCATTTCCCATCCCAGCCCGTCCCTTCCAGGCCGTGGCAGTAGATATAATCGGGCCCCTGCCCACCACGCAAAAGGGAAATAAGTATATTTTAGTTGCAATAGACATGTTTACCAGATTCCTGGAGGCGGTCGCGTTGAAGAACCAAATCACAGAGACAGTAGCAAATAAATTCCTGAAACTTATTGTGTCAAGATATGGAACACATCAGACTCTCCTCTCTGACCAAGAGACAAATTTCACGGCAGAAATTTTGTTACAATTATGCAAAACGCTAAGAATCAAGATATTCACCACCCCCATACCACCTCCAGGGGAATGGGATGTGTGAGAGGCTCAACAAGACCCTAAAATACTGGCAAAGCTTGCTAATACCAAGGTAACTAGTTGGGACACGTATCTGCCACAAACTCTGTTCGCCTGTAGGACTGCCATTCATTCGGCAACAAGAGAGAGCCCCGCAGAAGTCCTCTATGGATTTGAGCCTAGTTTCCCATGTGATCTAAGGAATTCTCACATCAACTCTGGGTTTGAAGATATAGATGGATACTTAAAAGACTTGGCTGAGCGGAACAAAATAACGTACAATTTGATAGCGGAAGCTAGCAGGAATAGCTCACACAAGACCAGAACCTATGTAAACAAGCTCAGGAAGTATAAAGAGTTGATTCCTGGCAACTTGGTTCTGTTGGAGCAAAAGTTAGTTCATAGAAAAGGGGGTAAGTTCAGGAGTGGTGCGGTAGGCCCCTATGAGATACTGGAAAGGCTGTCCCTCCCCAGTGAATTTCAGAATCCGAGAATTGAAGAACCCTGATAAAATTACAGTTGTGCATTCGGATAGATTGAAGTTATATCACAAAAGGGATGACAGGCTTGTCTGATTCTCTAGACGCCTTGTTAGAGAAGAGGGATCTCAGCCGTCGGGAGAAGGGTAAGGGCACCCTGTCTCAATCGAAAGAGAGATGATATGTGCACGTCCAAAGAAGATGCAGCACGATATTACCGGTTCGTGACCCAGGAGCCTCCCAAGGATGAGGAAAAAACCGAACAGTGCAATTCCCCTGGAGAGGGCAATACAGCAGGTGACCGCTCAGGGAACAAACATTTTCAGACGAGATACTTCTTGAGACCTCAGAGCACAGTATAAAACCGTATAGGGAATAATTAGAATTTTATTGCATTGACTTTTACAGGAGTCACATCCAAAATTCACAAAAAGTAAACTTGTAAATATTATATGTAAATAATATTAACAGCCCAGAAAAATTAGCATGGTACTGTGTAAATAGAAGATATATGAATATGTAGTTCAAGGGAAAATGCCCTAGAAATCAGAAATATGTTAGAATTTATCTATGCAAGTAATACCAAAATTACTCCATTGCATGTATGCATAACGTCAGTTATGCATACATGCATTGGAGGCAAAGTGCGAATCTAGGAGATTGGCTTTAGATGCAATAGAGCCATCTGTGTATGATAAGGGTGGGGGGGGGGAATAGTGTTTAGCAAAAGTTACGACCAATTGCTTTGGCAAGAGACCAAAAGGCTCAACTCGTTTAGGTAGGCTGCAAGTTTTCTACTTTTTGCTCTGTTTTGGAAGCATTAATAGTTTCTAAAGGAAGATGGAGTTTTTGATGTAATCCAGTTGTGGTATGCTTAATTTTTCATTCATATAGCCTTGGCACATCTTTTGGAGAACCATGGTTTGGTTAGGGGACGGTTCAGAGTAGTTTTATATGAGGAATGTATGTTTCCATGCCAGTGAGGATACTTTTTTGGAAGACTGGAAACAATAGTCCAACCATGGGAATGAAGCATAGAAGCTGTCCCACTTGGCACTGTTACAATGCCAGACTACTCTTGTATATCAATTGCTTTAGTATCCCATTATGCAAAGCATACTTCCTTTTAGATTGCTGTGAATTGTGGGAAGAGTCACTATCCAAACTGATTTCAACCTTTATTGAGGTCTTTCTCAGTGGAAGCAGATCCAGGAAGATATTGTGGTTAAATTATTATTATTAATGTATGGACACCTCTATGGAGTCTGAAGACTAATTGCGGGAGACCGAAACTATCCACACAATCCATGATAACTCTCCTTGACCCCCATTAACAGACAAAGCACTAACAACCGACTCTGGTAACCCATTCCATTCATTCATTCACAACTCTCCAGGTGAAATATATAGTCATCACGCTCTTACTAACTACACTTTTACTCAACTTCCAGGGATGACCTCTTGTTTTGCCCCATCTAAGTGCTGAAACATTTTCCCTACACCAGTCTTATAAAACTCTTTAAGTAACTTAAATGTTTCTATCATATCCCTTATTTTTTATCTATCAGCAAACTTCTGCAATCCACACATCCTCAGTCTATCCTCATAGGGAATGTTCCACAGACCAACACCATCTTGGTTGCTTGCCTCTGAATTCTCTCCATAACTTCCTCATCTCCAAGATATCCTGGAGACTAGACCTGAGCACAGTAATCCAGATGTGGACATATTAAGGCCTTATAAAGAGGAATAACAACTTTGTTATCTCTACTTGTTAGTTTGTTCTTCAATAGCCAAGTCATCTATCTTATGAGCTACCTTAGGAACCTTCGTGATATGTCCTCTAAACTGCAATCTGTCACCACTGCTAAACCCATAACTTCATCAGTTTCCTGGAGTATAGTTCCATCAATGTGGTATGCATCTTGTAATCTATTTATCCCAAAATGTATAACTTTACATTTCTTCACATTAAACTGATACCCATTATCTTTTGTCCATACTGACAGCCTATTTAAATCATCCTGCAAGCTTTCCACATAGCTTTGATTCACTATTGTTTTACCTACTTTTGTGGGATCAGTAAACAACTGAATATTTCCTTTCAGGTTATTTCCTATATCATTTATGTAGAAATTAAACAGTAGTGGTCCTAGCACCGAACCTTGTGACACATCACTAGTCGCAAGCTATTGCCTGGATTCAGTGTCTCCATATACTACTTTCTAATATCTGTCCAGCAGCCACCCTCTCATCCACATAACCAGTCTAACAGATAAGCTTAGGTGTTGAAAGTTATTCATGACTTATTTTTAACAGTATTAACAACACCAAATTAACTATTTTATAAAAAAGTTGTTTTATTAACTTGCTTATATTTCACTGAATTTCAAATCAGCATCATAAGAGCACAACACAGTATATATGCGACAGTGAGTAAGTGAAACAGTACAGACAAAAGATCTCAAGTCCTAATTTAGCACCCTTTAATGTTGTAAAATATATATATATATATATATATATATATATATATATATATATATATATATATATTGCAGCTATGTGGGAGTTACTCTAAAGATAACAGTCTCCCAAATTTTTGGCAGATTATTGCAACTATATTTGTTTAGGTTAGGAGAATTCTTCATAGCCATGGCTGACTCAAAAAAATAATCTTTCAGATTTGTAACGATTTCGGAATAGCACATTGGTTTTCTTCCATCTAATCCTGTGCGAAGGGGTGTCCAAAGCATGGTCTTCCAGTCCTGACTTGTCATAATAATGGTAATAAATGTATATTTTATGTTCTTCCAGGCAGATGTTAGCAGATTTTCCTGTCTGCCCAAGATCTCCTATGTGACAGTTCTACATACCAAATTATAGATCAAGACCCCTCCCTCCCACTATGTCTCAAAGGAAAAAAGTCTGCAAATTATTGAAAAATGTGACTTCCTGGCCCAAAGAAATCATCAAAAAAATAAAATTTGTTCATGTTAAACCACCCTGTATTTATGGATTACCAAAAATCCACAAATCTAATATCCTCCCTGCCTTATAGTCGATAGCATAGATAGTCCCACATAAACTTGCTCAACAGTTAGCCAAGTCTTTTGACCCCCTTACTGGCAATTCCTCTACTTTTGTAAAAAATTCAGTCCACTTCAAATCATTAGTTAAAATTCATATCCTTAAAAATTCTGACATAATGGTTAGTTTTGATGTCACCTCTTTATTTACCAATGTACTGTAAACGGTGTGCTATTACTTGTTATTTATAAAGCCTGCTTGGTTACTGCACCTTTGAAAAATCGTTATTCTAATTAGCAGTGTGCGCTTTCTCTCTCGTAACCTTTCTTGCTTATACTATTGCGTACTATGTTTATCTACCTTTTACATGACGAGTCTATGGATACTAGAAAATTTATTTTTTATTGAGACTGCGCCACTAATATCTTTTAATTGGCATAAAACTCAGTAATATGGCCAGTTGATTTCTCTCTCTCTCAAACACAAATTCCTTGAGTAAAACTTTACACAAACAGTCGTGGTCTATTTGCACTTAACTATATGCTTTGGCTATCTCACTTGGTTTCCTGCTCACACGTCCGATATTTTTTTTAGCAACAGTGCATTGTAAAATAAACAATCGGGCGGCACTCTATTGATATATAATTAAAACACATTTATTTACATTTTAAATAAAGTACATTAAATAAGCGATAGGGAGGTTACTCTTCTCTACCTATGCTTTTGGTATAAAGAAACAAACTTTCCCTTTTCAATATTAAATGACTATACAATATAATTATTCTGTTACTTCTCTGCTAAAAAAAATCAAATTGCCAAGACTAAATTTACTCATAAAGAGATTAACTAACTATGGCAAGTTATCTTAAAATTAATGTTCCAGTTAACAACTCAGAGGACTCTAGAGATTAGCTAGTTATGGCAAGTTATCTTACAATTTATATTCCAGTTAACAACAAATCAGAGGACTCTCTTATAGATATTTCTTATTACTATTTCTTATCAGTCCATCTATGACATATCTCCTAGATTACAAAAAGAATGTACATTAGAGGTTGGAACACACTTATGGAGGCTCTTTGTCATGACACTTTCCATAGGTCCTGCATCAAAGTCTCTGTGATTCTTCTTTCATCTCAGGCCTTGCCTCAGGGGGCGTTTCATCTGTGTATCAGCAGTTCTTGGACTGCAATTTTCCCGGTACTCAAAAGCTCAGGCAAGAAGTTTCAGCATACAGGCTTGAAGATCGTTCTGCGGCTTTTGGCTTCGGTCGACTTCCCAGTTTTTTCCCTCTGGCATGGGTTCGCCATAAAGTCTGTTTCTCTGGGTCAGTGTGCTTCTGGTTCTCTGCTTAGTATGGAGCGAAAACTTCGCTCCATACTAAGTAGTCCTAAAGTGAAACATCTTCCTATTCAGTATCCAGGAGTCTACAAGATTTTGTGTGAATGGGGCAAACCATATTACGGCCAGACAGCTAAATCCATCCTTTTACGTATGGATGAACACCAAAGAGACATCTCCTACAATAGGACCATGGTCAGCGCTCTCTCTAGCCATGTTCTCTTCTCTATCAACTTGGATGAAGGCTGCGAATGCCTCATAGACTGGCCACAAACTTCTAATATCCATGTGTGTTATGATGAACTCGAAAGAAAGATATTCGAATCTAGAGATATATTGCTCGATTCATCCCATATTAACAACAGCCTTTGCTACAATCTTTCTGATGCACACTTTGCCCTGTCCAGTATTGGCACACTCGTGACAGCTCATGCACGTAGTCAACCTCAATTGGAACTCCAGCACACATTCTTGTTTTAAAATGTACTATTGTGTTTTATACTAGATCTGTTGATGTAATTCTATCATATCTCTGTTATTTTATGTAATTCTTTGCCTGTGATACCTGAAGAAGCTGATTTATTCCATGAAACTAGTAGTATCTTAACATTAAACCTTTTCTTTTTCATTCTCGGTATATAGTCATTGAAACTAATTTTATATATATATATATATATATATATATATATATACACACATACATATATATATATATATATAAATATACACATACATATATATGTATGCATGACTTATTTTTAACAGTATTAATAGTATATACTGTTAATACTGTTAAAAATAAGTCATGCACACATAACCAGTGTCATATCCATCCCCATTTGTTCTAATTTGTGTAATAGAGTTGCATGTGGTATTCAGTGAAATGCCTTTGCAAAATACAGCAGAATCATTGTGTAGCCATTTCCTTTATTATTATTATTATTATATGACACTTCCAGGGAGTCCAAAGACTCATCAAGGGAGGGCACCTACTCTACAACTCTCCATCTACACCACTCAATCCACCAACTACAACGAATCGCAACTACACCAACACCATTTACAGCCCACCACCATTAGTATTTTCACAGACAATCATAAACACCTATGCCCACAGCAGGACTCGAACCCGCAGAATTTTGGCTAGAGAGCAGATATGCTGACCACTCAGGCAACCAGGCCAGCCTTTTATCCAGCTCAGCTGTCACTCCATTATAAAAAAGTTAGTAAATTATAAAGGCATGACCAACCCTTTGTTGGATCCTACTTCTTGTCAATCCTTACTTTGGATCCGACATGATTACTATTACGATGTTCTTAACTAATTGATATGTTGTAAGTTGATTTCTAATTCAAATATAAAGAAAATTTATATTTAAAGACTGCGCCACTTTATATCTGAATTAGTTCAAGAATTGAAGATAAACCAACTTTCAACTACCCTTCCTTTATATGTTGTTATTATAAATACTGGCCGAGTATATTTAACCTTTTTATCACTCCCACTTTGGTTCGAATATTTTATGAATGGTGCAGTAAAAGAGATTCAGGCAAAATACAACTTTTGATTAACAAAAACAAACATTTAATTTTAAAATCACAAATTTTACACTTAACTTCAAATCACTAATTAAGTTATTAGAAACACTTCAGCCTTCCTGGCAATACAGTCATGCAAACTTAGACAATGGTAATTCTGCTATCTCTACTTTACAGTCTTCTCACAATTCCTTAAATTCCAAATACAATAAAATTTTCAGTAACACTTCTTCACAAACAATCACTTTTAATTTTACACTTCGGCTAATTCTCCACAATAGTTACTGTTAGTATCAGGGAATTCTAAGATGGAACTCACACACTTCTCTGTACAGAAATATTAAGGTTGGAATAATCTTACCGATAATCTTTTCTTCTTCATTTACTTATACGTAAACACTTTTTATAACTGTAAACACTTTGAACAGTAAACAGCACTCATTAAAATAATTCTTCTAAGCAATAACTGAATTAATCATTGGTCACAATACACATAAACAAACGTTGTTGCATAAAGTACTACTGATCACTCATGAAATAAAGCAATGAAATAATTCCTTAACTTTAGGTTTTATATGCACAGTTGTTCATCCCTCCGGCATTCAATTAATTCTTTAAGCACTATACTTCTGAATACAACTATCGTTAAACTTCAATTTTCACAGCCTCTACTTATTCTCTATACTTCAAGTAGACTATACTTCAAGGTTCCGTATGTCCTTGAAAGGTCGGCGCTGAAACTAAATCTCAACTCAGTTGTCTCTAGTCTATTTAATAGTCTCTCAGCCTTTTTTCATAGCTATAATTGTTGTTCTACAACTTATTAGCTAACCGCCTCTCGACTAGTAGACTTTATTTAGCTGCTTGAGTGACTTGCCGACTCGCTATTATCGCACTGTGATTTTCGAATGCCGAATGCTCCGATTCCAACCTAATGCCAATCTCTCTCTTATAAATCTCTAATGCTCTCTCTTTTCCAGCGTTCCTCGCTTTTTATATCCGTTTTTCCCGCCTAAATTCTTCTCGTGATCGCTTTAACTAATTCCTTTTTAGTAAACTTTCAGCTTTCTCCCCACGTTCTGTTCCAAAAACGTGCTCGTTCACTTACATACGTTTCCATGACAACCAAACAAAATATAATAAAATCGAGGTATTGCATAACACTAAACTTCTACAACCAGGAACAAAATAAGAATATTTAGATTTCAATTAATGCACAGTTAAATTATCAAATACAAGTTCTTATAATATTATCATAGTAATAATTAAAATAGCTTAATAATATTTAATACAGTCTTATCACTATTAATACATATATCTTTGATTAAATAATTAGATATTAGACAAAATTAAAGTACTTATATGAATATTAAAATGTAAAATAAGTTGTTTACATTAAATAATATTTACAAGTCTAGCCTTTGTGATGGAAGATCATGTTGGATTCTGAAGCAAATAATAATTACTTAAATCTCTATATATTCAGAATCCAACACCTTCACAAAGCCATGTTGCCCCCCCCCCTCATACAGTATTCTATTTTTATCCATCCATTCTTGAATTATCTTTTTGATCAATTTTTCCGGTAGTTTTACCACCATTCCTGAGATACTGATTGGTCTATAATTTGCTACTGCAGCCTTATTTTGCTATCTTTCCACTTTTTTGGAACTCTATCAGAACTCAGATTTAAATTATAGAACCTAGTCAGAGGCATTGCCAGTTCCCTTGCACATTCTTGCAAAACTCAAGCTTATATCCCATCTAATCCCACAGCTGTATTTACAATGAGATTCTGTGATATGCTAAGACCTCCAGTTCATCCGCTTTTGTTCCCACATATCCCTGTCGCATATGTTACAGCATTAACCTCACTTGTATAATATACCCTTGCAAAATGGTCACCATAACTCGGTAACTATTTTATCTTCTTCTGTCGCCTTGTCACCATCTGCACTCATTAAGGATAATCTTCCATTGTCATTCTCCTTCTTACCTGCCACATAATGAAAGAATTCCTTCAGATTTCCCTTGGTGCCTGCTCAGCTAGTTTCTTCTTGTAATCTGATTTTTCCTTTCTTACAATACTGGTCACCAATGATGGCTCATCCATAAGGGTTACAGGGATGCATTGAATGCAGCCCCAGCGTTCAGTATACTAGTGAGTAGTACTGGCTAGTATACTCAATGCTGGAGCTGCATTCAATGTAGCCCTGCAGCCAATGCCGGATTTATGTATAAGCTAAAAAAGCTACAGCTTAGGGCCTCAAATAAAAAAACAAAAAGACCAGCTGACGTAATTTAAAAACAGTAGGGGGGCCTCTGGGTTTTGTATAGCTTAGGGCTTCAGCAAGTCTAAATCCAGCCCTGTCTGCAGCCCTTATGGATGAGCCACCGCTACTGGTCACTCTTCTTGCCTGGCTCTTGTACTGTTCATGAGTTTGCTGGTCACCTTTCTCTTTATATATCCTCCATAGCATTTTCTCTTTCTGAAGCTCATGCTTAATGATATTACTTATCTAACTCCTACCTGATTAACCATCCTTACCTTAATACAATTTAATATAGCTTTTTCTAGATGCTCTTTTAACTATCTCCCATGCAGGGTTTTATGCACATGACACAGTTTTAAGCATCCTGCTTAGCTTATCATAATCGCCTGCTTTGTAGTTCCACATATTCCCTTCTTGACAGAACATGCCTCATTTTTTACAATCTCCCAAGTCAAGACCACACAATCACTTTCCCCAATCAGAAGCAATATGGCCACCTTAGTCACAGATAGCTCTTCTATTACTGTGACCAGGTCCAATACTCTTGTGCCTCGAGTCTCCTCCATGCTGCCTCAAGTAATTATTTATACACTTACTGAGAAACCTCAAGGTTTCTCAGTAAGCATATAAATGAACAAAGCTCTCTCCAGACGCCTAAACACTAAAACCATTTAGATGCAGTCTGTCAGCATTATACAAATCTTCTTTCAAACACAGGCCATAGGTCCACAAACTTTGCATCATTCCTTCTGCATAACCTGCATATTTGCTATCACTACTCTCTCCTGAATTCACCCCTGTCACAGTGTGACAGACATAATTTTCATCTTCTTGGTCTTCATTTTTGCTTCATTCAACAACTCCTTCACATCCTCTCTCATAGAATATTTCTCACCTCTCAGATTATTAGTACCAACCAAGATAATTAGTTCTTTTGCCTTATCTCTTTTTTGTGCATTCAGATGGCATGACTAATATCATTACCGTATATGTTGGCGTATAAGACGACTCTCGAATACTACTTGAAATCATAGGTTGTCTTATACGGTGAGTATAAAAAGGGAAGCATAATTTCTTGGATGAACATTTACGTAGTTACAATACATTGTTATATAAGAAAATAGGCAGTGTTTATAAACAAATCAGATTAATTTTTTGTTACATAAATTTATTTAAAATATTGTTATTATTATTATTACATCACACATTGGTGCACCCAGGGAGGGAGCCAAGGGGGCCCTGGCCCCCAAAAGAAAAAGGAAAAAAAACACTAGAAAAATTTCCAAAAGTTGGAACATAAGATATTTCATCTTATCATTGTATAACAGAGCGAACACACAATAAGAAACATTATAACATGCTTGTCTGTAGGTATCAAAATACTGCTTTGTAGTTATATCAAATATTTCAAACTAAAAGAAAACAAATAGTTATTTATATAGTATTTCAACAAGGACCACTCACTAGTTAGTATAAATAATAGTGGAAGTGTAAACATTTAACATTTTGTTAGAGCAGTAAGTACTAAGAGTTATAGAATGATTTGCACAAATTCTAAGGGGGAACAAGTCCTAAGGTTAGGAGGCAGTGACGTGAGGGGAGCGGTTTGCCCCAGGCATTCGCGTGCCGACAGCACACGAAAAACGTAGCGGAGAAAGCTGGACGCTGTGACGTCGACCTACGTGAAAGCACTAGGTGGACATCATGGAGTGAGAGAATCGCCGGGAACCAAGGCGAAATATAAGGGTCAAGCACCCCCCCCCCACACACACACACATACGGGGCTTTTTTGTTCCTGATCTCCTGGTGTTGGTCTCGCAGTGTCGTGCGCGGGTGAAGGGTGGCAGCGCCTCCGCCCTGGAGGGTTTTGATAGAGGCATCGCCGGAACTAGAAGGTCGTATCTCTGTGGAAAGAGTATGCCTGGCCGCCCACAGAATGCCAGATAGGAACCCATGGATATTTCGATTAAGGAGAGACAGATTCCTGAGAACCTCTTAATGTGATGCAGTTCAAGGTAGATAAGTAGACTTTATAGTATTTGTTAACTATGACCTGTACACCCCTTGAGGGTACATGGCAGGAATTTGATGATGAAGATGAAGATGAAGAATGTAAGGATTTGTACCATGCTGTGAATCTACGGAAAGAACATTAGTAATATTATATAGAACTGAACTGTAGTGATCCTGAGAAAATTACCGCATATTTATTTTCTCCTACCGTGATCGAATTATGTTATATGTTTAAAGAGGTTATGATAAAGTTCAGAGTAAAGAATTGCTATTATTAATGACAAGATTGTAAAAGATATAGATGCTATTATATGTTTAAAGAGGTTATGATAAAGTTCAGAGTAAAGAATTGCTATTAATGACAAGATTGTAAAAGATATAGATGCTAATTTGAGTGGTTTGATTGAAACTGAATTAGAAAAGAATTATTGAGATTGTTATGCATAATTTAGGTAACTTAATGTTGATATGATTTATACTGAAAAAATTAACAACAGTCAGTCTGAGTTTCCATGTGATATTGGAATGCTTTAATGTTAACCTGACTGTCAGGAACTCTTAGATTGAGATTTAAGTTTACGTGTACTGTATGTATATAATTATAGTATCTAATAAACCTTGCTATTAATACAGTTAAGTCTATCTGTGATTTTGGAATCTGATGCACTGCTTATAAAAACTAAAAACTAACATGAACCTAGGCGGCAAATTAGAAGGAAGAGACTTTGGCCACATCTGCAAAGGGTCAAGGTATCACTTAAATACTATCTAGAGATCACCTCTTGATTGATATTATTATTTAATTTAAAAGCACTAAGTGGCACAGCAAAAAAATAAATTTCTTAGTGTTTTACGAGAGGTTGATCTCAGATACTCTGATACTCTGGTATTGGCTCGACCCTGGAGCAATTCCATTGTTATACAGGGGTACCACGTGATACCTGAGAAAGAGTTGAACGAGAATTTGAATAAAAGACTAAAGGAGTAATTATATTAGAGATAGGGACACAACACTTTCAATCCATCGGCAAAGGCAATTCGAAGCAAAGGTGGAGCAAGCTCCCTCTTTCGGCATTGAAACTCATAGATCGTAGTTCTCCACCTTTGCTTCGAATTGCCTTTGCCGATAGTTTATCGGCATTGAAACTCATAGATCGTAGTTCTCCACCTTTGCTTCGAATTGCCTTTGCCGATAGTTTTTCGGCATTGAAACTCATAGATTGTAGTTCTCGATCTTGAGTTTCACTTACTTTCAATCCATATTCAATCTTGACCATTTTAGAGAAAATGGTCAAGATTGAATATGATTAGAGCATTAGAAATATGATTAGAGCATATTGCATATGCTCTAATCATATTTCTTGTAACAAGATAACCATTCTGCCTTTGTTCGAATACCCATTCTGCAACGTGATTTTCCAGTTGCGGCCATTGGATGATCCCTGTTCTCATTGCATTTTTTCTTTGGCAATTTTTTTAAAATATCTTCTTTCTTCCTGCATTCTCTTACCATCTTCTCGGTTATGTCAAACTTTCTTGCAGCCTCACAGTCTTATTAATATCATACTTGTTTCCTCATATACCACTTGCTCACTTATCATTCTCCACCCTTTCCACTATACTTAGGTTCTGCATGATATCATCTTCACAAGGATGAAATTCCTTTATGAATTGCTCATTTAATATATCAGCTCCAGCTATCCTCTGCAGTGGTTATCATTCTACCATTTTCAGCAATCTGTCATCCGTCCATAATCATAATCATTCGTTCTTCTACCACATAACTCCCTGGGATTTTTTTTTTTTTTTGCCTCATTAGCTAACTGTTGCTCATGTACCTTTTGCTACTCTTAACAAGTGAGTCACCTTGCTTGCCCTCTTTGTGCAGCTAATTATACTAATCATCTTGTGCTGCATCCATTTCTTATTATTAACATCTGACCTCCATGGAATCAGAGACTCATTGTGGGAGGTAAACACTATCACACACAAAGCTCATCCAACTGTATTTGAAACTGATTCAGTATGTCTACATTTACAACACACTCAGACAATGCATTCCACTCACCAGCCACTCTCCATGCAAAGAACATAACTCCTCACTCCTCTGTTCACACCCTCCTTTCTGCAGTTTCCAGGGATGGCCCCTTGTTTTACCTCCCTCTTGCATTCTATGAAAAAATTTCTTGCATGTTAACCTGATAACAACAACAACTGACTAACTTATGTCTCAATCATATCTTCCCTCCACATCATTGTCATAATGCAATGTGATGACTTCACAACTTGTGCAATGTGGACCCTGAATTTTAGATCCTTTTCCACTGCCACATCCAGATCTCTCATCTCCTCTGCCTCCTTTAAAGTTTCCTTACCAAGTGTATATTTTGCATCCCATCATTACTTACCAAATTTAAAAAATTTACATTTTGCAACATTGAACCAACAGTTCCACTTACCTGCCCATTCATACAATCTATTCAAGTCCTCCTGTCACCAGTTAAACCCTTCTGATATCATCAGTATATAAATTGAGCAACAGTGGCCTGAATACAGATCCCTGTGTCACACCACTAGTGACTTTCCTCTTTTAGGATACTGTACCCCCACATACAACTCTGATACCTATCTGACAGCCAGTCACAGATTCAACTTACTAGTCTGCTATCCAATCCCACCCATTTCAGTTTATTTAACAGCTTGTTGTGTGGCAGTCTATCATAAGCTTTTGCAAAATCTGCAACTCTCCTGTCCAAGACATTTTTCACCTTGTTATAGCACATAAGTAAGTTAGCAAAATATGCTCTCTTTAACAAATCTGTGCTGATAACCACAGAGAATACTGCTGTTTTCAATCCTTTTCTGTATCCTAGTTCTCACCAATCTCTCCAGCATCTTAACCACAACTCCAGATATACAGATTGGCCTATAATTTGTAGCAACAGCCTTATCACCACCTTTAAAGAGTGGAATAGTTTTACCTTCTTTCAACTCTTGGAACCTGCTGTTGTAAGACTCTTCTTAAACAGGAATGCCAATGCTATTGCCAATTTCCTGGAAAAATTTCTCTTAGGTGGCAACAGCTGTGAAAGAATGTTAGCTACGTGGAGGCAAGCTGCAGATGCAGCTCTACTCTATATGCAGCATGAGGTCTAAAGATGGAACTTGTGATTGAGGCTAAGGACTAAAATGGCTGTTTCATTGGGTCTTTTTAATGCTTAATCCCTTTATTCATCCATTTGACACCTAGTTTATTGTCTTTTGACCTTCAGAATACATTTGCACATCAATGTTGTTAATTATCTTTGGTCAGTTCCCATGCATTTAAGGTTCCGGACAACTTGGATAGGCTGACTCTGTGGCTGAGAAAAAGATCTCCAAAGACTGTCATATTTTTTAATCTGTTTTTACTTTATAGGCATAGTTATCAGAAATATCTCCAAGAGAATACTCCAAGTTCAGAGTTGAGAAGAGATGAGAGTTCAGTTTAGAGAACTAATGACTGTGTTTATAGCAAATAAGTTACTACAAGTGATAATCTGTTCTTGAAGCAAGGTAAAGCTAGCACATCTCCAGATTTGAAAGGCTTTAAATGAAGGAAATTTGCTTTTAAACTTAACACAGGTATTTATAATTCCAATGTCCCTGCATCTTTTTTTTAAGCCAATTAAGTTCACATGATAAATGGAGTTTCCATTTACCATACTGTTTAGTTTTGGATGCTATGCTTACTCTATGTACAACAAGGATTTAGCCATGAGTGCTAGTTTATACTCATAATGGAATGAATACAGCGCAAAAAAAAAAAAAAAAATTAAACACAAGTTTAATAGTTCCTATATTTCATCTAGGTCACAGAGACATCATTAGAGATAGAATATTAAAATTGTAAAAACACACACATAAGAATAAGCAGAAGTTAAGCTAGAAGCCTTAAGTCCTATGAGGAGAGATGCCCTTTAGGGGTTCTGTTGACTAGTTTTGGTGGGATGCCTAAGAATTAGTTTCCCAAATCTTAACACAGTTTAATACAACAAAATTTATTTAGATTAATTGCTTTTTTTTTTAAATATGCTGCTGATTCTAAAAAAAGTTTGAGTTTGTACTTGTTGCAGTGAAGCACAGCATTTTTTTTTTTTTTTTTCATTTCATTCTGTGCAAGGTATGCATACCTTTGAATAGAATTAACTGACCACAGCTATGGTTAGCTAGATGATTGACTATTGTTGTAGTGGCAGGTATATTTCTTAGGTTCTCCAAGGCAGATCTCCCAGCTTGACCATAATATGATAAGTTGAAAGAATAAGGAATCTTGTAAATACTTGGAACCGAGAATTGAAGAGGGGGGGGGGGAGTCAATCCTTTAGAGAGTAGATAAGTGCAGTGAACTTAGATAAGGTTGAAATCAGTGCTGAGATTATTTGGTTTCTGAAATGCCTCAGATATGAGGATTAAATGTGGAAATAAATCATATAGTAAACAAGTTTGTGAGAAGTTAGTTGAATATATTTATATGAAATAAAAGAAATTAGCAAAAATGCTAAGCTTGTTCTATACAAGACAGTCTTCAAACCAAAATTAACATTTGATCTGAGAGTTAAGTTAGAAATCTAAGTTGAATGAGGACTAGAGAAACAGATAAGAGATGCTGAGAAAAACTAAGGAAATGGACAGATGGCATTAAAAAAATGTATGAGCATAACTAATTTGAGAATATTGTCACTTTTTTTATAAATGCTACTTTATAATTTTGACCACTTCAAAAAGTTTGCTTATTCTCTAAGTGATAGTATGCTCAGAGTATAGATAAAGCCTTTTGGTCGGAAAGACCTGGTTCAATTCCCATCTCTGACATAAGGAACCTTTATCTGGCCACTTTCAACTAAAGGTGGGTTAGCCAATCTCATATGAAGGTAGAGGGTTTTTCACTTGGAAAATTGAGTTTTCATTCCTCAGAACAGACAAACCAGTCCTGTGAACACACATGGATTGCATCCATAAATGTAGAAGAGATAGGGTCACTCACCACATGTTGTTACTCCCATAGTCAACCATGAGTTACATCATGGTAGCCAACCCCCTAGATAGGAGGTGACACACAAATGAATTAATATGCTCAACTGGGAAAAAGGAATATACCTTTCTATTTGGAAATACCCTGGTCTGTTTTCATAATGTGTTGTTCTAGTCCTAAAGATGCCATAAACATGTAATAACAAAACACTTGGACAGTTTTTTTTTCAATCCCACCCACAAAATGTTGAAATATTATATCATGTTTAGTACTATGAGCAAGCTATGGGCTTGATATTAGTTTGATAACATAAAACTATAACAACTATAATGTTGTTATTATTAAGTATATCATTTTTCATGAAAATAATCAAAACAAAACAGAATGTTCTCTTTGACAGTGTCCCTCCCCTCATCCTCCAGACTTAACACCCTTCTTCCTGTGTTTTTTGCTCAGGCCATTCACACATCTTCTCTCCATTTGCAAAATTCTTTCAGCAAAAAAAAAAAGCTCAATTCTTGTTTACTAGAATATACATTTCCAAGTTCCAAGGAGAAGAGCAGAATATGATAGAAACATTTAAATTACTAAAAGGTTTTTATAATACTGATGCAGGGGAAATATTTCATCTATGTGATAGTGATGAAAAAACAAGAGGTCATCCCTGGAAATTAAGGAAAAGTGTGGTTACCAAGAGTGTAAGAACTAGAATTTTTGCTTTGAGGGGTGGTGAGTGGGTGGAATGCATTGCCTGACTCAGTTGTGAGTTCTTCGTCTGTAAATGAATTCAAGAAAAGGTATGATAGATATTGTTTTGATAGTTTGGGTCTCCTGCAATGAGTCTGCCGACTCCATGGAGATACTCATAATAATAAAGTTGCACATATGTTGATAATTATTAAAAACAACACGTAAGTCCACAGTAATAACTTTAATTAATAAATAAGGTAGATATTTCGTACTAAAAATAATAGTACATCTTCAGTGTTACAAACAGATAGGAATAGAATACAAGTAACGAATATTCGGTGGATCACCTATTAAAATACAATGTTGTCGTGAGCTAGGAAACGAAAGAAATTAATAAATAATTAATATTTTAGATAATTAGTTTTTTAATGATTACATAAAATAAAAGTCTCCCAGATCTTCGAAAGAGAGAGAAAGGCAATCATTTCGATTTAAATTCGGTCGGTGTAAAAAAGCTTCACAACTTTCTTTAAAGAGGCGTTCATATTTGAACCTGCATCTATGAAGTAGAATAGCTTTATCCCACTGGATATTATGGGTAGTGGTAATACTGTGTTGTGCTAGACCAGACTTCTGAGGTTTGCTGTAATCAATATAATATTGATGTTCTGTAATTCTTTTTTCCACAGAACGGCCAGTTTGTCCAAAATAAGAAACATCGCATTCACAAGGAATTTTGTAAACGCCAGCCAAAGACAGAGATGGCAGTTTATCTTTTGTAGAAGTCAATAAGGAAGAAATTTTGTTGATAGGAATATAAGTGGGAATCAATTGGTACTTTTTTAAAATTCTACCTATAGGTTCTGAGATTCCTGGAATGTAGGGGATTGGAACTCTGCAAACTGTTGAAGAAACCTTAGGTATTGGAACATAAGATTCAAATATCTGTTGGATTTGATTAGGGTTGTAATTATTAGATACATTAACTTGTTAATGATGGAAAGTTCTTGTTGTAAGATTTCTGGAGAAGAGCAAACTTTATGTGCCCTATTAATTAGAGATTTAAGAATGCCAAATTTTTGAGATTTTATGAGTATCTTTTTATGAATGTATCTGCCAGTAAATGTGGGCTTTCGAAAGACGCTTGTAGATAAGGTACCAGAAGAAGTTCGAGTAAGCAGGATGTCCAAAAATGATAAAGTACCAGAATTTTCCTTTTCCATGGTGAATTGGATATGAAGATGAAAGCTATTCATCTGTTGTAGAAAGCTTATCTTCAGTATGTGACCAAATGGCAAAAACATCATCAACATAACGATACCAAAGAGATAGTTGAGGGTGAATGGATGAAAACATAGTCTCTTCGAATTGTTTCAAAAAATAGTTAGCCAAAGGTGGAGACGAAGGACTACCCATAGCAGTACCTTCAACTTGTTTGTAGAACTTGTTTTTCCAACTAAAATAACCTGAATGGATAACAAATTCGAAAATTTTTGCGATATCTGGAGGGTAATCTTCATATAATAAATTGACTGTGTCAGCTAATGGAATATTGGTAAACAGAGATACAATGTCAAAACTGACTAACAACTCAGACTCTTTGATTTTTAAATCCTTGATTTTTTCCAGGAAATCTGTTGAAGTTTTTTTATGTAGGATCTTGAATGTCCAGTGAGAGCACTTAAAGAACGAGACAAGACTTTTGCAATTCGGTAAGTAGGAGAATCAATGCAATTCACGATTGGTCGTACTAGATAGCCTTCTTTATGGATTTTCGGGAGACCATATAGACGAGGAGATCTTCCAAAGTAGGTGCATAATTTATCCACATAATTTAGTTGGAAAAACAAGTTCTACAAACAAGTTGAAGGTACTGCCATGGGTAGTCTGTTGTCTCCACCTTTGGCTAACTATTTTTTGAAACAATTCAAAGAGACTATGTTTTCATCCATTCACCCTTAACCATCTCTTTGGTATCGTTATGTCGATGATGTTTTTGCCATTTGGTCACATACTGAAGATGAGCCTTCCACCTTTCTACAACAGATAAATAGCCTTCATCTTCATATCCAATTCACCATGGAAAAGGAAAATTCTGGTACTTTATCATTTTTGGACATCCTGCTTACTCGAACTTCTTCTGGTACCTTATCTACAAGCGTCTTTCGAAAGCCCACATTTACTGGCAGATACATTCATAAAAAGTCTGCTCACCATACATCTCAAAAATTTGGCATTCTTAAATCTCTAATTAATAGGGCACATAAAGTTTGCTCTTCTCCAGAAATCTTACAAGAAGAACTTTCCATCATTAAAAAGTTAATGGTATCTAATAATTACAACCCTAATCAAATCCAACAGATAATTGAATCTTATGTTCCAATACCTAAGGTTTCTTCAACAGTTTGCAGAGTTCCAATCCCCTACATTCCAGGAATCTCAGAACCTATAGGTAGAATTTTATTAATCAATTGGTACTTAAAAAAGTATCAATTGATTTCCACTTATATTCCTATCAACAAAATTTCTTCCTTATTGCCTTCTACAAAAGATAAACTGTCATCTCTGTCTTTGGCTAGCTTTTACAAAATTCCTTGTGAATGTGATGTTTCTTATTTTGGACAAACTGGCCGTTCTGTGGAAAAAAGAATTAAAGAACATCAATATTATATTGATTACAACAAACCTCAGAAGTCTGGTCTAGCACAACACAGTATTACCACTACCCATAATATCCAGTGGGATAAAGCTATTCTACTTCATAGATGCAGGTTCAAATATGAACGCCTCTTTAAAGAAAGTTGTGAAGCTTTTTTACACCGACCGAATTTAAATCGAAATGATTGCCTCTCTCTCTCTCTCTCTCTCTTTCGAAGATCTGGGAGACTTTTATTTTATGTAATCATTAAAAAACTAATTATCTAAAATATTAATTATTTATTAATTCTTTCATTTCCTAGCTCACGACAACATTGTATTTTAATAGGTGATCCACCGAATATTCGTTACTTGTATTCTATTCCTATCTGTTTGTAACACTGAAGATGTACTATTATTTTTAGTATGAAATATCTACCTTATTTATTAATTCAAGTTATTACTATGGACTTACGTGTTGTTTTTAATAATTATACTATGCCACAGGTCCCTCTAAAAATAACATATGTTGATATATTTGCAACTTGAAACATCCCCTCTTCACCGCCATAGGAACATGACACCTTTAGTCATCTTCCTAAGTAATCCAAATGCATTCAGTTCACACTTGAGATTGAGCCAAACAACCTCAAATATGAATTTGATAGTAAGTTACAAAAAAAAAGGACTGTATAATGTAATGAAATAATGATTATGTTGAACTATTATGGTATCTTTGTTCTCTGTCTCTTTTTTTTTTTATGTGACTCTCACCCACAAAGGTTGTAAACCTACAGTACTTTAGGTCTATGAGAGGGCTAAAGTTTTTATACTTTTTTGATTATATTTTTTATATATGTATTTTTTTTTACAAAAAAATAAATGTGTCATTTATAAATATTAAACAGTTCTTATTTGTGAAAGTATTAATACTTATTTAATTAACAGGTACCATCATAGAAACAACAGCCCTGGCAGAGTTTGCTTCTTTGGGATCTTTCTGTGAATTTGATCTGTTTGGTATTGAAGTATCACATTATCAGTTAAATGATAATGTTGATATGCCCAGTGATGCTCAACGTATTGATCGCTTGAAATATTTAGTTGACCAAGGTTTTCAGGACAAGCTTGTTATTTCTCATGATGTGCATACAAAACATAGGCTGGTTAGTATCAATGGTTTAAAATTTCTCGTTCTGCCATAATAGCTATATTTTGGATCATAACTAAATATTATTTAGAACTCAGTTATATTAAATGTGCATGCAAATAATGAAAATAAAGAATAATATAGTATTTTGTATATCTTGAGAGACCATTTTTGTTTGTTATATGTTTCTCTCACTTGATCAGCATTTGTAAACGCAGAGTTGGAAATGAATTCCACCAGGCAGATATGAATATTTTGGGAAAATTTGGAGAAAGGGCAAAGCTAATAATAATAATGGTAAGTATCTGCCATATTTCTGCTTAGGACATGGATTAGTCATTGTCAAACTATGTTACAACATAAAGATGTACACAAGTTCACGTCAAGAGAAGACACAAGAAATAAGAAAAGCCTCACTGACTATGATTGTTGATAGTAATATCTTCATGCTAGTTATGGATGCAAGAGTGTATGGAGGATTTGAAATTGGAAGTGACCATCACTTCGTGATAAGTAGGAGAAAAATGAATATCACATTGAAAAGAAAAGTATGTAAGAAAGTTTTAAAAAGAATTTAAGTTGAGCAGCTTTTACAGCAAAACTGTAAAGTCAACTATACAAACATTATTCAAGAAAAAATGAAACAGTTTGAAAACAAGAACCAAACCTTCAAGTCTCAATGGCAAAACTCTGGAAAAAAAACATCGATTGATTCAGCTAGGGAGGTGTGTGTGTGGACAAAAGATGTTAAAAAAGTAGTCCTGGACAAAGAGACAGCATACAAAGTTTCTAGAAAATAAGTCAGCAGATTTCCCTAAAAGAATTATTATTATTATTATTATTTTTGGGCTACTCTTGCCCAGCTTCCATAGGTGTCCCCTAGTTCTCCCACCACCAGTCCTGATCTCAAAAATATCCTCTGAATTAATCTTATAGAATCCTTTTAGCAATTTGAATGTCTCAATCATATCTCCCCTTTTCCGCCTATCAACCAGTTTCTGCAACCCACAAATCTTCAACCTGTTCTCATATGGTTCATTCCATAGACCTGCTATCATCTTAGTCACTCACCTCTGGATCCTCTCCACCTCCTCCCTATCAAGAAGGAACTTAGGTGACCAAATCTGGGATAGGGAGATGAGGTCTTATCAAGGCTCGGCAGAGGTACAATAACTTGCTTGTGTCTGCTCGTTAAGGTATTTTTCAACAACCAAGTGAGTTGATGAGCTGATTTAGCTACTTTTGCAATGTGCCATCTAAACTTCATAAACTTCATCTCCCTATCCACCAACACTCCCAAGTCCCTGGCCTTATCAATCTCTTGGAGTACAGTTCCACTCATGTGGTATACTGCTGCTAATCTTTTCACCCCAAAATGCATAACCTTACGTTTTGTCACATTAAATTGACATCCATTCTCCTTAGCCCAGAACTCCAATCTATCTAAGTCATTCTGCAAGACTTTGACATCTGCATTCACTATTGCCCTCCCCAACTTTGCATCATCAGTGAACAAATGACCTGTTCCACTTAGATCCTTCCCTATATCGTTAATGAACAGATTAAACATCAGTGGTCCAAGAACAGAACCCTGTGGCACCCCACTAGTCACAGGCCGTCTTTTGGACTCCACTCCTGAATAAACCACTCTTTGATATCTCTCCATCAACCACCCACCTATCCATCTCACCAACCCTATATCCATTCCCATATGTTGTAGTTTACGGATTAGAATTCAATGTGGTATCCTGTCAAACGCCTTTGCCAGGTCCAGCAGTATCACTGTAAACCCATTTCCCTTATCCAGTTCAGCCGTCACCTTGTTATAAAACTTGAGCAAGTTACTCAGGCATGATCTACCCTTTACAAAGCCATGCTGTCCCCTGTACAGTATCTCATTTTCATCAATCCATTCCGGTATTTTTCTCTTGACAACAAATCCTGATATGCTGATCGGTCGGTAATTTGCAATCATAGTCTTGGATCCTCCTTTATGCAGTGAAACTATTTTCCCCTCTTTCCACACCTTTGGGACTAAACCAGACCTGAGACTCAGATTAAACAACACGGTCAAGGGCACTGATAATTCCTTAGCCGCTTCACGCAAGACCCATGCCGGTATACTATCCAATCCCACAGACGTATTCACATTAAGGTTCTGTAATAGACTATTCACCTCCACTTCATTCATCACAATTCCCATATAAACTAATGGCTCCTTCATTTTTTCAATGTCACCACCTGGATGATATACTTTTGCAAAGTGCATGCTCAGTAACTCTACTATATCGACTGGTTCAGTGACCTCCTTACCATCGTCATTCCTTAAAATCATTTTGCCATGTAGTTTTTTCTTGCTTGCAGCATATTGAAAGAACTGTTTGGGATTCTCTTTTGCTTGCATAGCTAGTTTCCTTTCATAATCGGCTTTTGCTGTTTTTACCACACTGGTTACCCTTCTGGCCTGCACTTTATACCGTTCGTGTGCCTGCAGGTCACCCCTTTCTTTAAATTCCCTCAACAATTGTTTCTTTTTTTGCAGCTCAAGCTTAATGATGTTATTCATCCATTTAACTCCTACTTGTTTTACTATTCGGACCCTAGGTATACAATCAGCCATAACCTCCTGTAAATGCTCCTTGACCACTTCCCATGCTCTATCGACGTCCAGCCCTTGCAGTTGTACATGCCATGGCACTAATCCAAGGAATCTCCTAAGCTTGTCATACTTGCCAGCACGGTAATTCCACATATACCCTGTCTTAATCAAAAATTCCACACCTTTAGCTACCTCCCAGGTCAAGACCTTATGATCACTCTCACCAATAGGTGGCAACATGGTCATATTCATTACAGTCAAATTATAAGATGCTATTACCAGGTCAAGCACTCTCACACCCCTAGTATTTTCAATTACATGCTGTCTCAGATAGTTATCCCTTAATAATTGAATAAAATCCATTTCCTTCCTCACATGTGTCCTCTCCTCCTTCCAATCAATGTTACCATAATTAAAATCCCCCATAATAATTACCCTCCTTCCACTCATTTCATCAATTTGTTTATGCATACTATCTCCACCATCTATTCCATCACCTGGTCTATAGCAGCACCCAACTGTATATTTTATTCTGCCAGTCTCAATCTCACACCAAATAGCCTCAAACGAGCTCCTTTCACTATCCTGCAATACAACTTCAATTCTCCTTGGCTGCAGTTCATCAGCTATCATCAATAACAACCCTCTCCCCATTTTATTCTCTCTGTCCCTCCTAAACACACTATAACCTACACATTCTATCCCACTAACTATATCATCTTCCGTCAGCCATGTTTCACTAATGCCAATAACCTGTGACCAGGAAGAGCCAATCAAGGCCAAAAATTCTTCCTTCTTGTTCCTAATACTCCTGGCATTAGTATACATGAAATGCAGTGATCCCTTTGTCCCACCCCTATCTTGATGCGTTATTCTAAATGTCCCATTCCCATTTTTTGTCCTTAGTGCTGGCTCAGGTACATTATATACATTTTTACACTCAACTGTCTCATTGATGTCTGCATATCCACTCCCCCCCCCCCATCCTTGGTAGTTCTAGTTTCCCTGGTTCTGCACATCCATTTTCACTTCGTTCAGCAACACTTTTTCCAGTCTTCGCACACCACGTTCCATTCAAATGCAGGCCATCCATCTTGTATAAGTCCTTTCGCCCATCAAACTCATTCCACACCATACCGTCTGCATAACCTGCGCATAATGTCATTTGTGATTATGGCCGTCCTTCTAAACTCCTCTCTGTCGTACCGCAGCAACAGACTCACCATTCTAACTCTGTCACTCTTTTCTTTCGCGCTACCTTTAGCAATACTTTCAAGTCCTCTCTCATAAAAAATTTATCACCTTTCAATTCATTCGTACCTGCCACAATTATTAATTCTTTCACCCTCTGTTTTTGCACTCTAATACTCTCACTTACATCCTTAAATTTCGCACCCGGTAAGTACGATTTAGTTACACTCCCATCTATCACTCCTCTTAATAACGAGTCACCATACAACACTCTTTCCTTCATTTCAGAAGCTCGCCCACTCTTACGCTGGTTATTTACGTTAGCCGAATCACTCTGGAAAGAGTTTTGCAGGTGCTCTAATTGCCGCTGCGCATTTTGTATCACTGGTAAAATGTAAGAGAGCTAAACTATGTGTAAAAATAGCTAAACAAAACTCATGGGAAGACTTTGGTAAGAATATTATTATTATTATTGCATAGCCACCTCCATGGAGTCATAAGACTCATCTTGGGAGACTCAAACTATCAACACAATATCTATCATATTGTGTTGATAGTTTAACAGACAAAGCACTCACAACTACACAGTCTCCTCTTTCCATCCTGTTTACTAGGTTCCTTAGTTGTCTTCTCTCATACTTTGGACACACAGGATGTCTGGTGGAGAAACGATAAAGATTCTCTTCTACTCTTCCTCCCCCCCCTCCTCTTATTAAAAAAAAAAAAAGTCTGGTCTAGCACAGTACAAGATGACACAGACTACATAATCTTCTGGTCAGAGACCTGTCTTTTACATATATGCCATTTTAAATCTGAGCACTTATTCAAAGAGTTCTACTACATACTAGGGTCACTTGCATTGGCTAACGCTAGTGTCACCGATACTTTATAGTTTTTACTATATTCGGCAAGAAACTCTCTGATTCCTATCTTTGAGTTTCTTATTCAGTTTTAAAACTATGTGGGATTTAATATCCCCTTAATTTAAGTAACTGGAATGGTTATGTTTCATTACCAAAAATTTGGGAAAGTCTGATCCTTAATTTTTCTTTTCTTTCAATAGCATATATGTATCAGTGTTATATCTACTGTACTACTTCAATATGACTTATCTCTTTTGAAATCCATTGTTATCATCAGGGGCGGCTCGTGCATAGGCGCTGTGGAACTGCAGCATCCCCAATTTTTTTCGATATATAAATATATTTATTAATTTATTTATATTTGCTTATAAATTTAATTGTATCATCAACAATCCTATACAGTTCTCTTATTTTGTATAAAAAATAATAAATGTTCATAGTGCTTATCGTGTTTACTCCATTTCTTTAAATATTTGGACATTGCAATTAAAGGATTTAATTGTAATGTCTAAAAATTGTAAATCCATTCCTTTAATTACAATTAAAGGAATGGATTTACAATTTTTAAGTAATTTTGAATTATACCAAACTGTATAATTTTATCGATAATAAACAATATTTTTTCATGTTTAATTTTTTTTTAAATTTTGACCATAATTTTGATATTTTATCAAAACACGTATACACTGTACTTACAGTGTTGCATGTATATTTCGAAAGTTGCAGTACCCCCCCCCCACAATTTCAAGCCACGAGCCGCCACTGGTTATTATTCTACCTTTGTGTGAACTGTTAGTTACACTGAAGATAAGTTTTGAATTAAAATATTTGGTTATATACCTTAGTCATACACTTGAGGGCACATATCAGGAATCTGATAATTATGATGACATTAATAAGAAACTTTCTTGTGCCTACGTGAAAAAACAATATATATTGTTTTTTCCATATTCCTTAGTGCCTCTCAGAACTTGTTTTCAACTGAAGGTGAGTTAGCTAGTCTCATATGGAGGTAGCCCAGTTTTCACCTGGAAACTTGAGGTTTCATTGCAGAAGACAGACAAATTACTCAAAGAATGCCTGTAATTAACAGACATAGCAGACTATGTAGTTAGGCTTGATATACATGAGTTTCAAATCAGCAGTTAGAATCAAAGTTTAAATTAGATGTAAGGTAGAATTGTAAGATACCTAGTCTATTATTTACAATCTACATGGATCATATCATTATGGAAAGTGATTGTAAACTTGATATTCAATTATCATACTGAACAGAAACATCTATGCATTTTCAGCAGTCAATCTATAAAACAGGTTACACATTTTAGCTATTTAGGGAAAGTTCCTAATGAAAGGGAAAATTAATTACAGAAGTAAATAACAATAAGGAAGGTAGTATGTTCAGAAATGAATTGAATCAATTAATGTTGCTCAATTAATTAACTAAAACACCAAGTTTGCAGTTATATAAGACAGTATTCAAACTAATTTTAACTTATGAATATGAGAGCTGGGTTTGAAATAAAACAGTTTATCTACTCTGGAGACGATAGATATGAGATTCTTAGGCATATAATTAGAGGGTGACCAGATAGCATAATCATATTAAAAGTGAAGTTATAAGAAAGAACACAAGAATGTGTCAGCACAGCTAATGCAAGAAGTATGGTCACTTGAACAGAATATGAGTAGAAGGATTAGCAAAAAAAATTAAATTTAAAACAAAAATGACAAGAAAAAGATCCAGAGGAAGACTAATGTTGGATTCTGATTATACGGAGATTGGAGTAATTATTATTTTCTTCAGAATCCAACATGATCTCCCATCACTTAGGCTAGACTTGTAAATATTATTTAATGTAAACAACTTATTTCCAATCTAATATTCATATAACTACCTTAATTTTGTCTAATATTTAATTATTTAATCAAGATATATGTATTAAATATTATTAAGCTATTTTAATTATTACTATGTTAATATTATAAGAGTTTGTATTTGATAATTTAACTGCGCATTATTGAAATGTAAATATTCTCTATTTATTCCTGTTTGTAGAAATTTAACGTTATATAATAGCTCAATTTTATTATGTTTCGTTTTGTTGTCATGGAAACGTATGTGAGCGAGCGAGCACGTTTTTGGAACACCACGTGAGAAGGTTTATTGAAAAGAGTTTTAGAAAGAAATCACATGAACAATCAAGGTGGGAAAAACGGATATAAAAAGCAAGGAACGCTGGAAAAGAGAGAGCATTAGAGATTTATAAGAGAGAGAGTAGCATTAGGTTGGAATCGGGGCATTCGGAAATCATCACAGTATGTTAATAGCGAGTCGGCAAGTCACTCAAGCAGCTAAATAAGGTCTGCTAGTTGAGAAGCGGTTAGCTAATAAGTTGTAGAATAACAATTATAGCTACGGAAGACAGCTGAGTGACTACTAAATAGACTAGCGATATTTGAGTTGAGATTTAATTTCAGGACCGATCTTTCAAGGACACACGGAATCTTTAAGCATAGCACGGAGTAACGAGAGAATAGTAGAGGTTGTTAAAGTTGAAGTTTACCATTAGTTGTGTTTAGAATTATATGTCTAAAGAATTAATTGAATGCCGGAAGTATGAACAACTGTGCATATAAAATCTCAAGTTAAGGAATTATTGTGTGTTGCCTTATTTCATGAGTGATCAGTAGTACTTTGTGCAACAACATTTGTTTATGTGTATTGTGACCAATAATTAATTCAGTTATTGCTTAGAAGAATTATTTTAATGAGTGCGTTTTAATGTTTAAGGTGTTTACGTATAAGTAGATGAAGGAAAAAGATTATCGGTAAGATTATTCCAACCATTAATATTTCTGTACAGAGAAGTGTGCGAGTTTCATCTTAGAATTCCCTGCTACTAACAGTAACTATTGTGGAGAATTAGCCGAAATGTAAAATTAAAAGTGTTTGTTTGTGAAGAGGTGTGTTACTGCGATTTTATTGTATTTGGAATTTTAGGAACTGTGAGAAGACTGTAAAGTAGAGATAGCAGAATTACCATTGTCTGAGTTTGCATGACTGTATTGCCAGGAAGGCTGAAGTGTTTCTAATAACTTAATTAGTGATTTGAAGTTAAGTGTAAAATTTGTGATTTTAAAAGTAAATGTTTGTTTTTGTTAATCAAAAGTTGTATTTTGCCTAAATCTCTTTTACTGCACCATTCATAAAATATTCGAACCAAAGCGAGTAAATTAAGTAAGTCAAATATACTCGGCCAGTATATATTTTAAGGAGAGATAGTTGAAGGTTGATTTTTCTTCAATTCTTGAACTAATTCAGATATAGAGTGGCACAGTCTTTAAATATAAATTTTCTCTATATTTGAATTAGAAACCAACTAGCAACTATTTTTGGGTTAAGAACATCGTAGTAAATAACATGTCGGATCCAGAGTGTAGATTAAGACAAAGTAGGATCTAACACATGATGCAGCTATTACTGTTTTTGAGAGAAATAACAGATCAATTTGAAAAAAGAAAAAAAAATAGTCATCAAATGCTGTGTTAGACTGTATTAAAATCAGTACCATATGAGAGTATGTACTAGAAAATTATGATGTACTTGGAGAATTTTTTTTGGGGGGGGGATTTCAATTTTTATTGTTGTGTCTAGTTTCTAAATGCATAAATATTTAGGGTCAATTAATTTTAAATTTTATCGAATTTATTGCTTAAATCTCAATATTTTTCATTTTACTTCTAGATGAAATACGGAGGTCATGGTTTGTCACATATTCTGGTGAATGTAGTTCCCAAGATGAGAGCAAAAGGATTCAGCCAGGATGTCATAAATAAAATTCTCATTCATAATCCCAGAGAATGGTTAACATTTAAGTGATAAAAATTAAATTTCAGTTGAAAGAAAGAATAACAATAACATTTAAGCATATATGAAATATTTTTCTAGCGTTTTCATTAATACAAAATTTTATCAGTGCATAAAGTTATGGATGGAAATTTATATATTAAAAAAAGAACCAAATAAATAAAAATAATCAAAATATGTAAATAATTCATTTATGTGTAACGAGAATGAACATCTTGGAACTGCAACTGTATTCATAACATTGAGTGAAAGACTGCAATGTTATAAAAAATAAGAATTAACTGAATACAGTTAAATTTTTATTAAAGCAGACTCAAAGAAAACATAATAATTGGCTATAGTGAATTCCCTTTAGCATTCATAGCACTGTGGATCTATAGGACTCTCAGGAATTTGTTATGGTGCATCTGTACACGCTTGATGCAATTCTATCAGATGTAGTAATTTAGTTTTGTGTTCATACTGAGCATTAAGGGAAAATTACAAAGTTCATATCAGATTGGTGAATGACTAAAATTAATTCATTTTAAATTTCAGGAAACGATTAACACAAGACCAAATTTAAAATAATATATATAATATTCATCCAAGTTGTTCCTATAATAATAGGTGTTTTAGGCACCTATTATTATGGGGATTAGTGGAATATAACCAGCCTTTTACTTTGAAGGCTAAGGAAGCAAATCAAGCTTGGATGAATTTGTAGTATTAACTCGGAATTGGGATATGTTCATATTTGTATATACTGACTATAACCGAGACTAGAATAATAATTAAATTTATTCAAAACGCAACATGTTTCATCGGATAGTCCGACTTCTTCAGGTGTGGGAACATAGAAAGCAAATAGACACTATAAGAAACATTGTATCTATAAAAACGACTACTATAAAATTAAGTTAGCTTTGAACTGGCTACAATCCGTGTTGAAGTTCTATTGTTAGGCAGCTGTGTGCGTATGATTTCACGAGCGTGCCAATATCAGATAGCAGAGCTGAAAGAGTCTGGTAGTTTATAGCTAAGGTTATTATTTATGTGATGAGGGTCCATAACAATTTCCTTAGACTCGACTATGCGACGCTCCATCTCGTCACGGCATATATGAAGGTTTGAAGTTGTTGTCCAGTTTATCTCATGTTGACAGCCTTCATCGTTTGTGTTTACTGAAAACAGTACATGGCTTGACAGGGCACTTGCTCTAGTTCTTTTGTAGGCAATGTCCCTCTGGTGTGTTCTTCCAGACGTAGGAGGATAGATTTTTCAGTTTGGCCATAGTATTGCTTCCTGCAGTCACACGTGATTTTGTATACTCCTGGGAATTGTAGATGGTTGTGAGCTTGTTTGTATTTGCTTAAAATCGATCTTGGTTTAGGAAGAGTAGAGAAACAGGATTTTATGTTGAACTTTCATAAAATTCTTCTTAGTTTCGTGGAGAATGAGCTGATGTATGGTAAGGAGATATAACCTTTGGGGTTGTCTTGTGTTTCTGAGTTGTTTTGATGGCGGTGTTATAGATGCTTATTAATAGTTTTCGATAAAAAATAGTTCATTTTTTAGCTCTTCATCATCTGACAATATAGATCTGGCAAGATGTGCTAGGGTTGAGATGATACCCACTTTCTGTGCAGGATAGTGTTATTAATGGTTTATACTCTAATCGTTTAGATTAACTTCTATTGTTTTATATCTTTCTCTTATCCTATCATCTGTGCCATTTGTTATAATGTTTCCTTATATCCTATCCTTGTTCTTATAGCAAGCTCACCACTAATCTTTACTTAATTTTCCTTTCTCTCTCACACATGTACATAACTCTTTTGTCCCTTATCAAACTAATATATTTCTTAGGATCTCTGCAGTCTTATTGGCCTCTCTATGCTCTAAACGTCAATTTATCACACAACAATCTGATGTAGTTCGCCCTATAAGTATTAACACATTTATTTCTTTTGCTGCGCCAGCTAATACCTAGGATAGAAAGGATTCTTGCTCAGGGTGATCCCTTCAGAGAGATAATGATAACTTGATCAAGATTAACCTTATTCCTCTGCTTGCTTATTTCTTTCTCACAGTTGTGGCTCGCTTAATATATTTATTCTCATGGGTTTATCCCGCTTAGTTCGTTAATGATTTTATGAGTGGTAGTTTTGAATTCATATAACATAAGCAGATCAGGCAAGTACATGAATGAAACAATTTAATGAGCTTCAAGGTGATACACAATAATACAATACAATTTAAGCAGGTTAATATGGTAGCACTCAATTTAGTTCAAAGGCTCTAATTAATTTGTACTAATCACACAGACTAAATTACAAATAACACTAATACAATCATAAAGTATAAAATTCATAGGTCATCATCATGCCATTCTGATACATGTGGCCATCAGTTAACACAATAGCACAATTTACACATTAAGTTTAACATAATCAGATATCTACTCAGCCTCGTGGGCTAACAAATCTTAACACTTAACAAATCTTATAGGCTACTCTTACAGTCCCTTAAGTTCAGTCCAATACAAATGTCCTCACAAGGAATTCACACTCTTCTATAACTGGAATTAGTATTTTAAAAGTCTACATTACCATGTCTGTCCTTGAATTCTTAAAGCTTGTTCCTGCCTTGTCTGGTCATCAAGGCCTTCAATATAGTCGCTTTAGAGGATATCTTCCGTAGATCTGTGTGAGTGGAATCTCCGCGAGAAACTGGGGTGTTGGCAAGGTGACGTCGCCTTGATTGGAACGCCATCAATTTGGTTTGTCCATCGCACGACGTCGCTCAGTTATCCAGTGCACAGATATAGCTTGGCCCAATACCAACGCTATGACAAATGATCCAAATGCCTTCCGCGATAAGCCAGGAACTTCCCCCGACGACGACGAGCTCGACTGCTCTCCGAGAGATCAGGAACCAAGAATCCAGGAAAAAGATTCCGAATCGTGCTTGCAAGGCCTTTTTGTTTAACTCTTTCCTCTCGGCAAATCTCGAACTTCGCGATTCGCGCCAACGCGGTCACCTTAGTTCCCTCTATTTTTTTTCACATGTGTGTCTGCCTTCCTTTCTTGGAAGACGCTTAGGTTTCCTTTTCAATACTTCTCTCCCTCCCTTCTTTTCCATAATACAGAATGGCAAAAGTGACCCTTGAACCCTGACTCATAGGCCTAGCTAATTTAGTACTAGAGACTGGCTTTATCAGATGGATTTGCCAGCTTACATGGATCACACATAAAATATAAAAGCTTATTATACAAATTCATGAAATTCCTAAATTTTAAGTGTTTTGTACTTGTAAACAGCTTACACTTATCCTATTGCCAACGTTCCATATTCTCTGCCTTAGTTGTATTTAAGGTTGTGACCTGAATATTTTATAATAAACATTTCATAGCTTATTCAGGACACAACAATAGTGATGTGAGGACACATGCAGGTATCTATCTGTGTGAGTAGATTTTCTAACGATTGAGATTTTAATAGAATCAGATGTCTTAGTAAGTCTTACGTCCAGGAAGGAAAGAGATCAATTTTCTTTAACCTCCATTGTTAATTTGATATCTTGGTGGAAGTTATTTAAATGATTAAAAAAAGACTGAAGGTTATCGATGCCTTGTTCCCATAAGTTTCTGGCTTCATCTTTAAAAGGTTTTACAGGAAATTCTTCTTCATATATAAAAAACTCAACAGATTTCGTCTCGAAAATTTAAAACTCCAGCCTTCAGATATCATGGTGAGCTTTAACGTGGTTCTCAAGAGGTTCTCGATATTTTAAAGAACAAGATTTCAAAAAAGATGTTTTCCTTGCTATCACATTGCGTTCATTCCGGCTACTTTCAATATGAGAAAAAAAGTTTACAAACAAAATAAGGGATTGGCAATGGACAGCTCCCTGTCTCCTATTTTAGCTAACATCTTTTTTGAAGATTTCGAACAAAAGGCAATCTCCTCAGCTACTCTCAAACCAAAAATTTGGCTAAGATTTGTAGATGACATATTTCTTATCTGGGAACGTGGCACCGATAACCTTCAGTCTTTTTAAAATCATTTAAACAACTTCCACCAAGATATCAAATTAACAATGAAGGTTGAAGAAAATGGATCTCTTCCCTTCCTGGACGTAAGACTTACTAAGACATCTGATTCTATTAAAATCTCAATCTTTAGAAAATCTACTCACACAGATAGATACCTGCATGTGTCCTCACATCACTATCCTGCACAGAAAGTGGATATCATCTCAACCCTAGCACATCATGCCAGATCTATACTGTCAGATGATGAAGAGCTAAAAAATGAACTACAACATCTGCAAAGAACCTTAACAAGTAATGGCTACTCGTCGAAAACTATTAATAAGCATCTATACCACTGCCATCAAAACAACTCAGAAACACAAGACAACCCCAAAGGTTATATCTCCTTACCATACATCAGCTCGCTCTACACGAAACTAAGAAGAATTTTATGAAAGTTCAACATAAAAACCTGTTTCTCTACTCTTCCTAAACTAAGATCGATTTTAAGCAAATACAAACAAGCTCACAACCATCTACAATTCCCAGGAGTATACAAAATCACGTGCGACTGCGGGAAGCAATACTATGGCCAAACTGAAAAATCCATCCTCCTACATCTGGAAGAACACCAGAGGGACATTGCCTACAAAAGAACTAGAGCAAGTGCCCTGTCAAGCCATGTGCTGTTTTCAGTAAACACAAACGATGAAGGCTGTCAACATGAGATAAACTGGACAACAACTTTAAACCTTCATATATGCCGTAACGAGATGGAGCGCCGCATAGTCGAGTCTAAGGAAATTGTTATGGACCCTCATCACATAAATAATAACATTAGCTATAAACTACCAGACTCTTTCAGCTCTGCTATCCAATATTGGCACACTCGTGAAATCAGACGCACACAGCTGCCTAACAATAGAACTTCAACACGGGCTGTAGCTACAGTTCAAAACTAATTGAATTTTATAGTAGTCATTTTTATAGTGATACAATGTTTCTTGTAGTGTCTATTTGCTCTCTATGTTCCCATGCCTGAAGAAGTCGGACAATTCGATGAAACATGTTGCGTTTTGAATAAATTTAATTATTATTCTAGACTCGGTTATAGTCAGTATATACAAATATGAATATATATATATATATATATATATATATATATATATAGTGCAATGACTTTAAAATTAATTCCTATTAAAATTCAAAAAACGATTGACTCAAGACCAAATATATAAGTGTGTGTAATAAAACTATTTTGGATCTAAGGCTTTCTGATTACTAAAATTACTATCTTTTGATATCTCTTTTTCATAATTAGAGAAGATTAATCATTCATACTGAGCTGTTTCACAAATTAATAAATATTGTTAACATATCTACCAGATTGAGTATTTTATTTACAGCAAAATTGTATCAAGAATAAGTGTTGTTCAGACTGAGTTATTTAATAGGCCTTTTCTCAAAATGTAAATTTTTGTTATAAGACTGCAGTAATTCTTCATCTAGCATATATATTTTCTTCCACACACTAATCATATGAACACTGTCATATCAAGTAATCCTAGATCAGTGAAAATAGTTTCTCTTGATATCTCTACAAATAGGACTCTTCATTTGTGCTGCTTTAATCAAACTGTTTCACTGGTTTCTGAATAATAATTCATTTATCACATCACTCCTGTCCTTCAGATAAAAAAACAACTTTTCTTTCAGTGTTTTTATTTTTTGAATGTTGAAATAAATGCATGTCGAGTTTCTCCTTTCTGGTACTTAATTGCACTATTTATCTGTCAGCCATAGGATTCATGTTTGTTTAAGAATTCATTCTGAAAATGAATACTTAAGCAAACATGAGGCTATGGAAGTCATCATCAAATTCCTGACATGTATACTCAAGAGGTGTACATGTCAAGAGGTATGATAGTACTACATGAAAAATTTACATCATTACTAACTTCCTATCTACAATTTTCCTCCAAATCAGTCTATTACTTGTCAAGACTCCAATATTATCAGATCTTATATTTCTATCATCTAAGGCACATTGTACCGTATCAATCCACCTATTTCTTGGTCTTCCTCTGGGTTGTTTTCCTGCCAACCTGGCAGAGAACACTTGTTTTGCTAATCTTTCCTCGCCCATTCTGTTTAAGTGACCATACCACCTGAGATTAGTTCTGCTAACACATTTCTGGATGCCGACAATGTCAAGTTCTTTCCTAATATCCTCGTTTTTAATATGACATTGCCATCGATGCCATCTGGTCACGCCTCTAATCTTCCTCAGGACTCTGATATCTGCGGTCTCTAGACTTTGGTCAAGTGTTTTACTTCTGGCCCAGCTCTCAGATCCATAAGTTAAAACTGGTTTGAACACTGTCTTGTATACAGCTAATTTAGTGTTCCAACTAATTTCTCTTATTCCATATGAATTTATTCAATTGACTTCCTACCATACCAGCTTTGTTGATTCTGTTATCTATTTCCATATTTAATTTACCATCTTCAGTAAAAATCGTGCCTAAGTAGCTGAAATGTTTTACTTGTTCCACAGGTTCCCCATTCACAACACAGTTGACATTTTCGGCAATTCTACCTATTTTCATTGTCTTTGTCTTTTTAATGCTAACCTTCATACCATATCTATTACAATAGTTATTCAATTTAGTCAGGGAATCTTGCAAACTTGTAGCAGATTTATTCAGAAGTATAACATCGTCCGCATAAAGCAAAAAGCTGACATTAACATCTCCAATTCTGATATCATGTTTAATACCACTTGCCTCCATAATTCATAATGTGATTCATATAGATAATGATTAACAGAGGGAATAATGTGCATCCCTGTCTCACACCAGATTTAACATTAAACCATCTTCCTGTACATCCCTCAATTCTAACTGCTGACTTACAACTCAAATACAGATAAGTACTGCTTGATATAATGCCCCGTTGACACCATATAATTGTAGCGTATTGAATAGCTTCTCTCTTGGCACCTTGTCATATGCCTTTTCCAGATCGACAAAACTTAAATACAGATCTTTGTTATATTCACATACTTTCTCACAGCTTCCACAATTCTTTTCAACCATTTCTCAAGTATACTAGCATAGATCTTGCCAGGAACACTCAGTAGGGAAATACCTCTGTAATTCTCACATTCAGTTTTATTTCCCTTTTTATATATGGGCACTATTAAAGCTCTACTCCAATCTTTGGGAATTCGCCCCTCTGTCCAGCCTTTCTGAACTATGCAGTGCAGCCACTGTAAGACTTTTATACCACCATACTTCAGCATTTCTGGTCGAATATCATCTACTCCTGCTGCCTTTCCACATTTCAAGCCTTTGATGGCTTTTTCTACTTAAAGTATGGATATGTATTCCTGACTGTATGCCTGTTGAGTGTTTTTCACCACTGTGCTATCACTGTTTGTTTCATTTAGCAGTTTTTCAAAGTAATTACTCCCTACTTTAAGGATATCTTTTTCTCCCATTTTCATGTCACCTTTATAATCTCTAACTCCTTTTACTGCACTCTTTCCTCCATTTCTAAGCTCTTCTTCTATAACATCCAGAATATCTTACCACCTTCTTGATATTTATTTTCTATGTTCTTGCCAAAGGCCTCCCATGACTTTTGTTTACTAGTTTTACACAGTGTTTCGCTTTCTTACATTTATCTCTGTATTCTCTAAGAGGAAAAGCTGACTTATTTGTCAGGAACCTTTGATATGATTTCCTCTTTTCCTTCACTGCCTTTTTAACTTTCTGTGTCCAGCATGGAGTTCTGATTTTTCTATCCTTGCAGAACAACCTCACCACATGCCTCTCTGGCTGAATCAATCAGGGTTTTCTTCAAGGCTTGATACTGAATCTCCAAGGTTTGGTTCCTGTTCTCAAACTCTTTCGTTTTTTCTTGAATAATATTTGTGTATGTTAGTCTACAATTCACATCTGAGAGCTGCTCAACTTTTATTCGCTTTAAAACTTTCTTATATGTTATTCTTTTCAATATGAAATTCAATTTTATCCTGCTCAAGACTAAACTGTGATCACTTCCAATTTCAAATCCTCTGTACACTCTGGTGTCCTGCACCAGGGAGAAAACATCACTATCAACGAGACTTTTCTTATTCCTTGCCTCTTCTTTCCATGTGAATTTGTGCACATTTTTATGCTGGAACATTGTGTTAGTAATAACCAGTCCATGTCCTGAGCAGAAATCCAACAGGTATTTGCCATTATTATTAGCTTTGCTCTTTTCTCCAAATTTTCCCAAAATATTTTTGTATGTCTGACAATCATTTCCTACTCTGCTATTCAGATCCCCAACCAGGACCAACTTTTCCTTTTTCATTGCATCAGTTGCTTTTTCTAAAGCATCAAAAAATTCCTCCACTTCTACCTTAGTAGAACCTTCTGTTGGACCATAGGCACAAATAAGTCTCATTGTCCAGTTCCCCATTCTCATATTTGTCCACATCACTCTACTTGAGACTGCCTGCCATTCAAGAAGATTAGTCTTGTATTTTGTGTTGAATACTATGGCTAATCCTTCTTTTCCTTGATTGTCATTGCCTGAATATAACATTTTGTATTTATTGTTCAGAAAGATCTCACCAGTTTTTGTCTTTCTTGTTTCAGTCACCCCTATTATGTCGATCTGGTACTTATCTAATTCCTCAGCTAGCTCCATTTCTTTGCCATTCGGGCTTCTTATGTTGATAGTACCGATCTTTAACTCTGGTGATGGTTTGTTGGGGTGTGTTTTCAGATTTGTTCCAGTAGCTGACTTTTTGCTGTTTGCCCTGGTTCTCTGGCAAAAACAATTAGAGCCTTGTTTAACCGGGCGACGCTCCAGCCAGCATGAAATTTTGTCATGTTGTACCATCATTTTCTATATTGGTTTAAGCCAATAAGAATACAATTTGGTCAGCTAAATCCTAAATTGCCAGCCCATCCTCGTTTGTTCAGTATCCAGGTAGATATCCAACAGGGTGGACCACGAGAAGGTGAGGATTGGACATTAGGTCAGAAGCTCTGGTTGGTTCTCTGCATTCCTTTAAAGGCTATGTGGAGATCTCCTCTCAGTTATACAGCTTTGAGTTATACAGTTATAGAGACTTCCATGGCCTCTTAGTTGGATACCAACACTCTTCAAGTCCAGTTGGCAATCTCCTGTGAATTTCTTTGCTGTCATGTGCAATTTAGTCCAAAAAACTTTTTTTTTAAAACATTTATCGATCTCTAATTGAGCACATGGCAAGTACTAATTACATGAAGTCTACAAGAATTCTAACATATAAAAGCATTGTAAAAAGATTCATAATTGCAAATTATTATTTTTTTTGTACAATGGTAAGTGAATTTGATATACTGAGTTTGATAGACTGTATGTAAATACTAAGTTAATATTATTAACACTTTCATTGCCAAGCTGAAAATTGGAATTTCGTGTGGCGGCCAAATTTAAAAAATTTTTTTATTTAGTTAGTGACGTCCACGCGATAACGCGTGATCGGACGTTTGGTGAGAACTCTCATCGCGTGATTGGCAATGAACGTGTTAAACACTAATAATATAACACAAGTAATATATTATACTTGACAAATATTAAATTCTTGTTTTAGTCCACATTTTATCCTAATGTGCGCAAATATAATTATTGCAGCACATGCTATATAATAGTTACTGCTACTGTAATGAACATACAACTCACAGTATCAGAAAAATAAATAAAAAGTATTTTTTGTTTTTATACTAAGTAGTAGTAGACTAAATTAACCATAAAGACTCTTGAGTGCCCATCAACGAAAAGCGCATTCCTTGGGATACGTGTTTCCTTATATTATGTTGAGAGCCACTTCATATTCAATCTTTTGACTTTTTAGGAAGCTAGATCCATGAAAACATTGAGTTAACTTGATGGCAAGCATTACTTTTCAGTTCAGTAGAATATCATTAATATAAACTAAATTTATACAAAATTCTAATTTATATGAAGTCCTGTTAATGTTCCACTGGTGGTGAGATATGAGCAAAATATTTCCTACAAATTAAGAGAACAGCAACATTGAAGAATGGTAGTACTGAAGGGATGTATGGATTGCATTGGAGAATTTCAAGAGTTTAAGATGGATAATATTACTACAACAGCAATGCTAACATCACAAGAATTACTAACCACCAAACAAAATTGTTTTTGTTACCAGTGATGAAATTGAAAAAAAGCACAGACTGTTTTCTAAAAAGATGTTCAAAAATACACTGGGCATATTGTTAGCTTGCAGCAACACTAATAAGGAAAACAGCAAGTTGGCATAATAATAACAACAAACTATAAAACTGGAGGAAAACTCACTTAAAAACTTTTATTTGTGTAATTTTCAGAACAGAATGGCAATCAAACAATAACAGAAAATTCTAAAAAGAACCACTTTAGTAGCTAATGTAAGATATCTAAAATGATCAATATTTTCCTAACTGAAAGAAAAAAAAATTATATATATGTATATTACTATTATTATTAAGAGAGACCTCCAGGAAGGCCACATATTAGATGCACAAGCTATTATACTTATTCTTGAATTCATTCACCACACTGCTTGCACACACAACATCCAATGGAAATACATTCTAATGACGCACCACCATACGAGAGAAAAAATCTCACCCACTTCTTAGTAGCATTCATTCGTAGCTTTCAAGGATGCCCTCCTCTTGTCCTTTCCCCACCCTCCATAAAATGAAGAATTCCATCAACTGAAATCCTGTATGACTCTTCAGAAGTTTGTAAGTCTCAATCACATCAGCTGTCTTTCTCTTGTTTGCTAGTGTCTGCAGTCTACAATTTCTCAATCTGTCTTCGTAATCACTATTCCACAATCCAGATATCATTTTTAACACTTCCTTTGCACTCTCTCCAATATATCAGAATCACAATGAAAACCAGGAGACCAGACCTGTGCACAATAGTCCAAGTGAGGTCTCATCAAGGCAAAATGACATCCTTATCTTTACACGTGAAAATTCGTTTCGGCATTGCAATTATCTTTTGAATTGTATTTGCAATCTTTGCTACATGGCCCCTGAACTTTAACTTGATATCTATTAACACTCCAAGATCAGATCCCTAGCCTGATCAGTTTCTTGTAGCATAATTCCACAAATATAATACGACATTGGATATCTAATCATGCCAAAGTGCATTACTTTGCATTTACTGACATCCATTTTCCCATGCCAACAATTCCAGCCTATTCAAATCATTCTGCAAGTGCTGCATATTAGTAGCATTCCCGATTATCCTATCTTTGCATCATCAGCAAATAGCTGTATGTCTCCTGTCAAATCCTTCCCAATATCATTAATATACAGATTGAATAACAGTAGATCAAGGACTAATCCTTGTGGTACACCACCAGTTACCTTAAATCTTGCAGACTCACATTGCCCTGTATACCCACTTTTTGATATTTGTCAGTCAGCAATCCTCTTATCCATGCTAATATTTTATAATCCAAACCCATATTCTCCAATTTATGCAACAGTTCCATGCAGTATTCTGTCAAAAGCCTTAGCAAAATTCAAAAGTATCATGGTGTATCCATTCCGCTTGTCTAGCTCAACTCAATGGTAATATCATTATAGAATGTGAGCAAATTGTTAAAACATGACCTTCTCTTAGTAAATCCATGCTGTTCATTGCAAGGTAGAGATTTTTCTAAATTTTTCCCAATTTTTCCAAAATCTTCACTACCATTCCTGATATACTGATTGGTTAATAGTTTGTGGTAGATGTCGTTCATTCTCTGAAATACCACCACCTTGCTTATTAGAGACCTGAAGTGGCTGCAACCATGTTTGGTCGCTAGAGCAAGGGTTCTGATTTATGTCCACCCCACTCTTCCCACTGCATGTGGGAAGAGTGGGGCGGACATAAATTGAAAAATTCCATCAACTGAAATACTGTATGACCCTTTCAGAAGTTTGTTAGTCTCAATCATATCACCCCTCTTGCTTCTATTTGCTAGTATCTGCAGTCTACAAATTCTCAATCTGTCCACAATCCTGATATAATTTTTAACACTTCCTTTGCTCCAATATATCTGAAATCACAATGAAAACTAGGAGACCAGACCTGTGCACACTAGTCCAAGTGAGGTCTTACCAAGGCCTAGTAAAGAGGCAAACTGACATCCTTATCTTTACACGTGAAAGTTTGTTTCACCATTGCAGTTGATTATATTTGCAATCTTTGCTACATGGTCCCTGAACCTCAACTTCCTATCTACTAACACTCCAAGATACCTAGCCTGATCAGTTTCTTCTAGCATAATCCCACAAATATAATACGGCATTGGAATCTAATCAACCCAAAGTGCATTACTTTGCATTTACTGACATCCATTTTTCCATGCCAACAATTCCAGCCTATTCAAATCATTCTGCAAGTACTATATATCAGCAGCATTTCTGAATACCCTACCTGTATTTGCTTCATCAGCAAATAGCTGCATGTTGCTTGTCAAATCCTTCCCAATATCATTAACGTACAGATTGAATAACAGTGGACCAAGCAGTGATCCTTGTGGTACATCACTGGTTACTTAAATCCTGCAAACTCACATCCCCCATATACCACTTTTTGATATGTCAGTCAGTCATCCTCTTATCCATGCTAATATTCTATAGTCCAAACCCATATTCTCCAAATTATGCAACAGTCTATGCTATATTCTGTCAAAAGCCTTAGCACAATCCAAAAGTATCATGGTGTATCCATTTCCCCTGGTCTAGTTCAATGGTGACATTGTTATAGAATTTGAGCAAGTTGCTAAAACATAAGCTTTCCATTTCTGGATGCAAGCCCTAACCAATTTTTTCAAAATCTTCACCACTACTGCTTCTGAGATACTAATTGGTCGATAGCTGGATACATCAGTCTTTGCACTACCCTTGTGCAATGGAATTACCATATTCTTTTCATTCCTACAGAATCTTCCGTTTTGAGACTTGCATTAGACTTGTCAAAGGAATAGCCAGTTCAACTGAACTCTTTTAGCACACATGCTGATATCCCATCAGTCCCTATTGCTAAATTCTTATTGTTTATGCAACAGCTCTAACACTTCGTCTTTATACATCTGAGTTCCTTCATCCAGTGAAGAGATAACAGAACTCAATGTCACATACACCAGGTTGATAGCATTTAATAAAATGGGCACTCATTAGTTGAACAATCTCTTTTGTATCTATAACTCTCATGCTATCTCATTTAGAAGAGTTATTCTTTCATATTCATTCTTTCTTTTACTTGCAGCATATGATAGAATTCTTGTGGGTTGTCTTTAGCACGCAGAGCCAGTTTCTTTTCATACTCAAACTTTGCATAATTTTCATTCTTTACTTACTAATCTCCTGCTTAATAAGATTATGCATTCATTTGACTCCTACCCTATTTATTCTTTGAACTCTCAGGACAGACTCTGATATTGCATTATTTAAGTATTGTTTAAATGCTTACTATGCACTGTCGATATTCTTCCCATCCAGCAACTGATTCAATTCCAGTGAACTCAGTATACTTCTCAGTTGGTCATAATTTCCTGCTTTGTAGTTTAGCATAACCTTTTCTGAATGGAATGTTCATAAACTTAGTCATTTCCCAAGCGAATTGGTAGCAGCTATAAGATAGCAAGAATTAGATTTTTATACTGGTAATAACATTTGTAACAAATTCAAAGATATAACAATATAACGTCAACTTCTTAATAACAGCTGAAAGAAAAAAAGAACTGGATTTTTTCTACCACTAAAGAATGTAGAAAAAATGCCAAAACTGGTCTCACAATTATCATCTGATTTCAAAATATCTTTTATCTTGATTTTTCAGAATACTTTAAGTGTAACACAACATACTACTGATCATTTTATAATTCTTAACAGTAACATTATACAATGTTGAATGGAATGTGTCAAACATAAAAATTACCTCTCTTTGAGAATGTGATTTTAGGAATAGTCCATTTACTACTACTGCCCTAACTAATATATAATTGAATTGTATAATATAACATACAATTTTTACAACTTTTTAATGGAGAATCCCGATGAAAATATTAACTTGTATTTTATGAACACTTAAAATGAGAAATATTTTCAAGTATTCAAAGTTTGGACAGTCATGTAACTGGGGGGGGGGGGGAGACTTCAGAGGAATAATACTAACAATATTTATAAATAAGAAATAATACCATCAATGTAAAAATACAGTCAAACTTAGCTTAAAAAAAGAAACCAAAGAGCCTCCATAGACCATTGAATAGTGACAGTGGCCTTTGGTTGATAATATTTATATTCAAATCCAATCTAGAACATAAATTTTATGAGTGCTTTTCAAACTGAATGTGGGATAGCCAGTTTCACACGAAGGCAGATTTTTCATCCTGAATTTTTGTTATAAAATTTCTCATATATATCCTCAAGAAGCCTGTGTACAGGATATTGTTACATGAAGAATTTACATTATGTTAACTTCCTATGAACAATTTCATTCAAATTATTCTGTTATCTGTCAGGTCTCCAATATTGTCTCAAGTCACCTACATCTAGATCCTCCGCTAGATCTCTTTCCATCTTATCTTTTTTGCTAAAATTTCTTTGTTCATTCTGTTTAAGTGACCATACTACCTGAGGTTTTCTCTCTCTCTGACACTCCTGAATGCTAAGTTCCTTCCTAATATCTTCATTTTTAATATGACTATGCCCTTGATACCATCTGTCCACTCTCCTAATCTTTCTCAGAACTCTCACATCTGGGTTCTCAGTCTTTGCTCAACTATTTCTAACCAGGTCTAAGTGTTTTGACTGATTTCTCTCATATTCCATACAAATTTATTCTGTTCCCCACACTACTAGCTTTGCTTATATATTGTCTATTTCCATATTTAATTTGTCATCTTAACTAAAAATTTTACCTATACAGTTGATGTTTTACTAATTATATATAGGATTCTCATTCAAAATGCAGCTGATTTTCATACCAGATTTATTATAGCAGTTATTCAATTTAAGAAATCCAAGACTTTATTTAAGAGTATAACATCATCTGCATAAAGTAAAGAACTGAGTTGAATCTTTAATTTTGATATCAGGCCCAATATCACTTTCCTTCATAATGTGATCCACATAGATGATGATGTAGCATGCCCTTGTTTCATATCTGATTTTATATCAAACCATCTTACTCTACTTCCATCAATTCTAACTGCTGACTAACAACTCAAATATGCATGTATTGCTTGATATAGTGTCCCATCACCATATAATTGTAGCACTTTGAACAGCTTTTTCTTGGTAACTTATCATATGCCTTTTCCAGATCTACAAGACTTAATATACAGATTCTTGTTATATTCTCATGATTTCTCAACTTTTTGTCTTAAAGAAATCCAATCACGATCATCTCTGTTTGGCCCAAACCCCACTCAAGTCAAGTTTCCCTTCCACATTTTTGCTTAACTCATTGAAGCATGCTTGCAAAAATCTTGCTTGGAACACTTGGTAGGAATATTCCTCTATATTATTTCCCTTTTTATAAACGGTAGTATGAAAGCTCTACTCCAATCATCCAGAATTTGATCTTCTGACCAGGCCTTCTCTAAAAATTGCTCAACTTTGATTCTTTTTAAAACTAAATAATTATTCCCTATTTCAAATCTCTTCTATACTCTTGTGTCCTGAACCATCATGAAGATGTTGCTCAACAATAATGTAGTTGACAAGACTTATTTCTTGTGCATCTTCTCTCTATGTGTATTTGTGCACATTTTTTATGTTTGGAACATGGAATGTTAGTAACTAGTCCTTGTCCCAAACAGCTATCCAGAAAGTACTTACCATTCTTATAAACTTTGCTCTTTTCTCCAAATGCTCCTGAAAATTTCTGTATATCTAGTATTCATTTTCCTACTCTACTGTTTGGATCACCAATAAGGACCATGATTTTCTTTGTTAGTCATCTTCTCTAATGACTCAAAAATTCCTCCACTTCTTCCTAGTAGAACCATCTGGGCAATCATAGGGATGATAAGCCTTACTGTCCAATTCCTTATTTTGATGTTTGCCCACATCACTCTATTTGATATTAACTGCTCTTCAAGAAGTTTAGTATGTTGAATACTAAAGCCGCTCTTTCCATTCCCTGATAATTTCATGTTGTGTCTTTTTTTTTTTTTTTTTTTTTGTCTTAAGTCAATACAGAATACACTCTGGTCAGTTAAATCTCAAATTGCCAGCCTATCCTCATCCATGTGGTGTCTACCTGCATACTGAAGGAGAGACTATGTAGCCTTTTAAGAAATGTGGAGAATAAACCATGGCTTCTGCCTTAATCCATTCTCCTCCCAGTTATCTAGCTTTGATCACTATGCTGAATTTTTTCTTCACAAAAATCAGTATTATTACTCCCAACACACATGCAACAAAGCAGACAAGTAGCCAAAGAGAAAATACAATTACAGTCATGGACTATTAGAAACAATTATATCCCATATTCCTGCATTATGGACCCAAAGGGACCATAAATGGATCCAAATTATTTGGCTGTTATAGGATGAAGCCAACATTTAAAATGAAAATGAGAAAAAGAAACAGCATATCAAAGTGAAACTGAAGCATTTTTTTCCTTTCCATATTTTATTACCCATTAAACAAATGAGCTTTAGTGAAATCTAAAAATAGCATACTAATAACATCAAAAACCTATTTGCAGTGGTGCTTTGCCTCCTAGAGACTGCTTGCTTTGTGGAAGAAGAAGACAAACAGAGCTGGATTGTGCCACAAACTATTTAGATACAATTAAATTACTATTAAATACTGTCCTACATATAGCATTAAGTAGATGAGTATTTTACTGTTTCACATCAACTCAGTGAACTTTGTTCAACTTTTGGCTGATTATGCTTTTGCTATGTGTAATTAAAAAGAAGCAAAGTCCATCTATGATTTGCATGCATAGGCATCATTTCCTGTTATATACTCCAGGATACTATGAGCAATAGTATTACATAATTAAGTTTGTGTTCTCACAAGCTTCCTATCAACAGTTTTCTTTCAAATTAATTTGTTGTGTCTGCAGTATGTCAGAGCTTGAATTCTGGTCTTTTAAACACATCAATTCAGCCTAGATCAGTCTTCTTTTGAGTCTTTTCCTAGCATTGCACATCTGTTCTGCTAATCTTTTCTGGTTAAGCCACCATACTACCAAGATTATCTCTGTTCACCACTGATATTTTTTGTTCAATCTGTTAATCACTTTCATATCTGTGATCCTCTAAATGTTCAACCAAATATTATTTCTAATTCAGCTTTCAGATATATTGCAAGTTTGGTGTTTTGGCTAATTTCTCCCTAATTATACTTAAATTTATTCAGCCCCCCCCCCCCCCCCCCCATAACAGCTTTGCTAATTTTATTTTTATATGTCATCTTCATTGAAAATTGTACCTAAATAGTTGAAATATTTTAATCTTTACTTTCTTCATCGAGAATGCAGTTGATTCCACAGTTTGCATTTTTTTTTATTGCTGATTTCCATACATTCGTTACAGAAGTTATTGAGTTAAGAGACTCATTATGTAGTAAAATTTTTTCAAAAGTATAACATAATCTGCATCAAATAAAAAGCTGAAGTTAATACTGCATATGTACTTGTGATTTTTTGTTAAATTAATATTTTTAAAAATGCATTGCTTCACTTTTTAAATCATTTAATGATTTTTTTTTAATCTCTTTATTCAAGAGCATTTATTAATAACTATGTATTCAGCCAAACAGAAAACTTATCAATCATATTCAGATACAAATATGACATCTAATTATCTGATTGATGTATAAGTGGGAGAATTTGTAATGAAAATACAAATCAAATCTTTTTTGCATCAACAGCATAATATTGATATATTATAGAAAGATTAAAAAAAAAAAAAACAAGCCAGTGAGATTTGCCTGATGAGTAAAATATGAACCCGAATAAAACATAACATCTGTTGGGAAACTATTCAAATAACCAAAGTATTTTTATATATAAATAAACAAACAAAATTTCTACAGAAAATAAATAGATATCACACTTTTTTAAATAACATCAGTTTTATACAAAAATTAAAAACAGTAGTGAACCATAATCCTGCTTAATGGAGGCTTGAAGTGAAATGAAAAACTATATTTGCATGTTTAAGCAGGGTTTCCATGTATAGGTTTACAAATTTTTGAGAGTGAGATTATATAAAAAAATTTATCTTAAAAAATAAAAGCTATAAAAATTATTTGTATTCCTGAAATATAATTCTGTTTTTTTGTTCTTCTTCTCTAGACTTATTAAAGCATCAAGAGTCAAAATTACAAACATTTTTAAGAGTATGGTGACTCCACTTTGTGCACAGGCTCAGGTGCTAGACATTATTCATCTCTTTTCACAATATTATAACACAAAACAGTAAGTCATAAACAGATGTTTATTAACTGTCTTATATTTTGCTGGATTTCAGAGACAACTACATGTTACTCTACACAAGTAACAATGACTATAGAAAACAATTAAAATTATAACAGAAAAAGTCATCCTAATTTGGTGCCCTCTTATGTTATGTAAAGTAGTTTTATATACTTAAATATAAAGAGCCAATAGCCTTCATTTATAAAACTGTATAGTTTTATATAATTCATTTATAAAACTGTATCATTTTATACAGTTGTTGGATTGAAACTGATCTTACGATGACTGTCTCTCAAATCAGATTAATGCAGCCATACTTGTTGAGGTTAGGTGAGGCTTTCATAGTCACTGCTAACTCAAAAAATAGTTTCTCTCTCTGTAACAACTTCTGGATAGCACACTGGTTTTCTTCCTCCATATTCTGGACACCATGAAGAGGTGTTGTCCAGAATATGGTCTGCAAGTCCTAACTTGCTATAATGGTGGTAGCAAATGTCAACAGATCTTTCTGTCTGTCCACAGTAAGCCATCTAATAGTCACAGTGCACTTTATACACTCCAGGATGTGATGGAGGATACAGTTTGTCCTTTGATGAGCAGATCAGGGTTGCTAGTTTATATTATATTCTTTAGTGCTTTAGTTTTGTGTGTTTGGGGAGGAGGAGATGGGGAGACATGTAGCATTTTATCAGTTTTTAAGAGATGTAGCCATGAAAATGTGGTGGAAGTGAGTTCTGGTCAAGAGCTGTATGAATTAGTTTATGGATTCCACACTGCTGGGCTGATGGTGTGATTGTTTGTACAAGATGTGGAATTAGTGTGTCAAGAAAGGATAGATAGCTATTTGATTTTTTTTAATGTGAAGGTTGTTTAGGTGATTACAAAAGAACCTGAGTATCTTGACCATGGGACTAAATGGCAAACTCATCATCCACACAGTGCAACCAGTTAAAGGTTTGTGAATGACTATACCAAGTACTTTGTTCTATATATAACATGGGGAAACTCTGCAGCACCATTAATTTGTGTGTAGATTTTGCCTTGCAAGTAAAGCAACTTGCATACACAGTAAATCTGAATAATTCAAATATGTAAGAGAAGGAAGATTTAGTTAAGTATTAAATCAAGAGTCTCAGTGATAGCAAATAAAAATATGTCCGAAATTTTAAGAATTCGATTTTTTACTAAAAATTTTAAAGGAACAGAATTTATATATATATATATAAGAGCAGTGGTGCACTCAGGTTTAATCTTGCAAAGGGAAGAATTCGATTTTTTATTAAAAATTTTAAAGGAACAGAATTTATATATATATAAGGGCAGCAGTGCACTCAGGTTTAATCTTGGGTAGACTATTTGAGAATACACACTACGCATTGCATACGACCTATGACCAAGCATCTGCAGCGATCGTCAATACATGATAACTGTGATCTCCTCTGGCCCAGCTCAGGCAAATGAGCACTACTTTGTTTGCCTTGCATTCACAACAGCGGCTGTGATTCCCAAGAATATAGGGTATTCCCACCTTATGTGACCACTAATTCATAAGTAGTATAGGAATAGAAGACACGACACAACATAAATAAAAAAATGAATTTTAATTAGGAAAAGAATTTTGGAAACTTTCTTTTATTTTTTGGGGGGGGGGGGGGGCTTGGCCCACCCTGGGTGTGCCACTGTATAAGGGGAGCTATCTATGAGAGGAGCAAGTGATTTTGCTGTTTAGAAAGTGGGATGGTCTAAACTATAGGATGTAGAGATTACTGGATTTGTGAATTTTTGGAACCCAATAAACACAGAGTGGTTTAACACAATTTCTTTGGGTCAAAAACTTTTTCAATAATTTATTAACTCTTTTCTTTTGAGACATAGTGAGATTCTGATCAATAATATGGAAAAATGTCATCTAGAAAACTTTCTTTGTTGTTGTATTCCTCTTGATTCATAATGAACAGTTGCATTACCCTTTATCATAATTGTTTTTTTTTAAAAAAAACTGTCATTTGAAAATTTCCAACATCTATACTATGTTGATCACACCTTAGCTGAGATTGATTTTATAAATTTATTGTCAGAGTTGCTCGCAGTGCTCTCAGTCAAGGTCACTGTCACACAGAGAAACAAATATCAAAACTAGAAATTAAGATGAATATTGAATGTAGGATTTATATTCTGCCTCTAATATTCATTAATGTTTTCCTAGAATGGCAAAGCATCCCAACGAAATTTAAACTACCTAAAAGCAATAATTGTTTTTAAAAAAAACTATACAAAAAAAAAAAAAAAAAAAAAAAAAAAAAAAAAAAAGCTAAAGCTGATATATGAAAATCAAGAGGAATAAAAAAAAAAGCATGATCTTCTAATTGACATCTACTTACCAAAACACAGATCAAGATCTTACTATGTCTCAAAAGAAAAGCTCATAAATTATTGAAAAAAATTACTTCTTAGCTGAAAGAAATCCTTTAAAATAAACCTGTTCAGATTGAACTGTGTTGTATTTATAGGGTCCCAAAAATTCACAAATCTTACCCCTCTCCTACATGCCTCACAGTTGATAGTATGGACAGTTCCATTTACAGACTAGCTAAAGAATTAGTAAAGTCACTTGCTCCTCTTATAGGTAACTCCCCTGCTTTTTATTTAAAATAATAATGAAAATGCTCATTTCAAATTTTACGTAAAAATGTACAACTAGTAAATAATTTATGTAATAAGTGAAACTTCTTCCCCAAGAATTTTAAATTATTAAAATTTACTATGTATGCAAGTTACTTTACTTGGCAAGGAAAATTCTACGAAAAAATTAATGTACTACAATGGGGTGTGTCCTTCCCTTTGGCTAATTTTCATATGGAGCATTTAGAGAACACAAAGCACAGTTACTGCCAGACTTAAAGGTTTGAGATTTGGCCCCATGGATAAGATACTTTAGATTCTGATAACACCTAATTTTTGTTGAGGGTTTTTTTCTTTCCAACTTCTAACGTTAATCCTCCAGCATTGTTTTTATGAGCAAGGATATCTAGGAATGGCAATTTACCATCCTTTTCTGTTTCTAATGGGAATTTTATTTTTGGATGGTGATTATTTAGGAAACGTATAAAATCTTCAAGGTCTTTCTAGGTGTGCTTCCATATAATAAAAATATCAACATATCTCCACTAGACATGTGGCTTTAGGGTCATCTGTGTTATAGCTTCTTCCTCATATTTTTCCATATATAAATTAGCAATTGGATTTCTGGTAGTAAAATCTACTCATCCAAGTAAAGCATCAGGATTGGAAACAATGATGGAAGAGATGTATAATGTCAGGACTAAACAGGTCGGCAAGGATATCTACTGATTCTTCCATAGAGACATTTGTAAACAACAAAACTACATCTAAATTGCCTCCAATCCTTATTTTTTAATTGGAAAGGGAGATTTTACTACCAAAAATATGGTCTTGCAATGGCTCACCTCTATCATCACCAATCACTAATTTATATATGGAAAAATCTGAGGAAGAAACTTATAGCACAGACAATTCAAAAGCCACGTCATGCCTAGTGGAAATATGTTGATGATATTTTTATTATATGGAAGCACGTCCAGAAAGACCTTGAAGATTTTGTACAATTCCTGAATAACCCATCCAAAAATAAAATTCACATTAGAAATAGAAAAGGATAGTAAATTTACAGGAAACAAACCCATACAGGCAGGTACTGATATGCAGGCTCTTTCCATCATACTTTAGATTCTTTTATAACTCATCTAATCAGCCAACACCCTAAAAAAAAAAAAAAAAAAAAAAAAATTACATTAGAATCAAATAATTGAATACTCTTTTTTGATATGTCTTTCCACAGTTTACTATCTTTTTCTATTTATAGTAAGTTAACACACTGGAAGATACTTGTATAATCAATCACACTATCATCCAGTGTAGTGAAGACAGAACTCTTTTCACAGAACTATCTTCACTACACTTCTTTGGTCAACAGCTACAGCTCCTTCAAAATTGATGAAATACTGCATCCTCCCCCAGCCCCTTCAAACACAAAAGACCAAAACCCTTCTATTCCTATCCCATATATCCAGGACACATATGAAATTATAACTAAAGAAATATAACCTTTAAAGTAGTAACCCTGATCTGCTCTCGAAGGACAAACTCCATCCTCTATCACATCCCAGAATGTATAAAGTGCCCTGTGACTATCAGATGACCTACTGTGGACAGACAGGAAGATTTGTTACCTCAAAGAATATAAAAATTACATTTCTACCATCATTATGTGTGATAGTGCATGGTCTGCTAGGTCAAGCAGATCATGCTTTGGACACTATCACACAAGTTCAAAGCAAAGAAAACTACTGTGCTATATAGAGGTCATTACAAGTCAAAGAGACTATTTTTTTTAGTCAGCAGTGGTTATGAAACACTCATCTAACTACATGGATGACTACATTAAACTTTTAAAAAATTGGGAGACAGCATCTTAAGATCAACTTAATAACTATTAATAATTTATACAACATGAGAGGGTAACAAATTAGGACTTTAGGTCTTCTGTGTTACTATCTGAATACGTTCCTAAGATAGTTTGAAATCCCAGAGAAACATAAGCCAGTTAATAAACATAATTTTTGACTTACTGTTTTGGTGTTGTAATGCTGTGAAATAGAGATGACTGCTTCATATCTTTGTATTCAATATTAGAATGAAAATACAACTTCTGTTTTTTTTACATAAACATTTAAATGCAATACATACAGCTAATAATATTCTTAAATGAGCAAAGTTGTATTAAAACATTACATGAACTTGCACTTGAAAGGAATAAATGGGATATATAAAAAGTTTAACATTCACAGACATGAAGTATTATAATGTACATATATATTTGTATAAATTCAATTTATAAAATTGATGTTCATAATCATGACTACAGTTATTGGCACAGCAAGCAAACAGTGTTTCTACATCTGTTAGCTGAATGTCCTGCTATATATATATATATATATATTTTTTTTTTTTTTTTTCCCCTCCTTGTTTGCTGTGTATAATATAATTTATCAACACTACAGAAATTCACAAAACTACAATTCTATCTCCAAAGTTAAATCACAAAAGCCTTATGGTTTATCAGCTACATCAGGAGGTAGATGGTATCTAATATATTAATGAGATATATATAAATAACTCTGTCTTATATTATAAATAGGTACATAGAGAATTTGATATTGCTAGAGTTCATCTTTGAATTTTTGAGTATTATGTAAGTGCTCTCCAAAGTCTGTTGCTTCACTGCCAACAAATATTTCATGGTGATCTATTATTTCTTGAATGGATAGTTTCCCATCTTTATCTACATCAGAACTTTCCAGAAGATGATCAGCTTCATTTGCAGCTATTTCACTGGATAAAACAAAATGTGCTTTCAGTTAATGTAGTAGTTTCTATCTAATTACCTTTAGAAGGATAAACATACAAAGATATTTATTAAAAAAAAAAAAAAAAATTAACTTGCAAAGTGGGAGAAAGTTATCTAACAACTACTAGAGTGATAAGTGAACCATATCATATGAACCACAATGCAGTGCCTGTGTTGTGGTTCATATGATCACTTGGGTTGCACCTGCTTCAAGGCAGGTGCAACCCAAGTGATCCAATCTCTGTATAACTAAAACCCTGTTTTAGTTATACAGAGATTGGACATATCACATCCTGTAGGAAATGCAAAAATTCTGAATATCACATTACCATCTGTCTCTTTCCACCCGGAAACTCGGGGTTTTTCATCCCCCAAAACAGGCAAACCAGCCCCGTGAACACAAACATGGATTACAGTCATGAATATGATGTTTTAAGGATACTTGTGACATAAAGACTGAATAATATATGCACGTAAACACAAGAAAGATATTTAATTAACCAAATATTTTGGTCTGAAAATAGCAGACCATCTTCAGTGGCACTACAAGAACAGTTTTAAAAAAAAATACAAGGTAGAATACTAACAATAGACCATTCCACCTTGTATTTTTTTAAAACTGTTCTTGTAGTGCTACTGAAATATTTGGTTAATTAAATATCTTTCTTGTGTTTACGTGCATATATTATTCAGTCATGAATACGTCCCAGCTGTATGCCAGTCCCGAGCCTGGATAAAATTGTGGAGTTGGGGAAAGCAATGGTGAACTACCCTGTAAAAAAAAAAAATAAATAAATAATCTCACCAGGAATACTTTGTGGGCAATGCCTACAAAGTCACCTATGGTTGGAAATGACTGAAAGGGAAAATCAGATCAAAATCTGTTTCTTTAGAATTTTTGTCAAAAGAGTGGGAGAACTGGTGGAGCCTATTAGGACAGCTTATAAGGGAATAAAGAGCAATTCTCAGATTATCCAGTTCAGTCTAGTAAAGAGTTAAACAGTTATACTAATTTCATTATTATTAATTAAAATTAATAAAAACAAATCTAGTATAACTATTGAACAGATATAAGACCAAATGCAAACAAATGAAACCATTAAACAAGGAGAAATCAAAGAAGCAAGTAAGGCATCAGAAAAATTAGTATCCAGACAAGATCATCAAAAAGAAAAGATGACTTAATTAAAAAAAAAAATAGAATAAACAGAAGAAATTAAAAGATTTAATTCAAAAAAAGGAACAAAATCTGAAATGAGAAGAAATGATAAAAAAAAATCTACATGTTAAAGACTTACACACTTCATTAATCATTATATCTCCCTTCTGCATTGCCTCATTAAGTGTGCGAGGATGCACAGTCAAGTTAAACTGGAAGCTGCCTGGAAACGTATGCTATGCCATAATATCAGGTTTTTGTTTCTCCAAGAAACATAACACAAACAGAGAGAGAGAGAGAGAGAGATACTTACTTCTTTCTTAATGGAAATTTGGAGGGTCTAACAGGACTGGAGTAGGGGTTCTTATTTGCACACCCTCCTTGGGTTATTCTGTATATCTAAAGAGATGCAGAAGAGCGAATCTTGACAACAGACTGGAAATATTGTGGATGTGTAAATAAGGAGTCATACATGAATCAATATATTGGTTCCCATCTTGTTCCCAAATTTATAATCTCTTGTTCCTTTATTATAAACAGGGTAATCCACACAAAACAGCTTTGACATCAGCATGTCAGTTATAATCTAGTTCTGCTTAAATTCCACTGCATGGACAAAGTAGAGATCAGTTCCAAACCATGAAGCCTTTCACCAAATTCCAAACTGATCTTTTCAACCAAACTCCAGACACTCTGGAATAATGTTATGTAAAAAAAAAAAAAAAAAAAATCTCACCAGGAATACTTTGTGGGCAATGCCTACAAAGTCACCTAAGGTTGGAAATGACTGAAAGGGAAAATCAGATCAAATCTGTCTCTTTAGAATTTTTGCCAAAATAGTGGGAGAACTCGTGGAGCCTATTATCCTGGGAATGGGATAATTGTTGAAATTCAAAGAAGCAGTAAAATAATATGACTGAATGGAGAAAGGAACATGCCTTCCTAAAGGAAAAAAGTTGAAAGACTGTGTAAAGAGAGAAGGTGGTTCATAGCAAGCTAATGCAATGGTATGAATGCAGTGACATCATTAGAAACATCAAATTTTTGTTCAGCACATGGATTAGTCATTACTAATACCATGTTCCATCATAAAGGCATGTACAAATTCATATGGAGAAAAGACAAGAAATAAGAAAAGTTTTATTGTTGATAGTGATACCTTCACTGGTTCAGGGCACAAGAATATACATTGTATTCAAAATAGGAAGTGATCACCATTTAGTTTTAAGCAAGATAAAAATGAATTTCATATAGAAAGAGAAAGATATTATTTTTAAAATTTTTGTACAAAGTCAAGCAACTTTCAGAGGTAAACTGTGGATGGAAATATACAAACAATAATCAAGAAAAAAAATGAGAATATGAAAACAGAAATCAAACCTTAAAGAAAATGGCACCCTGAAGAAAACATTGACTGATCCAGTCAGAGAGGCATGTGGTGAAGTTATCTGTAGGAATAGAAAAATCAGAATTCCATGGCAGACTCAAGCAGTTAAAGAGGTGGTCATGAAAAAGAAGAAAGCACATCAAAATTTCCTAACAAGTAATTCAGCATGTGCTCTAAGAGAATACAGAGGAAAATGCAAGAGAGCGAAGCAAAGTGTAAAAGTAGTTAAACGGGAAGACTGGTATGAATATAGTAGATCAATATCAGGAAGGAATTTTGGAAGCTATCAAAGAAGCTTGGTAATGGAGCATACTGTAAAATTAATCAGAGATGATAAAGATAGCATGAGAACTAAAGAGAAATACACTCAATGGGCAAAACATTAGAGCTACCTACCTAATATTGTGTCGGTCCTCCTCTAACGCATGAATAACAGCCTGTACTCTCCAAGGCATTGACTCCACCAGATGCCAGAGGGTTGCTGGAGGTAATTCCAGCCATGCCTGTTGCAGCATTGTGTCCACAACTGTGCTTTCGACATCGGTCCTGGATACATGGATCTGATGTCTTCTTGCTCTATAGCATCCCAGAGAGATTCGATCAGATTTAAATTCCAGGACATTGGGGGGGGGGGGGGGGGAAGAGAGCTGGATCATCCCATCAGACAAGTGTTCCTTGAGCTATGTCTGGGTGGTTGCAACTCAGTGGGGCAGCGCATTGTCCTGCTGAAACAGACCATTGGCTATAGGATACACGAAGGCCACGGGACCTCTTCAGACACACTACGGGACCTAATGTGCCACATGAAGGCTCCCCAAACCATCACCACCTCCTTGAACAGGGCAGACCCACACCTTCCCATCAGCTTGGTCCAACTGATAACAGACTTCACCAGACCACATGACTTTGGTCCACTCTGCAGAGGTCCAGTTTTGATGGTCCTGACACCAGGTGAGGTGAAATGCCCAATGATGAGCTGTCAACAGTAGTACACGATTAGGGCGTCAGCTCCTGTGGCCCATGGGATTCAGGGTACGCCATACCGTTTGCTCGCTGATGCTGCTTGAACCTTTGACATTGAAACTGGATGTGATTTGTGGCACCATTGTCCTCTGGTTAGTCTGTATGAGCCTGAACTGTCTATGTCCACCCTGATCATCAATGGCATGTGGTCGGCCACCACTTGTTCTCTAGTATATTTGTTGATATACTCACAGTAGACCCTTGATACAGATGCCCTCTGTCTTGTGCTGATAATATGTCCACGATCAAAGTCGCTAAGATCGCCACATTTACCCATGTAATTGCAATACACTGTTGGGAAGCCCCAATGTCTGCTGATTTATCATCTGTGTTCAGTTTGGGTACATTTTGCTCTGCATGAGGAATGCCATCGTCAACTTACCATTACCCCTATCTCTCATGTTTTTTCCATTGGGTATATTCTGATGTCTGAAGCAATTTTTTTTTTTTTTTTTTATCATGTGCCTTCTGCCCACAAAAGGTTGAAAACACATCAGTACTGCAGTCAGACTACAAAAAAAAAAAAAAATTATTTTAATATTTTTAATTTATTAATCATTTATTCTTTAAATTTATTTTTACACAGTCTAGAAACCCTACTCTATAGACTAACCATGGAGCTTTTACGAGCTATCTCAGGTCTTCAAATATGCAGGATGGTAATCTCACAGCCAGCAATGAACTCATCTCCTACCTAAAATTACTTTGAAGATGGTTAAATGAAACAAGAAGTGAAATGATGGAAGAAAATATTCAAGAGGAATGCAATCAGAAATACATATCATCAATACCTGAGGTAGAACAAGCCATTAAAAACCTGAAATTTGATAAAGCAGCCAGGAATGTGTGAGCAGAATTAAAGTGAGTAAAGCAGTTTCTCCAGTAGAATGGTAAAGGAAAGGTTAGCAAAACAGATGGTGCAATTCCAGAAAAATAACTTAGAGGAAGACCAAGATTTAAATTGACTGATGCAGTTAGAATGGCCTTAGAAGACTGAAGCATAAGAGCTGACAATATTGGTGTCCTGACAGATGAGACTAATATTGAGGAAAATTATCAATGGGAAGTTATTAATCAACTTTTGATGAAGTACAATCACATTATCCTGTATACTCCTTGAAGGATATCAAGAATTTGATATCTATTATTTAAGAAAATTTATTTATCACCACAGTGAACAAACCTTTTTGATAACTTCTTGTATTAAGTGTTTCAGTTTGACTATTAAATGAATCAGTTTGCAATGATTGTTAGTAATGCAGGTATAACAATAATAATAAAAAATCTTGTCTAATTAAATAATACTTACTTGTTGTCAGGAATTAACCATTTCAACACCTCCTCCCTATTTAGCTTCTCATCTCCGTCGATATCATAGTCATTATCAAAACGATCTTTTTCAACTACAAAATGCTCAGTATTTGGAAGGGGAGCTTTGCCATGAGAATCTGCCAGAAATTCATCTAAATTGAGATATCCATCGCTATTCTTATCACGTTTCTTCATAGTTTGCTCATACAGGACCTATAAAGAATATTGCTTTTTTTTAAAAATAATATACAATATGAATAAATCCAGATCAATATACATTGCCTGGGCTGAAAAATAGAAATCCTAAACCCTTTTCGAAGTGTTTCAAAGGAAAGCATGTGAATTAAGGTATTACTGTTATGGCTCTTGACCCAATAAAGATTCCTTTGTTGTTTGAGAATGTTCTATAAATTATGACATAATATTTTTCAAAATAAAGCCTCTGAAGCTCAGTCAATGATGCCCTTTGGGTGGAAAGACTTAGTTCAAATCCTGTTTATCAGGAAACCTAATTAACGCTCTAATAATGCACTGCACTATCAGAGCATTAATCAGGTTTATTATTGCCTGTCATGGCCAAGACAGCTTATTTTTCAAATAAGCTGTCTTGGCCATGACAGGCAATAATAACAGGATACAAATGAGGCTGCAATATCATCAAAAAATGCCACATCATTCCTAGCCCTAATTTTAACTTATGGAAACGTGTTCTTTGGTAAAGTGATAAAATATTTGTTGATAACAACTTTCAAAATAACTTCCTATACTAAAAACTATTTGAATATATTAAATTACTGAACTTTCCTCTTCTATTTTAAACACTAAACTCAAACTCTCAAAACTGTTCTCCTTATTTTTTTATTTATTTTTAGGCATCTCTGTAGTTCAGTCAGTAATAACATGCTCAGGTGGAAAGACATGGTTTCGATTATCTTCTATATTCTTACCAAAGTCTTCCCATGACTTTTGTTTAGCTATTTTTATACACAACTTAGCTGTCTTATTTGCTAGGAACTTTTGGTATGCTTTCTTCTTTACCAGGACTGCTTCTTTAACTCTTGTGTCCACCATGTGTTCTTATTTTTCTATCATTGCAGACAGCTTCACCATATGCCTCCCTAGCACCAATCAGTGTTTTCTTCAGTGTCCCACTGAGACTCCAAGTTTTTTTTTTTTTTTTAAACTGTTTAATTTTTTCTTCAACAATGTTTGTACAGTTGAGTCTACAGTTTACCTGTAAAAGCTGCTTAACTTGAATTCAATTTTAATTCAGGATACACTTGTATCCTTAACTACCATGAAGATATCGCTATCAACAATGACAAATGAGGCATTTCTTATTTCTTGTGTCTTCTCTCCATGTGAGTTTATGCACATCTTTATGTTGGAATGTTGTTTTTAGTAATAACTAGTCCATACCCTGTGCAGATATCCAGCAGATACTTACAATTATCCTTTTCTCCAAATTTTCCCAATAAGTTTCTATATGCCTGGTGGATTCATTTCCTATTCTTCTGTTCAGATCTTCAGCAGGTATCCCTATTTTCATTTTCTTTATGTCAGCTGGCTGCTCTAATGACTAGACAAATTCCACTCCTCTTCCTTGCCACTGTGGGCACAAATACATTTCATTGTCCATTCCCCTATTTTGAAGTCTGCCCACAACTCTAGTTGAAATTGCCTTCTAATCAAGATGTTTATCTTCATGTTTGATGCTGAATGCTTTCACTACTCCTTCTTTCCTTGATCATTATTGCTTGAATATAACATCTTATACTTATTTAGTAACATTTCATCTGTTTTTGTTTTCTTCTTCATCTTAGTAATGTTCACACAGTACTTTCTCAGTTCTTCTGCAACTTCGATTTCCTTTCCATTAATACTCCTTCTACAGATGGTTCCAGTTCCTATCTTCAATTCTTCTGACATTCGGTTTGTTCCTCTCCTTCTTCTAGATGTTGAGTCTGAGTTTGTTCCAGTAGCTGATTTTTCAATGTTCATCCTGGCCCCCCCTGAGGAAATTGCTCGGGACCTTGTTTTACTGGACAATGCCCCAGTCAGCATGAAATTTCATTATGTTGTACCATCATATGTATTTCTGGTTTAAGCCAATAGATAGCAAAATTTGTTTGGTTAGTTCCTAAATTGCCTACCCATTCTCATTCGTTCAGTACCTAGTAGATACCTTTTAATAAGGGCGCAGCACATGAAGGTGAGAAATGGACATGAGGTCAGAAGCCCCAGTCAGTTTTCTGCATTGCTTAAAGGTGATGTGGAGGTCTCCTCCCAGCTATTTGGCTTTGACCCATAAGTGACTCCTGAAAAGAATTACAGAAATATATTATTATTATACAGGTATCTTCATGGAGTCAAAAGGTTCATCGGGGGGGACTGATTATTCAAACACTAGCCATTATTCACATAATACCTATCAGGGGCGAATTCTCCATGCTTGCTGCGCAAGTTCATTACTTGAGAAAGAAGTAATATTTATTTGTTAATAAATGCATGCATTTATAAGCATTCCATTTAGGCTTTTATTTTTGTAGACAGAAGACGTCTTAAGCTTGCGCAGCAATAATTGAGCTTTGTGTTGTGTATCGAAGGCTGATGCTTGCTCATCTAGTGAAAGTTACCTTGGCTTGCTCAGATGTGGGAGCTTCCAGGTCCTCGCTGCAGCACTGTGATTTCATGCGCGCGCATAGCCAATTCTGCTCCTTTCACGTCGCCTTAAACACATAACACATATCATACGCAGTCAAAGTAGCTCTAGCCAGTGAGCTTCAGCCAGCCTTTACAAGTGTGCGTGGTGCTTGGGAAAATTAAGTTACAACCAACTTTTTATGACGATGTTATTGACCAGTTCATAAAGAAGAACTGTAAGGTAGAATTTGTATTCAAGTAGGTCAGCTAAATTGAAAAAGATAGAATATCATTTGTAAAATAAATATTGTATTTATATGATTAAATGTACATAAATTTCTAAATATATAGTTTTAAACTATATATTTAGAAATAATTCATTAATATTAAATTCATTCAGTAATTTATTATTCTGCTAATCAGACTTCAATCACACCTCTCACTCCCTGAATGATAACAAGAGTAAGCGTGAATTTCAAGACCAGCATTTGCCCCTGATACCTATCATATCTCTCCTTAAACTCATTCATTGACAAAGCACACCCAACTACCTCTACCACTCTCCGCAAAAAATCTAACCCTAACACCCTTGCTAAATACTCTTACACAATTTCCATGAACGACTTCTTGTTTTTTCTCTTCCTGCCACATGATGAAAAAAGTCTTCAGTGTCAATCCTATAAAGCCCCTTTAATAACACTTATATGCTTCTATATTTAGGAACATAATAACAGAACACCTAGATACCATGACCACTATTAAACATAGAATATCGACTGCATGGTCATCATTTAATAAGCTAGGTAAAATCTGGAAAAATAATAAAATCTCCAAACCTCTAAAAATAAAATCATATAATTATATACCCACTGTGCTATATGCTTCAGAAACTTGAACACTCAAGAAGACGGAGATATGAAAACTGGAGCTTTCAAGATGAAATGTCTCAGAAAAATAAATAAAACAAAATGGACAGAAAAGAAAACAAATGAAACTGTAAGACAAACCTACAACATGCATACTCTTTAATCGAAAAGATCAAAAGAAGACAACTTCGGTGGTACAGACATGTCGAGAGAATGCCATCAAAAAGACTACCCAACCTTGTTCTGTGTGCAAGAATAAAAGAAAAAAAAAAAGGTAGACCAAGAACTAAATGAATAACAACAATAAAGATCAACTCTGGATTACAAACATATAGACAGCTCACCAGCCATGCAAGAAACCGAGACTCCTGGAGGTTTTTGTGGAAACATGGAAGACTCAACCCGTCCCCGACAGAAGAGGACAGTAAGTAAGTAAGTAATATGCTTCTATTATGTTTCCTCTTTTTTGTCTATTAGCTAGTTTTTGAAGTCTACAAACTTTCAATTTGTTCTCAGAGAGAGAATTCCATTGACCTGCCACAATGTATTCTCTAGATCCTTTCCATCACCTCTTCATATCCACAGAATCCAGGTGATCAGATGAGTTGTCCAGATGTGGACTTAAAGCCTTATTAAAGAGAACAATAACTTTTTTATCCCTACTTGTTAGCATGTACTTCAACAACCACGTAATCTGATGTGCTGTTTTGGCTACATTTTCAAAATGCCCTGTAAACTTCAACACCCTGTTCAAATTATCCCCCAAGCCCCTCTCCTCATCAGTTTCTTGCGGTTCAGTTCCACCAACATAGTACACAACTTGTGATCTCTTCTTCCCAAAGTGCAACACCTTACTTCACATTAAACCGGCAGCCATCTATCTTCATTTACTGTCACTTTTTCCTGAATCACCATACAAAATTTGACCCTTATTTGCATGCTTTTGCTCTTTCATCCTCTGCTTTCTCTCTCCCATTGCATCTCACCTTCTTTTGTTTCTGTTATAGCATCCACCAGATGTTTTTTCTCCAACCACTCAATTTCATGTTTTGTTCGGTAGAGAACACCACATAATTGAGCTATATGAATATATGAATTTCCACACGAAAAATGTATGCAACATCAACCTTGCCATTCATAATTGCATTTTCAGGCATTTTGTCTTTCATATGACCATTATCATCCATCTTGCTCTCCTCATGTTACTAGCATTCACTCTCAAAGCACCTACAACAAACCAGCTTATCAGTTTCATTCTCCTTCCATAAATCTCTCATTCTACAAAGTGCATATATTCTGCACACATTGCAGAAAAGAAAAAAAAAATCACATGTTGAAAGTCAATTTCAACATGCCCAATTTTGATAATAAGCTTTAAAAATCATACAATTAATCACACAATTAACAATTAAACAAATAAATACTCATAAATATGATAATACAGAAAGAATGAGCATTATTGCTAAATACTTTCAAAAATAATTTATCTTTTGGTACCAAAAATCACCACATATAGCACTTTCCATCCTCTAGTGGACAAAGTATATACTCATTTATTTAGTTGCCACTATGGAAATCTATTCTTGGATTGGAATCTTGGTAGTACCAAAAACAAGATCAAGTGCAGCAAATTCTTTTTTTTATGAAAAATGAGGAGACTGACTAGGTTTTCTTTTTTAGACTATAGGATGGTGTGAAGATTGATATCAAGAAGTGGGCATTGATAATCATACATTTCCATATTGGCAACTAAATCTAAACCTGGAATGAAAGCTAGGTAATATAACTGCTAGAGTATATGGAAGAGTTATATCATGTGTGGTCTAGGATCATGCTATACCATTAGAAAACTTGCCAAATAAACTTTAACATGGACTCATTTTAAGCACTGCTTCAATAAATACTGTTTCCCAACAAATGCATCTAGTACACTAAGATGAACATTACCAATACCAATTCTTCTTCTCTCTTCCATCATCTATGTGAATGATGATGAAGCCGAATGAACTCTTTCCACTTCTGTCTGTCTTGGGAGAGTCCAAACAATTCTGTCCAGTTTGGTGTCGCTTGTTGTGATTCGGTTTTCATATCCTCTTTTATTTTATTAATCCAATTCAGGATTAATTTATTGAATATTCTAGTCAATCATCTGTGATCATGTTTAGATGTGGATAAAATTTATAAATCTTCATGCATCTATGTTGTGCACACGAAAATCGAATCTATACCCTACTCCAGTTTTTAAACTCTTACTGATATTCAAAAGTTTTGATTACAGCAATTAATCTATCTAATGTATTGAAAAATGAAATATTAACATTATATTATAAAATTATTATAAAATTATTATAAAAAAGTAGATAGATAAAGCTTAGCCTCTATAAAGTTTACATGGTGAAGAAACTTGGTTAGCAAACATTTGTTGATTGGTATTTAATACTAAATATAAAAATTTATACCTGATGCATATGATCAAATTCTTCAGGATGTGAAAATCCAGGATATTCTGTTTTATCCAAAAAGCCATCTCCATTAAGATCTGCTGCTTTAAATAACTGTTCATCACCTTTTGCCATCTAATAGCAACGAAAGAATACAAATACATAAATAACTATTATATTCCATCTATATATTTATATGTATAACAACACTGCTATAACCAAATAGGTTTCAATGAAATTCAGTATTTGGAATCTTTACTAAAATTTGACAGGTTATCTCAAATTCTGGCAGCCTCTTTTTAATAACAATATGCAAAATAATATAATGATATGCTACATTATTAACTACAATTATGCTGGCCTGGTTGGCAGAGTGTCTACTCTTCAACCAACTGGCTACTAGTTTGAATTTGAATCCTGTTTGTGTGATAGAAAATTAATTTTCATTGCATGGTATAAGACCACCACCCCACATACTAGAGGCCTTGAATGGCTTGAAAAAATTCCATGGTTGGTCTTTAGAGTAAGGTTTCTGAATTATATAAAAAAATTAATTAGAAATAACAATGATAAAAAAAAAAAAAAAAGAACCTTAGCCTATTTAGTACTATTTCACTATAAGTTTACAACTTTTCATGGATGGGAGTCACATAAAAACTGAATTTCTAAGGCATTCAACACAACCAACATAAGTTTTATACACATTAAGATAAAGTTTTGCAAATAAAAAAAGTTGCATATATATTTAAATCTTAGAGGCTATGGCTTCTATAGACACCAAGGTCACTATAAGCCTGAAACATTCTATATCTCCCATTCCATCATCCTCTTGCATATTAGGTCCAATGACCTGTTACTCCAAGTAACACTTGGAGTAACTCTTCTTATAAAACTAATTTTTTGGTAATGATAGGACAATCTGCTGCCTATCTAGATGCAACTTTTTGCCAAATCAAAACCTATGTTTTCAGAAAAGAAAACTCTACCATCCACATATGAGGACTAACAAAACTAACCAACAATCTTTAGTCGAAAATCCCTTATAAAGGTTTCTTATATTCTTGAGAGGATTAGAATTCTGAAGTCCTCACAACTGAAGACTCCATTCTAAGTTACAGAAATAACACACTGAGTTACATGATATCCAACTTCTTAATATTCCATCTTCCCCAGTTATCTGACTTATCAAACATACATAACAAAGAAAAAAAGAGGATAAAATAACAGAAGATAAATCTGTATTCTCTGATTTATCTCTGATTAAGAGATAAACCTGGCTTACAAACAAAAATGATTGACAAGAATAATTATGATGACACATTTCATAAATGCATATCATGACAGAATGCAATACACAAATTTTTTTGAGATAAAATGGAACATAAAAAATTACTTCCAGGTATTTAAACTGTTATCTGAATATCTCAATATTAATAGAAATCTGTTAAAAATGAACCATATAACTATTGGGTTGGCAAATAAGTTCATTGGTTTTTCAGAATGGAATGAAACACATTTTATTTAATATATATAATACATACTAGTCAGTTATATATTGACCCTCTTTATCAATGACCTCTTGTCACCTGTCCACTGACTTCATTATGCCGTGTTCATAAAACTCCTGATCACTGGCGAAAAACTGATCCAGGTGTCTTTTGACAGCCTCCTCATTAGCGAAGGTTTTCCTGTTCAGAGAAATGGGAAAACCTTTGCTCTGCTTCCACTTGTTCAGATCGTTTTGCAACGATCAGAATAAGTGGTAATCGGAAGGTGCCAGATCCGGTGAATACGGTGAATAACACAGTCTGCTGCCTGTCTAGATGCAATTTTTTGCCAAGTCAAAACCTATGTTTTCAGAAAAGAAAACTGTGGCAAAACATCCCAGCCAAGACATAACGATTTACTCCGGGTTGTTAACGATGTGTAGGGTCTGGCGTTGTCGTGGTGAAAGACAACTCCTTTCCGATTTGCCAATTCAGGACGTTTTTTGCTAGTTGCACGAGCCAGTCGCGTTAACTGTGAGCAATAGACAGTTGAATCAATCGTTCTGCCTGACGGTAACACCTCGTAGTGGACAACACCTTTATAATCCCACCACACAGAGAGTGACCTTCTTTGGGTGCAATTCTGCTTTCAAGGCTGTTTGCGGCAGTTCACTCTTGTGCCCCCATGATCTTTTACGTATTATCGTACATGACCCATTTTTCATCTCCTGTAATCATCCGCTTCAAAAATGGGTCATTTTCTTGGCGACATCGCAGCGAATCACAGATGGATATGCGAGCAGTCAATTGGCCTCAGTCAATTCATGGCCACCCAAACACTGAGTTTTGAAACATATCCCAGCTTGTGCAAATGGTTTTCAACGCTTGTATGGGATATGTTCGGTACTGGCAGCAATCTCCCGCACTGTTTGTGACAGATTTTTGTTGACGATATCCTTCCCAACACTCAAATCAACCTCAGTCGGGCGACCGGCACAAGGTGCATCACTGACGTCGAAATCTCCAGAACATAATTTGGCAAACCACTTTTGGCATACATGTTATGTTAAGGCACCATCTCCATATATGCTGCAGATTTTTTAAGGGCCACCACAGCTCGTTTGCCTTTTTTGAAATAAAAAAGCAAAATATGCCAGTAATGTATGTTATTTCCTTCCATTTCTAAAAATATGTTACACACACACGCAACTGAAGTAGGCCGAATGAAAATTCACTGAAAGGTTATTGAAATGCACCTTTCAACTGCGCAATAGCAACAGGCGAAGCGGCGTAAACTTGTACTAATGCATAAACCAAACGAACTTATTTGCCAACCCAATATATTTGTCCAAAATTCCATATATACAAATATTAGAAATAAAAATAAAAACATTTAAACTTTAACACATATATTTAGTGCCTATCTATAGGTCACATTGTGACATAGCCTAAGTTTATCCAAGAACTGGAGGGCATTCTAGATGAAATCAAATGTGACAATATTCTCATAATTGATGACTGTAGCCTCACTAAGGAATGAGGTTTGTCAAAACTATATGGATTTACTGGCTATGCATGGGGCTCAAAAGTATGTCAACATCTGAACAATGGAATGCAATGATAGTTTGTGTCTCTAGATCACATAATTATTAATAAATAAATAAGAAATTAAAAAAAAATTCCACAAAGTTTTAAATCATGGATCTAAATCAGGGGTTTCCAAACTGTGGCCCGCAATATCATTTTATCTGGCCCGTTAATTAGACTAATTTTTCAATCCGGGGGGGGGGGGGGAGGAAACACGGAGTGTTAATAGATTTCAAATGCATTAATTAAAATTGTGTTCAAAATATATTCTTGAATAGCAAAAAAGCAACCGTAATCTAAGTTACGGTCTTTCTGACTGTAGAAGGTCGGTTAAAATGGAAACAAAGAAAAAAAAATTTAAAACGAAATAAAAAAAGTTGCATCCAAATAAACTTTATCAACAAAAAAAAAATTATGTCGCATGAAATAAGAACACTTAAAAAAGTCAGTAAAAAACACAGTTAAAATGAACTAATGAGCAAAAAACGAAATAAAAACAAAATTTTCCGATCTGTATTCACTGACAAAAAACTCAAAGTTATATGAAATTAAAAAAAAGTTACATGTAAATTGTCATTGTATATTCGGTTGAAAAACTAATGACTAACAAAAATTTAAACAAATTGTTTCCCGAACGGAAAAAAATGAATTCATCGATTTCAAAAAAAAAAGTATCAGTTCGTGCGTAGAAATTGTCGCGATAAGATTTTTTTTGGTAATTTTTACAATTTTTTTTTGAAATAAATAAAATTTTTTTTATAATTATTTATAAACTAGGGGGCTCTGCCTCCTGACACCTACGGCGCCCAACCCCCCCGTGTTCCAGACTGGTAGGCCGGTTATCCTTGAATTCTGATGACTCGAATTTTGAAGACTCAACACTCAGGGTAGCCCCCGAGTTTCAAAACGTTTCAAATAACTTGACAAAAACGTTACAACCTACATCCGTTTCCAATTTCAGCTTATTTTATAGTATAGAGGAGATTTATTCTCTTTTATAGGGTTAACATGGAAGGGAAAAAGAAAAGAAAAGAAAAGTTGATCATGAATGTCGTGTGTTTAATGAAGAATGGGGCATAAAATACTTCTTCATACAATCAAATTAAAAGGATAAAGTTTTATGTCTCATTTGTAAAGACTGTTGCTGTGTTGAAAGTATACAATATACGCTGCCACTATGAAATAAAACACACTTCAACGTTTTCGCAATTTAGAGAAAAGGAGCGTTCAGATAAATTTGAATCATTATGTTGTTGTTTGCATTCTCAGCAAGGCTTATTTACGAAAGAAAACTCAGAAAATGAAGCCTTAATCTTGGTAAGCTATAAGGTTGCTTATGTGTCGGCTAAAAAAAGAAAAACCATTCATCGATGGCAATATCATCAAAGAATGTATGATGGAAGCAGTAGCCGAGTTATGCCCAGAAAAACTTAATATTTTTAAAATAATAAGTCTTTCGCCAAATACTATTGCTCGTCGGGTTGAAAATATGGGAAATAACATTATCCAGCAAGTTGTAGGCAAAGCACAATATTTTAGTCGGTATTCTCTCGCGCTGGATGAATCAACTGATGTTTGTAATACCTCACAACTTGTAGTATTTTTACATGGTATTGACGATGAACTTAATGTCACACAGGAATTAGCGTCACTTCGCAGCATGCATGGTACTACAACAGGAGAAGATATCTTCAAAGAAATTCAAAAACAGTTGATGGAGGAAAAAAACATGTCTGGTATAAAAATAGGGTTGGTTGGGCAAATCACAAAAGCTTGTGAGGATGCAAAAATATCAAAATCAATGTTTCTTCACTGTGTTATCCATCAACAATCACTTTGTGGAAAATATGTTGATATGAGCTGTGTCTTGAAACCTGTTATTTCTATGGTAAATTTCATTCGCTCTCATGCACTTAATCAACGCCAGTTTAGGTCTTTTCTCGAGGAATGCGATTCTGAGTATGCTGACTTGACATATTATACTGCAGTTCGCTGGCTTAGCTGTGGAAAGGTTCTTTCATCTCAGGAATGAAATTGATATATTTCTTACTGAGAAAAACTGTTACAAACCACTTTTATCAGATACCGAGTGGGTTTGGAAATTGGCATTTTTTGCAGATCTGGTGAACCACATGAACAATTCGAATTTAAAGTTGCAGGGTGAAAATAACTTAGTTTGTGATTTATTATCTCATATCAAGGCATTCAGAGCAAAACTGATACTTCTGGAAGGCCAGGTGAAAAATTGTAACTTTGCTCATATGCCATACAAATTGCATAAAAAGGGTGAAGCAGAATTTCCTTTCTTGTTCGCAAATTTAGTTATTTCAGATCTTAACAATTTCAGAAGCGATTTGCTGATTTGGACGCCAATGCTAGGGAAATAAGATTGTTTCAAAATCCACTTGACTGTGTTGTTACTGATGTCCCAAGTCAACTTCAAATGGAAATTATTGAACTTCAGGCAAATGAACATATTAAAGATAAATACAAGGAAGGAAACTTGATCGATTTTTATAAATTTTTGAACTCTGAGCAGTTCCCAAATTTGAAGAAATTTGCTTGTAAATTTCTCTATTTTTGGGACAACGCATCTTTGCGAACAAACTTTTGCCCGAATGAAATATATCAAGTCAAAATACAGGGCAAATTTATTTGACGAATATTTGAAAGCGCTACTTGTAATTAGCACTTCAAAATTTGAACCTGAGTTTAATAAGATTTTAAAAACACAAACACAGTTATATCATTCACATTAATGATTTTATTATAATTTGTGATAAAAATATGAGAATTTGCTGATAGTGTTCGTTGTCATTAATATATGATAATTTAATCTCACATACTCTGTAATCAGTTTTTATCTGCTTTCGATAAAACTCATATATCTAGTTCTAGAGTTTTTTTATTACTACGGCCCGCTGAACAGTGCTGAAGTACCCAATTTGGCCCTCACGGCGAAAAGTTTGGAAACCAATGATCTAAATCAATGCAAAATAACACTCCTCCCCTTGGATCATTTTGCAGAGATCCATGAGGGGATCTAATTTGATAAAAAATAAATTAATATATATATATATATACAAACAAATAACTAAATAAAATATAAAGTATTACAAAAAATCAATTAGCCAACCCACAGTACTAATGTACTATAGATTTATAACCTTCATAATATAAAATATATGGGGTAATATTCCAGTTAATGATACAGCTAAAAGAACTGATAACTCCAAGTCATCTCTACTTGTGAAAATGAAATCAGAAATGTAATAGCTAGCCTAAAAGCAACTAATACTTTAGGGATATAATTGCATTAACATCAAAATTCTCAAGGAATGGCAATGTATCAGGTGTTAGATCCTAAATGAAGGAATCTTGGAAAGAAATCATTCATTTAGAACCTAACATATAAAACTTGCTGGCAAAGAGAAATACCTGCACATCAGTTGTAATTAAAAGTGAAACTTTTTTCGCTTTATGTAACATTTGTATTCTTTATTTCAAGTGCCTTATATTTAAGCTGATGTGATTATATTAGGATTTCAATTTTAAGTGTCTAAAAAAAAAAGAGAGATAATCTGATTTAAATTTAAGCCCCACTTAAGCTATGTAAAATTTGCTGTGAGTCATCATCTAAAAAGTAGCTAAGTAATAATTCCTGGAAGGCACGTGTACGGCGTAACGACGTGGAAATAGCTCGATAAGGTGCAATTACTCTAATTTTGTGTGAAAGTTCATTAGAAGAGAGAAGATTGTTTACGAATGTGAAATTAAGAACTGTATTCTAAAGAACTCTGTGGACAGTCTCTATTTAGAAAGTTAACCTCCTTTGAGAGTAAGAAGAATTGTTAGGAAGAGATCTTTTGTAATTTTGTATGTGATAGGATTAACTTGATGCGATAAGAATAGTAGAATTTAGTATCTCGGTAACATTAGACTGTTTGTTAGTTTTCTCTTGCAAGTAATACTAATGAAAGGTATTTAGCTTAACTTCATATCATTTGCTATCTATCCCGATATGCAGTTACTGTGTTTAGCATGCTTTATAGGATTTAATTAATTTAGAAAGTGTTAACCTCTTAATTAGAGTTTTATTTAGTATTGAGCATAATTGAGTGTATGAATTTTGTATTGTGTTTTAGATATTCCAATAAACATGTCATATTTACCTGAACCTGTCATGCCTGATTACAATTCCAAATTACCACTTATAAAAATATAACCTATTTTGGCAGGAAGGATTTAGAGAGTGAATATAAATATAGATTTAGGTCACGACTGCAATAATCTGAATCTATACGGCAGTTTAATTACAATATCGTGTAAGAAAGCTAAGAATCTAGTATTGTCTCCCTGAGTAAGGATCTTTTCTACTATAGGATACTGGCTGGCGCAGCAAAATATAAATTCGCCAGTATCCGAAGAGGAAACAATCCTAGATATAAGAATAGGAATAAAGTAAAAGAAGAAAGAATAAATAACGAAAGGTGAATATATAACAATAGAGCAGCCAGTAGGATTTTGATTGTATAAGGTTTTAGGTAAGAAAGGATAGATTTAAGTAAACAACTAATTAAGCATAAATCATATAGTATAGAAACATCGATATAACACAGGTCATCCCAAAAGTAATGTCATTTTTAGCATTAAGTTTTGAAAGGATATAAAAGATAAATCACTTGCTAATTTAATCAAGTACAGGTAACCCTCATATAAACGCGGTCTACAAATTGTAGTAACCTTTATCTTTTCATATATTTTTCATCGCGCTACTTGAAAACCAAATTTTATCTTTGTTAAATTTGTGTCTGCCCATATAGTTATAAGTAGCGAATTTATATTAGGGGAAATACCCTTTAGCAGGCATGTACATCAATTGTTTACTGTATAAAGTCTTTATTGTTGAAAGTTGTCTTTGTTTTCTGCCAGGAAAGCGCATAAAAATCATAAGTGTGTCCTCAAAGCTGAGCACTTTATTTTCTGGTGAATTACATGCATTATGTAAAGCTTTTTATGTAAAAATTTTATTTTTATAGTAATGGCCACTTAGAGGGCTTTTGATATGGTTGAAAACGAAATTAGTGAATTAATTAATGGGGAAACAGATTTAAACGAGGAACTGGTACAATTAACAGAGAAAGTTCTGCCGAAGATTCTGATTGCGATGAATCCGTTAACGAATTCAGTTTAAAGAAATTAGCAGAAGGATTGGACTTAGCAAGAAAGTTAGGAAGTTGTTTTACGGATAATGATCCCTCAATGGAGCACTCCAGAAAATTCACAAGACAACTGGATATTTGTTTAGCTCCATATTATGAACTTAATAAAAAATTGTAGCATTGTGGTACATAAGGTCTTATTACTGACTTCTTGATAACTAAACCAACCAACGTATGCAATGAGAATTATACAAATCATGTCCAAGAGATTTCAAGTGATGATGACGTCTGGCCACTCATAAATAAAGAACAATGGCCACTTAGAGGACCATTGTTCTTTATTTATTAATGTTCTTTTTGAAAACAGTGATGCCGATTAAATTATTTACTTTATTTTATTTTGCCTAAAACATTTATGCATTATGTGTAATGGCGTTTACGTACAATTTGTATTTTTATTAGTTTATACTATGTATTTGTTTCATAGTTTATATGTTTTACAAACTTCAAAATAAGCAGTAATCTGAAGGTGCAAAATCAGGAGAATATGGATGTGGAAACTTTTCCCAGCTGAGTTCCTCAATCGTCATGCAGGTGATTCTTGCACTATGAAGATATGCGTTATATCATGGTGAAAAACAACACCCTTTTGACTGACCAGAGAACACCTCTTTTCTTTCACTTTTTCATTCAATTGAAAAAGTTGTTCAGTTGAATTTCATTCAATTGATTGAGTTGTTTGCAGCATACATTAGCTGTGATTGTTTGGTTTTGTGGCAAGAGTTCAAAGTGTATAATACCAGCCATATCCCTTCCCTCCACCTGCTTAACAAAACCTTTTGAGGGTGAAGGTCTTGTTTTGGCTGAGGTTTAGCTTGTTCCCCTGAATGAACCCACTGCCTTCGATGCTTAACATTCTTGCATAGAATCCACTTTTCATCACTGGTGGTGACTACAAGACTCAAAAAGATTGAACCTCTAGAGAATGAAGAGCAATGCAGATGTTGATGCGCTCTCTTCGATTGTTGTTCGTGAATACGATTAGACACTGTTCCAAGTTCTTGAAAATGGTGATGGATCGTCGATGACAATGAATTAAGATCTTTTGCTAAATCTACAGTAGTTGCATTGGTATTTCTTGCATAAATGGCTTCCAGCATATCATTATCATGAAAGACAGAGCTCCCAGAGCAAGGGAAGTCTTTCAAACTAAAGTCCCTCTTGTTGAAATTTTTGGAACCATCACTGTCACTTTTGCACATTCAAAACATTATCGCCATCCACTTCTTGCACATTTTTTACAGTGTTAGCAGCATTGTTTCCTTTTCTGAACTCATAAAGCATGATGTACCTAATGCGATCTTCAGTGACCTCTAGTAATAAAGGGTTATTTAAACAATAACTTATATATGATGTTCTTGCAAGGTGGAATTCCTCAGAATGAAGATGCCTCAGCTTAGCAAATTTTGAATTTTTAAAGAACATGACAAGCTGATACACATTTGAACAAGTACAGTATAAAAAAAACGACATTACTTTTGGGATAATCTGATACATCAGGAACTCTTACTATATTTTTTTACTTATCACGTCTGATTTCTTTTCAATGGATTTCAAGATGACTGTAGTAATAATGGTTTATAAGAAGGAAAATAAAAATGATTTTAGACCAATCTCTTTCATCAGATTTCTTTAAAAAAATATTACAGAAACTGGTAAAAAGTAGACTTTTTTTTTTTTTTTTTTTACCAAAAATTTCTAAGTCTACTTTTCAGGTTAGACAAAATACTGAACATGCATTAGTGACCTTTATAACTTGTGTTATTATGCCTTGCTAGATGACCAAAAACATTTAGTTTTCTAGATTTACATAATGACTTTGCCTTTCGATCAATCAAAATGAGAAGAGATAGGTGGTATGGGCATATACTTTGGCATGATGGACTTATGAAAAGAATAACTGAAGGCAAAACAGAGAGGAAAAGAATAAGGGGCATACCAAGTCAAAGAAAGCATAGGCCTGAGGAGTTACCAGGAGATTAAGAAGAAAACCATTGTTTCCTTTTCTGAACTATGTTCAGAAAAGGAAACAAAGAGGAAATTGCTGCTGAGCTACCAATCCCAAGACTGTTGCAACTGATGATGATAATGACTTTGTCATTATCATCATCAGTTGATGATAATGACATGTTGATGATAAGGAAATGGAAATGATAGGAATATGATGTACTGTGTTAAACTGGTTTAAAGTTATTCAAATGCTCAATCGCAAACTGTAAAAAAATAAAAATAATAATAGCTATAACAGTTTTCCAATATAACATTATGGTGTTTCACAGAGATTTATTGTAGGAACAGTATCTATGACCTCTGTGAAATAAAGCTAATAAAATTAACATGCAGATGAAGCTACATTAAGTTTTGCATTGAACACAGGTGAAAAAATACAAACCAAGGTAAATGCTATCTTCAAAAAGTAACAAATTGATTTCACAAAACTTAGTTAAACTTAGTCAAAAATCTTCAAAACAAAATATGTTAATTTTTAACTTGCAATAAAAGAATGTAAAAAACAAACGTCTGTATTCAAACTTTGTTATATGATTGTAGAGTAAATTCAAATTGCAATTGAATGAAACAGAAAAACTTATAGACAATGTACGATTAAAAATCTATTGTAATTCAAGTTGAAAACAGCACGTGTGAGACAAGGATGTACATTATCCCCTCTGTTATTCATTATCTATATGGATCACATTATGAAGGAAAGTGGTATTAAACATGATATGAGAATTGGAGATGTTAATGTCAGCTCTTTGCTTTATGCAGACGATGTTATACTTCTAAATAAATCTGCTACAAGTTTGCAAGATTCCCTGACTAAATTGAATAACTGTTGTAATAGATATGGTATGAAGGTCAGCATTAAAAAGACAAAGACAATGAAAATAGGCAGAATCATTGAAAATGTCAACTGTGTTGTGAATGGAGAACCTGTGGAACAAGTAAAACATTTCAGCTACTTAGGCACGATTTTTACTGAAGATGGTAAATTAATATATAGAAATAGACAACAGAATCAACAAAGCTGGTATGGTAGGAAGTGAACTGAATAAGTTTATATGGAACAAGAGAGTAATTAGCCAAACCACTAAATTAGTTGTATACAAGATAGTGTTCGAACCAGTTTTAACTTATGGATCGGAGAGCTGGGTCAGAAGTAAAACACTTGACCAAAGACTAGAGACCACAGATATGAGAGTCCTGAGAAAGATTAGTGGTGTGAACAGATGGCATCAATGGCAATACCATATTAAAAATGAGAATATTAGGAAAGAACTTGACATTGTCAACATCCAGGAATGTGTTAGCAGAGCTAATCTCAGGTGGTATGGTCACTTAAACAGAATGGGCAAAGAAAGATTAGCAAAGCAAGTGTTCTCTGCCAGGTTGGCAGGAAAACGACCCAGAGGAAGACCAAGACATAGGTGGATTGATATGGTACAAAGTGCCTTAGACGATAGAAATATAAGATCTGGTAATGTTAGAGTCCTGACAAGTAACAGACTGATTTGGAGGAAAATTGTAGATAGGAAGTTAGTAATGATGTAAATTTTTCATGTAGTACTATCATATCCTGTGCACCCCTTGAGGGTACATGGCAGGAATTTGATGATGATGAACAGCACATTACAGATGTACAGTTGACTCACTACAGCAAACTTGTAGTGACCACAAGACTAGTCTGTTATAGATATAGCTTGCTATAGTGAAATAGTGAATTTATTTTAGCACAGCACTATACCATGGGATTTTGTTTACGACTTTTCAGCAGTTTATCATAATGAATGAGTTTGCTATAATGAGAGCCAAATGTAGTTAAAGTTATGCAGATTTTTTGTTTGTATGAATTCTTAAATTTAAAAATGTTAAAAACGCATTCTACATGCATTCAAAGCAGGCTGTAGTACTGAATTCTACAAGGGAAGAATCTATTTTACTACATGGAAACCTCTAGTGTTAATTCAAAATAAGTGATTCAGATCTTAACAAACACAGAGGTACAGAAAAATATTGCCTCTTAGATAATTATATGTTTACAGGTTACTATTATTTATAAAAAAAGTAGTTAGAGTATGTTAATATTAAACAAGATGTTTTCTATATTATATAACAAGTCATAAAATTAGTTTCCAAATCACATAAAGAAGTGATGCACGAATACTATACTTAGTGCAAAAACATTCAACAGCCGATCTTAAACAATAAGAAATGAAATCAACATCAATGCAAACAGATACAAAGAAGCTGATCACAGAATATTTATTCTTCTACTAAAATGAGAACTTCAAAATAATTATATAAATTAATTACTTTGGATAATGATTCCAACAGATTGCATAATTAATAATAATGATTGTTGTGTAAGTAAAATATTAGTGCAACTTAGCTACTCTATGTAATCTTATAAGAGTATGTAATCATGATATATATTATTACAATGTGAAATTTCGAAAAAAAAAAACTGACTGACTGTTGAAAATTACCATATTTGCCGGCGTATAAGATGCACCCCTTTTTTGTAAACATTTTTTAGGAAAAAAACTTTATCACTGAATATTATAATGAATTTACAGTATTTCAAATACAAAGTAATAAGTAGGTCTACTTTCAACAAATATCTAATCTAACTAGGAAACAGTACCCACCTTTTAATCTTCTTCGTCAAAACCCAGAAATTCATCTCCAGAGCTAAATAAGAGACACTTTAAACCTCTTCTAAATAAGAATCTGAGTCCTCATACGACAAATTGTTATCTGTACCATCCAGTGCATTACTAATGCCACACTTCTTAAATGATTTAACCACTGTCTCAGTTTTCACAGCATCCCATGAAGCTTTGACCCACTCACAAACTTGTGAAATGCTAGGCCTCTTCCTTCTTCATGATGGCATAACCTCAAAATCTGAAGATTGCATCCAACTGTTCCACTTCTCCTTCATAAATCCCTTAAATGGTTTATTAATACAGACATATAAAGGTTGAAACTAGTTAGACCTCCTGGAATTATAGCTAACTGAGTTTTCAATTCCTTGAGTTTATTTTTAACATCTTCTGTTCTGTGAGAATGAAACTGATCCCATACTAGCAGTGCAGGCTTCTTCAACTGTCCATGAGTGCCTAGACCAGTTATCTATCCATAACTGGAATACTAGAATGTATTCCAGTAACTGGAATGCTCTCACACACCGCCAGGAGCACGCCAGTAGTGTCCGGCACCTGTGTGCAAAACTTTAGTTGGTGCCCCTATCCCCCCCCCCCCTCCAATAAAAAAATCACTTTAAAAAAAAAACGTTTTTTTTTTTTAAGTATTTCCTCCTCTTTGGTGCCTTTACTATCCTGATGCCTATGTGCATCGCACACATTGCCCATATGGTCGCCCCTGCATACCGCAAAGAAGCAAGAAAGAAATCGCATAACTCGGAACAGAGAAAATTTCCAGAAATGAAAGTAATAACTGAGTATCAGTGTAAAAGATGCATCTTGTGTTTCAGACCTATTTTCAAAGAAAAAAAGTGCATCTTATATGCCGACAAATACGGTAATTGTTTTGATGTCCATTTGCAATTTTTCCATCATCTGAACATCTGAAAAATCTGAGAATTGATTGTCAAAAAAAACTACTGTTCCAATGTTTGCAGCTTTATTGATTATGTCAACACTGAATAATACCCGTCTTCACATTCAATAATTCCAAGATAAACCTCTCTGAGGTTTGATATTATGTAATTTGCTAAATATGTATACAGTATGATTCCATACTCCTGTTCAAACTTTAATTTAAAGGTGTATTCTATAACTGAATTTTTTTTTATTACTTGACTCCAACCCACAAAAGGTTGTAAACATATAGCACATTCATACCATGAGTAATATAAGGATGTTTTTTCTATTTCTATTCACTTTCTAATTTTTATATGTATGTTTTTTTTTTTTTTTCACAAAAACATTGCTCCGAAGACCAAATAAACTTTTCAAAGCCACTTCAGGCCTCACAATAGGCAATGAAATTCATCTCCCATCTAAAGTAGGGTAACCATATAATCTAAAAAATGGGGAACATAAACTGTTAAGGGAGAAATTTCCTCAAAAAAATTATTTTCAGTCGCCTAAAATTTACTATTTTGTCTACAAAAATTGTTAATGAAAATTGGAAAAAAAAATAGCATTTTAACTAAAATAAAAAGCCAAAAAGCTACATTTTGGCAATGCAAAATTATATAAATCAAGTGGACATTAAATCCAATTATTTCAAAGCCGAATACAGAAACTATAAAAGTTTCATACCAAATTTGACCAGAGAGCTTATGGGAATACACTTGCTGGCATTTACGAGTTGCCCTAGCCAGACCTTATAAGAGAGATGATCGCTTTGCCCAAGCGTCCATATATTTGTCTCCCATTGGCCCATTTTGGTCAGTTTCGTTGGCGAGTGTATTCCCATAAGCTCTCTGGTCAAATTTCGTAACCATAAAAGTTTCATACGAAACTTTTATAGTTTCTGTATTCGGCTTTGAAATAATATTGGATTTAATATCCACTTGAGTTATATAATTTTGCATCGCTGAAATGAAGCTTTCTGGCTCTTTATTTTAGTAAATACTTTACACACCGACCAAGAGTTCGCTTACAAAAGATACACCTTTTTGACACTTCAAGTTCCTTAGTATTAAGAGTTTTGCTCTCATAGATTTCTTCTGGAATTTTGCTACCGGTGAGGGGAGAATGGATTTTGGGGGGTTTGCCTGATAAGTGAATAGTGAAAGCAGATAAAAAAAAAAGAAGTTAATACGGTTGTGCATTTATCAATGGAAGAAAAATACGATTTAAATCCTTTAAAAAACTGTCTGGAGTGTTATTCTGTGTTCCTAATAGTTTGATATTCTTCATTAACAAAGTTGCAAAATTATTTTAATGAAAATGATCATATTCGTTATAAAAATGAAATATGATAATTTTCACAAGAATACTTTGAAAGTTTATTGGCACTGCAATAATATTACTGTTGGCACTGAAAAGAAAAAAGGCCCATCATTTTGATAATAAAATAAACTCATATATGGCTTACAAGTTATCAGAATATAATGATCTTTATTGCAACATTTTTTTGTTTTATGAATGTTACAGAAATGTTTGGATTATTCAAGTTTCATCTCTGAAACTGAATAATCAAAAATGGGATAGTTTGGCATCCTGAAAGCATGTCTAGATGCCAGAACAGTTTTTATGAAAATGAGATGGATGAGGCACCTTAACATGAAAAGAGTTATAAGCTCACAGCAGGATTTGAACCCATATCCTAAAGAGAAGATGCACTAACCACTCAGCGAGCCAGAAAAAGTTCCAATAAATGCAGGCCTGGAAACCTTCATTTTCAAGATATATTCTTGCTACCACTACAAAGGGGACTATATCTTGGAAATGAAGGTTTTTTCCAGGACAAAGGACAACATACAATGCAGTTAGAAAGAAAACCGTCCAGAAATAAGCCCCTTGGTAACTGGCAAAAGAAACACTGTAGGATGATTGTATTTCAACAGCAGGTGTTCAAAATTATCTCTATGTTTGGCACACAGCCTTTGAGACACCTCACCACTGATAGCCTCATGGGGCTCAAAAGTTGGTGTCTGGTGTTCAAGTTGTTCCTGCAGTCAGTTCAACATTCCCCACTGGGGTGAAAGTATATCATGATTTCAAATGTCTCCTCCCTCAATAAATAAAAATCTACAGAGTTTAGGTCAGTTGATAATTACAGTTCTAAGTTAATCATACCACCACTTTTATTCAACAGGACTCAGAGCGCCAAATTTGAAGTACTAAATCCAATGAAGAAAAAAATCTAGAGTACTTTGAATATAAAAAAACAATGACCAAAAAGCAAGGGAGGATTCTCTTTTTCCTTCCCTCTTCTACTTTTTTTTGCAAATATCTCTAGCAAATGCATTCTTCGGCTGATTGATATTAAATTTGGGATACAGATTTCTCATACTGAAAAATTTGCACAACTTATCAGGGAAAATTGCAGGAATAGCTCTGCAGATACTCCTACTGGCTGCATTGTTCAACCCAATTGTGACCAAATCTGGGAGTGTAGTTGTTTCACTAAGAATTTGAGTCGAACTGAACTAAAAAGAGGCTGTGGCAGGGTTCATCTTTCAACTATTTCAACCAAATTTTGAATATCATTTGCTTAAGTAACGTAAGGTCTCTCAAGTTGTTTGACACAAGTGAACCAAAATGGAAGGGAGGATTCATAAAGAAGGTGGGGGGGGAATGCTGCAACCATTGCTATAGGTTGCATTTTTAACAAATTTCAACTAGTTATCATTGACCCAATTCATCAAAAATACTATATAATAAATAATAAAAAATACATCTAAAAAAATAGTACAAATGGAGAAAGCATGAAGCTAGCTGCAATTTAGAAGCAGCTATTTTTTATTTTATTTCATTATGGGGAACCCATCCACAAGGGATTAGCCAACCTCTTGTGGATGGACAAGAAGGAACTTGTTCACATTTACCTTGAAAAGCTGTGGATTGTACTCCTTGGGGGAAACACATAAGATGGCAGACTGTACAAGAGGAAAGCAGTGGAAGGGATGAATAAAGTGGAGGAAAAATTTGTTCTGTGAGTTTGGAGATGTACTGTGAGACAGTGTTCATTAGCTGCTGTACACATTTAAATGGATTTGACAGAATGAGGGTATTAATGAAGGTAATTTTGATGAAGTGGGCCATAGAAGTATTTGTAAAATATGCCAGCAACAAAAACTGAGTACCTGTGTGGAAGTGAGTGGTGTATGTCTGGAGGACATTTACCAAAATCAGCAGTGCAAGAATTAGCAAACATTACTGTCTTTATGGCTGAGAATGTAAATTTCCTTTAGAAATTCAAGCAATATCACACTAGTGGCAGCAACAATACCACTAATAAAAATAATGCTGCAAGTGCAGTCAGTCAGTCTCCTGCTTTCGCAGTACTCAAATTATATATATATATATATATATATATATATATATAAAATCAGTTAACGCCTTTTTATTCCTGTATAGGGAGTAGGCGAGACTGTTTTAGCCCTATGTAACTTTTGGAGACTGAATGGGGAGTTCAATCTTCACTGGCAGCAAATCAGAGATAGTTGGCCTAAGGCCATCACCAATTAATCGGTATGCAGTGAAGAAGACAGCTAGCAAGTATTGCCATCTTGTGGTCCCTAACACAATATTTTTGATGTCTGAAAATAGTGTGGGTTCAATGGCCGATTTTTGAGTTTAAGGGACAAAAACCCCCCCCCCGAGTTTCCAGGAGAAAAAACCTGTTTGCCCGTGCCAGAGATCGGCTAACTCAGGAACTGGTCGAAGACAAGCTTAGAAAAATGTTCCTCTAGTCAGTGGCTAGATTTGAACCCAAATCTTTCTTTGTGCAGTGAAGCGCCGTAGAGTGCAAACTCCCATCTTTTTCCCTTTTTTTCATTAATTAAAAACTGAAAATGTTCTTTTAGCTTCGAATTGTATGGTTTCTAAGCTAAATATGGCTCTATATTCAAACTACAACTTTAAACAAAATTTTAGCATATTTTAAATGCAAATTAAACACAGAGCAACAGCAGTGTGCCCTATTTAGATAAAAAAGTTTCACAATAATGCATTGCCCTGTTACTCTACTAAACTGATGAACAAATTGAATGATTACTTTAATCAACAATAATGCAATCGCATTATGTAATAATCATAATATATCATAAAAAGGCAGTCATAGAAAATGATTTTCTATTTGTAACTTTATAGTTAAAATAGTTATAAGCAATGACATATTAAGTTTGGAAAGACCCGCGTTCAGATTCATGCTAGGATGTGAGTTGACTTTTCAATGAAAAAGTATTTTGATGCCATCCAGTTTCATATAGTTTTTCTCTAGGTTTTCTCTCCTGCAGATTAAACAAACTGGCCAAAGAACATAATAGTGACAGAAACAGAATTAGTTCTGCTACCATTGATAAACTTAGGTTTATAAGAAGCTAAGTTACTTGGCAGTAACAAGCCAATGGTGCTGATTGGTGAAGAAAGATGGGATAAAAACAATTAGAACACGTTCAATGGCTTCATTAATAGTCCACAAAATTTTGTGTGCCAAGTGTGAGTTGTTCAAGTGGATGAAACAAATCTAATGGGTGCTCAAGTATGAAATGCAGCTTTTTAATGAATTTATTGAGAAATTTCTTTACCTATCTATTACCAGCACATTACATTATTCTGTTCTTTTAAAATGTGATTCAATTAAATCCAAATCATTAAATATTCTGAACATACTGACAAAAATATCTAAAAAAAAATTAAATATCCTGAACTTATATTCACTGCAAGTTCAAGATACTGAAATTTATCAATTTCACTGCTTCAAATCAAAATCAGCTAACACCTTTTTATTTCTGTATAGGGAGTAGGCAAGTCCATTTTAGCCCTATCTGACTTTTGGGCAGTTTAAACTCCACTAATGGCCAATCAGAGATAGCTAGCCCAAGACTATTACTAATTTTGAGTGGCATCCAGTGAAGAGACAGCTAACAAGTGCCACCATCTTGGTGGTCCCTAACTCTAAAATAATATTTTTAATGTCTGAAATAGTGTGTTTTATAGTAAATTTTCTTGAGTTTACAAGATGAAAAATCTGAGTTTCTGGTAGAAAAAACCTGCTTGCCTGCCATAAATCAATGAACTCAGGAACTATAAATTAGAAATGCAAAGTATATACTTTAATCCAGAGTATTTAGTAATAAGGTGTGACACCTTTTGCCTACTTGTATATGGAAATATGACTCCTGCATTACTTCAACCTTGGTATCACTTCTGGGTCTGGCTCCCACTGATGAGACCTCCATGCAGGTTGAAACTGGTCTGGGTAGTGACCCGTCCCATAATGCACAGCATATACATGTCTGTAACAATATGTGCTTTGCATTATGGGTTACTAAAGCAAGTGATGTGAAGTCATTAGCCTCTGAATATGAGTTGCCAAGTCATGAGGTTACTTCACATGCAAACTTTGTTTGCTTAAACTTGGATAAAGGATCAAACCAAGAATATAATTTCTTGGCATCTTTAATTTATAGTATAACCAAGTGAAAAAAACTTTCAACTTAAGGAATAGTCAAAAAAAAAATCCTCTAGTCTGAGACTAGAATCAAACTTGAAATGCTCTTTCTTCGGGTGACTTAGCACTGAGGAGCACAAACATCATTTCACACAACTATGCAGGCTCTTGCACTGCTTCAAGTTATTGTAATGATTATGTCACTATTTTTTCAAGTGTGTCATATTATTAGACAGACGACAAAGCAAATTATTAGACAGATGATGTGGGAATTACAAAAAAGTCGAGCGGTATTTAAATGAACACCGCTCGACTTTTTTTGTAATTCCCACATCATCTGTCTAATAAACAACAAAGCACAGAATCAGGTAAGTTAGTAAGTAACAAAAATCAGGAAAGCAATGGTGATTGTAAAAAGGATATTATTTGGTATGGTGACTATCATCAAACATGCTACTGATGAGTGGGTTATAACTTCAAGTTTTCTGAGAGCAAGGATTAAAAATATAGAACATGCAGCAGAAAAACAGAAAAGTAAAGTAAAAGAGATTATAAATGTAGTAGTTACAACTTAACTAGCGATAAGTTCAGTATGAGAGGATATGAAAGGGTTGTTGGAAGAAGCGAGAATGAAGAGTTAGAAAGTGAAAATCCCAAGTATATTACTTAGGTATTGATAAAAATGAATTAAGAAGAAGGGCTATGATGGAAAATGATTTGATGCATAGGCTGTGTAGAAGGAATGGATGCAAGTTTTTGGGTGTGTGTGGAATGAGTTTGAGGGAAGATCAGATTTGTATAAGATGGATGAGCTACACTTGAAAAATTATTAACTGGTATGAGACCTAACTCAGAGTCAGAGAAACTAAATTATGATGGGAGGAATAGTAGGAATCGTTATGTAAGAGCAACAATATTATGTAACTGTGTTAATAAGGGAATACGCATTACGGAAATGATTACAAGGAGAGAACGACTTTGATTTTGTAATCATCCAGTTTAGACCATTCAAGCATGTACAAAGATGTCTGCATAAATAAGAACAGAGATCTATAAGTTGTTCAACTATGTCACACAGATACTACACACAAGAGTATATATATATAAAAAAACATGCAGGCAGCTTATTATGTATGTATGTACACAAATGCTAGAAGTAGGAATGCTAGGGTGGAGTTTGTTGCCTTGGCCAATACATTAATACCTCAGCTTGAGGACATTAGTGAGACCTGGCTGTAAGAAGCCAACATACGAACTGGTATCGAGTGTAAAGGGTACAGTATTTTTAGGAAGGATGGAAAGGATAAGAGAGTGTGGCGCATGATACTAATGATATTAGATGACTTGAATCCAGAGTTGAGACATATGAATGTAATTCTAGTAACAGTTTATCATCTGGCAGTGAGTATGAAGTCATCTGGTGTTAGACAGAAGTTAACAAGATCAAATAAATAGTAGGTTGTTGTTACAGACCTGGTGAATCGGTTGCTAGTGACAAAGAAATGCATCATCAAATACAGATAGTAGGTGCAAAAAGAGTAATCACTTTGGGGAATTTAATTATACAAACATTGATTGGGTAGCATTAAAATCTCATGAGAAGAATGAAACTTCGAGTCTGCAAGATTTAAAGTACCCAGTGGCGCACCACAAGGATTAGTCCTTGATCCACAGTTATTCAATCTGTACATTAATGACATTGGGAAGGATTTGACAGGTGACATACAGCTATTTGCTGATGATTCAAAGATAGGTAGGGTAATCAGGAATGCAGCTGATATGTAGTACTTGCAGAATGATTTGAATAGGGTGGAATTGTGGTCATGAAAAAATGGATGTCAGTAAATGCAGTCGTGCACTTTGGCATGATTAGATATCTAATGTTTATTATATTGGTGAGATTATGCTGGAAGAAATTGATCAGGCTAGGGATCATTTTGGAGTGTTAATAGATAGGAAGTTGAAGTTCAGGGGCCATGTAGCAAAGATTGCAAATACAGCTCAAAAGGTAACTGCAATCCTGAAACGAACGTTGACATGTAAAGATAAGGATATCATTTTGCCTTTTTACAAGGCCTTGATAAGCCCTCAGGTGGAATATTGTGTGCAAGTCTGATCTCTTGGTTTCTGTTGTGACTCTGATATAGTGGAGACAATGCAAAGGAGAATGTTTAAAATGATATCAGGATTGTGGAATAATAATTATGAAGACAGATTGAGAATTTGTAGAATGCAGACACTAGCAAAGAGGAGAAAGAGGGCTGATATGATTGAGACTTACAAACTTCTGAAAGGGTTCATATAGGAATTCAGTTGATGAAAAGTTTCATTTTATGGAGGGTTGGGAAATAACAAGAGGACATCCTTGGAAGATGAGAATGAAAGCTGCCAAGAAGTGGGTAAGATCTAGATTTTACTCTTATAGAGTGGTGTGTGTGATTCAGTGGTGCACCCAGAGGGGTGGCCAAGAGGACCTGGCCCCCCAAAGAAAAGGAAAAAAACACTAGAAAATTTTCCAAAAATCATTTCCTAATTAATAAAATTCATTTTTTTAAATTTATGTTGTGTTGCATCTTCTATTTCTATACTACTTATGAATTAGGGATCATTGCAGATGCTCAGTCATGGGTCGTATACGAAGTGTGGTGTGTATTCTTCTCAAATCGTCAACTCAACCCCCCCCCCCCCCAAGATTAAATCCTGAGTGTGCTACTGGTGTGATTGGTAATGTGAATGAATTCAAGAACATGTATGACAGCTGGTGTGAATAGTATGACCTCCCTCATTGACTTCTTGACTCACTGGAGGTCTCTCTTAATAATAATAATAATAATGGCAAAAGTATTTAACAGTCTGAATTTTATTACCATATATTTTCGCGTATAATGCAAACTAGAAATTTTGTTTGAAAACTAGCCCTAAAATGCCATGTCCACGTATAATGCGATCTGTTAATCTTGTTCCCTAACATTATAAATAAACAATACGAATTAATGAAAGAAATATTTATTTTAAAACAAAATGTCAAAATCCTTTAAATTCTTCATCTTTTGAGTATTAAACATTTCATTTATAAATTCATCTGTAGGCATTGCATCATTAGTGTAGCAGTTGTCGTCATCATGCTCTCTATTTTGTTGTGTTTCATTCTCGCTTTCGTATATGACATCATCTTCTGATCCAGCCATTGAATTACTTATTCCACATTTAAGAAATGAGCACTGAATCATTTCAGATGGTATCGAATCCCAAGCTTCTTTAACCCAGCTGGTGACTAGGGTGATCTCAGGCTTCTGAAAATTCCCACCCTTTGTCATCTTCACCAAACCAGATGACATCCATTTTCTCCATTTTTCACGTAAGTGATCTTTAAACAGCTTAATCAAGCGGCTGCAAAATGGAAGTTAGACCACCCGGTATGACTGCTAGGTCTGTACATAGCTCACGTGCTTTCTCTTTGCTTGCCTCTGTTAAATGCGCCCAGAACATATCCCAGACTAGCATGCTTTGTTGACGTAACAAGCTGCCTGGACGTATGTTCCATACTTGATCCAGCCACAATTGTACACTTTCTTCATCCATCCAACCTTTCTGATTGGCGTGAACAAAGACACCTAGTGGAAATTTCATATGCTTCAGAATTGTCTTCCTTCTAAATATCACTGTTGGCTTTAATTTGGTTCCATCTGCCATGCATGCTGGAACAACGGTAAAATGCTTTTTTCATGTCCTGTTGTTTTTATGAGGACACTCTTTTCACCAACTGAGTTTACTGTTCGATTCCCAAGCATATCCAAGTACATGGGCATCTCATCCATACTGCCTATTTGGGAAAGTTCATATCTGTGACACTTCCGTGATTTTATGATAAATTTATGGAAGGACTCCACTTTTTCTTCAAACTGCTTTGGTAACTTCTGCACAATTTTTGTTCAGTGTCGTAATGTTAATGCTTTGCGTTCCATAAATCTGTTACACCACCCAGGCAAAGCAAGAAATGATGAAATACGTGGTGTGTCTTTAAAGTTACCATTCTTAAGTTGTAGAGCTCGAAAACGAATTGCATATCTTGTTACTATAAGCCATCTTGTCGTTGCATCAAAATTCATTCATTTAGCTCTTCTTCGAGTTCTGGAAAGGATGCGACAGCTCCATGATGGGCACATTTCGTTTTGGGGATTTTTTCAAGACTGTCTTTTTGCTTATGCCAAAGTCTAATATTACTCTCTGCTACACCAAATTCTCTCATAGCAACACTGTTATTATGTTCTTCTATAAACTGCACGACACGCAATTTAAATCCTGCTTCAAAAGATGAACGTTTATGTTTCTGCTGGCTCATTTTCAGCCTAGGTTTGTTTAACGAATAATATTTAAAATGAACCGTGGTTAAACCGATATAACTGTGCTAATATCCTACCAAGGGGGCGGGATATTAGCACTAGTTACATTACTGGCTTTATGCGCAGATACGATGTGCACTCGGTCGCAGAATGCGAGTGGGTCAAGTAGATTTGGTTGCATAGGCATTAGGTAGTATATATTGTGTGTGCAAGTCTAATAAGATGTTATATTTTTTAAGATCCACATATAATGCGAACCCCCTAACCTTAGACCATAAATTTTTCGCATTATATGCAATAATATACGGTAACTCATATTTTGAAACAAGAAAGTAATATAATGTGCTAGTCATAATAGATCAAGTAGAGAAATTCCCAATAAAATCATTAGCAAAAAACTGCACTGAAAGTATCTCAGTATAAGGTTAATTGATTAAGTCAACTAATAAGTAATCACACACCTTAATTATATATTGAAGTTAACCATATATTGAAATAAAGTAGTGCATATGAGTTATGAAATATACAAACTTCATACTGCACTTTAGCTTTTCAGTAAAATTCCACTAACCCCCTATCTTTTATTATGAATTTAAAGAAATGTCATCGTTTCATTTTACTGGCAATACCTTTGGAAGTTTGGTTTCTGGTGTTTTGATCTTGTGGTAGTCATCTTGCCAAGTGGTTGTCAATTTCATGATGTGCTTCTGGCTCTTGATTGCTTCTGAGTGTTGTTGTCACCTAAAGTGTAATGGGCTATTAAATTTACCTTAGTATATTATTTTACCTTTCTTGACTATTAATATTATTATTAAAGTTCAATTACATCCATTTAGAAAATGATTTTTTAAAAAATTATGAAGGCTCTTCCAGAGGGAAAAAATAATGTCAGCTATTTCATTCAGGGTGTCTTGGCAAAAAGTAATTTTATAATGAAATGTCTTTCTTAAAATATATTATCTTATTCTTTCATTTAATGTTGCATGGTAATCAGCATTCATTTCAGAAAATTATAGTGACTACAACCATGTTAATAATAATTACTTTAATTTCCTGGCACTAAGATTTTATATTAAGGTCTTCATCTGGAAATTAAAGTAATTATCCCTAATACGGCTGTTGTCTCCATAATTTATTTAAATGAAATTATCTCATTTGTAACAGAATTTTTTCTTATAATTCACAGTTTTGCTTCAGCGTTTCACTTCTTAAAAATTAAGTCTAAGTCAGCATCCTATTGAATGTATTGCTGTACATCAGTGAAGATGCAGTAGAATCTTGAAGCAATATGAAATTTTAATTACATTTAATTACTAGAGGGGTGCTTAAGGGTCAAAGCTGTATAACTGAGAGGAGACCTCCACATAGCCTTTAAAGGAATGAGGAGAACCGATTAGGGCTTCTGACCTAATGTCCAATCCTCACCTTCTCGTGGTGCACCCTGTTGGGTATCTACTTGGATACTGAACGAACGAGGATGGGCTGGCAATTTGGGATTTAGCCGACCAAATTGTATTCTTATTGGTTAAACTAAAATAAAAAATGATGGTACGACATAACAAAATTCATGCCGGCTGGGGCGTCGCCCGGTTAAACAAGTCCCCCGTTGTTTTCGCCAGGGAACCAGAGCAAACAGCGAAAAGTCAGCTACTGGAACAAATCTGAAAACAAAACCCAACTCAACATCACCAGAGTTAAAGATCGGTCCTATCAACATAAGACTGAATGGCAAAGAAATGGAGCTAACTGAGGAATTAGATAAGTACCAGATCGACATAATAGGGGTGACTGAAACAAAAAAGACAAAAACTGGTGAGATCTTTCTGAGCAATAAATACAAAATGTTATATTCAGGCAATGACAATCAAGGAAAAGAAGCAGTAGCCATAGTATTCAACACAAAATACGAGGCTAATCTTCTTGAATGGCAGTCAGTCTCAAGTAGAGTAATGTGGGCAAATATGAGAATGGGGAACTGGACAATGAGACTTATTTGTGCCTATGGTCCCACAGAAGGTTCTACTAAGGTAGAAGTGGAGGGATTTTTTGAGGCTTTAGAAAAAGCAACTGACACAATGAAAAAGGAAAGGTTGGTCCTTGTTGGGGATCTAAATAGCAGAGTAGGAAATGATTGTGAGACATACAAAAATATTTTGGGAAAATTTGGAGAAAAGAGCAAAGCTAATAATAATGGCAAATATCTGTTGGATTTCTGCTCAGGACAGGGACTGGATATTACTAACACCATGTTCCAACATAAAAATGTGCACAAATTCACATGGAGAGAAGAGGCAAGGAATGAGAAAAGTCTCATTGACTATGTTATTGTTGATAGTGATGTTTTCTCCCTGGTGCAGGACACCAGAGTGTACAGAGGATTTGAAATTGGAAGTGATCACTATTTAGTCTTGAGCAGGATAAAATTGAATTTCGTATTGAAAAGAATAACACGTAAGAAAGTTTTAAAGCGAATAAAAGTTGAGCAGCTCTCAGATGTGAACTGTAGACTAAAATACACAAAGATTATTGAAGAAAAAATGAAACAGTTTGAGAACAGGAATCAAACCTTGGAGATTCAGTGGCAAACTCTGAAGAAAACATTGATTGATTCTGCCAGAGAGGCATGTGGTGAGGTTGTCTGCAAGGATAAAAAAAACAGAACTCCCTGATGGACACACGGAAGTTAAAGAGGCAGTGAAGGAAAAGAAGAAAGCATATCAAAAGTTCCAGGCAAATAAGTCAGCTTGTGCTCTTAGAGAATACAGAGACAAATGCAAGAATGCTAAACACTGTAAAACTAGCTAAACCAAAGTCATGGGTGGACTTTGGCAAGAATATAGAAAATAAATATCAAGAAGGTGGCAAAATATTCTGGACGTTGTTGAAGAAGCTTAGGAATGGAGGAAAGAGTGCTGTAAAAGGAGTTAGAGATGATAAAGGTGACATGAAAACAGGAGAAAAAGATATCCTTGAAGTATGGAGTAATTACTTTGAAAAACTGCTAAATGAAACAAGCAATGATGACAGCATAGTTGGTAAAAAACACTGACCAGGCATGCAGTCAGGAATACATATCCATACTTGAAGTAGAAAAAGCCATCAAAGGCTTGAAATGTGGAAAGGCAGCAGAAGTAGATGATATTCGACCAGAAATGCTGAAGTATGGTGGTATAAGAGTCTTACAGTGGCTGCACTGCATAGTTCAGAAAGCCTGGACAGAGGGACGAATTCCTAATGATTGGAGTAGAGCTCTCATAGTACCCATATATAAAAAGGGAAATAAAACTGAATGTGAGAATTACAGAAGTATTTCCCTACTGAGTGTTCCTGGCAAGATCTATGCAAGTATACTTGAGTAACGGTTGAGAAGAATTGTGGAAGGAAAGCTTGGTGAAGAACAAGCTGGATTCAGGCCAAATAGAGGCTGTCAGGATCAGATCTTCACTTTACGACAAATAGTCGAGAAAGCATGGGAATATAACAGAGATCTGTATTTAAGTTTTGTCGATATGGAAAAGGCATATGACAAGGTGCCAAGAGAGAAGCTATTCAATACGCTACAATTATATGGTGTCGATGGGGCATTATATCAAGTAATACTTAGTCTTTATTTGAGTTGTAAGTCAGCAGTTAGAATTGAAGGAAGTACAGGAAGATGGGTTAATGTTAAATCTGGTGTGAGACAAGGATGTTCATTATCCCCTCTGTTATTCATTATCTATATGGATCACATTATGAAGGAAAGTGGTATTAAACATGATATCAAAATTGGAGATGTTAATGTCAGCTCTTTGCTTTATGCGGATGATGTTATACTTCTAAATAAATCCACTACAAGTCTGCAAGATTCTCTGACTAAATTGAATAGCTGTTGTAATAGATATGGTATGAAGGTCAGCAATAAAAAGAAAAAGACAATGAAAATAGGCAGAATCAAAAATGTCAACTGTGTTGTGAATGGAGAACCTGTGGAACAAGTGAAACATTTCAGCTACTTAGGCACAATTTTTACTGAAGATGGTAAATTAAATATAGAAATAGACAACAGAATCAGCAAAGCTGGTATGGTAGGAAGTCAATTGAATAAATTCATATGGAATAAGAGAGAAATTAGTCAGAACAATAAATTAGCTGTATACAAGGTTTGAATACAAGACAGTGTTCAAACCCGTTTTAACTTATGGATCTGAGAGCAGGGTCAGAAGTAAAACACTTGACCAAAGACTAGAGAACGCGGATATGAGAGTCCTGAGAAAGATTATAGGCGTGAACAGATGGCATCAATGACAATATCATATTAAAAACGAGGATATTAGGAAAGAACTTGACATTGTCAACATCCAGGAATGCGTTAGCAGAGCTAATCTCAGGTAGTATTGTCACTTAAACAGAATGGGCGAAGAAAGATTAGCAAAACAAGTGTTCTCTGCCAAGTTGGCAGCAAAACGATCCAGAGGAAGACCAAGATATAGGTGGATTGATATGGTACAAAGTGCCTTAGATGATAGAAATATAAGATCTGATAATGTTGGAGTCTTGACAAGTAACAGACTGATTTGGAGGAAAATTGTAGATAGGAAGTTAGTAATGATATAATTTGTTTTTCATGTAGTACTATCATATCCTGTAAACCCCTTGAGGATACATGGGCAGGAATTTGATGATGATGATTTAATTACTAGAATGTGTGAGCAAACATGAGACTGAAATGCAGTACGGAACTTGCAATTTATTTTAGTTTACCATGGAGCACTGGAAAGTGAAAGGACAGTGGTTATCTTAAATCTTGCAGACTCACATTCCCCATATATCACTTTTTGATGTCTACTAGTTAGTCATCCTTTTATCCACACCAATATTTTGTAATCCAAACCCATATTCTCCAATTTATGCACCAGTATTCCATGCTGTAGTCTGTGAAAAGCGTTAGCAAATCTAAAAGTATCATGGTGTATCCACTCCCCATGTCTAGCTTAATGGTAATATTATTATACAATGTGAGCAAGTTGCTATACCTCCCCTTAGTTAACTCATGCTGTTCATTGCAAAGCAGAGAATCTTCCTTAACCCATTTCTGAGTGTAAGCTCTAACCAACTTTTCTAAAATCTTCACCACCACTCCTGAGATATGGATTGATTGATAGTTTGATATATCGTTCTTTGCATCACCCTTTGGTAATGCAAAGAATGATAATTCTTCGTTGTATGGTAATCCCATTTCACAAACATGAAATGGGATTACCATACACTCTTTCTACTCTTTTGGAATCTTCTCTGTTCTGAGGGTTAAATTATATAGCCTGGTAAATGAATAGCCAATTCAGCTGAACACACTTTTAGCATTTATGCTGATATCCCATTAGTCCCTAGTGTTGAATTCCTATTCAGTTTGTGTTCAACAGCTTTAATAATTCTTCCTCATACACCAAAGTTTCCTTATACAGTAAAGAGCTAGGAGTGAGTTCAATGTTGTATACACCTGGTTGATAGTTTTTAGCAAAATGGGCACTCATTAGTTGAACAACCTTCATTGCATCTCTCACCATCTGCATTCAGTAGTTAGTTTTACATATTCATTCCTTCTTTTACTTGAAGCATAACGATAGTATTCTCTGGTGTTGTCTTCAGCTTACAGAGCCTGTTTCTTTTCATACTCAGACTTAGCTTTCAGTACAACAGTTGCGACTCTCTTGCCGGCAATGTCCCAGCCAGCACGAAATTCTGTCATGTTGTACCATCGTTTGAAATTTTGGTTTAAGTCAGTAAGAATATAATTTGGTCAGCTAAATCTCAAATTGCCAGCCCATCCTCGTCTGTTCAGTATCCAGGTAGATACCTAACAGGGTGCACTACGAGAAGGTGAGGATTGGACATTAGGTCAGAAGCCGTGGTCGGTTCTCCACAGTTGAGATATGATCAACTATCCTAATTTAGACAATAATGGTGGCCTAAAAATTCCAAGAATATGGATGATGTATATAAAATTTTGAATGGCATATTATACTAATGGTACAACTTGGAGAAACTCATGAAGCATGATCTTGGAGATATGCTAATAGGAAGCTGCAGTTCAAAGGTCATATAGCCATGATTGAAAATACAACTCAAGGATAATTGTGATGCTAAAACAAACATTGACATATAAGAAAAGGAAGTCATTTTGACTCTCTACAAGGCCTTGATATGACCATATCTGGACCAGTGTGCAGATTTAGTCTCCTCATTCCAAGAAGATGGAAGAAGCCGTCAAGGGGGTGCAAAGAAGTTACAAAGATGATAACGGGATTATGTAATACAGAAAGGATGTAGACTTCAGACACTGGTAAACAGGAAAAAGAAGGGTGATATGACAGAGGCCTATAAACTTTTGAAAGTGTTTCAGGAAACTGGATGATGAAATTTTTCATCATCCAGTTTCCTGAAGGTGGAGAGAAGAGGGGGAGTCGGGGTGGTATCCACCAAAGTAGTTTGTGCAAGGTGAGAGCTACATCTCTCTCTCTCTCTCTCTCTCTCTCTCTCTCACAGAACAGAGAACAGTGAGCGAGTGAAGCACTTTGCCTGTTGAAGCAACAAGTACATCTGGTGTAAATGAAGTTATGACAACTAGTGTGCATGATGTATAGGCTCCCTCAACGAGTTCTTGACTCCCTGAAGTTCTCTGTTAATAATAACTTAATAACAGTACAGATTGTTTTGAATGTTGACTATTTCAATTCAATAAAATAAATCTAATGGCCCACATAAAGGCAAATAGCAAACAATCTACATACCATAGCCAGGCTTTTGGTTTATGTATAGTTGTGTTGCATGCTTGTTTTCTAAAAATTCCATACAGAAATTAGCAAGAGAAGGAAAGCACTGCAGTCCTATTATGCAATTCATATATTTTTCAAGGAAAGGAAAAAAAATCTGAATATGTGATGAGTTTGAATAATTCAAACATGTCAAGGCAAAACTTGTACGAATAAGGTCAAGAATCTCTGCCAATGGCGCGATGTTAAACAATGAAGTAACATCAAAGTTGACCATGATGTTTGAATATTCATGGTTTATTGGATTTGTGAATTTTTGAGATCCCATATTTCTGAGGTAATGTGATATGTTGAGGTTTTACCACAAATGCAATCTGTGCTGGGAAAATGCTCATTAGAAATTCTGAAATATTAGAGTGCAATAAATTATTTTCTTCTGGTGTTTTTTATTGGTATCATGTCTTCAATCCATATTTATCAAATCTCACATGGCAAGAAGCTAATTTTTCTTCTTCTTTACAATTTGTAAGTAAATTGTTAATTATCAGAGGTTAACAGAGACATTCATGTTAGACAGTATAATATTTTAAATAACAGCTCCAAACATGTAAGAGAAAAATAAATAGAATTTATTACTGATATATATTTTGCTCAATATGTCATGAGCTTCATTCAGGGAGAAGAATTACCTACAACATTTAAATTATGAAAACAAGAAAGAGTCATACAGCATGCATATACTATCCCTAGCCTCAGTCGCAGCTGTATAAGTAGGAGAAAACATATCAGTTCCAGAGACATTTAGTTGTATAATTTAAAAAAAAAAAGAAAGGACTCTTTGCAGATATAATCTCTATACCACTTTCTTTTAGTGTTGCACAGTGATCAGCATTTATTTTAGAAATTATGGACTTTACAACCGTGTTATAAAAAACTTTTAATTTCCCGATGTTTCTGGTCTCATAGCCACCAGACACTAGACACATTCCTTAGCAGCCTAAATAAACAACATAAACACATACAGTTCACAATTGAGATTGAAAAACAGAACACACTTCCATTTCTAGATACACTTGTCACACGTCTTCCCTCTGGCAATCTTTCCTTCACTTTTACTGGAAACCGACACATACTGGCCAATACATACACATAAACTCATACTACCACCCAAAACAAAAACTTGGTGTCATTAATACTCTAAAAAACAGGGCTCTGAAGATCTGCTCCAGTGAACATGTACTGAAAGATGAATTTAAAATTATCAGCAATACTTTTCAAAAAAATGGTTACAGCCAAAACACTGTTAACAAAATTCTCTACAAGACCCCAATAAAAAACAAAGACAAACTAGACTACAATAAAACTATAACCATTCCTTACATTAAAGGGACATCAGATAAAATAAACAGAATACTACAAAAATGCAACCTCAAAGCCACCTTTAAAGCAAAATTAAAAAGTTTACTCAACTCATCCAAAGACCCACTCCCTCCGCTGGCCCACCCTGGAGTATACCATGTTTATTGCACCTGTAACATACCATATATAGGGGAAACAGGATGCACAATTCCTATCAGACAAAAAAGAACATAAAGACACATTAAATATAATAATTATGGTGAAGCTGGCCTTTCTGATCATGCCATGAACACCTTACATAAAATTGACTGGAAAAGCACTAGTTGTCTACATCACACCAAAACATGGTATGAATGCAAATTTAAGGAAGCCTGTGAGATTATTATCAACCACCCCAATCTCAACAATAATGATGGTCTAAAAATCCCAAACATATTCGACCCACAGAACCTTCCCCTCTAAGAGTAACTATAAACAGGACTATAGATAATCCAAGATCCTAAATCAAAAATAACAACTGTAATGCTAAAAATAGGACATCATCGTTACTGAAAGAAAACTATCTGTAAGAAAGAATGTTTATTCACGTTATCATAAATAGAATTTAGCTTGATGTAGTTTCTAAATAATTCTTTTTTTTTTTTTTCACTAGAGGTCATGCCAGTAGAATAACCTGTGATCTTATCATTGTTTCTCTAGCTTACTGTATATAATGTAACTCAGCTTCATGCTCCAGATGATGATCTTAATATGAAGATCGAAACGTCGGAAAATTAAAAGGTTTTTTTTTATAACACAGTTGTAAAGTCCATAATTTCTAAAATAAAATCTGTATACCACCTTCAAACCAACCCATAAGCTGTCTTCTTTCTTACCACCTATCAAAGATATATTATGACAGCTAGTGTGCATGATGTATTGGCTCCCTCAATGAGTTCTTGACTCCCTGAAGGTCTCTGTTAATAAAATAAAAGGTATCTGAGTCTCTGCTTTTCAAATATCCTGTTCGTGTCATCTTTGCTATTTATTTTATTATACATACTTTGGACAGATAAACCATTCTGGTATGATTAAAATCCAAGAACATCAAGATTATATACATGATTTCTGGAATCAGAAGGTTCAGGCCTTGCTTCTCCTACCATTGACACTAGACATATAGTTACTGGAACAAAACCAAGATGCTGCACTACAGTAGGTTCAAATTTAATCATCTATTTCTTGAATCGTGTGAAGCCCTATGCCAAAGTCCTAATATTAATTGAACAGATTGTATGCATATCTCTAAGTTTTGGGAAGTGATTGCTGTTAACTGTTCATAATTTTTTTTTATAAATTAAATAACAATACTTATTTCTTTGGAACTCTAATAGTGTTTTCTCATACTTGTACAGTTGTGACTGACACAAGTGATAGTATATGCATGCTGTATGACTCGTTCTTGTGTTCATAATTTAGATGTTGTAGCCAATTCTTCTGCCTTCTCCCTGAATGAAGCTCATGACATACTGAGCAAAATATATAGGAGTAATAAACTCCATTTATTAAAATTGTATATTAGCTTTCTCTTACATGCATGAAGCCATTATTTGAAATCTTATACTACTGTTAATTATTAACAGACTGATGTTAACAACAGAAACCATAAAAAACTGATAAGAATTCATAAAATATATATTTACAGCCATTAGAATGAAGAGAGAATAAAATAAAAAAAAAATCTTCTTTACAGTAAGTTTTCTCTAATAATACTTTTATTCACCTAGTATGAGGGAAAAAAATTCTCTTCACAGGTCTGAATCTCTATAACTGGATTTTCTAAGAACTCAGCAAGGGCAGTTAGGTTTTGTTGATCTCATCCAAGAGAAGCTAGTTAGTCAACCTGTAGTATATTAGTACTAGGGATAGGTGGGAAAGGAGAAACTTGTTCATGTTTGATTTGAAGACCTGTTTTGTATTTTGGAAAACATATAAGAATTTCAGAATACAGCAGTATAGAGAATGAAGGCTTATTGTATATCAGTACTGTGAGTGGTCTACAGTATATGTAACACAGAAACCATATTAGATCTGGAAACTTAACATGGAATTTTTTCATGCAACTTCACAGGTTTCCAATAAATAAACAGAGCAATGAATGGTCTCACAACTGGTGATGAAATTCATTTACTACCACAACTGGCGACACAACAAACACTAATGGCATTTAGCATTATTTCAGTATTATGTCAGTAAACATAACAGATAAATTTTGAATATAAACTCCATGAGTAAGTTTGGTCTTTGAGTAGGCTCATGATTTATGAACCTACTCAAAGAAATATCACATAAATATTGGCTAAAGAACAATTGTTCTTTAGCCAATGCTGAGGTGTGTGTGTGTGTGTGTGTGTGTGTGTGTGCGCGCGCTAGAAATTAATATTAAAAATAAATAATATCAACTCTTTTTGATGTTTATGTAAAATGAGAATCTCCCAAACTTTTGGGGGAGAAAGACAACTGTTCTGATTGCAGTTAGGCTGATGTAAAAGGGCATCACAACTTTCTTTGAAAAGGCATTCATGTTTAAAACTGTTTCTATGGAGAAAATGAGCTTCATCCCACAGGATACTGTCTAGTGTTAAATATTATGCTGTGCAAGACCAGACTTTTGAAGTTTCATGTATTCAATGTAGTATTGATGTTCATTAAGTTTTTTTTTTTTTTTTGAGAATAGTCTGTCTGCCCCAAGTATGTTAAATAACATTCACAAGGAATATGTAAACACTAGCTAAAGAAAGAGGCAATAGTTTGTCTTTTGTAAATGGTAACAGATGAGAAATTTTGTTAATTCATCTAACAGAGGAGAATCAGAAGAGTAGATTACATGAGCTCTGTGTATTTTGATAAATGGAGTAAGGACAAATGGGTGTATCTGCCAGCAAAGACTGTTGTTAGATTCATATTCAATAATGAATTAATAATGATACCAGGAGTTTATTTTATCTAAAAATTGTAGTAACTGTGTCTGAGTGGGAACCAAACTGCAAAGATCTCGCTACCAAAATGAAGCAGATATGAGGTTGAGGGAAAATGGCATGCAAAAGTTTGCTTTCTAGATGTTCCATAAAATAAGCCAAAGCAGTGAGATAGGACTGCTCATTCTCCTTCAATTTGTTTGAGCTCCTTTCAATATATCTTTCTCAGAACTACAAGGTCTTTGCATCAAAAACACTCAACTTGTCATTGCAAAAGCTATTAAAAGTAATGCCACTGTTGTAATGAATACCACAGAGTATAATCGTAAAATTAACATCTTATTCAGAGATATGTTGACCAACAGTATTATCAATAAGGACCTAACAAAGAGTCAAATTAAATAAATTATTGGATCATGTACAATGATGGAATGCTGCAACTTTGAGAAGTTACAAATTCATCATGCTTATCTGCCATGTCTCTATGGTTATTCTCAAGATCCATAAAAGATGACTATCTACTATGTCCTATAGCAGACTATATCGACTCTCTCACTTACCAACTTGCCAAACATCTTCTTTGAAACTTCACTAGCCACACTCTCTCTTATATTAAGAACAGTAACGACTTCAAAGGAAAAAAAAATTAATGATCTCTGTCTGCTGGATAATGAAATAAGTTTCCCTTGATGTGGTTTCCCTAATCAACAACAAATCACTTGAAGAGGCTTGTCAATTTTTATAAGCTGTTATTCCCAAAGATATTTCTCGTGGAAAGGCTTAGACGTTGGTTATGCATTTTTACTAAAAATGTAATTTAAGGAAATTACAACGTAAACTAAGATATACATTAAAATAAATCTTAATATACTTCAATATTTCGGCAACATCACGTTGCCATTTTCAAGGAACTTAAGAACAAGACACGTGCACGCAGGCACAACAAACAGTAAGTGAGGAAGAAGCAGGAAGCTATTATTTCTCCTAAAGTCCTGATGGTGACTCCTAGCAGGCAATGTTGGTATTCTTGGGCGATTGGGCTGAAGGTCTTCTGATGTAGGTTTCCCAAATTTAAGGCAGTCTCATGCAGCCAAATTTGTTGAGGTTTGGATTGTTTCTTAGGACTGAAGCTGATTCCATGAAAAGCCTTTCCTATTTGTATTTACTACGGTGGAAGAAAGTCATGATAATACACCGTCGTAAATACAAATATGAAGGGCTTTTCATGGAATCAGCTTCAGTCCTAAGAAACAATCCAAACCTGAACAAATTTGGCTGCATGAGACTGCCTCAAATTTGGGAAACCTACATCAGAAGACCTTCAGCCCAATCGCCCAAGAATACCAACATTGCCTGCTAGGAGTCACCATCAGGACTTTAGGAGAAATAATAGCTTCCTGCTTCTTCCTCACTTATTGTTTGTTGTGCCTGCATGCATGTGTCTTGTTCTTAAGTTCCTTGAAAATGGCAACGTGACGTTGCCGAAATATTGAAGTATATTAAAATTTATTTTAATGTATATCCTAGTTTACGTTGTAATTTCCTTAAATTATTTAGTAAAAAATTCCAAAGATATTGTAAAACTGTTTAAATTCATCGTCAATGCAGGATATTTTATGTGGGCAGAATAAGCTGTTCAAACAAATTGAAGGAACGGTGATGGGCATCCTAACTCAACAGCTTTGGCAGATTATTTTCTTGAATATCTAGAAAGCCAATTCTACAGTACCATTATCTATCGACCTTGTATCTGGCTTCATTTTGTTGATGACACCTTCACAGTTTAGTCTCACTCAGAGAGAACTACAATTTCTGGATAAAAACTCCTTGGACTCCCATAACAATTCACTATGGAAAATGAATCCAGTAACAATCTTCCCTTCATTAGATACTTTAATAATCCATACTCCTAAGGATAGTAATGAATTTTTCTGTTCATAGACCTTTTATTGGCAGATGCATCCATTTTTCTTTACTGAATCATCCATCACAGAAGACAGATATCATCAAAAGTCCTGTACATAGAGCTGATTCTGCTGATTTCCATCTGTTAGATGAATTAAATAAAATAAAAAATCACTCTTGTGGCTAACTGTTACAATGAAACTACCATCCAGAAAATTACTGACAGTTATCACTCCTCAGCCTCTTAAAGGAAAATCTGAACAAATAGCACAGATCCTTTTCAAGTACAATCTGTACACTTCCTTTAAACTGTTTTGAAAGCTGTCTTCTTTTCTACCAAGGAAAAATTATCACCTCTCTCCTTGCCAGGTGTGTATCATGTGTCTTGTTCATGTCAGATTTGTTACTTTGGACAAACTGGCTGTTCTGCTAAGATTAGAATTTTAGAATTCAAGAACATCAGGACCACATTATGTTTTTAGAATCCGATAGGTCCAGCCTTGCTTCCCATGTCATTGACATTGAAGAATCTTAGCATGGTTCAGAACTCTGAACCAGACTAAGATTCTTCATTCCAGCAGATTCAGATTCAATCATCTGTTCCTTAAAACATGTGAAACCTTAAGAAATTGTCCAAACCTTAACTGCTTTGAGTGTATGCCAATTTCAAAAGTTCTGGGAAGTGATTGCCATTAATTGTTCATAATTTTTTATTTTAATACTGATTAGGGTATTTAATTTGTAGTTACTGAAACTATCCAATTTGTTCTCTTGAACTCTAATAGTGCATTCTCATGTTAACTCATCTGTGAGCAACCGAGACACAAGCTAGTAAGCACATGCTACAGGAACAATCTTATGATTCACATTTTGAATGTACGGAGTTAATTAATCTTCTGTTATTTCCTGTTCTGGTCTAATCTTCTGTAGAAAAAATATAGAATTTATTCAAACACATACATGTTAGCCCTGTAAGTGTTTAAAACAAGAATATTAAAAATTCTTTATGTTGACTAAAAGAGGACAGTTTTCAGCTAACTGATGATTCTTCCCTCATAGACTCACCCCATCTCTATCTCACAGATGATCTGTTTCTACACATTGTGCCTTTTCTACAGATACTTACATGGGCATTATTCAGCAGAACTGGCATTCATCATTTCCCCTCTGTTTCTGCTAAACCTACAATAGCATGAGCAGTGACTGTCCAACATCCATTTACAGTTCGACTGCTAACCCACCAAACTTGCTACCTCAAGTCATCTTTCATTCCATTTACCTCTGTTCTCTGAAACAGCCTCCCTATGAAGTATTTTCCTAAAACCTACAGCTTCTAGCTCTTCAAAAGCAAAATCAACAGACCCCCCCCCCTTTCTCGCAATCCACACCACACATGGTATAGCATCTCTTGTGTGGAAGTGATTTATAAGAAGTAATTACTGACATATAATCATCAAAATTACAAAAGTCGATAAATTCCAAATAAAAGCTCTGATTGTATGTTAATATTACTATATTTCTTGAAAATAATTTAATAACTTATGAAAAATGAACATTAGTATTATTTAAAGTCTCCACGGAATCTGAAGTCTCCATTACTTTAGACCACGCTCCTTCAACAATGGTGCATTCACTATCCCCTACCAATCATTCATACATCCATATGTGTATTATTTGCAATCATATCTTTTGCTCACAGGATCTTTTATACAGCTTCATAGCCTTTTTTTCAGTGATCATTAAAAGAAAAAAAAAAATACAAGTTAAACAATCTGAGAATATCTAATAAACTTTTAAAAGTTTGTCAATAATTATTGGGACTCGATGATATATCAGTGGATTTTAAAATAATGTGCCAGAGAGTTGACATCTGCCTTGACATTTAATATCAGTCTTACATTGGGTCCAGTTCCAATGGAGTGGAAGGAAGGCAAGATTATACTATTTCATAAAGCAAGTGACAGAATTCAAGCAATAAATTATAGGCCAATCTGTGAGTCAGGTGTTGTGGGTAAAGTGTTGGAAAGACTGGTGAGAATCAGGATCCAGAAATGGGTTGATAACAAATAGTATTATCTTTGATAGACAGCAGAGGTCATGTTTTAGTAATCTACTTACTTATTACAATAAGGTGACAGCAGAACTGGACGTGAGAGATGGATACTCAATACTTAGACTTTGCAAAGGCTTATGACAGATTACTGCATGATATGTTGATAAATCAAACTAGAGTGGATGGGGTTGGTTATTAGACTATTGCATTGGATTGGCGATTACCTGTCAGATAGGTATCACCAATGGTGTGCATCAGGGGTATGTTTTAGGCCCATTACTGTTTAACCTGTATGTTAATGAAATTGGGGAAGACCTGAATGGGAATATACAGCTGTTTGCAGATGACGTGGCTTACAACAAGACCTGAACAGACTGAGTGAGTGGGCACATGAGTGGGGATGACAGTTCAATGTTGCAAAATGTAAGGTTTTAAAATTTGGAAAACAAAGATAGGATGTAGAATTTACTCTTGATGGGGATATATTGTTGGAGGTGGAGGAAATAAGAGGGGGATGATGGATAAAGATCTAAAATTTAGAGAACACTGACTTGTAGAAGTAAGGAGATTCTGGTTCCATTGTATAAGGCTCTGATTAGACCACATATGGACTACTACTGTGCACAGATTTGGTTACCTGGATTTTAAAAGGATGAAGAGATGTTGGCGAGGGTCCAGAAGCAATTGACTAAGATAGTTTCTGGTGATGTGATAGAAATATTAGTCTCTATCACATCACCTCTCTTCCTCCAAAGTAGTAAGGGATTGTTATAGGATTAAAGTTGAAGAAATTTTTCATAAAATCGTGGGAGATTGGGGAAGAACAAGGTCATCCGTAGAAGCTGTATAAAGAAGGTGTAAGCAAGAGAGTGAGATGCAGGTTTTTTGCATCAATTTTGGAATGCATTTCCTGAGAGTGTGGTGTGTGGTATCTCCAGAGAATTTGAATGTGTTTAAGGCATGGAGCTGTGTGTATGATAAAAAGGACCTGCCAGATAAGTCTGGACTTCATGGGAGTCACAGACTCATCTAGGATTCTAATGAATATTAGAATAATAATAATAATCAGATTTGTTTACATTATATATGAACAGTTTGATGATTCTAATAATAGACATTTATTCACATTTATGTGAATATATTTTTTTGCATGGCTTTAACTGCACAAATAATATCACAACTTTTGATATCCAGTAACTGAGTTTGTATTTACACTACAGAAATCCTTATTTTGGAATATTATTGCTCATTCACATCGTCTTTGTCAGTGTCTCTTTATCATGTTAATATGTTTGACTAAACTACCATTGTCTTTCTTCTTATGCATTTAGTTTATTGCTTTTTCAATATTTTAATGTGGACAGGCCTATTCATCTCTCTCTCTCTCTTATCCCACCCATTCCCAATCTCCAATCAATACTTTTTGTATCTGGTTTCTAATTTCTTACTAATTTTACTCTTTTTTTTGAGTTCATTCTATTTGTATGCTCATTTCATTCAGATATTTTTTATTCACTATTTATTGGTTATTGCTGATATCCTTTAATTTTTTTAAATTTTTTATTGTGTTCTATTAAAAAATAGTTAACAAATTTTGCTTTGTTAACTATTTTTTAATGCTTTCATTTCACATATTTTGTATTTTTTTCAAATGCATATGTGAATATTGGCCAAGCTGCTTATTGATTTACAGATTGTTACTTTGCTTCCTCTGTTAGATCTTTTATTTTTTTCATACTGTTGAATATAATTACCTGATATTTTACTAATTTTTAAAGACTACTCTTTTACTTCTACCTGTGTTACATTTTCACTTTTAATTGTTATTTCTAAGTATTTAAATTTCATAACCTTTTTGATATTTTTTCTTTTTAGTTAAATTTGCACCTTACTGGTTCTTTTGCAATTGCTGTTGTTTTCTCTTTGCAATTGCTGTTTTAGTTATTATTAAATAACTGCCTCTGGAAGTCATCTTAATTTTCAGTAAAGTTGAAATTCTTTCTCTCTCTCTCTCTATCTTTTTTTTTCCCCCCCAAATCACATTTATTCTGTTTTAAATAAATTCTGTAATTATGTTAAATAAACATGAATGTTGTAGACTTAGGCTCTCCTTGTCTGATTCCTTTTCTTATTGAGATTTTCTACATATTTGCATATTATAAAGTTTTATTAGACAAAATCTATGAACATAGATAATCAACTTGTATTCGTACCACCACCCTTCTAAAATTTGCCTTAATATAAAAATATAGTCAACTATGGACTTTCAACCTATGTTTTCTTTGGCAAAAATTCTTTTTAGTGATATATTAGATCAAATTTTGTAACATGTAGACAAAAGAGACATCCTCCTCCCCTGCTTATCATTTTCACATCCATCTCTCATCTTTGTTTTCTTTTTCATATGAAGGTGGTCTGAAAAGTTCTCATCCTCGACCATACATGGCAACACTATCGGCAAGATTTTTTTTTTCTCCCCAAGTTGGTACATCTGTCATAAGCATCCATGTGAAATTGCAAGTCATTCTGTCAAGTAGTTTGTTTTATACAGTTGTCTGAAGCAAAAGTGTTGTCTGTATCCATTGAAATGGATAAAATTGAGTATCATGCAGTTATAAAATTCTTTGTAAAAGAAGGTTTAATGTTAAAAGAAATTCATTTGAAGTTCATAAAAGTTTATGGGCAATCTTCTCCTTCGTTTTTGACAATTAAGAAATGGGCTGCAAGTATAAACATGGCCATACCAACCGTGAAAATGATCGATGTGAAGGATGTCCAAAAAAAGTGTAACACCACCAGAAATAATTGATCAAGTGCACGATATCGTATTGGATGATCTGCAAGTCAAAGTGCATGAAATTGCTGAGACTATAGGCATTTCAAAAGAACATGTAGGATATATTTTGCATGAAGAATTGCAAATGAAAAATCTTTGCACAAGATGGGTGCTGCGCTTGCTCACATTAATTATCTTCTAAAGGGTAAAATAATAACTGGGGAATATTAATCCGTTCATTTAACCAGACTAGATGAATAAATTTGTGAAGAAAGACCCGGTTTGCAAAAGAAAAAATCATCTTTCATCAGGACAATGCACCTGCCCACAATTTTTGTGGGCAGGTGCATTGTCAATGGAAAAATTAAGGGACCTGCACTATGATGTCAGCCGCTGATCTCAGGGTAAGGATGTTGGGCTCTGGTCCTCACATACACTCAACTCTCACTTATGGCTCCAAGAAGTTGGTAGTGCACACCAGCGGCTACATGCCAGTCTTGGCTGGCGGACTAAACTAAGTGAGGGATCAGCAATATAGAATGCTGTAAATAGGGAATGTCACCCCTTATGTGCACAAAGTCTGGAATGGCCAAGATGGCAGAAGAATCAACACTGACTGATCAAGGGCATGACAGCAAGATGTGCGGCACATCGAGGGCACACTCCTGACATCTAAGGGACTTGTGGCCAGCAGTCGTGGAAGAGATCAGAGCCTCACCACATATTTATCCATTGTCAACCATGAAACCATCAGCTCTTATAGCTACAGGGAAGAAGAACTTGAAACTGGGAATTGTTAGACAAGAACTACTAAGGTAGTGTATGAAGATAATATCCCAAACCCTCCAAGGAGGATATTCTCAGATATCCCTTGTCTGAAAACTAGGAGCAATCTCTTGAAAATGGTAACATGGAATGTCAGAACACTCTACGAGGCAGGCAAATTAGATAACCAACTCCAGGAATTAGAAGTGAGGTGGACAGATACAGGTATAATAAGAAGAAAAAATTACACTATAATCTACTCTGGCAGTGACTTACACCTTAATGGAGTAGTGCTTGTTCTAAGTAATAGAATTGCAAAATCTCTACAGGGATATTGGCCCATAAATGACAGAATCATAACAGCCAAAATAACTGCACAACCATTCAACCTGTATATTATCCAAGCATATGCACCAACCCGAGATCACCCAGATGAAGAGTTGGAACAATTTTATGAAGACATCCAAACTGCAATCTCCAGTGCTAAGTCAGATGATGCCATTATACTGATGGGCGACCTAAATGCAAACGTGGGCTCAGAAAAAAATCTCATTTTGCATGGGAAACCAAGGACTTGGAATCAGAAATGAAAGAGGTGAAAGATTAATTCAATTCTATGAAACCAATGACCTAATAATTGCCAACACACTGTTGAAATATTCTCCCAGAAGACTATACACCTGGACAAGCCCTGGGGACATCTATAGAAACCAAATCAACTATATAATAATAAGCAAAAGATTCCAAAATGCAATAACACAAACAAAAACATATACTGGGGCAGACATAGGATCGGACCACAATCCAGTGATTGCAAAAATCAAAATAAAACTTAAGATACCATGCCAACCATTCATAAGAGAAATTTATAATTCAGATTCACTTAACAACCAAGAAGTTAAAGACTGCTTTATAAAAGAATTCACAAAATCCCTTAACAAGTCTGACACCACAACTCACACAGAAAATAGAACGCCAATTGATGAAATTAACACGAACTGGCAAACATTCAAGAATAGCATCAATGAAGCAGCCAAAAATACACTCCCACAATTAAAAAGGAAAAGGAATAAACCTTGGATGAATGAAAAAAATACTGACATTGATTTGAACAAAGAAAAAAGTTAAAGAACAAACCTGAATATAAAAGCATGAATAAGGAAATAAAAAAAGAATGCAGGAAAGTCAAAGAGGAATGGATTAAATATATACAGAAAATCTTGATAGAAAACATAGAAGCAGAGAAATGTATGAAAAGATCAGAGAAATGACAAGTAGGACAAATACAGCAAACCATGCAAGTGTCATTAGAGACTCAAGAGACCATATTCTAATGGATAAAAAAGAAATCATGGAAAGATGGATTGAATACACAAGGAAATTATATGAACAACAAAGAAATGACATTCCTGAACAGACTGATTTAGATGGACCATCCATTTTACTCTGTGAAGTTGAAAATGCCGTCAGAAAACTAAAACCACATAAAGCTACAGGAATAGATAACATCTTAGCAGAATGGTTGAGGGCTCTCGATGATGGAGGACTGAAATTTCTAACAAAATTATGCAATAAAATATATGAGACTGGATTTCTATCCAAAGATATTAATCACTCAATTTTCATTCCAATTCCCAAAAACACAAAAGCTACAAGATGTAAAGAGTTCAGGACAATCAGCCTCATCAGTCAAGTATCAAAAGTCCTCCTATACGTTATTCTTGAAAGAAATAAAAGAAAAATAAACATAGAAATATATGATACACAAAGTGGCTTCAAGGAAAATGTAGGTACAAGAGAAAGTATTTTCAACGTCAGAACCATCATAGAAAGATATCTAGAAAAACAAAAAGATGTGTACCTCTGCTTCATAGATTACAAAAAGGCATTCAACAATGTCCAACATGAACAATTAATTGAAATCCTTTCAAAATAGGCATGGATGAAAAAGACATTAGGCTATTAACTAATCTTTACTGGGAACAGACTGCATCTTTGAGAATAAATAGAGAGACCTCAGAAGAATTCCCAGTTCAGAAAGGTGTGAGACAAGGCTGTGTCTTTTCTCCGATTCTCTTTAACCTATACACAGAAGAAATATTTAATAAAATTAGTAACCTCAAAGGGATCACTGTAGGGGGCAGAAATATTAATAACCTAAGATATGCAGATGACACGGTTCTTCTAGCTGAAAACAAATATGACCTCAAAACTCTTATAGATGAAACCATCAAGTATAGAGAACAGTATGGCCTCAGTTTCAACTTTAAAAAGACAAAAATCATGATAATTTCAAGAGAAAAGAAAATACCAAAAATATGCATCGATATAAAAGGAAATAAATTAGAACAAGTGCAAAAATACATATACCTTGGACACTTGATCACAGAGAATAGCAGGACAGAAGATGAAATTAGAAAAAGGATTGAAATCGCAAGGTCAACTTTCAACAGTATGAAAAATCTACTAACATCTAGAGAATTAAATCTGAAAACAAGACTAAGAATCTCCAAATGCTACACATGGTCTACGTTATTATATGGAGTAGAGACGTGGACACTCTCCAATCTGAGTGTGAAAAAACTGGAGGCCTTTGAAATGTGGATGCTGCGAAGAATTATGAGCATATCATGGAAAGAAAAAAAGACAAATGAAGAGGTACTAGAGATGGCAGGTGTCAACAGGAGCGTGATGAAAGAAATTAAAAAGAGAAAAGTCAGATATTTTGGACATATTCTGAGACATAATTGCCTACAAAGGACACTTCTCGAAGGAACTGTTGAGGGAAAGAGAGGAAGACAAAGACTGGAGTGGATGAAAAATATAGAAGGCTGGACCTATCTCTCATATGAGGAATGCAGCAGAGGCGCAGAATAGGACATGGTGGAGACACATGGTAGTCAATCTCCTGGAGAGAGAAGACACCTGACAGAACAGGACTATGAACCCTATTCCCCAGATTTGGCTCCATCTGACTTCTATCTCTTCCCAAAACCAAAACTCTTCCTCGCTGGTCAGCATTTTTCTTCAAATCAAGAGGTGATTGCAGCTGTAGAGGAGTATTTTCAGATCTTACTGAGAACCACTACAGGGATGGGATAATGGTGCTGGAACATCGCTGGAATAAATGTATTAGTCTTAAGGGAAATTATGTTGAAAAAATAGAAATAATTTTGAAATTATAGATTCGTGTTTTCATTATTAGGCCAAGAACTTTTCAGATCACCCTCGTATATTGGCATGATTAATGATTATTTCCATTCTGATATATTTTTTTCACTTTTCCATATTAAATGTATCAGTCAATATTTCTTTATTTAATTTGCTACCATCATATTTAATGAGTTCATCTACTATTCCATCAATATCTGGTAACTGTTTCCGATGACTATTAAATTATTTAAGGAATTTACAATGTATACTGGAATATTAATTAAAAGAAACTTTAATAAATACTTCGATATTTCGGCAATGTCACATTGCCATCTTCGTGGGAACATACAACTATGGCACGTGCATGCAGGCACTACAAAAAGCAAATGAGGCAGAAGAAAGAAACTACTGTTGTTCCTAGAGTCCTAATGGTTCCCCCTAGTGGGCTATATTGGTTGTCTTGGCTATTGGGCTGATGTTCTCATGATGTAGGCTTCCCAAATTTGGACAATCTCATGCACCCAAATTTGTTGAGGTTTGGAAAGTTTTTTAGAGCTGAGGCTAATTCTATGAACAATCTTTCATATTTAAACTTGCTGTGGTGTATTAACTTGGCTTTCTTCCAACGTATTCTGTGGTAGGTATCCAGAGCATGGTCTGCAAGCCCATAGTGGCTGTACTGGTAACACAAAGACTACATCCGGTTTCACCTGTACAGCCACTCTAGGCTTGCAGACCATGCTCTGGATACCCACCACAGAATACGTTGGAAGAAAGCCACGTTAATACACCGTAGCAAGTTTATATATGAAAGATTGTTCATAGAATCAGCCTCAGCTCTAAAAAACTTTCCAAACCTCAACAAATTTGGGTGTATGAGATTGCTCCAAATTCAATAGTCTTCAATATGAATAAAAATACAATACAATAATTATTGTTTCTATTGCCATTATTATTGTTACTTACTAATTAAAGTCACTCAGTATATTAATAATAAAAAATTTAATTATATCTAAAGATGGAAATATTATTCTTATTTGAATTATATTTTTTCCTTCTAATGGAAGATGCAATAATTTCAGAAATACTTATATTTATTACCTTTTGTTCTTCTGCTGCTTCATTAGGATCAGGCAAAAGGTCATCATCATCATATATACCATATGTTTCAGCTACATGCTCTTCCCATGTCACTTTACTATCTTCATTTCCATCCTCATCCTCCATTTGATCCAGAGCTTCTTCCTCAGTAAGCATACTAATAATTTTGGATATAAAGTTTTGACAGATGAGCAACAATCAGAAAAAATATTCAGTGCAATTATACTTACTTTTGATAATTAAAAATATCTCATGCAGTTTAGATATTTTTAATTATTGAAGATTTATTATAGAAATATTTGGTGTGTAAATCAAATTTTAATACACAAATCATCAGGCAAGATAAGGTCTCTGCTTGGACAGTAACAATCCATCAATAGCCTCCTCAGCATCCAAAAAAAAAAATAAATAAATAAAAAAATAATAATAATAATAATAATAGGCATTCTCTTTTCTTCAAAAAGCTATTGTGCACTCAACCAACTCTTAACTATATACAAATCCCAAATCCATCCATGCTTAGACCACAAACATGTATTAAAACTTCCCTTAAAATCATTGATGATGTCCAGAGATGAGCAATTAAGCTCATAGATAATCCTTCTCTTAGAGATTCACTTCAACCTCCATCTCTCTCTCTCTCTCTCATACACACAGAGTACTGATGTACTTATTGGTCTTTTGACTTCTTATGTATGGGATCAACATAAAAAAAAATAACAGATGCAACAATATGAATTACGCTGCTTTATTTAAAATATTATTATATCTGTTGTTTTAACTGAAGTTATAAATAGAAATTGAAAGTTATATATAAAAAAAGAAAGCACAACTAAAGATCCTTAAACATTAATCCCCCACCCCAAGGAAACAGACAACAATTACATACTCTTAAATCACCAATGTCTCAACGACAGTAAGTACAAACTATAATAAATATTTTATTTGGTAAAATAAATGCATGTTCATCATACAGGCAAAATATCCTTTTATATTGAAAGAAATATTCATGATAACCAAAGTAAAAATTTCAATTTTATTTTATGATCATATAAATTAATTTTTACTTAAAACACTTGGATTGTAAAAAACTTTCACGAAATGTATGAGCAATGAAGAGAAAATTTGGGACTGATTCAAGAGTCCAATTATTACCATCAATGAAATGAACTGTTAGTTAAAAACTGATTACCAAACGAAAAGGGATAGGGTGATAATTTACCACTTAGCCAACCAAATTATATTCAGAATTCTCCACCTATCATTTTATTTTAGGAATATGAATGGTGACAAGATATCTATGGAAACAACCTTAATGATACATAAAATGGAAGCTCTGAGTAAATAATGCTAACCTGGCTGGCCAAGCAGATATTATTCACATGTCCACGATATCTTTAAGTGGCAGATGAATTTCATTGTCTAGAATAAGTCTACCACTCTGCTAATTGGAAACCTGAAAAAAAAAAGTTTTGTATTTGGAAATTTTTTTTTTTTTTTAAGCAGAGTTTCTGGTTTATCTAATCCTTAGCTCAAGGTGCTAACATACCAGAGGTGCATAACATATAACCTTCTGTGGATGAGATTCACATAAAACATTAACAGGAAAGAAGAAAAAAAGGTACATGATGAAAATATCATATTGCCATAATTGGTGTTATCAATATAAAGATCAAAACAAATGAAATCTTCTTAATTTATTCAGGCACTAGAAAGAGGAAGAAAGAAAAAAACAACTTCATATTAAGTATGAATAGTATTTGCATTAAATTCTTGAAATGTGCAAATAGAATGAGAAACTATACTAGACAATCTGACCAATCTGTGTTTATGGTTGTACAGAAGGTGCTATAAAGAAATAATAATAATAATAAAAATAAGGAGGAATTTAACAAATCAGGCAAGAAAATTGAAAGCTAGAACTAAAACCAGAAGAAAACAGTTCTCAATGAAGAAATGGCTTCTTCTGGTTTCAAATATGTGAGCAGAGAACAAATCTCAGACATACAGAAATACTATGGCAGAGAGATTTAAAATCCAGCTCATCAAGTGTAAGTTTAAAACTTGTAAAGAGACCTTAACTTCATTATAAGTCCAAGGCATTATCAGCATCATAACCCTTTGTGTATTGTGTTCCCTCCATCTATTAAAAAACTTTAAATTCCATATAACCACATTAATTTTCATTAGGCTAGAAATCTGTGTAATGTTCCATATTCTGAAATCTCTTCAAATGAAATTTATAACAAGTGCTCTTAATAGTAAGTTATAGTTATATCTTATTCAGTAATAATGTTAAATCAATGGATTCATGGTTTCACATTATTACTGAATTCATTAGAATGCAGCCATTCGTTTTTGTTAATAATTTCAACTATCAATTTCTTTCAACTAACCAGCTGAACTATCTAAGTCCTGAAGGGAGTGGATACCCAAGAAATAAGTGTTTGCTGATGATATTTGCTCAAAGAAACAAATGCAAACCTCAAAAAAATATCTTTGTTTATTTGATAAAGTTTTTTACATCAAATAAGTGAACGTTATGACTTAAAAATAAATTTTGCAATATTCAAAAGAAAATCCCAATTAAACATCAAACTGATTAACAAATGAATTCTTGACATTTTTTTCAGAACAATAAGACTAAAAAAAAGCCAGGGAGAAAATAATTATTAAGTCAACTAGAGAGTGGCAAATGTTTTATGTCTGAAAGGAGCTTAAAGGAAATAGAACAAATACAGAAGAAAATGACTCCAAGGTTGACTGATTCAATGCACAAAAAACATGAACTGCAGGTGAATCATAAAGCAAATAATCATCACTGTGACCAAACCCATAATCAAATTTACTACCAATGTACTGGCTTGTGTATATTCACTAAGAAGAATTAAGCTTTTCCCCCTCATTTATTTTTTTAAAATTTTTATTATGAATTTATTTGTTTATACACAAATACACAACAGTTGGTTCTAACTTTCTTCTTCACTATTTTTTTTTTATTATGCCCTCTAGTAGAGCCTAGTGCAATAAACTCCCATCTTATATATTCCTTGAACTAACTTTAAAACTTCAATTAAATATTCTCTCCACTCCTGTTAGATAAATTCAAGAGATTACAACTAACCAACTGATTCTCAATAAGTATTATGATACAGTCCTTCAAAATGAAATTCATATTTTACAAAGCAGTAGTGCGCACATTACTACAGAGCAAAACATGACCAAAAATGAAAATAAGAACCATATGATACAAATAACACTAATGATATTCCTAAAAATAAGGAATTAATTTCTAAGGGATATAGCAAAGCTGATAAAATTTGAAATGAAAATATTAAAACATAAGTACAAATATTTTCAATCAGAAAAAAATAACAGAAGGGTGAAAAAAACTACAGGTGAAATCTCTGCAAACATTTTGCTTTTCTTCCAGATGTAGTAAAATTCCTGAAACATTACCATTATCTTGAAACTAATAATCTATTCGATGAAAGGCAAAAACAGAAAAAGAAAATTAACTTATGATGGATGAAGCTAGTCAGTCTGCAATAACAATGACATACACCAGCATTAATAATAAACAACCAACTCATCTGTTAATGACTTATGCAGTCATTAACATATGGGTTAGTTATTATTTGAAACGATGGCACAAAACAACTAGGAGGCCAGGGAATTGTCTCTTAATTGTATGTGTTCATTAATTTGCCTTGCAACATGAAAATACCCTACCACATCCAAATGAGACCAGCAGTCTTACCATTAGTAGGAAAGGCTTCATAAAGTTTCTTAAGTCCTAAACTGGACTGAAACCTAGTCTTTCCAAATGAAAGGCAATTTGAGACATCTTCATGACTGCATTATGAAGATATTCATTTATAGGAAGGCAGATTTCTTTTCTACACAACTATACAGAGACTTTAAACGTAAGAGAATTGAAAATCCAACAAATCAGAACTCTAAAAGGATAACTGAAAGGTATTTTAAATCAAGACAAATAAAGTACATTAAGTAACAACAATAAGCTGTTAATATATATTTGCATCTTAAAAAAGGAAAAAGAAATTAATTATCTAATGTTATTATCACGAGCGTGTAATGTACCTTCAAGAAGTATACAGAATCAAATGAATAATTTAATAAGATTTCAACAAACTATTTCTTGCCAAAATAATTTATTATTTGTTACATTTCTAATTTGATTTGGTCCTTATTATTCTGTCTTTTAATGAGCGCATGATTATCTGTTAATCCCTATATATCAATTAGAATGTAAATTTAATCATCATCATCAAATTCCTGACATTTACCCTCAAGGGGTGTACAGGATATGATAGTACTACATGGAAAATTTACATCATTACTAACTTCCTATCTACAATTTTCCTCCAAATCAGTCTGTTACCTGTCAAGACTCCAATATTCTCAGGTCTTATATTTCTATCTTCTAAGGCACTTTTTACTGTATCAATCCACCTATATCTTGGTCTTCCTCTGGGTCTTTTTCCTGCCAACATGGCAGAAAACACTTATTTTGCTAATCTTTCCTCTCCCATTTTGCTTAAGTGACCATACCACCTAAGATTAGCTCTGCTAATGCATTCCTGAATGCTGACAATATCAAGTTCTTTCCTAATATCCTTGTTTTTAATATGATATTGCCATCTGTTCATGCTCCCTAATCTTTCTCAGGACTCTCATATCTGTGGTCTCTAGTCTTTGGTCAAGTGTTTTACTTCTAACCCGGCTCTCAGATCCATGTCAAAATTGGTTTAAATACCGTCTTGTATACAGCATTTAGTGTTTTGACTAATTTCTCTCTTATTCCATATAAATTTATTCAGTTGACTTCCTATCATACCAGCTTTGTTGATTCTGTTGTCTATTTCCATATTTAACTTGCCATCTTCACTAAAAATTGCACCTTGATTCTGTTGTCTATTTCCATATTTAACTTGCCATCTTCACTAAAAATTGCACCTAAGTAACTGAAATGTTTTACTTGTTCTATAAGTTCTCCATTCACAATGCATTGATATTTTCAATGTTTCTGCCTATTTTCATTGTCTTTGCCTTTTTAATATTAACCTTCATACCATATCTATTACAACAGTTATTCAATTTAGTCAGGGAATCTTGCAGACTTTTAGTGGATTTATTTAGAAGTATAACATCATCCGCATAAAGCAAAGAGATGAGATTAACTTACAATTTTGATATCAGGTTTATTACCACTTTTCTTCATAATGTGATCCATATAAATAATGAATAAGAGAGGGGATAATGTAAATTCTTGTCTGACACCAGATTTAACATTAAACCATCTTCCTGTACTTCTTTAATTCTAACTGCTGACTTACAACTCAAATAATGACTAAGTATTGCTTGATATAATGACCCATTAACACCATATAACTGTAGCATTTGGAATAGCTCTCTCTCTCTCGACACCTTGTCATATGCCTTTTCCAGATCTACAAAACTTCTTAAAAAAGAAATCCTTATCATATAATAAATAGGGAATATAATAAAGATCCTGCCAGATCCTTGTTATACTCCCATGATTTCTCAACTATCTGTCGTAAAGTGAAAATCTGATCCTGACAGCCTCTATATTTGCCTGAATCCAGCTTGTTCTTCAACAAGCTTCTCTTCCCCAATCCTTCTCAACCGTTTCTCAAGTATACTTGCATATATCTCACCAGGAACACTCAGTAATGAAATGCCTCTGTAATTCTCACATTGTTTTATTTCCCTTTTTATATATGGGTACTATAAGAGCTCTACTCCAATCATCTGGAATTCATCCCTCTGTCCAGGCCTTTTGAACTATGCAGTGCAGCCACTGACAACTTTTATGCCTCCATACTTGAGCATTTCTGGTCGAATATCATCTACTCCTGCTACCTTTCCACGTTTGTGTTTTTTTATAATTGTGCTGTCACTGCTTGTTTCATTTAGCAGTTTTTCAAAGTAATTACTCCATACTTCAAGGATATCTTTTTATCCAGTTTTCATATCACCTATATCATTTCTAATTCCTTTTACAGCACTCTTTCCTCCATTTCTGAGCTTCTTCAACAACCTCCAGAATAACTTGCCACCTTCTTGATATTTATTTTCTATGTTCTTGCCAAAGTCTTCCCATGACTTTTGTTTAGTTAGTTTTACATGGTGTTTAGCTTTCTTAGATTTGTCTCTGTATTCTCTAAGAGCACAAGCTGACTTATTTGCTAGGAACTTTTGATATGCTTTCTTCTTTTCCTTCACTGCCTCTTTAACTTTCTGTGTCCACCATGGAGTTCTGATTTTTCTATCCTTGCAGAACAACCTCACCACATTCCTCTCTGGCTGAATCAATCAGGGTTTTCTTCAAGGCTTGCCACTAAATCTCCAAGGTTTGGTTCCTGTTCTCAAACTCTTTCATTTTTTTCTTCAATAATCTTTGTGTATTTTAGTCTACAGTTCACATCTGAGAGCTGCTCAACTTTTATTCGCTTTAAAACTTTCTTACATGTCATTCTTTTCAATGTGAAATTCAATTTTATCCTGCTCAAGACTAAATAGTGATCACTTCCAATTTCAAATCCTCTGTACACTCTGGTGTCCTGCACCAGGGAGAAAACATCCCTATCAAAAATAACATAGTCAATGAATTTGTGCACATTTTTATGTTGGAACATTGTGTTAGTAATAACCAGTCCATGTCCTGAGCAGAAATCCAACTGGTATTTGACATTATTATTAGCTTTGCTCTTTTCTCCAAACTTTTCAAAAATATTTTTGTATGTCTTACAATCATTTTTTACTCTGCTATTTAGATCCCCAACAAGGACCAACTTTTCCTTTTTCATTGTGTCAGTTGCTTCCTCTAAAGCAGTGGTTCTCAAACTGGGTGCTGCAAGTATGCCACAAGAGTGCTGCGAAATTTTGAATCATTTATTTGAAAAAAGCAAAATATTCAATTGCCACAAATAACTAAATCAAAAACAAAAAAATTATATATTTTGATTTTAATGGATGAAGCGTATATAAAAATTATCATTTTTTGTATCACTCTTATATTATATCCTGGGATTTCATTAGATCACCGCGTGTCGTAGTAACTAGATATGTGACGGCACATATATACTGGGGAAAATGAACTAATGAATGGTTAGTTGTCCTGCTGTCTGTTTAGTATTTCTCTGTTCAGTGTGACAAGTATTATACATGATCATTTCCCCTAAACAAAAATCATGAGTCTTTTGTCATCGGTGAGAATAAACGAAGTACGATATTAAAGTCGTTAAATTCAGTGAGTAGAGGTTTTTCTTATTGTTATATATTCCAACTATAATGAGAGACATCGTAAACAAATGTTTTTCCTTTTTCCATCCGGAAAAAAAATTATTTACTTGAAATAAATTTTAAAATAAAATATTAAAGTTACATATGCCCTTCAAAATCATGAATAATTTTTTCCTTTAAAAAAAGAAGAAGTGAAGATTCTGATGATCAAGAAATGTCTACTTGTATTTTTGGTGTTCCAATCTAGCCTATTTAACAGATATATTCGATTATGTGAACAAGCTGAACTCCAACATGCAAGGAAGAAATGAGAATATTTTGACATCTACAGATAAAATTAAAGCTTTTAAAGATAAAATAAAAATGTGGAAGATAAAATTAAGCACCAACAATGTAGAAATGTTCCTTAAAGTTGCCTCCAGAAAATGTAAGAACACTGATCTGCAGTCATTTATTTACATTTATATATGCATTCATTTATTTACTTATTTACAGTCATTTAACATCGTTAGAAGAAAAAATTGACCATTATTTTCCAGACATTTCAGTCAATTTATACAATTGGATTCGAAATCCATTTGTAGAGTCAACATCAGTAATGAGTGAGTTAAGTCTTATAGAAGCCGAAGAACTAATTGATATAAGTAACAATCGTATGTTGAGATTGAAGCATTTAGAAATGTGTCTGAATTCATTTTGGATAACAACTATGAAGGAGTACCCTAATATAGGATTCAAAGCACTTAACATCTTATTGCAATTTTCTACATCTTATTTGTGTGAACTGGGTTTTTCTGCACTCATAAATATTAAAACAAAGAAGAGAGAAAGATTAAAGGCCCTTGAAAATGAGATGAGAATATGTCTCTCAAAAACAAGGCCTAATATCAAAGAAATATGCAAACAACACCAGGCATATATTTCACATTAAGTTCATATTTTATTATCTGAACCTTTATAATAGCTTTTGTTTTGTATGTTTTTGGGTTGTTTGAAAATAAACCAATTTAGTTTAAATAAAATCTGTTTTCTTTTAAACACACTTTCCTTCAGAATCAATTAATTGGCACTTTACTCTCTATAAAAAGCAAATAATACTAGGGGTGCCGTGAAATTTATTTATTGATTTTAGTGTGCCACCAGACAAAAAAGTTTGAGAACCACTGCTCTAAAGCCTCAAAAAATCCCTCCACTTCTACCTTAGTAGAACCTTCTGTGGGACCATAGGCACAAATAAGTCTCATTGTAGTGGTGGCTCGTACATAAGCACTGCGACACACTGCAGCACCCCCAAGGAAAAAATTAAATTTTTCTGTGTTTATAAATAATAACAATGCTTACAACATTATATAAATTCAATACAACATATTAAAGGTTACACTTATGTTTTGATTGAATAGCTAATAATTGGAATTATTCGATTAATGCTTTAGATTACAAAAAAAATGCACTGTGATCTAACACTGATATTCGTTTGCGCTTGTCATTGCACGCTACGTCATTAGATACACTGCTGCTTGGGCAGTATATCATAAGCTTGCACGCATCATTTCTGTGAGATATGAAACGTTTATTATTGGTGCGTGTTCGTGGTGAACTATTTTTTGCAAATCTTATTTTATTTTGTTAAAATAACATATAATTATTTATTTATTATAGATACAAGGCTGAATTATGACAAGTGTCACTGTTGAAAATGTGAAAAGAATTATATTTTTTCAATTATCGTTACATAAAACAAATGCACTGCGATCTAACACCGATATTCGTTTGCGCTTCTCATTGCACGTTATGTCATTAGATACACTGCCGCTTGGGCAGCGTATCATAAGCTTGCACACGTTATTTCTGTGAGATATGAAACGTTTATTATTGGTGCGTGTTCGTGGTGAACTCTTTTTTGTAAATCTTATTTTATTTTGTTAAAATAACATATATTTATTTATTTATTATGGATACAATGCTGAATTATGATGAGTGTCACTGTTGAAAATATGAAAAGAATTAATTTTTTCAATTATCGTTACACGAAACAAATGCACTGTGATCTAACGCCGATATTCGTTTGCGCTTGATTGGCTATTGATACGAAACTTTTATTATTGGTTCATGGTGAGGATGAAATATTTTTAATAAAGCAATTTTTTAATATGTAAATTTATTTATTAATAAAAAGAGTAACTAGTATGGTAAGGAAGGCTTAATCAGATTTCAAGAGAAATTAGTTAAGTAGACCAAAGTAAAGCTGAAAAAGTTTTATCGCTATGTAGCAAGTAAGAGAAAGAATGATTATGGAAAGATAACTTTACTCAGTGCTGATATAGTTGGAAAATAACAGAAGCAGAAGAAATAGTTCAGTTAATAAGTGATCACTCTGCTAGGGCATATCATCCAGATGGTGACTTTGCAGTTACTGAAGTGACAGAGACTGATGTGAACATTGAGGTAGATGAACAGAAAGTACTCAATATATTGAAATCAATGTGAATACAGCAGTAGGCTTGGGCGGTATGTCTGCTCATGTGCTATGAAAATGTGAGAATACGAGAATAACAGAACTGGCAGTATCTCTAACAAAGTTGTTTAATCTAAGTCTCAGCTCTGGCAAAGTTATAAGGGAGTGGAAAGAGGGTGAGATAGTTTCATTATATAAAGGTGGCTACAATATAGAAATAACAAATTACAGGCCAAATTATAAAGCCATGCTGTCCCCTATAAAGTATGATATTCCTATAATTGGTTAAAAGTAAAATTCAGGAATGGATGGATAGGAATATCATACTTTATATGGGCCAGCATGGCTTTGTAAAAGATAGGTCCTGCCTCAGTAATTTATTCACAGTTTTATAATAAGGTGACAGAACTGGTTAAAGGAAATGGCTACACCTTAATAATGCCGGACTTTGCAAAGGCCTTTGATAGAATGCTGCATGGAAAATTATTACAAAAGTTGGAACAAATAGTAATAGATATGAGGCTGGTGACATGGATCGGGAGGGGGGGGGTGATACAGATATCAGAGGGTGGTGTATGATGGAGTGGAATCGAGGTAAATGAGGGTGACTATTGGAGTGCCCCCAAGGCTTTGTACTAGGACCACTAGTACAAATTTATTTTGTACTAGTGGTCCTCTTTATTTTGTATATTAATGATATAGTAGAAAATTTGAACAGGGGATTCAGTTGTTTGCCGATGATGCAAAACTAGGGATGGCAATAGTTGACAAAGGTGATGTAGTTATCTTACAAGATGATTTAAATAAATTGGCAGTGTGGGCAAAGGACAATGGTTCCAATTCAATGTTGAAATGTAAGGTAATGCAATTCAGGATGAAAAGATTACACAATTTGTATCATACTGATGGTACTAGTTTACAGGAAATTGATGACGCTAGGGATCTAGGTGTGATGATGGACAGAGATTTTGCAAGAGTTGGCAAAAAGCTCAGAGGATTACTTGGATGCTGTAGAGTACATTGACAAGTAAAGAGAGGGAGGTTATTATCCCTCTTCATAAGGCCACATGTTGACTACTGTGCACAGATTTGGTCACAAGCATTTCTTGGGGATTGGGAGGTGGTGGAGAGAATTCAGAGAAAAGTGATCAAGCTGGTGACAGGTCTGTGGTATGTTCCCGATGAGGATAGACTGAGGGTTATAGTTTAGTTGACAAACAGAGGAGAGGGGATATGAGAGAAATGATTAATCTTAATATATCCTGTATATTCCCCCTGAAGGTACATATCAAGAATTTGATGATGATAGACAAGAAAAAAACTTTTCAATTCTATATGTGGGACAGTCAACACAGTTCCCAATGGGTCTTATAAGACAGTGTTCATTGTGGATTTTTGGAAAAACTCTATAAATAAGTGAATAATTTCTTCCAAGTCTTTTCATCCTAGCTAACAACTTCATCAAGGAGCTTATTTAATTGCCTAATCTGTTTACTTTGTATTCCCATCTCTTTGAATTGCTAGTTGTTCTACACACTGATGGTGTAATGTTAATTTCAGTATAAAATATTTGTGCTATTTTTAATAAAGCTTTTTTTAGTGTGTTTTTTTACCTTTCCATAGGTAACAACCCAATAAAAACTGTAAGAAAAATAATGAGAAGCTATATCAAAATAAGAATGGGTTATGATTAACTAACTCTGCCCCTTTCCATACTTTGAAAATAGCCTCTTTCTTTATATTGAGAAGTACACAAAGACAGCTAACTATTTGATGAGAAGCATGAGGCCTTAAATCTATAACTGATTACATAACCAATAATAGGAAATAAGAAAATAAAAAATTTAATAACAGACTGCTTAGTACCAAGCAGCTAAAATAATTAAAGTTGAGCAGCTTTTAAAGAAAATTGTGGACTCAACTATACAAATATTATTGAAGAAAAAAATGAAACAAATTGAAAACAAGAAGTAAATCTTGGAGTCTCGGTGGCAAACTCAGAAGAAGACATTGATTGATTCAGCTAGAGGTATGTGATGAAGTTGTCTGCAAGGGTAGAAAAATAAGAACACCATGGTGGACAAAAGAAGTTAAAAAAGCAGTCCTGGAAAAGAAGAAAGCATATCAAAAGTTCCTAGCAAATAAGTCAGCAGATGCCTTGAAAGAATACAAAGAAAAACATAAGAGAGCTAAGCTGTGTGTAAAAGTGGCTAAACAAAAGTCAAGGGAAGATTGGTAAGAATATAGAAAATACATATCAGGAAGGTAGCAAAATGCTCTGAATAAGCTTTGAAATGGAGGAAAGAATACTGTAAAAGGAATCAAAGATGATAAAAGTGACATGAAAAGTGAAGATAAGGATATCCTAGAAGTGTGGAGTAATTACTTTTGAAAGAACTGTTAAATGAACCAAGCAGTGACAGAACCATACTAGAAAATTTTCAAGAATGCAAAAAGGAGTATATATATATCAATACTTGAGGTATTAAAAAAAGCCTTCAAAATCCTGAAATGTTATAAAGATAGCTGGAGTAGATGATATTTGACCAGAAATGCTTAAGTATGGAGTTATAAAAGTTTTGCAGTGGCTACATTGTTAATTCAGAGGACCTGGTCAGAATGTCAAATTCCCAATGATTGGAGTAGAGCTCTCATAGTACCCATCATACTTGAAAAGAGGTTGAGTAAAATTGTGGAAAAGAAATAGCTGGGTTCAGGCCAAACAGAGGTTGTCAAGATCAGATTTTCACTTTACAACTATAGTTGTAAAATCATGGAAATATGATAAGATCTTTACTTAGATTTTCTAGATCTGGAAAAGGCATGTGACAAGGTGCACAGAGAAAAACTATTAAAACACTACAATTATATGGGATAAATGGAACATTATACAGAGCAATACATAGTTTATATTTATGTTATAAGACAAGTTAGAATTGAAGGAAATACAGGAAGATTGATGTAAATTCCTTTAACTGTTTGTTTACACTGAGGATGTACTGTTACTTTCAGTATGAAATATTTGTACCTTTATTTATTTAATTAAAGTTATTACTGTGGTCTATATGTGTTCCATTATTAATCCACTCTTATTCATTATCTGTATGGATTTCATTATGAAAGAAAGTGGCCTAATGCCACTTTCTTTCATAATTGGAGATGCCAAACTTAGCTCTTTGTTTTATGCAGTTAAAGTTGTACTCCTAAACACATCTAGTGCAAGTCTCCAGGATTTACTAACTAAATTGAATAATAATCATCACAAATTTAGCAGGAAAATCAGTAATAAAAAGACCAAAACTATGAAAATAGGCAGGAGCACAGAAAACCTCAGCTACCTCAATGGAGATCCTATTTGAAAAAGTAAAATATTTCAGCTATTTAGGCACAGTTTTTAGTGAAGTAGGCAGGTTAAATCTGGAAATAGACAACAGAATAAGCAAAGCAGGTATATTGGGTAGCAGGCTGAATAAATTTATATGGAATAAGAGAGAAATTAGCTAAAACACCAAACTAGCAGTGTATACAAGCCAGTGTTTAAACCAGTTTTAAGTTATGGATCTGAGAGTTGGATTAGAAATAAAGCACTTGATCAAAGACCAGAGACCACAGATATGAAGGGTCTGAGAAAAATCAGGATAGTGAATCAATGGTATCAATGGCAGAATCATATTAAAAATGAAGATGTTAGAAAGGAACTGGACATTATTAGCATTCAAGTCTTAGCAGAGCTAATCTAAGGTGGTATGGCCACTTAAATAGAATGGGTGAAGAAAAGTTAGCAAAATGGGTGTTTGATGATGAGATGGCAGGAAAGAGACACGGAGAAAAACCAAAGTCTAGGTGGATTGATTCGGTCATAAGTGCCTTAAAAGCACAAAATGTTAGATATGGCAATATTGGAGTGCTCACAAGTAATAGATTGATTTGGAGGAAAATTGTTGTTAGGAGGTTAATAATAATGTAAACTTAATCATGTCATGCAGTCATAGTAACCTGAACATTCATTGGGGGGTACATATCAGGAAATTGATGATGATGATAACAGATGTCAGAATTTACAGAAACTAAAATTTAAATGTTAGTGGGTGACCCACTAATAAGTTACCAAAGAAATTGATGTCTGCTAAGAACATGTACTGCTGAATATCTTGGGTAACAGCATTATAAAAGTCATCATCATCAAATTCCTGACATGTACCCTCAAGGGATGTACAGGATATTATGATAGTACTTACATCATTACTAACTTCCTATCAACAATTTTCCTCCAAATCAATCTCAAATCTTATATTTCTGCCTTCTAAGGCACCTTTTACTGTATCAATCCACTTATATCTTGGTCTTCCTCTTGGTCTTTTTCCTGCCAATCTGACAGAGAACACTTGCTTTGCTAATCTTTAATCTCCCATTCTGTTTAAGTGACCATACCACCTGAGATTAGCCCTGCTAACACATTCCTAGATGCTAACAATGTCAAGTTCTTTCCTAATATCCTTATATTTAACATGATATTGTCACTAATGCCATCTGTTCATTCTCCTAGTCTTTCTCAAGACTCTCATATCTATGGTCACTAGTCTTGGTCAAGTGTTTTATTTCTAACCCAGCTCTCAGATCCATAAGTTAAAATTGGTCTGAACACTGTCTTATATATATCTAATTTTAGTGTTTTGACTAATTTCTCTCTTATTCCATATAAATTTATTCAGTTGACTTCCTACCATATCGGCTTTGTTGATTCTGTTGTCATTTCCATATTCAATTTACCATCTTCACTAAAAATTGTGCCTAAGCAGCTGAAATGTTTTACTTGTTCTATGGGTTCTCCATTCATGATGCAATTGATAATTTCAATGTTTCTGCCTATTTTCTGTCTAGTTAGTGCTGATTTTTATACCAAATTTCTTACAACAGTTATTCAATTTAGTCAGGGAAACCTGCAGACTTGTAGTGGATTTATTTAGAAGTAAAACATCATATGCATAAAGTAAAGAGCTGAGATTAATATCTCTAATTTTGATATTAGGTTTAATACCACTTTCCTTCATAATGTGATCCATGTAGATAATGAATAACAGAGCGGATGATGTACTTTCTTGTTTGACACCAAATTTAACATTAGACCATTTTCGTGTACAGTTATATGGTGTCAATAGGGCATTATATCAAGCAACACTGAGTTTTTATTTGAGATGTAAGTCAGCAGCAATTCTAACAGCTGGCCATTGACACCATATAACTATAGCATTTTGAGTAACTTTTCTCTTGGCAGATTGTAATATGCCTTTCTCAGGTTTACAAAACTTAAATACAGATCTTTGTTATATTCTCATGATTTCTCACGTATTTATCGTAAAGTGAAAATCTGATCCTGACAGCCTCTATTTGGCCTGAATCCAGCTTGTTCTTCACCAAGCTTTTCTTCTACAATCCTTCTCAATCATTTCTCAAGTATACTTGCATAAATCTTACAAGGAATGCTCAGTAGGGAAATACCTCTGTAATTCTCACATTCAGTTTTATTTCCCTTTTTATATATGGGTACTATGAGAAGTCTACTCCAATCATCTGGAATTCGTCCCTGTATCCAGGCCTTCTGAACTATGCAGTGCAGCCACTGCAAGACTTTTATATCTCCATACTTGAGCATTTCTAGTCAAATATCATCTACTCCTGCTGCCTTTCCACATTTCAGGCTTTTTATACTTGAAGTATGGATATGTATGGATATGATTGCATGCCTGTTGAGTGTTTTTTTATCATTGTGCTGTCACTGCTTGTTTCATTTAGCAGTTTTTCAAAGTAATTACTCCATACTTCAAGGATATCTTTTTCTTCTGTTTTCATGCCACCTTTATCATCTCTAATTCCTTTTACAGCATTCTTTCCTCCATTTCTAAGCTTCTTCAACAACCTCCAGAATAACTTGCCACCTTCTTGATATTTATGCCAAAAGTCCTCCCATGACTTTTGTTTAGCTTTCTTACGTTTGTCTCTGTATTCTCTAAGGGCACAAGCTGACTAATTTGCCAGGAACTTTTGATATGCTTTCTTATTTTCCTTCACTGCCTTTTTAACTTTCTGTGTCCAGCATGGAGTTCTGATTTTTTTATCCTTGCAGAACAACCTCACCACATGCCTCTCTGGCTGAATCAATAAGGGTTTTCTTCAAGGCTTGCCACTAAATCTCCAAGGTTTGGTTCCTGTTCTCAAACTCTTTCATTTTTTCTTGAATAATGTTTGTGTATTTTAGTCTACAGTTCACATCCGAGAGCTGCTCAACTTTTATTCGCTTTAAAACTTTCTTATGTATTCTTCTTTTCAGTATGACATTTAATTTTATCCTGCTCAAGATTAAATGATGATCACTTCCAATTTCAAATCCTCTACACACTCTGGTGTTCTGCACCAGTGAGAAAACATCACTATCAATAATAACATAGTCAATGAGACTTCTTATTCCTTGCCTCTTCTCTCTATGTGAATTTGTGCACATTTTTATGTTGGAACATGGTGTATGTAATAACCAGTCCATGTCCTGAGCAGAAATCCAACAGGTATTTGTCATTATTATTACCTTTGCTCTTTTCTCCAAATTTTCCAAAATTATTTCTGCATGTCTGATAATCATTTCCTACTCTACTATTTAGATCTCCAACAAGGACCAACTTTTGCTTTCTCTAAACCCTCAAAAAATTCCTCCACTTCTACCTTAGTAGAATCTTCTGCGGGACCATAGGCACAAATAAGTCTCATTGTCCAGTTTCCCATTCTGATATTTGCCCACATCACTCTACTTGATATTGCCTGCCATTCAAGAAGATTAGCTTCATATTTAGTGTTGAATACTATGACTACTCCTTCTTTTCCTTGATCGTTATTGCCTGAATATAACATTTGGTATTTATTGCTTAGAAAGATTTCACCAGTTTTTTTTTTGTTGTTGTTTTAGTCACCCCTATTATGTCGATCTGGTACTTATCCAATTTTTCTCTAGTTCCATTTCTTTGCCATTCAGGCCTCTTATATTGATACTACTATGAATATAGTATCTTGAACTCTGATGATGTTGAGTTGGGATGTGTTTCAGGATTTGTTTCAGTAGCTGACTTTTTGCTGTTCACCCTGGTTCCCTGGCAAAAACAAAGGGGGCTTGTTTAACTGGGCAACACCCCAGCCAGCATGAAATTCTGTCATGTTGTACCATCATTTTACAGTGGGGATTAAGTCAATAAGAATACAATTTGGTTGGCCAAATCCGAAATTGCCAGCCTATCCTGAATTATTCAGTATCCAGGTAGGTATCTAACAGGATGCATCACGAGAAGGTGAGGACTGGATGCTAGGTCAGAAGCCCTGGTCAGTTCTCTGCATTCCTTTAAAGGCTATGTGGAGATCTCTCATTTATACAGCTTAAGCACTCCCATTATAAAAGTTACAGTTATTAATAATAATAATAAAATGTATATCTAAGACTTGTTATGTGCGTTATAGTTCTCTACTTATACAATGATTCAAAGAGAAGATATATTTGCAAGCATTACTATGTGATTTCATAACTCTCATTCTAAATAATTATCTGAAGGTGTGGTATTTAACATATAACTTACTTTAATGCTGATGAAATTATTGCATACTGTTGATATTTTCCCTCTTTTTTAAAAATTAATTATACTACCATGAAAACATGATTGGGTTAAAAAATTATATTAGAATTACTTTAGTATCTCCACGAGTACATAACTAATTGTTTAGGGCCCATTCTAGCTCACAGAATGTTACCAATCCTCTTATTAAATTCATCAACAACATGCTCACCAATGCTCTTCTAGGCAATGCATCCTGCTCCTGTTCAACATCCAAAGGTGACCAAAATCATCATTCTTTTTCTTCCTATCATGAGTTGAGGAGTGTCCTTTACCATCTTCTATGTCTTTGTCACATACCAATTAATGGAAGAAGCAGAAGAATTTTAGTTGATGCTGGAATCAAAATACAGGATTCGGCATTTCAGTGTAAAGTGTTAGTGTTAGGATATAAGAAACCTATCATGAAATAGTTTTTTAAGAGAGGTGATGAAAAATATCTTCAGTGGGCAAAAAAAAATAAAAATAAATTATAAATATATATATATAAATAGACCAAGAAAGATTAGAGAGTAGTATATTTTTAATTCTTCTCATTGTATGAGAAGAATTAATAAAAATACTTTATGACTTGAGAACTCAATAAATCTACAGACATAGGATACACCGGGAGGCATAGGACTAACCATCTTATGTTTGTGTATGTGTGTATGGTTGCAATTAAATGAATAGAAAACCCTCGACACTGCAAGGTAAAAGAGAGGAAGAAGAATATATTTTTTTTAATGACAGTCATATTTTGAGCAAGGAACTGAGAGAGAGAGAGAGAGAGGAAGAGTGTGTCATCCAAATACTTGCACTAGACCACTATATATATCCTCTGAAAAAAGTGTTTCAGGAATAACGAAGAGTGACAAATTATCACCATTTTACAAACACAGGTGTTGTTCTAGAACAAAGTGATATATATCTGAAAGTACTTCTCTAGTTCTATATGCTGTTGGGCAGGGGCAAATGCTGGTCTTGAAATTTACGCTTGCTCCTGTTATCATTCAGGGAGTGAGAGGTGCGATCGAAATCTGATTATCGGAATAATGAATTACAGGTAATCCTCGTATAATGCGGATGTTAGGTTTCAATGAAATGCCGCGTTATATAAATCGCGTTATGCGAGACTCAGCTCACATACAAAAAGTAGAGTTATGTTCCAAAATCTGTTTTTTATAAAAAAAAAAAAAAATTATATAAACAACGACATATCCAACAAAAATATTTTTTTATTTAATTCAGGTAATTCATATAAGTTAAGAAAACATAAACTATGACACAAATACATAATATAAAATTATAAAAATTACAAATTGTAATTAAGCTTAATTGCACGTAATGCACAAATGTTTTAAGCAAAATAAAAATAAGTCATCATCATCAAATTCCTGCCATGTACCCTCAAGGGTGCATGGCAGGAATTTCCCAAATTTCCCACAATATTTTTGTATGTCTCACAATCATTTCCTACTCTGCTATTTAGATCCCCCAAAAAGGACCAACTTTTCCTTTTTCATTGTGTCAGTTGCTTTTTCTAAAGCCTCAAAAAATCCCTCCACTTCTACCTTAGTAGAACCTTCTGTGGGACCAGACACAGGCACAAATAAGTCTCATTGTCTAGTTCCCGATTCTCATATTTGTCCACATTACTCTACTTGAGAATGCCTGCCATTCAAGAAGATTAGCCTCGTATTTTGTGTTGAATACTATTACTACTCCTTCTTTTCCTTGCTTGTCATTTCCTGAATATAACATTTTGTATTTATTGCTCAGAAAGATCTCACCAGTTTTTGTCTTTTTTGTTTCAGTCACCCCTATTATGTCAATCTGGTACTTATCTAATTCCTCAGCGAGCTCCATTTCTTTGCCATTCAGGCTTCTTATGTTGATAGTACTGATCTTTAACTCTGGTGATGTTGAGTTGGAGTTTGTTTTCAGATTTGTTCCAGTAGCTGACTTTTCGCTGTTCGCCCTGGTTCCCTGGCAAAAACAACGGGGGCCTTGTTTAACCGGGCGACACCCCGGCCAGCATGAAATTTTGTCATGTCTTACCATCATTTTTTTTTATTTTGGTTTAACCAATAAAAATACAATTTGGTCGGCTAAATCCCAAATTGCCAGCCCATCCTCGTCCGTTCAGTATCCAAGTAGATACCCAACAGGGTGCACCACGAGAAGGTGAGGATTGGGTATTATGTCAGAAGCCCTGGTCGGTTCTCAGCATTCCTTTAAAGGCTATATGGAGGTCTCCTCTCAGTTATACAGCTTTGACCCTTAAGCACCCCATAATAAAAATAGGTGCATATTTTAATCTTTCATAGCACGAGGATTTGAGGATCGGTTAATAAACATTAGTTTTGTCATGTAATCACTTCATGCATTACTACAAAACAGTAGAGTAATTCTGTCTTTGAAAACTTTGAATACAGGAGCTGATCTTTCATTTTTCGAAATATAGGTGCGTTTTGGCATTTTTTTCCAATATAACCCGGATTCATCAGCAGTGAACACCTGGTCTGCATTATAGATGTTTATAAACTTTGAGAGTTTTTTGTTTAATAAGATTTCCATCCAAAGGAATTTTCTTTTGAGTGCACCTTCTTTTCAAATCATTAGAGATTTCTTCATTTTTCTCTTAGAAAATTGCGTACACGAGCAACAAGCTTTGCACTTACCATTCACCCAGCAATAGTAATTGCATCTTCATTCAGCAATAGTAAATGCATCTTAAAATTTGGCTGTAACGAATATGACCACGTTGCCACCAATTGGTGAGAGTCATCACAGGGTCTTGACTTCGGAGGTGGCTAAAGGTGTGGAATTTACAATTAATACAAGCTACATGTGGAATTATCGGGTTGGTAAGTATGACAAGCTTAGGAGTTTGATTGGTTCAGTGCCATGGCATGTAAAACTGCAAGGGCTGGATACTGATAGTGCATGGGAGGCGGTTAAGAAGTGTTTGCATGAGGAAATAGCTGACTGTATACCTAGAATCCGAATAAAAAAAATCAAGTAGGAGTTAAATGGATGAATAATACCATTAAGCTTGAGCTGCAAAAAAAGAAACAACTATGGAGGGAATTTAAGGAGAAAGATGACTGGCAGGCAAATGAACGGTATAAAGTGCAAGCCAGAAGGGTAACGATTGTGGTAAGAAAAGCAAAAGCGGATTAAGAAAGAACATTAGCCATGCATGCTAAAGAGAATCCCAAATAGTTTTTTCGATATGTGGCAAGTAAAAGAAAAAATGCATATGGCAGAATGATTTTAAGTAATGCTGATGGTAGGGAGGTAACCGAATCAGTTGATATAGTTAAATTACTGAGCGAGCACTTTGCAAGAGTATATCATCTGGGTGGTGACATTGCAGGAATGAATGAACCAATAGCTTATACGGGAATTGTGGTGAATGAAATGGAGGTGAATAGAAAACCTCAATGTCAATACATTTGTGGGATTGGATGGATACCAGCTCGTGTTGTATGTGAAGCGGCTAAAGAATTGTCAGTGCCCTTGACCATTTTGAGTCTCAGGTCTTGGCTAGTCCCGAGGAGGTGGAAAGAGGGGAAAATAATTCCACTGCATAAAGGAGGTTCCAAGACTGCTGTTGTAAATTACCGACCGATCAGCATATCAGGAAGAATCGTTGTCAAGGTCTTGGAGAAATTAGTCAAGAGAAAAATACAGGATTGGATAGATGAAAATGGGATATTGTATGGGAGACAACATGGTTTTGTGAAGGGTAGATCATGCTTCAGTAACTTGCTCACGTTTTATAACACAGTGACGGCTGAACTGGATAAGGGTAATGGGTTTACAGTGATTCTACTGGACCTTGCAAAGGCCTTTGACAGGATACCACATGGAACTCTAATCAGTAAACTGGAGCAGATGGGGATGGATAGAGGGTTGGTGAGATGGATAGGAGGGTGGTTGATGGAGAGATATCAGAGAGTGGTTTATTCAGGAGTAGAGTCCAAAAGATGGCCAGTGACTAGTGGTGTGCTGCAGGGTTCTGTTCTTGAACCACTACTTTTCAATTTGTTCATTAACGATATAGGAAAGGATCTGAGAGGAAGTGTTCATTTGTTTGTTGATGATGCAAAGTTGGGTAGAGCAATAGTGAGTGCACAGGATGTCAAAATTTTGCAAGATGATTTGGATAGTTTGGAGGACTGGGCTAAGGAGAATGGATGTCAATTTAATGTGGCAAAGTGTCAGGTTATGCATTTTGGGGTGAAAAGATTAGCAGCAGTATATCACATTGGTGGAACCGTACTGCAGGAGATTGACAAGGACAGGGATTTGGGAGTGTTGGTGGATAGGGAGTTGAAGTTTAGGGGACACATCACAAAAGTGGCTAAATCAGCTCATCAAATCACTTGGTCTGAAAAATACTTTAACAAGCAGAGACAAACAAGTTATTGTTCCTCTGTATCGAGCCTTGATAAGACCCAATCTAGACTACTGTGCCCAGATATAGGCGCCAGGGTTTCTTCTTGATCGGGAGGAGGTGGAGAGGATCCAGCGACGAGTGACCAAGACGATAGCAGGTCTATGGAATGAACCTTATGAGAACAGGTTGAAGATTTGTGGGTTGCAGAAATTGGTTGATAGGCAGAAAAGGGGTGATATGATTGAGACATTCAAATTACTGAAGGGTTTCTATAAGATTAATTCAATAGATATTTTTTAAAATAGGACTGGTGGTGGGAGGACTAGGGGCCATACATGGAAGCTGGGCAAGAGTGTGGTTAGCAAGGGTGTTAGAGCTAGGTTTTTTACTTGGAGAGTGGTGAATGAGTGGAATAAGCTGCCAGAGTCTGTTGTGGGTCCATGACTGCAAATGAGTTCAAGGCGAGGTATGATAGATACTGTGTGAATGTCGAATAGTTGTTCTTGACATGATGTTAGGGCCTCCCTCGATGAGTCTGTCGACTCCTTGGAGTTGCCCATAATAATAGTAATAAACACTTTCTCGGAGTTTATGTTCATTGTGTTTGAATTGTTGATTCATTTAAATTCAAAGTCCTTACAACAACTGGTTTTTCTCCATTTTTCAACCGATCCATGATTTTAATTTTTTTTCTTCGAGAAGAATTTTCTTTTCAATATTCATTTTTTCCCTTTCAATGCAATTTGTGGCCATTACTATAAAAATAATTTTTTTACATAAAAAAGCATTACATATTAATTCTGTATGTAACTCACCAGAAAATAAAGTGCTCAGCTTGAGATAACACACTTATGATTTTTAATGCACTTTCCTGGCAGAAAACGAAGACAATTTTCAACAATAAACACTTTATATGGTATACAATTGACATAAATGCGTGCTAAAGGGTTTTTCCACTAATATAAATTCGCTACTTATAACTATCTGCACAATACGGGCAGACACAAATTTAACGAAGATAAAATTTGATTTTTAAGTCGCGCAGTGAAAAATATATGAAAAGTTAAAGGGTTACTACAATTTCTAGACTGTGTTTTTGTCAAAACCGCGTTTTATAAGTACAGCGTTGAACAAGGGTTATTACAATTTGTAGACCGCGTTATATTAAAACTGCATTGTATAACTACCGTGTTATACGAGGGTTACCTGTACTGACCATTTAAAACTATATATTTAGAAATTTATGTACATTTAATCATACAAATACAACATTTATTTTACGAATGATATTCTATCTTTTTCAATTTAGCTACTTGAATAGAAATTCTACCTTACGGTTCTTCTTTATGAACTGGTCAATAACATCGTCATAAAAAGTTGGTTGTAACTTAATGTTCCCAAGCAACATGCACACTTGTAAAGGCTGATGAAGCTCACTGACTAGAGCTACGTCGACTGCATATGGCATGTGGTTTAAGCAACAGAATCAGACGACGTGAAATGGATATGCACGTGCATGAAATCACAGAGCTGCTGCGAGGACCTGTAAGCTCCTACAACTGAGCAAGCCAAGGTAGCTTTGACTAGACGAGCAAGCATCGGCTTCGATACATGATGCAAAGCTCAATTATTGACGCGCAAGCTTAAGATGTCTTCTGTCTACAAAAATAAAAGCCTAAATGGAATGCTTATAAATGCATGTATTTATTGACAAATAAACAGTACTTCTTTCTGAATTAATGAGCTTTTGCAGCAAGCATGGAGAATTTGCCACTGCTGTTGAGATGATTAGTATTATTTCTATTAGCATGCAAATTGAAGCTTAAATGCGAAAAAAGAAAGTGCAATCATTTATTGAAAATGAACAGTAATCTATATTATTTTCTGGAAGTCATAGAAGATAATCAACATACTTTGCAGATTCTAAGAAAGGGAGGAAAGGCAGAAAATATGGTTATCACTTGAAAGTGATGTCCAAAAGCATTAATGCATCTTCACTGAGACATCAAAGGTGTCTTTGGCACTCAGGTGCTCAGTACTTCACTCTTAAATGACAACCTTATACTTTTAAGTCCATAAAAATAAATAGATGTTAACCATAGACTTTAAATTAAAAAAAATAAAAAAAAGAGTATGGTAACCATTTGAGTATGAAGTCCACAGGTGTTGATTCATCAAAGTGGTGAACTGTAAAGGCGACTTTTCTTTCCTTCCTCCACTGAGTGTCACATAGGTGACTTATTGTTACACTTTGAATGGAATGTCTTCTTTTACATATCTTGATCTCACTGTGGAAGTGCAAGTGCAGATAAATGACAAATCAAATGGAAACTGGTTAAGACTGCAAAGTGACAGATGAAACAAAAGCAGTGATTTCTCAGTTTATTTAAAATGTTGTTTTTAACCAGATTTAATTGCATGCCATTCTTAAAGAGAGACAGACAGACAATTTCTTAGAATGACCTAAGAATTCTCTAGAAATGAATCTAAACAAAAAATTGTGGACTCCCTATAACAATAAAAAAAAAAAAAAACACAGGCAGAAGAATCAAAGATATAGCTGATTTCTGTGCTGATAATACACATATGATTCTGAAATGTAAAACTCAGAAACAACTGCAATAAAAGCTTGTAAAATCAATGCATTATAACATTAATGAAAAAGTTCTAGAGAGATGGGGGAGGGGTGAATAAGTTCTAAACAATAAATGTTAAAATATATCATTTTGATGTTGCTTGAAATGAAATTTTTTCTTCAAAATCTATGTAAGGATGTACTCATTTTATGCTTATTTACCAAACATAACTCGGGCCTTTGTAACCTATTCCTCTTGAAACTCAGGGGACCAGATCTGTACACAGTAGTCTTGATAAGAAGTCAGATCAAGGTCTATAAGATCATTATCTCTAATCATCAGTGCTCTTCTAAATGTACATACATTACAATAATAATAAAATCAATTTGAGGAATGGAATGAAAAGCAACCTAAAAGATTTAAGTATCCAGTCAGTCAACTCCTTTCTTTCTATGTAGCCATCATGATCTTTATCCATCTTGTCAGCTAAAATCTTAAGCCTCTTTTTGGATTCTTCTGGACTGAGGTGATCAAATTCTTCGGCGACATCTCGGCTGCCTAGAGAAAGAAATATATATGTTTAGAAAAGTGGTTGCTAATATAATACAAGTTGCTAAAGTAAATAAATTTCCTGATTTATTTATAGTTATAAATAAATTAAAAGATGATAACCTTTAGGTGGATTAAATATTAACTATGTATACTTTTTTTTCACACTTCTACATCTAACATATGAGGAAACAGGAATAAAGAAGCAACAAAACATCAGATACAAACTTCCATAGCATGCAAAAAAAAAAAAAAAGGAGGTTCCTCATTATAAGTGAATGACAGACCAAAAAATGACTGCTGATGGTGAAGTCACTTACGGTGAGAACAACATTTCCATAAGAGTTAATTTAAGGATTAAATGGGACTGTGACACAGGAAATGGCACCCATACTAATGGAAAAGAACAACCACTTGTCCTAAATCGTCTCTCAGTCTTTTATACTCAGCTAGCACTTTATTTCAATATATAGAAGCAAGCCTATATCCAATCCCTTCCAAAAAAGATAGATAAAAGGACTGTCAAACTACCAATTCACTGCCCTCATCTTAGTCCTCTCCAAAATAATGGAAAGGGTAATCAAGAGTTAACTTCTCCGCTATCTAAAGACCTGCAAGTATGGATTCCACTGTTCTAGATCTATGGCAGATCTTTCAGCCTACATCATGACCTATTAGATGTACATGGAAACGTTTAAAGGAACGTGTGCTGTTGCTCTTGATATTTCCATAGCATTTCATCATGTGCCTAGCATTAATGGCTGTTTGATAAACCACCTTCCTAAGGTCTATCTTTCACTCTCTGCAAATGAGTAGCCAGCTTCTTCTTTTATTTTTATGATCATCTTTTATCATTGTATTTTATGATAATCTTTTATCATATTATGGTGGATGGCTTCCTCTCTATGAGCTTCTGCACCAATGCAGGAGTGCTTCAGAATTTTTTCTATTGCCTAATAATCTTCAATAATCATATTCATGGTTTTGCTGATGATAATACATTCCATTCTTCCTTATTTGCCAAACCATAAAGTGCATAAATATCCAAAACTCCAAGATCTTCGACAACCAGTTCCTTAAACACTTCCATATCATTCTTTAATATAGTAAGGTTAACCTTTAAACCTCAAAAAGAGCCTCAAGTTTATCATTCACATTTAATATAGTGGATTGACATTTACCTCTAGCCTTTCCTAGCATAAATACATCACTTCAACAGCTTTAATACACTTCACATTCTTTACTACTCAAAACATTTACTTTTCACTCATCTAGATACTAGCTCTACAAATCCCAAATCAAATGCAGTACCAGTGGTACTGCAAAGGACACCACTCCATTGAACTATTATCCATTGTTTTTCCCCACCTTTCACTAAGCTGTTAAAACATGAGCAGTTGCTGCTCAGCATCCATTTTCAGTCTAGTTGTGTGCATGCGCACACGCACACACTAAACTCCTTGAACTTTTCCTCTTTTATTCAATCTGCCTCTATTATCTGGAACAGCCTTCCTCATGATGTCTTTCCAACAGTTGCTTCTAGCATTTCAAGAAAAATGTCCACAGGTTCCTTCTTTCTCAACTCTCACCATAACATTAACAAGTTATAGACAGGTTATAGGTATTTCTATCGCTCATGTATAGAAATTGCATAATTATATATGTATGTATGTATGTATGTATAAACTAACCATCTAAATTGCTCATTTAGGTTTAGATGAAAAATGAAGGAGTGGCAGAAATCTAAGTAGATTATCAATTGTCATCTCAATCTTTCACTATAACAGTGTGTCTGAAGACTACAGAATACTGGCTAAAGGCCATTAGGCACTTTTCGCATGAGGGCTAAGCTTATGGGGATTTTTTGGAAAGGGCTAGCAACATGAAAAGGATCTTTATAGATCATATCTATAAAGATCCTTTATAGATATAGTTGTTGATAGGCGGAAAAGGGGAGATATGATTGAGACATTCAAATTGCTAAAAGGATTCTATAGGATTAATTCAGATGATATTTTTGAGATCAGGACTGGTGGTGGGAGAACTAGGGGACACCCATGGAAGCTGGGCAAGAGCGTGGTTAGCAGGGGTGTTAGAGCTGGGTTCTTTACTTTTAGAGTGGTAAATGAGTGGAATAAGCTGCCAGAGTCTGTTGTGGGTGCTATGACAGTGAGCGAGTTCAAGGCAAGGTATGATAGATACTGTGAGAATGTTGAACAGCTGTGTGAACATGATGTTTAGGGCCTCCCTCGATGAGTCTAAGGACTCCTGGAGTAGCCCGTAGTAATAATAATAATAATAATATCTATATTCTAGTCGAAGTTCCATAATTTCCATTAGATCACTCCTTCTTCATGTAAATCAGCATGTTTCAGAACTGTCATATGAATTATTATCACTAGCATGCCAAGAACATGAGCTATGTCTATCACTCTCTTGTCACCTTGCTTACCTTAATAATATCAATATTAATATCTAGTCCACAGCTAGTACACTTTCTTTCATGCAGAAAAGCTGCCTTATCTGTTCTTTAAGATCTGTAGCTCTGTTTTTTTAAGATCACAGAGAAACAGACTGTGTGACTCAAGTGAGCAATACTGGAAAAGGAGACAAGGTGCACAATGACTTGGTGCATGGAAATCACATGAACATGAGGATTTTATTTTATTATTTTTTCACGTGTATATCTTCTTCTAGTATGCAGGATTGTGGGAAGCTTAGTTAATAAAGACAGGGATAGCCTACATTACATGCTAATGTCAAGTAATTTGCAATACATTGTATCAGCAGTAAAATGATAGTCAAAGTCCATACAACTTTAATAACAGTAGTAATGAGTGAAAGTTTGCTTCAATTGTAGTGTAGCTGCTTTTTTTGTATTGTTCCAGAAAAGTTTCTATTATATGTACATTTTTAAGTAGTTAAAACAAAAATAAAAGGTATGTCAATAACAACAGCATTAGTACATTGAATCTTTTAGAAAGAAATATGATAAATGTGTGTGAAAGAAAAAAAAAATGCTGAGGAAGGAATTCTAATAGCAAAGTTCACACTTTCGTCTCTACAAATTTGTGAAGAAAAAAGTATGAGCTGTATACTTAAATGCAGCAATCACTATACATGTCTGTGTACAGACAAATTAAAACACTAACTTTCCCATAAATGAAAACTCGTTTAATCAGAAGTTAAAAAAAAAATACATAGCATTAAAAAATTATATTGCATTATCAGATTTCTTGAAATTTAAACATTTAAAGCTCTTTCTTAAATAAAGAAATACCTGTCTAACCTCACATTTAAGATTTCATAACAGAAAAAGTAACAAACTGGGAAAATCTTTTCAAACAAATAAAACAGAGGTAACAGCAAAAGTTATGCATTTCATCATCCAATAAATTTATAAACATATTTTCTGAATAAATACATTTCAATCCTAACATTTGCATTATATCTTAATAACTGAATAATAACATTGAAAATCGAGTAATGCAGTAACGAATCTTAATGGCATAACGAAAATGCTATTTCTTTTTCCGAATAAACACCGTAGTCAAAAAGATGTTCATAATATTTTTCTTTCATTTTTGTAGCCAAATTACTTCTCATATGTTCCTAAAGCGAACAACAATAACAGTACCTCAATAAATTTAGTTTTGCAATTTAATTTTTACTTTTATCTTTAAACTTAAGAAGCTTTCTCTGCAAGTATACTTACCAAGTATTGCTTCATGATCGAATTCTGTGCGATGATCACCATTCATGTAGTGATTGTGATCACGGGGATTCATGGCCCCATCTTCTAGTCTTTCTTTCGTCAGCTCATCTTTTGAAGTCTTATGGGTATGACCATGAGGTCCACATCGAACAAACGGTTCCAAAACAAAAATAAGAGATGTGATGCACAATAATGGAAGCATATTTTTCATGACTATGTGAATAATGAGTAGCTTACAGCAGACGAATTACAAAACTTACTTTAATCAAGGATTCGTGTTCGGATGATATGATACGATACGTCTCCCACTGACATCAAGCGCGCACGCACACACACACCAAACACCACATGCAGTAACAACACTGAAAAAATCAAGCTATACAATATAATCGCAACCAAAAAATTCCCTTCTATGGCCTTTTAATTAAACCATTCGTGCAAGGAAAAATCGTTAAGCAGATCTACAATTCAAGAATGGCTAAAAAATGTAATATGTAATCAAAATAGAACAGATACAACACACAGAGCAAGGCACTCAATGTGCTCTTAAGGCTTCACAAATCTTTCAAAAGCTTAATCTTTTCTTCTACTTCTTCTTTTTGTGAAAAGAGGGCGCGGGTTTAAGATGTACATATTCAGTTTGTACTCTTAAATAACTTTAAAAAAGACAAGGAAAAAGAAAGCTGATTGGTGTAATCGATGAGATTCGTCTAGTTATGATAAAGTTGTTTGCAACAACACTATTAAATATATAAAACTTGAAAAGGCAGATTATAAAAAATTTTGAATAGGAAGAAAATAAGAAATTATATGCATCAAAATCAGGAAAAATGTTGATCATAAATGAAGGTAATAATTTACTCTCTATTATTATTATTTGACACCTCCAGGAAGTCCAAAGACTCATCGAGGGAGAGTGGGGCAACAGCATCGAACGATTTCCTCTTCCAACTACTAACCGCGCTCAAACTTACTTAACTGAGCCATTAGTAGCAGAGGCTCTACCAATCAACCAACCTTTGCTATATAAGCGAATTATAAAGAGTTTTGTTTAAAGAGATAGCTAAATAGGTAACTATAATAAAGAGGACTTCTTTGATTCAGGAGAAGCTCCAGTAAATTGGAGAACACCGAATGCCCAAATCCATAAGGAAAGAGGATCAAAAGTGATATGGAGAACTGCAGGCCTATACTTAATGTCTGTTGCAGGTAAATAATATGCCTAAATAATACATATTTAGGCAAAAGACTTACGATAAAATTATGGTCCCGAAAACCAATATCGTAACTCATGATAGAGCTTAAGAGCCTGTATGCAACGAATTATTATTGTTGTTGTTGTTGCTGTTAAGGATAACCTGCAGGAACATTTAAATGGCAATAAAATTATAAATCAATTGTAACATGGCTTTGTTAAAAGTAAGTACACTTTATCCAACTCGGTATCATAGATACCGTTACTAACGAAATGGATAAAGATAATACCTTCGGCCTCATTATTTTGGATTTTAGTAAAACATTCGATACCGCACCTCACAAACTTTTACAAATTGGAGAAATACGTTTTTAAAAGAATGGTTAAGTGGTTCCCAAACATTTTCAGTTCAAGGCGCCCTGAGCGTCTCAGGATTTTTCTACACTGCCTAAGGTCAGAACATAGGCCTACCTAACAGTTGCAGTGCGCAGTAGGTGTGGTTAGGTTGGTTAAGTTAAAATAAATAAATAAATGAAACATGCATTTTAAATTCACAAACAATTTATGTAAAAAAGTATTAAATAAGTACATATTTTGAACAATCATATCATTGAATAAATAAATCGTAATTAGTGGGACGGGTGAGTCTTGTGTGCTGCACATTTTCTCAAACCTTAGAATCAAAGCCACTTTGGAAACACAGTCACTCTCGTTTCCTGTTCCACGTTGATTTTCGCACGATATTCTTTTTACCACTACCTCAGCGACCGCCTAAAACCCAACTTTGCACAAACATGACGTTGCAAATGGAATTAAGATTCGCTGAGTTTTACCATTTATCTGAGGATATTCATATTTTACCGATATCGTAAAGTCATTTAGTTCCATGCTGCAAAATTTTGTCTTCGGTGTATTGTTGCAATACAGCTCAATAAGATTTCAGTGAAAATACTGGAATATTTTGCGGCGTACAGTTTGGGAACCACTGAGTTAAGGGATAGACGGCAGAGAATAGTACTGAATGGCTATGCCTCCACTGGGCTTCATTCTGTTCTTAATCATTATCATGAATTCAAAATTTAATGTCAAAATTTACCAAAGTTGGTAGGATAATTAATAATGAAGATCAAAGGGAAGATCAAATAATAATAATAATAATAATAATTATTTTTTTTAAACATTTTATTATGTCTCAGTATAAATTACATACAATAATAATATTTACAATATTTACAATAAGGTTTATTTTATATAAACGACTTATTTATTTTTACAATGAAAATGATAAGGTTTACTATCGCACAGAGTATCTGCACACACACAATGAAAAACATATTCTCTTTTCTGTACAGTACGAAAATTCGATATACAAAATGCAGAGTACATTTTATAAATATGAATATACATTTTTTTAAACTAGCTAAATTTGGATTGGCACCAATGTGCACACAATTCACGATACAATGCAGTAATGCAACATACACACACGATTCAATAATAACAATAATAATAATAATTTTATTATTATTATTATTTTTTTTTTTTTTTTACATTTTGTTATATCTCAGTATAAGTTACATACAATAATAATATTTACAGAATTACAATAAGGATTGTACAGAATTTTTTTTTTTTTTTTTTAAAGTCTCAGATGAATTGCATACATAGTTGCTGTAGTAATTATATGTATATAATATTTATAAAGCATTACAAGTGTGTATAACAGATACTTGCAAGTTAGTAATTTTCTTCCTCGAAGCTTAGCAGAGCTTATCTGAGAAAGATAATAGATGACAGAGGGTGGTGGTTTCATGGTTGTGTTCCTATAGTGGTCACAAGCCAGGTGTTGATTTTACTGTTTGTTGATACGTGCTTGAAAGACTTCGACTGCTATTACAGTTTAACTTTTTTTTTTTTTTTGTGCAAATAGGGTTGGATTTAGACATGGTGTGTTTGTTTCTTTGTGTTCTTGTAGTGGTAGTTTTTTGAGAGGAGGGGTTGTCGTAGGTTTGTGTGTGTGTGTGTGTGTGTATGTGTGGTGGGGGAGAGAGAAACAGGTATTGCTCTAATTTTCATTCTCGCTATAATATTTATATAGTGCCTGTTTCAGCTCTCTGTATGTTCCTAGGTTTCTGTTGTCGAACGGCAGTTTGTTTATCATGTCAGGTACGTAGAAGTTTCGGGTGACTTTGCCGTGGTGATTGTTGTATTTATATGTTATGTAGTTTGTTGACTGTGGTCTTGTTATTTGATATGTTGTTCTGGTTACTCTATATGTTGAGCTGTAGTAGTGTTTTAACATGACTGTGTAGTGGCGTAAGTGTTTCACCTTAAATATTTTGTGTTTTGTCCATGCTTCCTGCATAAGAGTGGGTTGTTCCCAGAATATCAGTTTTATCATTTTATCTTGCAACCATTGTAGCTTGTTAAGTCTGTAGTCTGCGCAGAATGCGTATGATGTGAATGCATATCTTAAAATGTTTTCACATAATGCTTTATAGATTAGTATTTTTATGTGGGTTGGGGCAATGTCTTTTAATCTGTATAGTTTGCTTGCTATTATCCTAAGCTTGGTATGTAGGTAGTTTGTATGGCTATTCCAACTTTGATCTGCATCGAAGTGAAGTCCAAGGTAGCGTGTTGTTTTTACCTGTGTGATGATTGTGATTTTAGGTTCTGCAATTTGTGTATGGGCGGATGAATGTTTGATAGTGAGATATTTAGTTTCTATGGGCACGGTTTGGGGGTTTTTGAATATCATTAGCTTTGTTTTTCCAGGGTTTATATATATGCCGAAAACGGCATATATATAAACCCTAAATAATAATAATAATAATAATAATAATAATAATAATAATAATAATAATAATTATTATTATTATTATTATTATTATTATTATTATTATTATTATGTAGGATGTAGTAATTATGGGATGTAGAAGTTTCGCGTGGCATTTCCGTAGCGATTATTGTATTTATATGTGATATAATTAGTAGTCTGAGGTCTTGTTATACGGTATGTATTTCTGACTCTCCTGTAGTTGGCATCGAAATAATGTTTTAGCAAAGTTGCATAGTGACATAAATGTTTTGCTGTCAGTATTTTGTGTTCTGACATTGCAACGTATATAAGGCCGTTAATTTCTCTTTGTTCCCAAAAGACCAGTTTTATCATTTCGTACTTTGGAGACATTAATCTATTTAATTTGTAGGGTGCACAAAAAGCATACGTTGTTATAGCGTATCTTAGTATATTTTGGCATAGTGCTTTGCACAGGGTGTCCCAAAATTCATGCAAGATTTAAATTTAGCGCCATTTGTGCGGTAAAGTGTTGCCAACGAGAAAAAAAAGACAGCGTGACAACTGACAGTTCAGGGTTATTAAAAATGGAGCGCTACACGAAAGAACGGATTATGGAACAACAACAAGTGGATGCTTATTTTTCGAACAAAATCATCTTCAACGATGAGGCTCATTTTCATCTTGATGGCTTCGTTAATCGACAAAATTATCGCATTTGGGCTTCAGAAAATCCACGAGTGATTGTTGAGAAACAAATGCATCCACAACGTGTCACTGTTTGGTGCAGATTTTGGGCTGGAGGCATCATCAGTCCATTTCTTCTTCGAAAATGCGGCTGGTAAGGCAATAACAGTTAATGGTGCTCGCTATCGCGACATGATAATCCAGTTTTTTGTGCCTAAATTGCAAGATATGGATGTGGATGACATGTAGTTTCAACAAGACGGTGCCACATGCCATGCAGCCCGAGAAACAGTTCAATTACTGCATGAGTCATTTCCTGGTCGTGTAATTTCCCGTTTTGGTGATCAGAATTGGCCGCCCAGATCATGTGACTTAACGCCATTGGACTTTTTTCTTTGGGGTTTTTTGAAGTCTAAGGTTTATGCCAACAAGCCCACGACCATCCACGCCTTGAAGGAGGAAATTGAGCGCTGTATCAACGAAATTCAGCCACATTTATGCAAAACGGTCACGGAAAATTTCCACAAAAGAGTGCGTATGTGCCAGCAAAGCCATGGAGGCCATTTACCCGATATGCTGTTCCATGCATAACCCTATACTGTATACTTTATGAATCAATAAGAAATTACAATTTTTAATTAAAAACCTGTGTTTTCTATCAAAATTACTGTATATTAGTGTTTTAAGCGTATGGGAACTATGTCTTTTAACCTGTAGAGTTTGCCACTTATTGTTCGGAGTTTGTTGTGTAGATGGTTTATGTGGCTATTCCAGTTCATATCTGCATCAAAGTAAATTCCAAGGTATCATATTGTTTCAACCTGAGTGATTGTAGTGGTTTTGCTGTTCTGTGTTTTTTATGTTGGAAAGTGGATGTTGGATGGTTATATATTTGTTATCAACTGGTCGAGTCAGTGGATTTTTGAATATCATTAATTTTGTCTTTTCTGAGTTTAGGTGTATGGAGTTTTTCGTGAGCCAGTCTATGATCAGATTTATGTCATGTTGTATATTTGTTTGGGCTATGCTTACATTATTATGGATGGATATTATTGCTGTAACGTCTGCATACTGGAATATCTTACCTTTGAGTGGTAGCTGATTAATATCGTGCGTGTAAATGTTGAATAGAGTTGGGTAGAGTACAGCTTCCTGTGGCACTCCACAGGTTACTGGTAGCGCTCTGCTTCGGTTTGACCCGATACGTGTGATATGCTTTCTATTTTGAAGGTAGTTTGTAACCACCTGTGAAGAGGTCCGTCTATTCCAACATGCCTCAGTTTTTCTAACAAGGTTTGATGTGTAAGTGTATCGAATGGTTTAGTTAGATCAATAAAGACTACCATGGCAATTTTGTTTTTGTCTAAGGCGGTATTAATTACGTCTGTAAAGTCTTCCAAGAGAGATGTTGTTCCCTTATTTTTCTGAAAACTATATTGCGTTTTGGGGATAATATGAAAGATATCAGTGTATGCTATGAGTTTCTTCAGTATGATCCGCTCCATAGTTTGATTGATAATCGGTAATGTTGCTTTGGGTCTGTAATTGCTGATTAAATTTCTTTTTCCATGTTTGTATATGGGTGTGATTATGGCGGTCTTTAGCATATCTATATAATAATAATAATAATAATAATAATCTCCGAAGGAACACAGCCTTGTCGTGGCGGAGGGGCTTGCGTGGTTCAGTGATGTTGAGAGCTATTCTGGTGGTTGCATAGCTGACAGCAGGGCCACCCTTGTCAGGCAGGTCTCAACTGAGGAGCCAGACTAATAGTGTTTCATCCCCCATCTTAATGGTATAAAGGAAGAAGAGATCCATACGGATCAGTCGATGCCCAGGTTATCAAGGACTGCGTCAGATGTTGGGGATCCTGGGCATCAGGCGACAATTGGGCTATGGGACCCAGCTCTCCTTGCTGGGCAATCAGGGCAGGAAGCTGAAAAGCGACTGGAAGAAACCAAACGATAAAAATGGACTGAAGAAGAAAACAGAGAAATTATGAAATGTTTTTACAGATCAACACCAGAAAAACGAGGTTTCAGAAAGCACATGCATTTAATTTGGAAACAAAAATTCCCAGAATCTGCAATAACAGAACAAAGTCTTATGGGCCAAAAGAATTTCATTTTCTGTAACAAAATATTTACTGAACTTGAGCTGCAAGAGTTATGTAATAAACCAACAACTCCAGTAACAGAAAATCATCAGGAGGTAGCTATGTCAAACTTTGGAATTCAACTCAGTAAACATCCAACTGACAACATACCTCAGAATGTTTTGACAGATGGGCAGTGTAAAATGAAGTCAGGGATATTGGAACATATGAACTCCATAAACGACCGTATAAGACTACCACCATTAAAAACTTTACAACAATCTAAGCTAAAACAGCTCCTCTTAGACGCAAATGCTGTAATTGAAACCATCACAACCAACAGTATAAAGGAAACATATCAGCTCTTATACAGCACAGCCTATATCATTTCAGTGAAGCTTGGTTGCAAACCGAAAGACTAAAAGCCGAGGATGAAACAATCTGCACCATGGAAAATCCGGTTAGAACGAAAGGTCAACAGGCTTCGAGCTGATCTAAGCAACTTAAAGAGTTTTAAAGAAGAAGGGTTGAAAAATAATAACACAAAAACAAACTGATTAAGACACATAATTTGGCCAACAAAACAACTGCTGAATTTACCGAAGATCTAAAACAAAGTATTACAGCGACTGCACAGAAAATTAAAAGATACGAAGCAAGAATAAACCAATAAGTACAAAATATGCAATTTCGATAAAACCGACGTCAGTTCTTTCAGTCTCTCCAGAGGAATAAAATACAAAAGAAATACAATCATTCACCGGAAAAGAAGAAACACTCAAATTTTGGAAGTCAATCTGGGATAATCGTATTGAACACAATAATGATGCTTCATGGATTAATGAAATAGAATCAGAAATGAAACAAAAACAAATGCAAAATATCGTTATCACTAAAGAAATGGTCACTTCTCAAGCTAGAAAATTAAAAAGCTGGAGTGCACCTGGCAAAGACGAACTACATGGATTTTGGTTAAAACATCTAACCAGTCTACATGATCGAATGGCAGAGCAATTTAATTATTGTTGCAGTCTGGCTCAGTGTAAGACTGGATGATATCTTTTCTCTTCAGGAAAGATAAGGATGCAAACCCAAGTAACTATCGTTCAATAACATGCCTACCAACTATGCTTAAGCTGTTCACTGCAATCATAGCAAATTCCATATACCACTACTTATCAGATAATCAGATTAATCCGATTGAACAAAAAGGAAATAATTTTCAAAAATCTAGAGGAACAAAAGACCAGATCCTTATTAATAAAATGATTCTCAGAAACTCAAAAAGACGAAAAACTAATTTAAAAATCACATGGATAGATTTCAAGAAAGCATTCGATTCCCTCCCACACTCCTGGATCCTGAAATCACTAAAAATATTTGGAATTAGCAAAAACATGTGTTCGTTTCTGGCTACTGCTATGAAATCACGGAAAACAACATTAATAGCAAATAATGAAGGATTTGGAGATATCAGCATTAAACGTGGAATTTTCCAAGGTAATTCCTCTTCACCATTGCTCTTCAACATTTTTTGATACCTTTATCTATGATTCTGAAGAAAACAAAACTTGGATATGAAATTCCTAAATGTAAAATTCCTAAATGTAAAATTTCCTATCTGTTGTATATGGATGACTTGAAGCTATATGGAAAATCGGCCCAGCAAATAGATTCTTTATTGAACATAGTTCGTATTTTCATTCCGGACATAAATGGAATTTGGTTTAGATAAATGCGCAATTTTATCTATTAAACGAGGAAAAATTAATGACACTAGCAGTTTTAATTTTGATCAAGAGAAAAATATAAAAGCAATTTCAACTGACGAAAACTATAAATACCTAGGAATATTAGAAGCTAATGATATTCTCCACTCGAAAGTTAAACAACAGCCAGCATCAGAATACATCAAAAGAGTTAGAAATATTCTGAAAACAAAACTAAATGAATTAAACACAATTAGAGCAATGAATTCTTGGGCTATACCAGTGATCCGATACACAGCTGGCATAATAAATTGGACAAAAGAAAACCCGGACAAACTAGACAGCAAAACTAGAAAACTAATGACTATGCATCATGCATTACATCCACAAAGTGATGTTGACCGGTTGTACCTACCGAGGAGAATAGGTGGTAGGTGTCTGCTGCAAGTGAGACAGACTGTGGAAGAAGAAGAAATTGGGTTAAGAAATTACATCGACAATAGCTCTGAGCCAATGCTTCAAGCAATTACACAAGAGGGCCTTCTAAAAGCAACAGGAAACAAATCCGATTACAAAAAGGAACAACAAAATATCCGATATGTGCGCTGGAAAAATAAACCCTTGCATGGCCAATTTTTTCGAGATACTGAAGAAAAAACTGACGTGAACAAGATATGGCAATGGCTACAACACGGATACATTAAAAAAGAAACAGAAGGATTTATTCTAGCAGCTCAAGAACAAGCATTACAAACTAATGCAATCAAAGCAAAATTTTTCAACATCAATAATAACAGCAAATGCAGATTATGCGATCAGAAAGATGAGACTGTAGAACATCTAATCAGTGCCTGCAGCAAAATAGCTCAAACTGACAATATATACCGCCATGATCAATTGCCCAAAATAGTTCATTGGCATGTATGCAAAAAATATGGCTTTCCTACTTCTGATAACTGGTGACAGCATAAAATAGAGACTGTATTGGAAAACGAAACAGCAAAAATTCTCTGGGACTTTAGAATACAAACTGATCGGCATTTGGAACACAATAGACCTGACATCGCAATTATCGAACATCGACAGGTTTAGATTATCGATATTGCAGTACCCAGTGATAACAACATTAACAACAAAGAACTGGAAAAAATTACTAAATATCGAGATCTAGCAATCGAAGTTGGGCGACTGTAGCTTAAACACACCAAAGTCATTCCAATAGTTATCGGTGCACTTGGTGCAACTTCAAAGAAGCTGTCCAACTATTTACAGCAATTAAAATTCAATGAAGTTACCCCATATGACCTACAAAAACAGCATTACTTGGAACAGTCCATATTTTACGATGCTACCTGACGGACTATTCTTAGATTCTTGGGTAGAATCTGAATTGTTCTGAATCGTCAGTCATATTTTTATTTATATGATATCTTGTTTTGACTGTGTATTAATTATGTGAATAAAATAATAATAATAATAATAATAATAATAATACTTAAACTCATTCACAGATGAGGCATTCACAACCACCTCTGGCAACGCATTCCACCCATTTACAACCCACCAAGGAAAAAATCAAGTCATAACACCCTTGTTAACCACACTCTTACACAATTTCCAGGAATGACCGCTCTTTCTCTCCCTTCCTGCACTGGTCTTAAAACAGTTATCAGTATCAATCCTATAAAATCCTTTTAGTAATTTATATGCTTCTATCATATCTCCTCTACTACGTCTATTAACTAGTTGAAGCCCACAGACCTTCAAACTATCTTTGTAGGAGACATTTCACAGGCCTGCAGCAATTTTCGTAACCCGCCTCTGAATTCTCTTCATCATTTCCACATCACGAAGAAATCCAGGTGACCAGATCTGTGCACAATAGTTCAAATGAGGTCTTATTAATGCCTTATAATGTGGGATAATCACTTCCTTATCCTTTCTTGTCGGTGTGTTCTTCAATAACGATGTAATCTGATGTGAAGTTTTGGCAACCTTTGTAGTATACCCTCTAAACTTACGTTCTCTGTCCACAATAACTCCCAAGTCCCTCATTAACTTCTTGCAGTTCAGTTCCATTAATATACTAAACAGCATGCGATCTCATTCTTCCGAAGTGCATCCCCTTACACATGACCACATTAAACTGGCAGCCATTTAGTTTAGTACAAATCATCAGCCTATTTAAGTCATCCTGCAAGATATCCACATCATCGGAATTAACTGTCACGCTTCCCAGTTTTGCATCATCAGCAAACAAGTGGATATCTCCTTTCAAATATTGCCAATATCATTGATGTACAAATTAAATAATAGAGGATCAAGCACTGAGCCCTGAGGCACCCACTAGTCACCTGCCTTCTACTGCTCCACCATAAACCACTCTTTTTATCTATCCACTACTCACCGCTAATCCAAATCACTAGCCTCGGATCCATACCTATTTGTTTCAATTTATGGAACAGAGTTTCATGCAGAATCTTGTCAAATGCCTTTGCAAAGTCCAGCACAATCACCGAAAAAGTATTTCCTTTATCCAACTCCATTGTTACTTTATTATAGAAAGTGAGCAAACTGCTAAGGCAAGATCTACCCTTCAAAAACTATGTTGTCCCTTATAAAGTATCATATTGCTCTCCATCCAGTCATGAATTCTAATTTTTATCAATATCTCCAGAACCTTAACCACCACTTCCGATATACTGATTGGTCTATAATTTGCTGCCTCAGTCCTGGAGTCCCCCTTATATAGTGAAATAATTTTCCCCTCTTTCCACTCAATTGGGACTTTACCAGAACTGAGGCTTAAATTAAACAGCCAAGTTAGAGGAGGTGCTAATTCTCTTGCACATTCCCTTAAAACATGGGCCGATATGCCATCTAACCTAATGGCAGTGTTAGCATTAAGGTTCTGTAATATACTAAGCACCTCAAATTCTTCTATCACTAGACTCTCATCAGTCAATGACACATTCAGCATTGCAATATCACAACCAAGATGATACACTTTTGCAAAAGAAACTCAACTATTTGATTAGCTTCTATAATTTCCTTACCATCAACACTTTTTAAAGTCATCCTTCCAAAGTTATTTCTCCTTTTACTTGCCACATAGCGAAAGAACTCCTTAGGTGTTTTTTTTTTTTTTCTGGGGAGAGGCTAATCAGCTAGCTTCCTCTCATAATTAGCTTTGGCCTTCCTTACCATGCAGGTTACCCTTCTTACCTGTATCTTGTACTGCTCATGGAATGCTCATCATCTTTTCTTTATACTTATACCACAAACTTCTCTTTATCTGCAATTCTCGCTTAATAATATTATTCATCCATCTTACTCCTACCTGAATCCTCCTCCTGACTCTGGGAATACAGTGAGATACAACTTTCATTAAATACTCCTTGATAATCTCCCATGCACCAATATCTCTCCCCTTTAAATTCTCATGCCATAGCACTTTTAAAAGCTGACTTCTCAGCTTGTCAGAATCACCAGCCTTGTAATTCCACATATAACCCTTCTTAACAGAATATTCAACACATAATACAATCTCCCAATTTAAGACAACATGATCACTTTCCACAAGTGGAGACAGTGTATCTAAATTACTTACTGATATGTTCTCCGATGCTATGATCAGATCTAACACACTCAAATCTCTTGTCCCTTCCATTACATGCTGTCTCAAGTAGTTATCTCTTAACAATTGTATAAACTCCAATTCTTTTGTTCCTTGAGACCATTCCTTCTCCCAATCTATGACCCCATAGTTAAAATCGCCCATAATAATTACACGTCCTCCACTCATCTTATTAATTTGGCAATGCATACCATCTACGTTCTTCCTTATACCCATTGGATTATAGCAGCAACTAATTACATATTTCATTCCTGTTGATTTCTATCTCACACCAAACAGCCTCAAATGAATTACCCTCTACATGCCTATCACCTTGAGGCACTTCTACCATTTTTGGCTTTAACTCTTCGTCTGTCATCAGTAAAACTCTCCCTCCATTCTGTCCTCTCTATCCTTTCTGAAAATACTATATCCCTTACATTCAATCCCTATGACTAAATCATTCTTAGTTAACTAAGTCTCACTAATGCCTATAATTTTTGGCCAAGTAGAACTAAGATGACAAAATTCATCACTTATTCCAAATACTTTGGGCATTAGTATATATAAACTGCAATACTTCTTTCCCCCCCATAATCAAACGGTGTGCGAATTATCCCCCTCTGAATACCATTAAAATTCTGAGTACAATGATGCCCCCCCCCCCCCATATCATAATTATTATTGACCTTAGTGCTATTTACAGCTAACTACTTTCCTGTCATTATTTCTGACAACCATCCTCGCACCCTCCCCTTCTAATAACTCTCGTTTCCCTGGTCTAAAACCCCATATGTTCATTAAACAGTAACTTCTTTAAAAGGGCACTCCCGTACTTATTCAAATACAAACCATCTTCGGCATATAATTCTTTTCTTTTATAAAACTCCTCAAATATATCCACATATCCCACCCCTCTTTTCCTACACATTCCACCTAACATTTCATTCATCAGCAATGCCCTCCTTCTCATTTCTCGACTATCATATCTGGACAGCACATTGACAATCCTAACACTCTTACTCTTAAATTAGCAATCTCTAACATCTCCCTTAAATCACTTGCCACATGATTTATACTCTTTCCCAAATAATTCGTCCCAACCATTAAAATCATTTCATCTACACTATCACTTCTCTTTACACTCTAGTTACACACTCTATTGTACCTCCTGGCCAACATTCTTTAAAGACATTTCCGGTTTATATTCTATGAATCATTGAATCCCCTATTTTATTTTCTTAACCTTACCCATCACCTTAACCTTTCTCTGTCTATCCATCTCTACCGATTTCATTTTTTCAATTCTCTTATACAACACCCCAACCTCACTCTGTACCATCTGCGGTGAGCTCCAGAGCGTCCTAAATCTCCCTAAAATCTCATATGTCTCAGGAACATGTCGCATTGGTGTCAGGAATAGTAATTAATATGTAACCATTTTAAAAAATGCAGAAGTCTTCACCCAGGCAGAAAAAATCCAAGAGTAACCTATTATTCGAATAGGGATAAACTCAAGACAATGGAGGATAAAAAGGACCTCAAAACATGGGAGATAACTACTAGTGGCGTCTAATATGGAATAAAATAAATAAACAAATCCTCTAATACATTTTATTATCCAAATGGGACAGGTGGAACTCCTATAGCCCTAACTAACTTTCAGAAAGTTAGTTAGGGCTATAGCTGTGGTCAGTAGCGCACTCAGGATTTAATCTTGGCGGGGGGGGGGTTGAGTAGACGATTTGAGAATACACACTACGCATTGTATACGACCTATGACTGAGCATCTGCAATGATCGCTAATTCATAATTAGTATAGAAATAGATGACATGACGGAACATAAATTTTTAAAAAAATTATGTTCCGTGTTTGGGGGGACAGGGCCCTATCTCTCCCTCTGGGTGCACCACTGGCTGTGGTTAATCAGTCTCCAACTTTCAAGCCTTCACTGATGGTTCGCCCATGCTACTAATGAAACAAAACTTTTCATGAGAGCGAATACAGAGAGCTGCTGCTGCTTCCCCCCCCCCAACTTTATGGCCCTAAACAATAAAATTCGTATTATCGTCTGTAATAGCGTGAGAGTTCTGGGATTGATTTTTAAATGGAAGTTAAAACTCCGAATTTTCTGAAAAATAAAAATGAAAGAAAGAAAGAAAGAAAGAAATCTTGCCTGCGTAGCAAATCATGTTGTTTAATTTTGAAATATATATATATATATATATATATATATATATATATATATATATATATATATATATATATATATATATATATATTGTAGTAACACACAAAGACTAAAGGCTTAAAAAAATATAAAAAAATAGAGAGAGAAAGCAGGTACTACTTATGTCTTAAGATGACTGTCTCCCAAATCTTTAACAGAGAGAGAAAGCAGGTACTACTTATGTCTTAAGATGACTGCTGTCTCCCAAATCTTTAACAGAGAGAGAAAGCAGGTACTACTTATGTCTTAAGATGACTGTCTTCCAAATCTTTGGGAGATTTGGGAGACAGTCATCTTAAGAGATAACTAGTACCTGCTTTCTCTCTCAGGCAGCTTATCATTATGGATGCAAATGTCATTTTCACAGTGCTATAACATGAATTCTGGTCTCTTTCAGCGAAAGGAGAGTTAGCTAGTCTCATATAGGGGGATTTTTCACCCAGAAACTCGTATGGTTTTTGGGTGAAATATCCAAATGGATTTTTCACCCCCACCCCCCCAGAATAGGCAAACCGGTCCCCTGAACACATATGGATTACAATCATGAATATGTCCCATACACCGGTCCCGAGCCAGGATAAAATTGGGTGTGTGTGTGGGGGGGGGAAGCAATCGTGAACTACCCTGTAAAAAATCTCACGAGAACCCCTTATGGGCAATGCCTAAATTCTAAACAATGTCGTATGATTGAATTCTTTCATTAACTTGCAGGACTTTCCAAGTGAACAAAAATATGCAATTATTCCCTTATACTAAAAATTGATTAGGTCTCACTTAGAACATTCTATTAAAGTATGGATTGTATCTTAGGAAATATATAGATATATGATAAGGTATTAAGACAGAGTAAACTGCATAATATCTAGAACGAATATTTTTTTTTTGAAGAAATACTTCAATTTTGTAGGTTTAAAGTCTTAGGGACAAGGCAGATAAGAGGGAATTCAATTGAAGTCTATAAAGATTTCAAAGCAATGAAGAAATTATATTATGGAGTTATTTAAACATTTTTCCAGGAACCGCCAACTAGGCAGGCATGTGTAGCTGGATGGAAGTTAAACTCAACTTTCATAAATGCCACGCGATGTTCGTCGGCAGGTGGGCAATAAAGCAACCATGCCAAACGAAATTAAAATTAATGAACACCTCCCTCTTTTAGGAATCACCATAGGGGACCAAACCCATCATAACAAGCAATGGGAAGTAGCTCATAACAAAATTACTAAAAAAATTTCACAAATGAGACCCAGACAACTATCGATTAGAAGCAGGGCAAAAATATGTAACCAGCTCTTACTATCAAAAATATGGTACCTTGTAGCCAACATTAATTACAATGGCAACGAAGTTAACAAAATTCACAGGGAATGTGCAAAATTTATTTGGGATTCGAAATACGAACCCATACGAAGGTGTACAATATTTCATGATATAGAAGCTGGAGGACTTGGTTTAATAAATGTACATTTAAAAACTCTAAGTGCAAGAGCAAAAATCATAGAGAGAGCTTACTCGGAACACAAAGCATGGAGTGCATATATCATACACTACATGCAAAGAATAATGCCCCACCAAATAATTTGTTCTCTTCCACAATCGAATGGCAAAATATCAAAAATGTTCATTGAAGTTGCGGAGGGGTACAAATTCATTAATAATCATATAGCAATAAAAGATTTCCTCAAAATGAAACCAAAAATTGCACTTATCACTCTCACGCGAGCATTTATACCACCACCACAACACCGAGAGTTTGGAAAAGGTAAAATTAAATTATCCAATGTACTCAAAAAGGCATTCAGATTACCCATACACCCGAAACTAAAAACATTTTATTACAAGGTTCACCACGCTTGCCTACCCACCAGAATGTGGTGCGCATACAAAGGTATTCCACTTCAAGCCCCAGCCAAATGCTACTTCTGCCCTGAACCAGAAACACTATATCACATAATGTTATACTGCCCCCACACCTCTCCAATATGGAACACTGTTCAGAAATTTATAAAACACAAAGAACCGGTCACAGAACACACACTATTCTGGCTAAAGGACGGAAACATAACAATAACCGAAGCAATTGTAATTATAACAACAATGTACTCTATCTGGACATACAGATGTGACAGAATTTATGGAAGAGATACAGGCCCAGATATAATGCAAAAACTTAACAAACAACTAAATGAAATCATAACAGACACAATAAACAGATAAAAGATAACCAAGCATCAATGGCGGAAGACAGGCCTTATCTCTGATGAATATGAAGAAAACATACAAATAATAGAAATAAATGACCCACCATAAAGAAAAAATGAAAACAAGCCAATACAATTCACTCTGAAAGAAAAAATAATGGAATAGAAAACTAAACACATAATGTAAATATGTATATATAAGTGTAGAAATATTGTATAGTAATGAACAGATCTATTTGCATACGAGGAAGTATATGTCTTATAATTTTCAGTTGGTAAAAATATGTTAATATTTCAATGGATGTTAAATGACAAAATAACTGCCCAAAAGATTACACAGGACTCTAGGTGAAAATAGATATTGGGCATGTTATCATGTTGTAAAAAAAAAAAAAAAAAAAAAAAAATTTAAATAATAATAAATAAATAAATACATAAATCAAAAATGTTAACTGAAATAAGCATGCCATGTACTTATTGCATATATGTTATTGTATATTGTATTATTTTATTGTATTCATTATCATGCTGTAAATGAAAATTGTTAACTGAAATAAGCATGCTATGTACTTATTGTATATATGTAAATAGTTCGTCCGAATATACATAGATGCTTTTGAGAAAATAAAATATTCTGGATGGAAGTGGAGTATGCTTCCTCAGCGCTAGCCTAAAGAAAGATCTAGGTTCAATTCTAATCGCTCACTAGAAGAATTTTATTTAAGCATTTCTTCTACCAGGTCCCAAGTTAGTCGATCTCTGGCATGAGCTAGAGGGTTTTTTCTCCTGGAAACTCGGGTTTTTCGTTCCGAATATTTAAGAAAAATCGGCCGTAGAACCCACACTATTTCAAAAATTAAAAATATTGTGTTAAGGTTAAGGACTTCTGGCACACGTGCCATAGGTTCGCCATCTAGGGCCTAGATGGCGAACTTATGGCACGTGTGCCAGAAGTGGCACGTCTGAGAATTTTGTTGACACGTCAACTATTTACAGGTGATATCCTTTTATATGTATAAATTATATACATATAAATACAGGTGATATGTATAAATTATTCAACCTTTTTTAAATTATTATAATACGTACAAGTTAAGTTTTGTTTTAGACAAAAAAGAACTAACCAATAAACACAAAGCGTACTGTAGGAACAAGACCCAGCAGCTGAAAACTACAGCTGATGTTAAGAACCTCTAGACAATGGCTGAGGGGCATAATGAAATGACTCAGCTGATAGAAAACGACTGTGTTTAGTCGCTAAAACTTTAAAATCTTATTAATTAACTGAAGTTTCTTATCTTTAATATTTTCAGCATATGAAAAGTAACCAGTTGCAACTTTGTCAAAACACGTGGCTTCTGAACATATGATATTAAGATTAACATGGAAATCGTATCTGTCATATCTGCCTGTCTTTCGTCCTACAGTGGACCGTGAACAAATAAAATTTTTCTTTGTATCAGTCGACTCATTGTAGATCAGAGTTTTTCAGCCGCCGGGCCCTGGCACCAATTATACCGAGCCGCGAGAGATTCTCCTGAAATTTGCCATTTCAGTTTTCTAAGCATTTTTCATGAATAAATATTTCATAGTGGAAATATTCTGAGGAAAATAATATTCGTGAATGTATCAAAAAGCTCAGACCAGAACACCTAAATAATATCTACGTAGGAAATGTCAGTGACGAAGCCGCGTATTTTTAAACATAGAAGTATATATTCATGAGTGATCGGGAATTTTCAGACATCGAAATCTTTCAACATTCAGAAGTTCGTTGGCTGTCCTGCGGAGAAGTTCTAGAGAGGTTATATGAACTACGAAAGGAAGTTTATCTGTTTCTAATTGATATGAAAAGTGACCTGTCTCATTATTTCCAGGATAAGAAATGGGTAGCCAGGCTGGCATATCTCAGCAACATATTTTCTTACATAAACGAGTTGAATTTAAAACTTCAAGGTCCAGATACAACAAAATTTAATGCTTGGAACACGATCGAATCATTCAAAAGAAACTCAAACTTTAGTTTAATATGATTGCAGAAAGAAATAATGAAATGTTTCAGTCGTACTCAGATTATATTATGGAAGCAGGTGATTTCTATTCACAGAATCAGTTTCAGATATTGTTGCTACCCACTTGAAGATCTTGTTGTCGTTGGAAAGGACTATCCCGAACATGAGGATCCCCGGAGGCAAAGAATGTGAACTCTTTTGTTGAACATAAAAGAAACAGTCCTTTCCCACGAAGAAACCTTTCAACTTATTGAATTATCATAGGACAAATGACTGGAAAGTACTTTTAATTCTATGAGTAATTCGAAATTCTGGATAAGATTGAAAAATGAATATTCAAATTTACATTAAATATCAGTGAGGTTTCTTCTTTGTTTTTCCACCAATATCTTTGTGAAACTGCATTTTCTGTCATCACTGTGCTTATAACGAAACAGAGGAACCGCCGGCAACTTTCTGACTGTCTGCGTTTGGCTATCACTTCAATTCATTCCAGAATTAATAAGCTAACGGACAGAAACAGCAACAAAAGTGAGCAGTTGTTAGTTAGGCTAGTGAGCTGTCTCACTAGCCTAACTAAAACTTTCAAAAACTCAGTTGTAGTAAAAGAAACTAAGTTTAACTTTTCAATAACTTATAATTGCTGTGTTAAAGTGCCGCGTTTTTAAATTCAAAATATTAATTAGTGTTGGAACTAGTGTTTACAATTGAGAGATTCATATATTTTTATTTATTAAATTACATATTTTGCATATATAAATATTTGGCGTGGGTATGTGATAATACCGTATTTATTGGAACATTATTCTCACTTTCCCCCCCCATAATTAAAGCTAAAAATTTGTGGTGCGAGATATATGCTGGGATTTTCGGAAACCCAAACAGCATCAGTGGCAAATGCTGGTCTTGAAATTCACGCTTGCTCTTGTTATCATTCAGGGAATGAGAGGTGTGATTGAAGTCTGATTAGCAGAATAATGAATTACTGACCATTTAACACTATGTACATGTATTTAGACATTTATGTACATTTAATCATACAAATACAACATTTATTTTACAAATGATATTCTATCTTTTTCAATTTAGCTACTTGAATACAAATTCTACCCTACAGTTCTTCTTTATGAACTGGTCAATAACATCGTCATAAAAAGTTGGGTTTAACTTAATTTTTCCAAGCAACACGCACACTTGTAAAGGCTGGCTAAAGCTCACTGGCTAGAGCTACTTTGACTGCGTATGGCACGTGTTTAAGCAACAGGGTGAGATGACGTGGAGGGAGCGGAAATGGCTATGTGTGCGCATGAAATCACAGTGCTGAAGCGAGGACCTGGATGCTCCCACAACCGAGTAAGCCAAGGTAGCTTGACTAGCGTCGGCCTTCGATACACAACGCAAAGCTCAATTATTGTCGCACAAGCTTAAAACGTCTTCTGTCTACAAAACTAAAAACTTAAATGGAATGCTTATAAATGCATGCATTTATTATCAAATAAATATTACTTCTTTCTCAATTAATGAGCTTGCACAGCAAGCATTGCAACCATGGAGAATTTGCCACTGAACAGCATCATCATATTCTTTCCCATTATTTCAAGCAAAAATTATCAGTAATTTACAAGACTTGAGATACATAATCAACAATCCTTTACGAATGACTAATGAGAAGTGAAAGCATAGCGCGAAACAGACAGCAACGGTAGGCCAGTAGAGATAGAGCAGCTATGAAGACGTGCATATGATTAGTGCGGTACTGATCGCGCAACTGAATGACAAAGGCAACTGACAACTGTTGAGTTGAAATGCTAATTCTCTTCAACCGAATTCCATAATATCTAAAAAATTTTGTCCTGCGTGTCAGGACAAAATTACACGGGACAAAATTACACGCGATAAAATTACACGAGGACGAAATTACACAGGGAAGAAATTATACAAGGATAAAATTACATATAGATAAAAATACACTAAGAAAACATTACACAAATGTTCCATTAATTTTGTAATACTTTATAAGACCTACCTGTTGACTTTAATTTGATTAAAATATTATTGGTATTTTGTTGTCAGATTAAACGCATAAACTTTCTTAATATTGCAAAAATTACTTTTATTTTAAAAAATAATAAAAAACAAACACTAAATCATACAAGCTATACAACGTAAAAATTCCAATCGTCTATTAGAGTCATAATTTTGTACAATATTTGAAATATGTTGTTTTAACGAAATGTACCTACGACGTTCTGGGTTTTTCGTTGACCAGTTAAATGTTTCAAATAGTTTGTATGTTGTAAAGATAATTCTTTAACAATGTTATCCAAAAATTTCCAAACAGTTGGATGGGAACACTGAAAGAGAGACTGAAGTCCATAGTGCCATCCTACGATACAATTTGTAGTTCTAGCTATACAGTTGGCTTCAGGGTGTCTATGGTTCCAAGTAGAAATATTGAATAGAGGTTGTCTATAAGTGCCGTTCCTGAGCTGTCAACCTCGAATATATGTACGTTCGAAGTAAAGGAGAACTTGCTCGATTTGTTCATTATATTCGTCTAAATTAGAGAACAGATCAGCAACTTCTAAAAATGTTTTTAACACTTCTTCTTCTGGTAAAAATGCAAGTGATTGTAATATTTTAATGTGTACTGCAAATGACTGATTGGATTCATATAGAGATTTTAGTCCACATTCATTTACTTTGCGTATAATAGATTGCGATAAGTGGAAAAAGCAGCTTCGATGTTTACAAACACGGCACGGAAAGCATTTATTGCTGCTGTTTCAAAATGTCAACATTTTTCGTGGTCGAGCTTGAGGAATTTTCTCCAGTAACATGTTCGGCATCTTCAGGTATATTTCTTCCTTTTCCCTGGTAGAAGAGTCAGTAGACAAGGAAAAGCGACGCCTAAATCATATTGGACATGGATACTGTATAACTGATAATATATTTCTGGAATCACTTTAAATGTACCATCTGCTAGCCAAAAATCGTTAACTACAAGTTGATCTAGAAGAGTCTTGTGACCAATTAGTATTATACGTTCTGGATCTTCTGCCTCGGAATCATGAATAATCCATTTAGAATATTTCTCTAGTATTTCAAAGATTTTGTTATCTGGTTTGACGGAACGTTTCCAATTGTTTTAGCTTTGACTCTATTTAATCGCCTCGTCATGGAGCTCTTCTTCGGTAGGCATATTTTTAATCCGTCTGATACAGTCACTAAATTGTTAGCTATAATTGCACGAGCCGTTGCGCCTTGATTCGACATTTTTCTTTTCATTTGATTTGCAAGTTAATGAGCTTCAGATTCAAAGGTCCTATTAACATGACAGTGTTCTGAAGACTCACGAATAATCTTGTTGTCTCTGGTATGGAGCAGTGATCGACAATGTAAAGTTCTAAACTTTGTACAACGCCAATGAATAGTTCCGATAGCAGTTTTACGGTGACGAACAAACTCGAATCCTTTGTAAATTATAATTTGACCACCTTTATTACTAACGCCGTACTCAAAATCAGCCATGGGTAAATTAAAAATTAATTTAAAAAAATTAATCACGAAATTTATTAACTCGCACGTTATACACTAGTTGTATGCGAGTCACTAAACTAGAACTGAAGAATGTAAGACAAAAATTTAATTATATACCTTCACCCAAACAATTCTTAGAAATTCTTGAGCAGTTCATGGTGATTAACAATTGTCGATTAGTGATTTACCCCTTGCTGCTTATAAATTTTGTACAATTTTTGGTAAATTTTATTTTATGTGTAATTTCTTACTTGTGTATTTTTTCCTTAGTGTAATTTTTTCTTAGTGTAATTTTCGTAATTTCGAAATTGCTTGTGTAAATATTTTCCTATTTTTCCTTTTAATGTTTTTCGAAATTACGAAATAAAATTACATTTAATTTCTTATATGTGTAACTTTTTCTTTGTGTAATTTCTTCCCTGTGTAATTTCGTCCTCGTATAATTTTATCGCGTGTAATTTTATCATGTAACTCTGAAACTGTCATAACAACATTCACTATATATTTCTTAGTTTTAACACATTCACGACAGTGTGTCGTTTATCGTTCCGACGGAACTTCTCATTACCCGTGGGCTCAACTCACACAACGTTTCAACTCTTGGTTGAATTTTATTGCTGCTTGTTTGCGTTTGAGCTGGCAGGCGAACTCACACACGCATTATATGGCATGTTTCATTCGTGGTAGAATTTTATTTGAAGTTAGCCTTTGTGATCTGTCATAACGACATCGAGAATTTCAAATGCAACAAAACAGACTCAACCAAACTCAAAACTCAAAACAGACTTAACAAGACAAAGATTATGGTTCTCAAAGGAAATACAAACAGAGAAGCTCTTGAGAAATAAATGTGCCTTAATGGAGAACGAATTGAAGTCAGCAAGTTTCAGTACCTGGGATCCATTATTAATGTGAAGAATTGCTGTTCAGAAGACATCAGAAGAAGGTTAGGAATGGCTAAAACAACAGTCAGAGAACCTATCTAAAATCTGGAAGCATGGATCTATCCCCATGGGAACAAAGTTGAGGATTTTGGATGAAGTTGTTTTTCCAATAGCAACTTATAGATGTGAGACTTGGAACCTAAAAGTCAGATAAGAAACAGATATCTGCTTCTTATCTGAATCAGATATCATATACTGAAAGGCGTACAAATTAATGGGTGTTAGAAAAGATCAGTAGAACTTTAAGGCTCCTAAGGATATTGACAAAGGAAAGTTAAAATATTTTGGAGACATAGAAAGGATGGAAGGGGGACTTCTCAGAACAGTAATAGAAGGTAAAGTTCCTAGGAAAAAGAGGAAGGGGTAGACCATCAATGAGACGGATGGATGGTGTGTGTGGAGTCACTAACCTGCAGAGAGTTGAGGCCACCAGAAAAGCAAACAACAGGACTACATGGCAAGGCCTGGTGTGCCACATCACCAAGCATCGGAATGACCATAAGGCATCTGTAGATGCTCAGTGAACTTACAGATAGACAAAACAAACACTTATTTCATGTAATTGAAAAATTGAACAATAGTTTTTAGTTAGATACTGTGTTTTCGGTGCAACATATGATTTTGCTTGAGTCTACACAACATAGTTTCTGCGAGAGGGGACATGTGATTCATTAGTTAGCGTCGTTTTTATTCCAGCTGTCTCTAATTGCACTATTTGAAATATATTACGCACACTGCAAAAGCCTCTGTATTTCATTCAGGGATACAATAAAATACTTTTTTTTTTTTGCATCTGCAGTATAATGGCTGTTGGGGAAGGCGTGCTTTTAACCGCGGGGAGAAAATCACTATCGCCTCGACGTAAACATGCTTAAACATTTTTTGTGCGAGGTATACGCAAAACTTTTTAATGTCGTTTTTCGTAAAGCAAAATCAGGTGTGCAAGTAATACGCGAGGGCAAGTTATATTCGAGTAAATACGGTAAGCGTTTCGCCGACAAGTTGACATCCTTCTGCTACTTCCCCTGCTCAGCTGACTTCTATGGTGAGTTACAATGCATAAATATTTTTCTCGCTACCGTTTTTTTTTTTTTTTAAACTGACATCATTAAAATCAATTTAATAATACAATAATTAATTTTACACTGAATAATATTATAAATTTTTGGTGATCATAATGGGATATGTCAATCAAAATTAGTACAAATTAATTTAATAATGTTGGCCTCAGGAAACTACAATATACTACAAGATTTCATTAGTACAGTGATTAATAACTAATTTAAACGCACTTTTATATTTGTCAACATGCCACACCGTATACATAAGTGCAGTAATACTCTTTAATGTATGAAAAAAAAAATGGGAAAGGTATTTACGGGTAAGAATGTTGGGACCTGGCCCTCGTCTTATAGAAAAAAAATTGAGAGCCACTGATCCTTAGGATTCTCGGACTCTTCCCTTCTCTAATCGCACTTGCGTTCATTATGCATTTCGGGCCACATCCGCCAGTAGGCAGCGGCAAGTGTATTATTGTTGCGTATGTGCACTGTTTTGTTTTTGCTCGAGTTTTTGCTGTAAGTGTGAATTATAAAAGTAATTTAATTTAGGCATATAATAAAATGTTGATTTTTTGAAACTATAAAAAATGCATTTGATTTAAGTTTTGAATTATCTTGTTACAGTTCTATTTAAAATGGCTGGTGAAAATAAAAAACGAAAAGTATCACAATCAAGCAGCAGAGAGTTCCAAAGTTGGTGGACTGAAGAGTATGGCATGATTAACAAAGACAATAAAGCAATATGTGTTTTATGTTCCGCGAGAGTTGTGTGCAGGACGTCGTCATAAAACGGCATTATGAGACAAACCATAAATCGCTCCTTGAGAAAAGCAAGGACGAAGAGAAAGAATTTATTGCTCGGGCAATTAAAAATAGAAATATTCAGTCAACAACATGAAATTTACCTGAATCGTTCAAATATAACTGCTGCTAGTTTTTTTTTTTTTTTTTTGCCTCAAATGTAATCGCCAAACACTGGAAAGCTTTTAGTCATCGGGAATATATAAAAGAAGCATGGTTAAGATACATACCAGTTCTCTTTGAAGATTTTGAAAACAATGAAAAAATTATTCAAAGAATAAAAATATGCCCTATCTTTAAAAAAAGGTAATAGAGATGACCCTAAAAACTATAGAGGAATCAGCATACTAAATTCCTATTACAAAATATACAGCAGAATCTTAAATAGCAAACTAATGAAATATTCCGAAAACTTTATTTTAGAAGTACAGAATGGATTTAGAAAAGGACGATCATGTATAGACTCGGCCTTTTGCCTAAAATTAATAATAGAGAAAAGAAGAGAATACAATTTAGAAACACACATTGCATTTATTGACTTTGAAAAAGCATTTGACAAAGTTAAAAGAAACATATTATTTAACATATTAAAAGAAAGACAAATACCAAATAATATCCTAAAAGCTATCACAAGTATATATGAAAAGAATCAAATACAAATAAGATTAAATCACGAGCTATCATATACGAGAGAGATAAACCAAGAGGTCCGACAGGGATGTTCCCTGTCGGACCTTTTGTTTATCTTTTGGTTTGTCGGACCTCTTGATTTCTTTTAATATCTACATTTAAGTAGATATTAAAAGAAATAATAATAAAATGGAATAAAAATTTACATCAAGGAATTAAACTTTCTCCTACAGTAAACTTAAACACTCTCCTCTTTGCCGACGACCAAATAATAATTACAAATTCTGAAGATAACTTACAGAAAGCTATTTTAGATCTAAATGAGATATCCAAAGATTATGGTATGATAATATCAACAGAAAAATCAAAAGCTGTGGCCTTTAAAGGACAAGATCCAGCAAGAACTAAAATAGTAATAGATAAGAAGATCTTAGAACAGGTGAATTCATTTAACTACCTAGGATGTACGATCACATATGAAAATGAAAAAGATATAAACGTAAAAATTGCAAAATATTTAAAAATAGCAGGTGTAATTAACTCTATATTTAAACCAAACCTAATTCAACAACAAACCAGACTAAAAGTATACAATACATTAGCCCTACCAGTCTTAATGTATGGAAGCGAAATCTGGACAATAAAACCAAAGACAAACAAAGATTAACAACAGCAGAAATGAAGTTTATGAGAAAAACTGCAAAGTATACCCTATTTCATCACAAAAGCAATGAAGAAATTATGAAAGAATTAAACCAAGAACCAGTAATAGAAAAAATTAAAAAATATAAACATACATGGATGTAACACGTTCAAAGAATGAAAACAGACCAAAACAAGCCTTAAAGTACAAGCCATTAGGAAAAATAAAACCAGGACGTCCTCTTGAACGATTCAACGATGACTTCTAAGGCCGGAACAGGCCATGCTAGGCCTAAATCCTTGATACGCATAATGATGATGATAAAAATATGCTTTTGGCTAGAAACATGGTGATAGATAGAATCTTGGAAATGGCTAAAAATATTAATCATCAGCAAAAAATAGATATAAAATCTTCTGGTTTAATTTCTCTTTGTCTTGATGAGAGTACTGACATAATAGGATCAGCTCGTTTAGCAATTTTCATTCGTTATTGTGTTGGGAATAATACCAAAGAAGAATTGATTAGTTTAACGTCATTAGCAACAACAATAAAAGGAATAGACGTTTCAAATGCAGTTGTAAATGCACTTGTTGAAAGAGATATAGATCTCTCCAAAACTGTATCAGTAAATACTGATTCTCGCAATATGACTGAAGAGGAAAATGCATTTGTCAATTTATTTACCGAACGTATTGCACATTCAGTTCTGGGTTTTCATTGCATTATACATCAGCAGGTTTTATGCGCAAAGGCTAGTTTCAAGCCATTGGAAAATAATATGAGCCTTGTAACAAAATTGGTCAATTTTATATTGGCACACGCTTTAAATAAATGAAAATTTATAGAATTATTAAGTGAGGTAAACTCAGTGTAACAATGGTTTACTTATGTACAACAACGTCCGACTTTTTTGTCATAATGAAGTCAGACTTTTTTTACATAATGAGAAATCATTGAAAAATACAATCAGTTAATGAACGCCGAATGCCTTTCGAAATTAATGTATTTTTACTGATCAAATGAAGTAAATGTTAAACTGCAAAGTGTTAACAAGACGGTTATTGATACGTGTAATTTAATCAAAGCATTCGAAGCTAAATTACAAAATTTCAATCGTGACGTTATTTCCAATTTCATCAAATATTTTCCAAATACAAAAAAAAAATTCTTTACAGATCTAGAATCTCACGAACAAACAGATCAAGTTAAATTGACAAAGGAGTTTTCTACAGTTATTCAGTCGATAATCAACGAATTTTCTTCAAGATTTATTTGGCAATTTGCAGAGACAGCAAAATTCATTTTGCATCCAGACACAACATCAGCAGATAAATTCAATTTGGAGATTTTGGAGTGGATGAATTTGGAAGATATAGAAATGCAATTAATCGGTGTTCAATCGAGTTCTATATGGAAATAAAAGTTTGTGGATTTGAGAAATGACTTGGAAATAATTGAAAATAATCTATTATTAGGCGTAATTAAAAAAGAATGCAGAAGAGGTAATAATGAGAACTTCGAATGCCATTCCCGAAGCCTTTAGTTGTTTAAAAAAACTAGCGAAGGCTATATTATCAACTTTCTCCTCTACTTATGGTTTTGAGTCATTATTTTCCGAAATGAATTTTATAAAAGACAGTTTAAGAAATAGATTGACTGATGAATCTAGTTCGACGTGTGTATTACTAAAAGCGACAAAATATGAACCTGATATAAAAGTATTTGGCATCTAATGTAGAACAGCAAAAAATCTCATTAATAAATTGATAGATTGATGTTGATAAATTAATAAATTAATAATAGATTGATATTGATTTGTATTCGACAATGTGTATGTCAAATTATGAGTTCATTTTAATAAAATTTTATGTTAATTTTTAAACTTGTCTCAACAAAATTCTGCAATTAATTTTTCCCCTATTAAAACTGCCAGGCACGTCAGAAACTCGATAAATATTATTTGTAAATTTTCGACACACGCACATAAAAAAGGTTCGCCACCACTGGTCTAGGCAACCTATTTCTGATTGGGTATCAATGAAGATTGAACTGCCTACTCAGTTTCCAGAAGTCAGATAGGGCTAAAACAGCCTCGCCTACTTTCTATAAGGGAATAAAAGGCGTTAACTAATGTTTCTGAGTTTTTATTTGATAGCCAACTACGAGAGAGTATAACATAAAAAAAAATTCTAATGCCTTTCATTCTCCAAGAGAGAAGGCAGAGCCCCTTCTACTTTTAACATCTTGAAGATGGGTGAAGAAAGACTCCATTATGTGGCATTCAGTGGTAATTGAAAAAACGTTTATCTAGTCTGTGACTACATTCGAACCTATAATGGTCTCTCTCTCTCTCTCTCTTGATATGGAAGTCAATATCAAACTTTACAGAAATTCATAATAGGCTGCACTTATGAACACGCCTTCCTTTTTATGGGGACTATCCTCTTCGAGACTTGTTATAATAGGCTTATACCCTTATCCCCTCTTTCCCATTTGTGAACATCCTTTGAATAACAGTGTAGTGATCACAAAACTTTTAATGCATAAAGATCTGGTCTCCCTTCTTTCAGAAACTATCCTCTTCACGACCTCTTATGATATGACAAGTCTGGTTTTGACTTATTATCTTTGGAACCAACCGTCTTCTTAAACAACTCACTTACTAGCTAACAATCGTAAATCTTTTGAAGTGCCGAAATCTCAAATGGTAACTATATTTCATGGAACCAATTCTTCTGTATGAAAATTTAAAAAATTTTAAGAAGATTTCCCATTCATGTATTGACAATAAGACGCTGCAAAACCGAAAGTAAACTATGGCAGTTTTTTCATCGTAGATAAAAATTGAAACATAGTTGCAGAAATTATGAAATATTGTGTATGAAAGGCTTGTATAGCCTTATGATAACATCCATGATGTTAGATGAGTGAAAGAAAAATTTAGTTTCCATTTTAGTTACAGACTACAGGAACTTGAGCCTTCTCAAGCTTATTTCTGAGGATCAGGAGAGTAGGCTTTTTTTTTCTAGCAGAAGGAACTTTTTTTTTAAAATCCTGTAAAACACATATTATTGCATATATACATATATAATACTAGTTAGGATTAGAAGTAAGTTGACTTCTTCCAGTCACCTCTAATTTAGCTTCCTTCATTATTAAATAATGAAGTTAACTCCAGCAATTAGAAAAGTGGACCAGAAAGCCTGCCGAATTCTAAACAAAAAGGGACTAAACGCGTGCTACCTATTCTCTATTTCAAGTGAAGCGGGATTACATTTATTTATTTTATTTATTTAATTAATTTTCTGTCTATTTTATACAAAAATGTTGATCTTGCTCTGTATAACGGCTGAGACAACTGGGGCATAATATACGAGTTATTATGCCAGTGTATAATTATGCTAATTGTGTTCATATTCTCTTGAAGGTTTGCTGTTTTGTTGAAATGAAAAATCCGAATTTTTGGAAAAGAATCCCCCACCGTTTCCATGTGAGGTCAACTAACTCGCCTTTAGAAAAAGCTCTTATAAACGGGTATCAAAACCCGTTTATAAGAGTCTTAGCAACCGAAGATGGCGGCTACGATTGCAAGGTGTACTGTTGTAGGATGGAAAATTGGAAAAAAAAAAATCTTTTTGAACAAACTGACTTTTTTTTATGACAATTTAATTCCATAAAATGGTGTATAGTTCTATCACTTTGTATTGCAGATGAGCTGATGGTTAGATCTTCTGGAAACCAAACATGGCATTCCCCTATCCCCAAATCACGTTAATTAAGCACCCTTACAATAAGAGCAGAGTGTAGGTCTCACACTTGCATTGGCGAAGACATTACTACTTGGCCACTCAGTACAGTGGGTATTGTCATTATATGGTGTTCAGAAGTGAAAAAGGAATCCTTCAACTATTGGTGTACGTAATCTTCAAACTTTTTAGGACGTCTCATCCAGTGCCGTCTCTAGGAGTCCTGGCGCCCCGAAGCAAATTTAAGTTGAGCGCCCCTTACTTTTTTTGGATATATTTTTATATAAAATTGTACACTTTGTCTTTCTTAGTAAATTGTACGCCTTTCTTAGAAAAATTCAAAGCAATTTTTCTAAAAAGGCGAGTCTTGTGCTGGATGACAAAATGTTACGGGTACGATTCTTCTACAAAACAGTTTACAATTGAAAAAGAAATTCATATCTTCTCACAGAAAAGCAAATCTCTTCTACCTATGTGAACGACGAAACCAAGACAGAAACTCCCTTCTGTTGAATTAAAAGAATTTTCCAGTATTCTATCTAATAGATTCCCAAATGATTCCATCATTTCCCAAAACTTATGTATGGAGTATAAAACTGTATGGCAGCAAAATATAGACAATGGGAACAGGAGATATTAGAAAAGTGGAGGAATTTAAAATATGGTGTTGGAGACGAATGCAAAAGATAAAATGTTCAGACAAAAAATCTAATAACGTAGTGCCTAAGGAAGTAAATGAACGTAGAACACTGATAAAGACATTGATAACAAGAAGAAACAGATGAATTGGACATATTTTACGACGTGAAAGTCTGACGAGAAGAATAATGGAAGACAAAAATCAAAGGAAAAAGAGAATGAGGAAGACCAAGAAAAAAAAAAACTTTAATCAAATAAAACAAAGCACTGGACTAAAAACATACCAGGAAATAAAGAGGAAAGCAAACAGAAGAGAAGAATGGAAGGAAATGTTGCTGAACTACCAGTCGTAAGATTAATGCAACAGAAGAAGAAGAGATTTCCATGGGCTTGCGACTTGCATGCACGGGCATGGCTAACCCGGGATCCCAGAGCTAAGTATGACCTATTTCAAAGCAATTTTCTGTCTCTTTTCTTGCTTAGTAACCCGAGGAGGAGGTCCTCCATTCTCCCTGAAGCTATTAGAGTATTCGAGGGCTAGGGGTGTTTGCTCCTCCTCTTTCAACTAAACCACTAACATTCCTAGTAGTGGGAAGCAGCCCTACTAATATATTAACCTCCTGTAGCATACATGCTACAATCCTGCGATGTGGAAGGCAAGAAGAAACCACGACATTACATTTCCAAGTATAAGCAGCAATGTAAGTTAGAAATGAAGTCAAGATCGTCTAGAAATGAAATCAAGACTTAAAATAGACATTCTGGACATTAGTGAGACGGAATAGGAGGGACAGGGTAATTTCTGGAGTGGAGAATTTCGAATAATATATTCAGGACAAAAGAAGGGAGAGTCAAGCGTTACAGTAATGCTTCAGAAAAAAGTTGGAAATTTAATCACTACACAATAATTAACCACAGTGACAGAATCATGACTATAAGTATTCAAAATGAACCAGTAAACCTCAATATTATAATGGTTTACATGCCAACATCACAACATAGTGATGAAGAAATTTACGAACAAATAGAAGTAATCTGGAACAGCTTTAAATCCAGAAAAAAAATACAATAAAATCGGAGATTGGAACGCTATAGTGGGAGAAGATGACAATGATACTATTTATAATGTTTCAGGAAGATTTGGTCTTGGACGTGGGAATGAAAGAGGAAAGCAATTAATAGAAGTTTGTACACAAAAACAGTTAGTTGTAGAAAATACACTGTTTAAAGTTTCAAAAAGAAGAAGATATACCTGGAAAGCGCCTGGGGATTCAAATAGATATCAAATATATTATATGTTGGTCAAGAAAAGTTAAAAAATCAAATAAAAAATTGCAAAAGCTATCCAGGTGCGACAGTAGTGACCATAACCTTGTCTTAATGAAAACAGAACTGAAACATAGGAAAAACAAATCCAGAGACAAACCAATAAAATGGAACCTTGTAAAGTTAAAGAGTAAATAAGTAAAGAGAAGATACTAAGAGGCAACTTATCACAACATTCCAGAAAACATAGTCAGAAAAATATTGAAAACTAATGGAATATGTTAAAGAGCCTATTACTCTTCTTCTTCTTCTTCTTCCTAACATGGAATATAGGCCATGTGGCCTGTTCCGGTCTCATGCCATCTCTTTCTTGGTCTTCCGATTCTTCTTTTTCCACTTATTTTGTATCTGTATAATATTTTTGGTAGTCTGCTGTTGTCCATTCGATTTAAATGTTCTAGCCATTTTTGTTTAAACTGTCTTATGTAGTAATTAATTGGTTTGATTTTTAGGGATTGTAAGATTTCTTCATTTGTTTTGTGGTCCCACTTGGTATATCCAGCTGTTTTTCTGAGGAACTTCATTTCTGCTGTTTGAATTCGTTTTTCATCTTTCCTTTTCATGGTCCATGTTTCGCTTCCGTGTAGTAGAGTTGGTTTTGACAAGACATTATATAGTCTGATTTGAAAGAGCCTATTACAAATGCATAAAATCAATTATTGAAAAATACATTGAATTTTTCAATAATTGTTTTCCAAAAACGAATATCTGGAAGAACAATGTAATAAATTATTTAAAAAAGAAAACATAGAGAGAGCATATAAAGACATTAACAAATTCACTTTCATATTTAATAAGAATAGCAAAAACAATGCCATCAAAAACAAAAACAGAAAATGACTCATAGAGAAAGTTTTTGATAAAGTAAATCAGCAAATACTCCTAAATTGTCTAACTAATATCGGCCTAGACGTGAGGGATAAGAAAATAATACATCAAGTTTATAAAAATCAAAATGGACTGATTAAAATCAATGATAAGGAGAAAATAATAAATATAAGGAGTGGAGTAAGACAAGGATGTATACTTTCACCACTTTTATTTAATTTATATATTGAAAATACCATTCAGAAACTAAAGATAAAATAAATAACGGCATAAAGATAAACGGTGAGCAACTCATGTGCATGAGATTTGCTGATGACATAGCCCTTGTAGCAGAAAACAGAAGAACGCTAAAAACAATACTATAATTACTAAATAATAACCTGGAAAAATATAAAATGAAAAGTCATACTGATAAGACTAAAATCCTTGTTACAGGCAAAACCCCTATCAATATATAGCATATAGAGATCAGCGAGAAACAAATAAAACAAGTAAAAAGTTTTAAATACTTTGGAGGCCTGATAACAAAAGATGGCAGAACAGTAGAAGACATAAGATCAAGAATAAACAATGCAAAAACCCAATTCTCTAAGGTGAAAAGCATTTTAATAAGAAACCTCAACCTACAATTGGAAAAAATAATTAATAAAACATTGATATATAGCATCACACTGTATGGATGTGAAACCTGGATTCTAGGCAGAGAAGACGTAAGAAGATTGGAGGCTTTTGAAATGTGGTGCTTGCGCAGCATGAACAAAATAAAATGGACAGAAAGAAGAAGAAGAAGGGAAAGAAGAAGCAGAACAAGGGAAAGCTTTGTTGACCAAGTCACAGAAAGCACGGGCCTGAGGAGTTACCAGGAGATTAAGAAGAAAGCCAATGACACAGCGAAATAGAGGAAATTGCTGCTGAGCTACCAGTTCCAAGACTTGCAACTGATGATGATGACTGATGATATCTAAAAAGAGGGAGAGGCTCACTTCATTCCCAAAAGCCTGATCTTCCTGGTGGAGCGATTTATTTATGTATTTATTTCATGGAGTTAATAGATAGTAATGAAATACGAATAAAATGCGCTTTTCATGCAATGAGTTTTTATTCTCTTTTATTTTCATTCTTCTTCCGCACGGCATTTTTTGGAATATGCATGAAAAGGTTTTGAATTTTGAGATTAAATATAAATATCATGCATCGAGTGGTGCCCATAGGATCTTATGATATATACCTATATACATCTGCCACATCTCTTGGTTTTTGTAATCATAATTTTAATATGATAAGGTAGTCATTTCTAAAGCAGTATTCAATCAAATGATATCCTTCACTGAACTACACACACACACACACGCGCGCACGCACGCACGCACGCGCGCGCACACACACACACACACACACACACACACACACACGAAGGTGGGAAGTAACAGTGAATGTGGAGAAATTTCACATTCGGGAAAGAAATTATGGTAACTTTGTACAAGATTCTGGTTAGACCGATCTTGGATTATGACTTTGGTATCCATGTTATTTCTGATTGTCTTTAAAAGAATTCAATGTTCACACACAAAAAAAGGTTGCAGTAAGAGAATTGAAACATTGCATCTTGAAAATTCCAGCAGATTTCTTCGCTTTTATGACTGATACCAATTTTCCATTATTTATGTCATGAAAACTGTTGTCACAGACGAGATACAATAGCAATGCGACTATATTTCAAATAAAGATAGTGAAAGTTTTGATTCTTCTTTGGAAAAGGTAATAAGGATTGTATTTGAGATAGCAATTGGGCTGGCAATACGTATTTATTGAAGAATCAAATGGGTTGTTGAAGTTAACTAGAAAAAAAAAAGGTCCTACCATTGAAGAACTTATCGAAATGGCAGAGTAGTGAACTATGAAAGAAGAAAAAGTTGAAGAATTTCATACCCTACATTTACATTCCTGGGACATTTGAAAAAATTAACTCGTCAAAAAAAAACAAAAAAACTTGGAAACCATATTTCAAATTTTCAGCGGAGATCAAAGATCTCAACCATGGTCAGGAATGACTTGATATTATAACTACGTAACTCTTTGGATGTGTCACATAGTTATAATCGAGGTTCATAAATTAGTTCATGGTAATTATAACATAACATCCGTCTGAGTTGCAATTAGTTGAGCCCATACCTAATGGGGGATGGAGGGATAATAAGAAAGTAATGAAGAAAGTCATAAGTAATATGCGGAGCTCATTTTTTACGATGAGTGAGGAAATTTTATTTTAGGGCATTCCCTTAAGTTTTTTTATTTACGAACAGCCGAATGGCTTTTACGATGACAAATATGGGTTGATGATTGGTAAACGAAATAGATATATAGGAAAAAATAGCCTAAATGTGTGGGTGGGGGGGTATTGAAAATAGAATGAGAAATACTTAAATTACAAATTATTTTAGATATTTAGTGTTTTGACGGTTAGGATGTCATTGTTGGACTGTGGGGGGGGGGGAGAAGTATACAGAATCAGGGTGAATAGGTTTTCTCTTACAGAAACAATTAGATATTGTTATTATTTCTTTATTATGCAGATACAGATATATACTATCATGTGACACCTCCACTGCACGAAGTCAAGTCTTCTAATACACGATATATAATTCACTATCCACACACTTTTATTTTAGGGATAATAAACAAAGGCCACGATTTTAACTATAGAATATCATTCCCAATTAATTTTTTCCTATTTTTTAATTATTAAGAAGTCAGCGGATTGTGTGAGTAAGCATAACGATATTTGTATTGTATAGAAGATCCGATCTCCGAATAAGAATCCTGTATTTTGTCAATCCCTTTATTTTTTTTTTCTAGGTTCAAAGGTTAATAGCAGGGTAAGCAGCTGATGCGTCGCATCGGGGCGCCTTCCTCAAGGGGCGCTGAAGTGAGTAGAAAAAATAAAATAAAAACACGTTTTAATATTAGTTTATTAAATGCTGCGATTTTTAATAACACTTAGCAAAAACTTCAAGTTGTTTTTCGCTATGTGTGGAACAGAAGCACTAAACGAGCCGGGCGTTCGTCCGGGGCGTGATGTTACAGGGGGAGCCTTATCTTACTGACTTTCTTTCTTTTTAACATGCAGCTCGCATTCGTCAGTTACGACATGAGGTGCGCACGTTTATCCGGCTTAAACTCTATTACGAATTTGGGCATTTTTTTGTGGAACAGACCTCACGCGTTGTTTGTAAATAAATCATCGAACTGTGGATTGCTAAACACGCAGTGAATGTACAATTCATTCACGCTAAGGTAAGGTAAGTAGATTCAAATTTAACCTAAGGCTTTACAAATCAAAGAAAAATTTATGAATTTTTTAAGTATATATTTTCATCTTTTTAAATTTACATTTATTTTTTTATGTCTTACCGAATTTTTTGTTCAATAGATTTTTTTTTATTTCAGAATAAATCTGGGCATAATGGTGACGAAAAAAATTATCCGGAGCTGAAAATAAAAAAAGAAAAGCGGCAAAAGAACTTGAAAAAGAGAAACAGAAAGGGTAGCTAACTAATTTCTCAAAAATGTCTGATGGTTTATCCGTGTACCTCTTAGATAAATTAAAATATTTAAACTTAGATATTAAAAATTTGCGGAGACAAGGATACGATAATAGGGTGGATATGAGAGGAAAGCACAGTTGCGTTCAGACACACTTATCGAATATTAACCCTCGAGCACTTTTTGTCCCGTCCCGTGCGCAGTGTGCACATTAAATTTGGTGATCGCTGTGGCTACTCAAGTTAATACTGAAACAGTGATTTTTTTTAAGCACTATACAAGAAATTTATAATTTCTTTAGTGCTTTGACTAAACGATGGGATGTACTGGAAAAGTACATCAAAACTGCACTTAAACTTTATCTGATACTAGATGAGAAGCGAAGATTGACGCTCTTCGTTCGCTTAGATATAATATTGGAGAAGTTTTAGATTTTCTTGTGGAAATTTATGGTAATATTCAAATTGACGACAATAATACAAAATATGAAGCAAAAACATTAGCTTTGAAAATTGAAGATTATGGATTTTTGTGTTCACTTATAATCTGGTATGAATTTTGTGCAGGATCAATGTAGCGAGTAAAATGGCCTGGTTGGCCGAGTGGTTAGCATATCCACTCTCCAGCCAAAATTTGCGATTGTCTGTGAAAATACTAGTGGTGGTAGTGGCTAGGAGTTGGCGTTGGTGTAGATGATGATGGTAGTTGCGGTTCGCTGTAGTTGGTGGATTGAGTGGTGGAGACGGAGACTTGAGGAGTGGGTGTTCTCCTTCGATGAGTCTTTGGACACCTTGGAGGTGTCACATTATAAATAAAAAATTCCAAACACAAATTTAAATGGATCTATAAACGAGTTAAATAATGTAATCTACTTTACTGAAGAATTTATAATAATAATGTCTCTGCAGAGAAATGCAAATGCAAACAATCATTCACCAGAAAAAGAAAACACTCAATATTTGGAAGTCAATCTGGGATAATCCTATTGAACATAATGAAGATGCCTCATTGATTAAGGAAGTAGAATCAGAAATTAAACAAAAGCAAATGCAAAATATCATTATCACTAAAGAAATTGTCAGTGCTAAGTTAGAAAATTAAAAAAATTGGAGTGCACCTGGCAAAGACGAACTACATGGATTTTGGTTAAAGCATCTAACTAGTCTGCATGACCGAATGGCAGAACAGTTTAATTATTTTTTGCACTCAGGCTCAGTGGAAGAGTGAATGATATCTGGGCGTACTGTTCTCTTCATGAAAGATAAGCATAAAGACTCAAGTAACTATTGTCCAATAACATGCCTACCATATTACTGAAATCATAGCAAATTACATATACCACTACTTATCAGATAATCAGATTTATTCGATTGAACAAAAAAGGCAATTTTCAGAAATTTAGAGCAGGGGTCGGCAAACGTTTTAGACCATTGATCCCTTCATGGAATCCTTGATCCCTCATCGATCCCCATCATGTTAAATAAATGTTATCAATAATAAATTTCTCAATTTAAAAATAATAATTCCTTCACTCTTTTACTTCATTATTGCATCTCGATAAGAAATATTTAAAGAAAATACTTAAAGAAATTTATAAAGAACATTAAAAATTTACTTACATTTGATTTATTTACTTGGAATAGTTAATGAGAAGGATATCTTTCATGAATAGTAGCCAGTTGGCGTTGCATGTTTACTAGGTGTTACTCAAAATCGTTTTAGGTGTTTATTAAGCCCTAGAAATTTATTGATTCCTTGGATAGCTACATCAAACCCCAGGGGTAGATATCGACCACTTTGCCGACCCCTGATTTAGAGGAACAAATGACTGGATCCTTATTAATAAAATGATTCTGAGAAATTCAAAAAGACGAAAATCTAATGTAAACATGGCATGGATAGACTACAAGAACAACAAAAAAAAAAACCATATTAATCTCCCAAATGGCCAGAACGTCTATATACGTCCAGCAAAATCTGGATACAATGAATGCTATCTGTTGAAAGAACATGGATAAAAAGTGTAATTTGGCCGTCATGCCCATTAGAAGGTGCGATAATCTTTCACACTGGAGAGAAAACTTAACCAGATTATCTCGCGATCATAGCTGCGTCTCATTTGCATATAACATGAAACGTAGTTCCTTGTTCTATGGTGGGTAAATGGACTTTTAGTTATATTGAATAGACTAAAAATATAGAAATTATTTTATTTTTGTTTTCTCCTTTTATTGTACAATTTTTAATGCCAGGACAAAATAACAGATCCTTGCATACTTTCTTCACTTAAATATTGCATTACCTTGGTGAACTAATGTCATTTTTAATTTTTGTGCTAATTTTGTCTAATTTTGAATAAAAAAAGGGGGGGGGGGGCTGTCAACGTGCCAGATTATGTTATGTTTATTTTTGTTCAAAATCAAATTTCGTAGAATACTTCACAGATTGCCTGAAAGACGCGCTTTGACGACTTTGCTTTATAGAGAATAACATGAAAATCTTTAATCACATCAAATGTGAAGGGTACATACGGTGAAAAGTATGAAATAGGAAATTAGAAGAAAGTAGATATTTATAATTCAATTACTCTGAGCAGGCGTGTCAGCGGGAACGGGGGATTAGAATACTTCAAAACAAACATAAAGTTTTAATCAATTCCATATAGGAATTATGTTGCTTCCCTACGAAAGATTATTTTACAACGGTAAAGAAACGGAATTGTTATTATTCAAATGAGCACTCTACAAATAACAATAACAATTTGTTTCGTTTTACAACTACGAGTTCAATTGAAATACTACTGAATATAATTTTGCGATATTTTATAATTAGCCTTGAAATAAGAATGTAATGCTTAGATCTAATATCTAAGCATAACAACGTGACATGAATATTTCCATGCATTGCAGTAGTGCAAGGGAAAATAAAAAATAATGTTCAAACCTTATTTATTGCAATAAATTTTGTTTGATATGCTCCCCAAATGATTTAAGTTTGTAATAATTGTCTTGTGAACGGTTTTGAAAATAAAATATTTCATACATCAGCTGGATGAATAGGTTGGTTCTCTTCCCCCCCACCCCCGAAAAAAAAGCCGACGCTTTGCAAACATGCACCTATTTTTTTTTAATTCAAATATTTCTTTCTTTCTTAAATAACTGCATCAAATTAAGTTTTGATAATAAATGTGAAATTGTGATTATTATAAATTAAGAAATTATTTTGAATAAATATTGCATCAGGCTAAAAGAAATCTTAGTATTTCTATTCAGGATATAATTGAAAACAAAACAAGACATTGCTGATGTATTATGCACTGCTGCTTGAGGCTCTTTAGTGTGACTTCTGAAAAAGTGTCTTTCTTTCGCAGTAGCATTGAGAGCAATCTAAGCTTTTAGTCTTTACCTCCAGCTGAGATTATTGTTTAGTTATTTCCAACCACTATAAGTCGTCATATTTGGAATTTTTTAAAAAAAACAACTAAAACTACATGCAACCGTTTACATGTTGCACACATGTAAACGGTTTTTATATGGTGAACATATAGAATAGAATTTGTAAACCTTAGAATAATGTCAATGGACAGCTGAACAATGGATTGTAGAGTGCAAAGAAATAATCCGGAATTAGAAGTATCTGCTTTGGCGGATGCAACAATATTATTGGCTAACTTCTTTTATCAATCGGTAAAATAAAGTAATAGATAATTGAATATTGTATGTGAAAACTTTCGAACCAATGGAAAATCAGATAGAATAGTTCTTATAATTCACTTCCAGGAGTTCCATTCTAAAATAAAAAATCTACTAAACAAAAAATTTGTTCAATATTTGAATAAAAAAGAAATGTAAATCAAAAATAAATAGTTAAAGAAATGCATACATTTTTCTTTGATTTGTAAAGCCTTAGGTTAAATTTTGAATCTACTTACCTCACTGTGAATTAACTACACATTCACTGTGTGTTTAGCAATCAACAATTCGAGGATTTACAAACAATGCTTAAATGTCACTTCGTAATAGAGTTTAAGCCGGGTACACGTGGGCGCCTCACGTCCTAACTGGCGAATGCCTGCGCACGTAAAAAAAAAAAAAGAAAGTCGGTAGTGTAAAGGCGCCTCCAGTATCGCGACGCCCTCTAGTGTTCCCGCCAGCGAACACACAGCGAAAAACAACTTGCAGTTTTTGCTAAATGTTATTGAAAGTCGCAGTATTTATATTTATTACAATATATTTAGTGCATATCCACATTTAATAAACGCTAATATTAAAATGTGCTTTTATTTTATTATTACCACTAATTTCAGCGCCCCCTTGATGAAGGCGCCCGATGCGACGCTCGCTTGCTTACCGTGTTAAGTCGGCCCTAGTCTCATCGTTCAACATTTTTACTGCTTTTTTTAAAAAAATATAAATGACTGCTCATATAGCAAAATTTGTTTCTCAGACTATATTCGCATTGTTCGTGTGGCCATTCTTTATATTAGGCATTTCTCATGTGACTCCTCTTGTTTTCATTGGACATAATTCTGTTAATAATCAAAGTCGTTATCTTGTCCATAATGTCTGATGTTCATTATGAAATTTGTATTTCTCTTGTCTGCAGCTGAAAAACAAAATACCTATGATAAACCTTGAGCCTAACATCTTTTCTGAAGATGTTAGCACAAGGCCTTTCTCATCCAAGTACTGAAACCTAATCGCTACGATATGGTTAGTCATTCTATATGCAAAGCCTGCATGTCTGAGAATTGCGGATATTCTCTGTCCGGGTTTTCTGTCTTGCGGGATGTATAATACCCGAGTTTCTGGGAGGAAGAAACTATCCCACTCCGTATGGCACTTACTAATTAACTGAGATTCGAACCCACGTCTTCCGGCCAACGGGAAGCATCGTTACCAACTGAGATATGGATATTGTTAAGATTTTAAAGATGTAATTCTCTAATCCTTTAAAATGGCATTCATTGCGGTATGAAACACGATGGCTGCTTGCAGCTTGCAGTCCTATCTCATTTGAATCTGTTTTGATGAGATTATTCAAGGCATGTTCTGCTCTTGTTATGACAACATTGTATATATATCTATGGGTGTTGCAAATTTAAAGTTAGTGACTGCTGCTGCTGTCTTTTTCTGATAGAAAAATATTAACATTTTACACTTATAAGGAACAGAATCGTCCCTTTGCCTCTGTAGTGCTATAGCATTGACGATGGCGGTTGTCTTTTGGAACGATCTCGGAACGTTTAATTCCGAGGTGACAGGGTTTCCTTTCTAGACGCTTTCATACAGCAGAATCACACAATGTACTGATCTCGCTGCCTGTCACTTCATCTATAACCAGCACCAAAGGAAGCCTTCTTATACAAATCTCATGCCCAAATCGCCATCCTCCCGCTATTAGACGTTTAAAACGTAGTGTACAGTGCATGTTATCAGCTGAAATCTTATAATGATGAATAGATGCACTAAGTTGCAAAAATTATCCCGATATGTTCAATTTTTTTGAACATTATACGTCAGTGAGAAATCATACGCTAAAGATGGATATAATGATAAGATATGCATTTTAAATTATTGTAGTTGTGCATAATACTGAGGCTTTGTTTTGAGTAAACTCCTTCTATCAAGGTGTTATCATACGCTTTCATATTATTTTTAATATGAAAATATTAACCTTTAACATTTACAAGAATTCGTGCCATTGCGACTCACTTAGAACATTCCAAAATCACTGTTGCAGTTATCATTTAAGAAGAGAAACTTTATAGTGAAAAGAACCACTTGAGACAGACAGACAGATCTCATAAACTGAGAGAGAGAGAGAGAGAAATAAGTTCTCAAAATAGTTGTACAATTATTTCTCCTGATGCACATCCGTGATTTCTTTAACCAGGCGTTATCGTTAAGTATTGAACTTGACATCATATTTATGATGTTTACCTATCAGCATTTCTAAGGAAATGCTGATAGGTAAACCAAGAATCAACACAAACATTGCTCCTACTCAATATGAATGGTGTCTAGCTCACCTTGATTGGAGGGGGAAGCTTCTCGAAGGTTGTGGTACTGAGACACGAATCAAGATGAATGACAATTCCATATTGTTTGGTAACGTGGCTAACAGAATAAAGCTTTTTTTCCCTCTCCCATAGAATGCATCATCCCACCCATTCAGTGCAGTCAACGTGCGTTTATGACATAGGGGATGATTTTCTTGACTGACTGGAGCCGTTTGTCCAAATTCTAGTCGATCAAGAAACATTATATAAGATATCTATGCGCCTTGTGGGCAACGTTTTCTGGAGCCATTGTTTATTTATTTATTTTTCGGCTGAGAGTTCAATGTGGCGAAGGCATAAGGTTTTTCTTCCTGGTTTTTAACATTTCAACACGGCAAAATTGACCTTAGGACTCATTCCGTTTCAGATGATACCATGAGTGAGGTTTACGAGATGGCGTGGTTGTCTGCCGTACTTGCCCTCCAATACCTTTGCATTCGATAGTATTAAACACATAATCTCGTGTTAGCTTTTGCTATTATTTTCACAGTGCGTTTGCTTTTATTATTATTTTCTTTTAATTAAATGATTTTTTTTTATTTGTGTTGAATATTTTAAAGTTTGTATTTATTTATGGTGTTATTAATTCAGAGGACATAATTAATGGTCGAATTGTTCATTCTTCCCATTACGCAAGCATTTTTAATTGTTTAAAAGTTCGTGTTATCAAACAATAACATTTGATTATGATGGTTACAAGGCTCCCTAATCAATCACAGAATTTAAATAATGATAGTTGCTTCTTCTGGGTTTATATAATGATGGAGAAGAATAAAACATAATACATAAAATAAAACTCATGGATAATGATAGAGAAACAAAGTATAGATTAAAGAAGCCTTGAATAATATACTTTTGCTGCTTAATTTGAAGAGGCTAATTAAATATTACACCACTATGAAATACGGCAAGGTAATATACATATTTTGTATATTACATATTTTTTTATTTATATTACATTTTGGTATATTACATATTTTGTATATTTATTTTGTAGACACCCTATGTTATACAATCAAAAAAAAAAAAAAAAGAATACAATAATACATATACTGTAGATTCTTCTTCCTCTGCGCGTTTTTCCCGTTTCCATTGCAGGATTCGCGTGTTACGTAGATACGACTTTTGTTAGTACAACCCCCAGCAAGCCTGTCACCAAGCAGGAAATGAATTTTTGACTGTAGCAGCGTGTGTTCACGGGGCCGGTCTGCGGGATGAAAAAACCCCAGATAAACTGGGGGAACAAACCCTGCTGTCTACACCCAAGACTGGCTAACTTGGCTATGGCTGAGAAAGATCCTTAAGCTCCTCACGTCCTCGCCAGGAATCGAGCCTAGGACACCCCTTCCCCAGGCATATGGTCGCGAAGCGCATAGCCATTAGGCTAACCGCGCGGACCTTCAATAATAAATATAGAATAATCTATAATGATCATATATCAAAAAGATAGCTACAATAATTGTTCAATATACTCCACCAATCTCCAAACATGTCCGTAAATCATGTTTTGAGATTAACATATGAAGAAACCTTATATTTTTATTTATTTTAAATTTTGAGTAATTTTGACACGTTTGAGCATTTGTTGTGCTGATTCTTATAAATAAATGATTTTATTATTCTGTGCTTTATTATTTATCATCATCATCATCATCAAATTCCTGCCATGTACTCTCAAGGGGTGTACAGGATATGACAGTACTACATGAAAAAATTACATCATTACTAACTTCCTATCGACAATTTTCCTCCAAATCAGTCTGTTACTTTTCAAGACTCCAACATTATCAGATCTTATATTTCTATCGTCTAAGGCACTTTGTACCGTATCAATCCACCTATATCTTGGTCTTCCTCTGGGTCGTTTTCCTGCCAACCTGGCAAAGAACACTTGTCTTGCTAATCTTTCCTCTCCCATTCTATTTAAGTGACCATACCACCTGAGATTAGCTGTGCTAACGCATTCCTGGATGCTGACAATGTCAAGTTCTTTCCTAATATCCTCATTTTTAATATGATATTGCCATTGATGCCATCTGTTCACGCCTCTAATCTTTCTCAGGACTCTCATATCTGCGGTCTCTAGTCTTTGGTCAAGTGTTTTACTTCTGACCGAGCTCTCAGATCCATAAGTTAAAACTGGTTTGAACAACGCTGTCTTGTATACAGCTAATTTAGTGTTCCGACTAATTTCTTTCTTATTCCATATGAATTTATTCAATTGACTTCCCACCACACCAGCTTTGCTGATTCTGTTGTCTATTTCTATATTTAAGTTACCATCTTCAGTAAAAATCGTGCCTAATTAGCTGAAATGTTTTGCTTGTTCCACAGGTTCTCCATTCACTACACAGGTTGACATTTTCAATGATTCTGCCTATTTTCATTGTCTTTGTCTTTTTATTGCTGACTATAAATATCTATTACATATACCATATCTATTACAGCAGCTATTCAATTTAGTCAGAGAATCTTGCAGACTTGTAGCGGATTTATTTAGAAGTATAACATCATCCGCATAAAGCAAAGAGCTGACATTAACATCTCCAATTTTGATATCAGGTTTAATACCACATTCCTTCATAATGTGATCCATATAGATAATGAATAACAGAGGGGATAATGTACATCCTTGTCTCACACCGCTTTATTATTTAATTATTTTTTATTATTATATAATACTAGGTGTGCACAAAATAAATAACATCTTATGATGAGTGAATTTATGGATACCCAGTATATAAATAAACTTCTGCATTTTAAAACCTTTTCGATCTTTCTCAGCAAAGCTAAGGTGAAGTACAGCATAGATTTTCCACATTAGGTGAAAAGATAATTAATTTATCAGAATAGTTTCTTTCTGTTTTGAATTAAAATGATCAGGGCCAAGGTGTTCAGATAGTAACATTAAAATGAATTCATTGCACTGAATTATTTAAAAACGGGGTAATTTTTAAAACAGCCTGTGTAGCCGCTTGCTAATTTCTATGATGATTCGGATCTACAGAAGGAAGATCGATTCTGTTTTCCGGAAAGATAACTTTTTTTTTTCTCAGTGCTTTTTTTTTAAGTCAGTTCTCCCAAGTTGATCGATTTTCAACAAGTTAAGGTCTTTTCTTCTGGATACTCAGAATTTTTAATCCCTAAACTCACAAAATCCATATTATTTCACACAATCATACCAGTTAGGATTGGGAACAAGACATGGCTGCAGATGGTAAAGGGTATTAGTTGATAGTGTACCCATTTCTAAACTTTAGAGCTAAAAAGAGCTCCGCATGTTCCTTTGGTAAAGTAAGCAGAAGTTACCTAAAAGATGTTAAAGGATTTATTTTATTAAAAAAAAAAAAAAAAAAACTTTGTGTGTGTGTGTGTGTGTGTAAACGTAATCTTCCGGTTGGATTCTAATTATATCGTGGTAATATATTCTAGTAGTGATGATATTATCATCACTACTAGAATATATTACAGATACAAAACGGCGACGTTGCTTTTATTTAATATGTAGACCAAGAAGTGGTTTTAGAAAGACTAAATTATTAAGAATAGTCCAGAAATACAGCAAAAATCCACTCATGGATTTTTTTTCCAATTTCAGTATTTAGGTAAATGTAGCCTACTTCAAATTAAATTATTGCAATTAGCAATTCTAGTGTTAAAATTAGCAATTTTGAGCACTATATTAATATGTTCCTCTGGCACATATTGTCGATGTCTCATCTTTTTCATCCTCTCTTTAAAGTTGTTATGCTCAAAGACCTGTTCTGACTATTTAACATATACGCGCGTAAATCTAATTAGTGTAATGATTAATCCTAGTAATCATCCATTAATCCTACCACGGTCTATCAATTTTGGGTTCTCTGCAAAGTTTTCAGATAATACAAAAGAGAACATAAGCCTGATCAATCAGGTCTATAATCGCTAATTTTATTATTATTATATTATATTATATTTAGTTTGGGAGGCTGTACTCTTTAAACATAAGTGCCGATGATTAATGTAGTAAATGACAAGCTTTTGTACACGGTAAATAATAAATTTAACATAGAAAATGAATCCAATCTAAAAGAAAATCACGTTTTCTAATTTATTATTTATTTATTTTATATAGGAAAAAGAAAGATTTAATTAGAAACCGTTAAAATTTTTCTTCGAAATGCCAATATTTGTTACATTAGCATTTAAAGCATATAAATTAAAAGGAATCCTGAAGCGTTTGGCTAGAGCGAAAAGAAATAGCTGGCGAGGAACAATTGGTTTACCACCGAAGTATCCTTGGTATGAAACTATATGGCGAATGACATGTTCGTGCCTTAAATCTACCGTCTGCAATGCTTTTTGTCCTTGTTGCGTCAGGCGAAGTGTGCTTCCTCGTAGTTCTGGAAGTTTCTTAAGGTAAGATATTAATTTATTTCGAAATAAACAGTACATTCAAAGTATATTTTACTATTTGTATTATAAATGAAATGTGGAGGAAACAATAAGCATATAAAAAGACTTTGGGGATAGCTTTGTTTTGAACAGAGTCAAGAGAAGTTTTAAGGATGGCATTACCTATATGAGATTATTCCTGTCATAAAAAATCCTCTAGTTTCTATGACACTTTATACCAGTATCGACTGAAAACATACCTTAGTTATTCCAGAAGAAATAAATAAGTAAAATTGTGCGGGAAGAAAACCCAGAATAAGATTAAAATTAAGAAAAACTCTAAACAAGATTAAGTTTTAATCTTAAAGAAAGAAATGTTTCATTTATCTGACAACAGTGATAATAATGAGGAATATTAAAAGCATATATGAATATATTATTTTCTTAAAATGTCATTCAATGTAATTTAATTCTGCTTATTTTACAGTCGTTTGTGCATTGGTGGGACCTTTGAAAACAATGTTGTGAAAAGTTTTATAGGTTTTGCATCAGGTACTCTCCTGACGTTTCTCACCTATCTGTTTCTCGTGTATCAGCTGAATATTGAAGCCCGAACAGTAGCAGTTTTGTGCAGTCTCCTAGGTGCATCTCTCAGTATCGGATTAGCATTTTCTGACAATGTTCGATGCATAGTTTTGCTGCTGCTGCCAGAATTATTTTCAAGTAAGTTCTTTATTATTATTATTATTATTAATTTTTCGACTTTATGGTTATTTTCAGGCTACCATCAGCAAGATCATACATAATCTTACCTAACCTTTTAATAAAATCAGGAGAAAGGTGCCTTGGAATTTTTTCAAGCTCGTTAAGTAGCTTGAAAACGTCCTTTAGGTGGTACCTAAAGGCAGAGTTTACGAATTAAATAAAATTATGAAAAAATCCTTAGCCCATCCACGGTCCTAATCTACTATGGATTTATAATTTTCTTTCTTTCTTTCTTTTTTCGCAAAAGTACTACCATTCAGTAGAACCGTTCAAATGATAAATTTATCATAGACACCATGATAGTTCTTGAGCAAACAAAGGAGGCACGTTATGTGAGCAATTAAAAGAACCTTGGGAAAGTTGGTATATATATATATATATATATATGCATATTAAAATGTTTGTAGTCCATGGCAAGATATCTGACTCCACTTTTTTGAGACCAACTTACTCCACGATTATTCAGGGTCGCACTTTCAACAGGTGAACACGTGGCAAGTGGATTTTGGAGGAATAAAAATTGAAACATACAGGATTCCGTACAATTTTATTGGAGAAACAAAAAAAAGTTCTTTACATAAGTTGTAATATATAATTTTTATTCCAAAACCACTCTTAGGTTCAATCGGCTGATAAATTTCATTGGCAAACCAAAATAATAATAATAATAATAATAATAATCCTCGATTTCATGGAAGTTAAGGAAATTCAGCATTTAGAATTTATATTAAAACTTCTCGATTTCCATTCAATTCTGATTTCACTAGGATAATTTTTGGCAGAAAAATTAGGCAACAAAGTGTACAACTATAGTGTACACAAGATACACCTAAGCTGACAAATAAGGAAGCAATTGCAGATAATCATAAACCAGATAAGAAACTATCGCAGGCGATCATAATTTTTTTTTTTTTGGTTCCTGAATTGACGTCATTGTTTCTTGTTTTCGCAAGAATAATGATGACTCAAAGAGCATTCGGACCGTGTGTTACTTTTACAAAAATAAGTAAATAAAATTAACAATTAGCTTATGCCTTCTAAACATTATTTTGCTTTTTAGAATTTTTGCCTTTCCAATGGATCCAATTAAAAGCAAAATCGAAACAACAAATTTAAGACAAATCCTGCTTCTCATTTTTATTAAATTCCGTCCATTTACATCAGTATAATTTCGACACATTTTGTCCATTTGGTCGAATTTAAACAAAATTGGTTGGATCGACAAAGTTTTGTAAGGAAGGCAAATATCGAATGTGAACAAAATGTAGTGGAGACTGATAGACAAAGGGGAAAAAAAAAGAATCTAATAGGTGCTTACACGTTTTCCGAAACACACTGATCAATTGTATCTTTAAAATATATCATAAATCACATTGTCGATTTTGACACATTTGTTATTTCATTTCATTTTTCAGGTAAGGGACGAGTTGTTCTGATTGCTTATACTTATATTCTTGTCATGAGTGGGCCTGCTAAAAATGCTATCAGAAATTCAAACATCCTTATAGAAAGCATGGCTTGTGGACAGGGTGTCCTTGCTAACCAAACTAAAATCATGCTCAAGTCTATATTTGCTCCTATTGTAGGTAAGTTTTGATTCGATGTCAAGAAAATATAAAGCAATTTCAAATGCTATAATTGTTATTCAAACTAGTGTGCTGTGTGGTCAGGCCAGTTCATTAATACGCAATTGCAAAACAATGTTTGCGCGTGAAGCCTTTTCTGACTGTTTGCATAGAGAAGCTGTTGCCTTCACCCGAACTGTATTAGTATTAATATGTGAAATAATTTGGACAAGTATATTACCATGCATTATGTGAAGGGTCACTAAAAATAGTCAAATATATTACCTAACATGCAACACAGATAACTGTATATACAGCTTTATATAAATTATGGAATCATCTACACAGGTTTGACATTTCTTACTATTTAAAATACAAATAAATAGTAAGAAATGTCAAACCTGTGTAGATGATTCCATAATTTATATAAAACTATATATGAACATATTAAATATTTAAATATTAAATAAACAAATTTTTATGCCATAGGTTCATTAAGATTTTTAACAAATGTTTAATATTTGCAAGAATTTCCATTATATAATTAAAATATTTTAATTAGAAGCTCAGAAAAAGCTTTCAAAGAAATTTCAAATATGAAATTTTGCCTATGCCTGAAAATTCAACAACAACATTACAGCAACCATAATTTCTGTAATGTTGGAGGTGTCACGAATAATAATAATAATAATATTATTATTATTATTATTATTTCATTTGAAAAATTTCAATTTTTTACAATATTTATAATTTTTCCTTACTATTTTATTTTCCTTACTATTTATATATGAAATTTTATTAGTCGAATCCTTCCCAACATGGGTCATTTCAAACCCCTATGATTTTATTTTCTTAATGTAGCTATTGTTGATGCTTTGAGAGAAGTTCTGGAAGCTCTGAAGGAATTTGCTCGACAGATGAAAAACGCATTCTTAGCAATTAAGGATCTGTTATTGGAGATCAGTGAGTGATAGTCAAAATGTTTTACATAACTTTTTTTTTGTAGGTTTAATCTTCTTAAAAACACTCCATTCATATAATTTCATTAAAGGTTAAATTTATAGGTCAAATTATATATATATATATATATATATATAATTTAATATAAATTTAATAATATAATTAAATATAATTATAATATAATAATAAAATGCATAATACAGTATAATATAATTATAAATAAAATTATAAATAACTATAAAAGAATATTTATAATAAATATAAATATTCATTTTGGAATAGGAAGAGCAGATGACGACAGAGTTGGGGTGGAGGGGGTTAAGCGATATCAATTATCTAAGCTCGGCGGGTGCTCGGGTATGCTACATATGTTTTTGTCTTTCTCAACAGCTAGATGGGGATAGAAAAATTTTTCCACCAGGGATCCCGAAAGCTCTGTTGTTGGCTCCTCTGATAGGTCTCTCCCAGAGACCTATCAGAGGAATGAATGATCCCATTCTGCGTTACGACTAACCTAATAGTCGATTTCCTTATCTAAGTTCTGCTGTTCCTATTTCACTGCCATAATTCCAACCAACCGTGATCCTCCAGGTGTTTAACCGACAACTTTGATATTTAAGGTTTGGCATTAAAAGCACATTTATCTGTTAAATGTGCTTTTGATGCCAAAAGAAGAAATCTATAGTAAATAAAATTAATATCACTAAAATATTATCAAATAGCAAAAAAGCTGGAATATGAAAATAATAAAAAAATGAAATTAAAAGCTAGTCAGAAGACAAATCTACTCGAAGAGCTGCGGAATGACTAGAGTATCCGTGGAAAAAACAGGTCTTATCATTTCTCGCTAGAAAGAAAGCCTAAATTCCCTTTCATCGAGCTTCTATCCATATCCTTTTCATCCTATTTAAACTACCATTTCATCTCTAGTCTCCTTTTGGAATTTGTTGTTTAATATTTCTTTTCCTATTAACAGATTTTTCGCACAGACAATTAGGGTTCTAGAAATTGGAGTGTTTAATTCCACAACTTAAAAAAATCGACTTAAACTCACATTATTTTAGCTAATATATATGAACTTTTCAGATTTTATGACCATGTGATGATAGCAGTTGTCTGCTGTGCCTGCCGTATTCATTCCCCTGATGCCTACGAAATATTTATAGCCTTGTTCTCACCTGGCAATGATGGCTGCGTGTAGAGATCGGCTGCCCACTGATTTACAAAAGAAATTAGGGCTAATGACGTCAGCCTACATCCATTCGGAAAATGATAACTTAGAATATTTACGTTTTATTTATTTGTTTATTTCCTATATTTTTCGAAATTCTCATATAATTAACGTCACTTATCACAAAACTTGAACATATCACACGATCATGCACCAGCTCCAACATAATCTTTTCATTTTCATTCAGTAACCTATTCAGTAGCATCCATTCTGAGACTTTTGAGCAGAGTCCATTTTTTTTTTTTTTTGGCAACAAAGAAATGAAAATAAAAGAAAATTACGAAAACATTCGGATATAATAACAAAGCTACTTTCACATGCAGAAATGTATTAATATTTTATTTAAGAACATTTCTTACAATGCATTGTGTTTCGGTAAGAAACGAAGCTAGCGTTATCTTGAAAAATGCATATCATATAGTTTGTAGTTTACTCTTTCCAAATTAAAAAAAAAAAAATCTTTTCAATAAGATATATATCTTTTGTTTACAGTTGAAGCCATCAAGAATATGTTCAGGTGGATAGCCGACATGGTAAGAGTTTGCAACAAGAAAGTTGGGGGACCGTATAACAAGTGCATGAAAGCTTTCAATGATGCTATAGATGATTGCCGATATAGAATGGGCTGGTTCAAGTGGTTGTGCGAGATAGTTGTCTTTGTTCGCAATCTCTGTGAAATAGCTAGAGGTAAGTGGAATATATTTGAAAAATAAGAAGAAAATCTCTTCTTATTTTTCAAGTCCCTCAAAATAATGAGATTTATAAAGATATATGTATGGAGCTAACTTTATTTTAACTTTGTCAAAATTATTTTTAAACATCACGCGCATATACAGAGGCAACAGCATCCAACTCAATCTGAATAATATTAATCTGATAAGTGCACTCATATACAAAACAGTTTACTGATTTAGGGCCCAATATCACGATATATTTATTTACTGCTTGTAAAATAACAATAAAATACGAGTATTTAAAGTGATGCTTGCGTAGCATTGTAGTAATCTTTATGACGCTTGGTCCGTAAAAGGACAAGTTTGATTATTGATAACAAGGGAAAATTTTCTAGGCCTTTTATTGAATTCATTCGAGAGTCAATATATATTTAGTATACTGTATATTTAGTATATATTGACTCTCGAATTACATACAATGTATACTCGCTGGCCTGACTAGCCGAGTGGACAGTATATCTGGTTCCAATCAACGAGCTGTCGGTTTGAAAATGTCCCAATGGGCATAGATATTTGTGAATGTCTTTAGATATTAGGTGCATTTCGCTGTTTGGTTATGAAATACTGTATCTAAGAAATGAAATGCATCTTGCATGTACTCTCTAAAGACCACCATCCTGCTTAATGGTTACCTGAAGCGTCTTCAAAAAAGTTCTCTAGATAAAGATTTCCGGGCTATGTAAAAAATAATTTTTAAAAAAGATAAAAATCAATAAAATAGAAACAAAAATATACTAGGCTTACAAGCACACGTTTCGTGGATGGGAGCTACTTAAAAAAATAATAATAAATAATTTTGTATGATATCGTCGATCATGATGTGTACCATGACGAGAACAGTGAGGATGTTATTCTGCTTGGTCTAAAATCATCTCTAAAAATTAGAGATTTAAAATCATCTCTAAAAATTCAAATACTTTTTTGAAATCAATCTGTTATCGTTCACTTGGCATGCATATGACATGATATGTTTTGTTTTTAAATTTATTTCTAGTCGGAGATGCCCTCTGCTCAGCTACAAAGAAGATCAAGGAATTAACATATGACAAACTGAAAGCACGTAAGTACTTCTTAAGAAATTATTATTGAATTCTTTCAGAAAATGTTGGTTATCAAAATGCTTAACTTTATTATTAATTTTTCATGGACTATGGTTTTCAACTATTCATTCTATCTGGAAACATTGGAGAACAAGACTGAGAACGTGTTACAGGTGATAATGCAACAGATATGTATGGAGAGATCTGTTGTATTATATGATAATGCAACAGATTGGGATCTGTTACATCATCTGTTTTTGCCCTTGTTTTCTGAACTTATCGTGCATGCAATATTCAATCTTTTCATCTCTCTCTCTCTCTCTCTCTCTCTCTCTTTCTTTCTTTCTTTCTTTCTTTCTTGCTTTCGTTCCATTTCAAATCGAATTCGGAGATAACTTAAGCAGTTTGTTTAGCAATATCATTCAATGCAATGCTCTAACCAATGAAATTTTTTATTTAGTGCATTTAACACTTTTGCTACTACGTCTATACATAGCAGAGCTAATCAATATCTTAAAGAATTTTGAAACTGTGATATATTGTTAACTATTGTTGGTGATATCACCTATGTATATCCTCCTCAGCAGGTATGCAAAATACATTTGTTACGTTAGATGAGAGGGAAGGTAGAGAGGAAAATTGAAGTATCTATATTTCACCGGAAGTTTAGTTAGTCAGTATCGAAGATGGTAGTTTGTTCAACCAGCAAAATCTCATCTAACGTAACAATACATTTGTTACGTTAGATGAGAGGGAAGGTAGAGAGGAAAATGGAAGTATCTATATTTCACCGGAAGTTTAGTTAGTCAGTATCGAAGATGGTAGTTTGTTCAACCAGCAAAACAGACAAACCGAGAGTTTGAAAACGAACCAATTAACAGACATAAAGGACAAAAATAAGTCAGTTATATCTATAACTGGCTTACTGGTTCACCGATAATTCCAACCTGTCTAAATGATTCAGCTTTTTATTGTCAAAATGAATTTGAAATGTGCCTCCCCTTGTCAACGAAATTTTTCAAAATTCATCGAATAATTGTTTAGTTTGAGAGAGCGGCAACTCTTCGACTAATTTGAAAGAGGAGTGATTTTAGTCTTTCGGTGAAAAATATCAAAATCTATTAAAATATTAAATATAATAAAAATAATAAACCACACTGGAAAAATACATTGCCATATGTTATAGTTTTTTAAAAGATTTCAGACGGATCTCATTTTAGAGTGCTAAAAATCATTTACGACCACATAAATGGATTCAAAGGTTGCATATTATCCGCTGCTAGTTTAGATCCTTAATAGTTGAGACCGACAGACCAAATTATAGCTAGATATTCTGAATAACGAAACACAAGTGCTACATAGAAAAGTAATCATTAAAAAAACATGAAAATCGGAGGGAAAAAATGAACTCTGTTTTCCAAAGTGTCATCAGAAATTTCCTCTGTATTTCAAAATTTTGTTTAATAATTCTGCAATAAGGATTGTTGCCTTCTTTTATTATTATTAATCCTTTAATGTATGCTTCCACTTAGTTGACAATACTGTTTTGAAAAAGCCCTCCTTTGTCTGAAACTTAAATTGTAAGAAAGAGTAGCTTTTAAAAGCCCTTTCTCAAGATTTATGATTTTAGCTACTAATCAATAGCTCGCATACAGGGACTGAATAACTTTCAAGCACGAACTTAGATATTCAGGATTTCTATGTGACCTCTGAGGACAGCTAAAAGTTCTTCGAAACCGTGCATTTATATCAATGCGGCACTAAATCATCAAAGAAATAATCAAGGACGAAAATAAAAGCGCTTCGGAAATCGTGTCTTTTACGAGCTTTATTACCGAGTCAACAAACAGAGGGTATGAGAGTTCGTTGTACTATCGATTACGTTTCGAAACTTATTTTGAGGTGTTTCATAGCTGAAAAATTAGTTTGACTGCTTATTATAAAATTTAGAAAATTTAATTCTTTTTCGAATAAATTTTGCCTGCCAAATTGGCCGATTGGATAGCGTACTGTACCATCTCCACAGTCAGAGGTTGTAGGATCAAATCCCACTGTAAGTATGGATGTTCGAATGATCAGTTTCATCGCAGGTGTAAAACCGCTGTCCTTATTTTTGAAGGTTTAAGTGGGTTGAAATAGTACCATATGTAAGTCTCTAGAGTGGTACTAATTCTAATGCACTATACAAAAGTTTTAATGGATTAACTTTAAAACATTTTTATCTGGATGCCATCCTCGTGAAACTCTTTTAGAAATTCTTTCTTTAGAGCTTTTTTTTTTCTAGTTCAATATATATTTGAAAAGAATCGTTGGTAAACAAATGTTTGAAAACAGTTCCAGTTCTTAAATCATCTCCTCAATCTGCTAGGTTCAGTGGTTTGCGATGAACCAATAACAAGGTTTCATATGAACCTTAATGTCTTGAAGGGCTTGTGAGTCTGTTAGGAGGATGGCTGCCATTTTCCTGGTTTGTTTGTATTGCAGATGAAAAATTCAAGTCTCTAGGAAGAGAAACCTTGCTACTTCTGTGTGTATGTATATATATATATATATATATATATATATATATATATATATATATATATATATATATATAACTCTGGTCTAGCCACGGGCAGTCCTCTTTCGCCAGTTTTAGCAAATCTTTATATGGAAACATTCGAAAACATGGGCCTAGAAGAATCCATCATAAACTAAAATTATGGAAAAGGTATGTTGATGATATATTCTTAGTCTGGAACATGAACTACCTTTTTCATGAGTACCTGAATCATCAATATCCTAACATAAAATTCACCTACGAATTAGAATCTAATGGTTTACTTCCAGTTCTGAACCTTCTACTAACTAAGGAATCAGGTAAATTAAAGTCTCTATATTTCAAAAGCCTACACATACTGACAGATATCCACATGCCTCATCCCATCATTATAGACCTCAAAAATTGGGTATTATTTCCACACTAGGATCAAGAGCCCGCCGACGAACCACTGAGAAGGACAAACTAGCCAACATTTAAGAAATACTTTCCTTCAAAATGGCTACAGTGCACACATCATCTCCAGACTACTCAACCGACATGAGACCAGAGAATTTTCTAATGAAGAAGAAAACAGAGGATTCATCACGCTCCCATATATTAGCTCTATTTCCGTAAAACTAGCAAAATTACTTAAGGAATAAAAATCAAAGTAGTATTTATCCCCTTTATCAAGATGAGATCACTACTTCGATCCACAAAACCTCGACATAGCCCACTTCAGTATCCGGGTGTTTATCGGCTATGGTGCGATCGCCGGTCATCTTACTACGGACAGACAGAAAATTCAAATGAACAACGTATTGAAGAACACGTTCAAGATATATATCATAGAAATGAAGCCTCAGCTTTGTCATCACACGTGCTCTCTCTTCAGCTGACCCAAGAAGCTTCGCAAACGAGACATCAAATTTTATGGGATAAATCAGAACTATTACAGATACAACATGTATTTGTAATAGTTGCTATGATAAAACAGAGAGAAAAATGTCGGAATCTTTGGAAATAGCATTAGATACTAAATATTTAAATATGAACCAAAGTATTAACTTGTCTGAGTACATCCTACATAGCTTTCGTTAGTCAAACACGTTCACGTGAATGCGTAAACACGCAGAACGTTCGGAACAATTAGAAATAATTTTAAAAAATGTACATTATACAACAAATTCCAAATAAACATCTTTAGAAGGATTTATTCAAAGAACTGTTCTCTAAGAGAATTTCAATTTCAAAGAACTGTTCTCTAAGAGAATTTCAATTTCAAAGAACTGGACTTTCCTATAACTGTTATGAATTCGAAGATTTTCTAAAATATTCATAGAACTAGAGCAGTCACTGCTGGCCAACACCCGTACACTGTGCAGCTTCGAACACACCGAACTAACTTTTCATCAGCTTCCTTCATTCCATCCACGTCTAATTCTTTGGAACGATCTCCTCCATACTGTTTTTCCCACTGAGTACGAACTCCCACTCTTTAAGAATGGCTACATTTTCGCTTTAATCACTTACCCACATATGGCGCTGTAGTGTTATAGGTCTTGTGACCTTTCATGTTTGCGGTCAACATAACAAAAAAAAAATGTTGGGGAGGGGGGTGGAGAAGGAGATATTAGTTGCTTAAAAAGAGACCAGTTGAATTATTATTATTATTATTATTTCTTGTTACTCTTCGTAGGCTTTGCTGCATGGTGGATGCTTACTTGTGGTGTTTATTAAGGTCCAAAATGCAGCAATGCCTTTGCTTTTCTCCTTACGCCTCCTCATGGGAAAAAATTAATTTTGAAACCTATCCTTACTTTCTAAGATATGAATTTCTAACGTTACTTTCCATTTATTTTACCCTACTATTTCTATATTCAAATTCCAGTATTTCTAGCATACACTATATAAAGAATCATCCGTAAATTCTGCTAGTCGTTTTTTGGATTTTTAACATTTTTCTTCTCATCAAAGTGCCATATTTCATCACATGGTCTACTTCTGCAAAGTTGCGTCTCTTTTCCTTTAATTATCATATAATTTATGTGCAAGACTTGAAAGTATTACATTTTTGACTTTACTTCATACTAAAATAGAGTTTTATATTTATGTTTATTTATTTTCAGAAATCAAGCGCTTTGTGGACTACATGTACCAGCAGTTCTATGTGAATATCACTTTTGTACATTTTTATAATTATTCTTTGGAACAAACGAAAACCTTTAAGGAAATTCGAGGTGATATAATGAAAGAAATCGGACAGCGATCAGAGCGGTTGACCAAATTTATAGACTTCACAGATATTCTTGCTGCCTTTATGCTATTTTGGGTTATTTTCAGGTAATTTTTCGTTAGAAGAGGATAAGTGTTTTTCGGCTATAGAAGTTTATTAATTTATTTAGCTCTACTTTCATATTTCACATTGTTGCCTGGTTCATTAGTCTTCTTACTTTTGAAACAAACCATTAGTTTGTTTATTCAATTAGAAAACCATTAATATTTTTTGAAAAAGATTTGGATAAGAAATTGACAGCATTTCCAGTTGATTTTCAAGCATTGATTTCCGATATATTTTGTATTGATGAAGAGTGGTAGTAACATATCCAAAAAGGTAACATAGACGATTCCGTTCATCGAATAATGCAATGGATCTGACTAATCTGCTTCATCCAAGGAGACATTTGTCTCTAATAATGTACAGAAAAATTCATAAAATTTTTTTCATAAAATAAATGCGCGACGCATCATTCAGTGCTAATTATTTATTATCGTACCCTGCAATAATATTAAGCTTTATGTATCGTTAATCAAATAATTAAGTTTATAAATAAATAAATAAAAATAAAATCATTATTTATTTATAAATAAATAAATAATGCTTTTCACGAACATGGATCTTTTTTGTTTAATTTAAAAGAAAGGAAATCCAGGTAGCTCGATGCTCTTGGATAGTTTTAAAATCAAAATGGGTGTCACGATGTTAAATTCCGGAAAGTAATGTTGTAAAGTAGGGTCATGTTACTCCTGAAGGATCGGCCATTTTCTGGAAGGATCGTGGCGACGCATTTTAGAATTATATTTGTTATTCTAAATGAGGACTTACGTTTCGAAACAACTAGGATATGTTCTAGAAATAACTAAAAATACTTCTTTTCGCAATGTTTTTATATATCGTTAAAACACCTTATATTATATATGTCTGAACATTTCAGTAACCCGCAAAGCAATTTTAAGCCTGAAAATAGCTCTTGATATGAAAAAGTTTGGATATTCCTCTTCTTTCATAGGATGGACGAATTGTTTAATTCTCAGAACGATCAATAGATGGCAACACTAGACACATAATTCACAAGAATTCGGGGTTGTGTTTGGCACGCACGCACTCACCTACACACACACACACACACAGTACAGTAAATATAGCTCACGTAATGAATATTAAATATCGTTTTTGAAACGAAAGGGGAGAGCAGTCATTTCTATCGTTGCATTCTAATTTGTTTCGAAACGTGTTTAGTCTTGGATGAGTCAGCATTGTAACTCGGTGTTGTAACTAGGTAATTTGCAGACCGAGGCCAGTAACTGTTACTGTCTCTCACATACCCCCTCCCCCTTTTCCAATGGTTATTTCGCCATGCACACGCGTTTTACTGGAGAATGAGATTTTTAAACATTTTAGTTATTCACGATTGTTTCAGAGCACAGTTTTGCTATGTTCATAGAATTCTTATATGCTTTAATAAGCAAGCAAAACACCGTGCAGACTGTTGTCAAGACTTTTCTCGATAACGTGGTTGTTTTCCTGTTGCATTAATCGTGATCACCGTGAAATCATCATTTTACACAAAGTTGTGTGGTATCCTGCGAAAGTATCTAGAGGGATTGTGCTTCCCTCCCCTTCTCCAATCTAGTGTACTTTTTGCCTTTATACTTATTTATTTATGTTTCTAAGGCTTACTTTAGTGGAGAAAAATTCTCCACAGATAACCAAGTACAAAGTGTGGTAAGACATGCTTTTTAACAGATGACCGAACAGTTCTTGCTTATGTGCATTCTCCTTCCCCACAAAAAAAAAAAAAAAAAAAAAATGAAACCACTATGAAAAGTACTTTGTAGTGAAAGAGGGATGCTCGGATTGTTATCGTTGTCCCCATAATAATGCACTAACTGGATATTTTACATGCATTTTACCAAACAGGTATTCATTATGATGTTACTTTGCCAAATAAGTATTTATTCATTATCGTGGTGTTATTTCTCAATAAATAAATAAATAAATAAATAAATCATCATCATCATAGTTTATTCACAATATGATACAATGTGAAAAGGGAAAAGAGATTTATATTAAAAATTAAATATTGCAAATTATGGTCTTCCAAGTCTCTCTATCTTGAGCTAACTGGTAGAAGTCAGATGGAATTTTACAGTTCAGCCTACTGATGGTTTCACATATGGAATGCCAAAATTGTTTGCATGGTCTTCCGCTGATACGATTGCCATCTTCTGGTTTGTACAGAATGAAATATTCCACAAAGAGTGAAACTTCAGGATGTCTGACTTGATGTCCATGCTATCTGAGTTGTAGTTTTTTGACTATCTTGACAAGTGGTTCTTGCTTAGCCAGATTTAGCACAGCAGAGTTAGTGACAAGGTCTATCCAAGTGTATCCAAGGATCAGTCTGAGACATGTAGTTTCAAAAGAGTTAATTTATAGTTGTTGTTTTTTTTGGTGCTTATTGTCCAGGTTTGAGAACCATACAAGAAGATGGATCTACTGGTTGCATGGTATAGTCTTAATTTTGTCTTTAATGATATTAATGATGATTTCCAGGTGGGAGGAGTTTGTTATGGAAGACTAGAGCCAGCTGTTTACGTTTTCTAATATCATTTTCTGTATCGCTGATGCACGCCCCAAGGTATTGAAAGTCCTTTACTCTTTCTAAGGGTTTATTGTTGAGAAGTATAAAGTTTTCATAACCCATTGAGAATACTTTGGACTTTTGGATGTTGATCTGCAGACGAATAAGCTTAGCCTGTGCTTCTGGTAGACTGAGATGTTTTTGCGCATTTGTTTGGTTCTGTATCAATAAATACAACATCGTCAGCAAAGCTAAGATCAGTTATTTGCATTTCGTGTAGGTGGATATTCTAATCTTAAAACCAAGATTTCCTGTGTTGACGGTCCGGAAGATGTAGTCCAAGCTTACTAAGAACAGTCTTGCAGCACTCCTGTTGTCATCGGAAAGGATTCAGATGTTTCTGTTTTAAAGATTACTGTAGCATTGTAATCTTTATAAGGTGCTGAGATTGCTTGTATGTTTTTTGAGGGTAGACCATAGACGCTGAGTATTTTAAACATTGCTTCTCTATTAATAGAGTCAAAGCCTTTTTTTGAAGTCTATAAAGGTTAAAATGAGTGATAAGTTTTTATCACGTGAACCTTCTATGAGTCTTCTGATGCAATGTATCTGTTCTACTGTACATCGTTTTTTTTTAAGAAATCCAGCTTGGTTTTTTTTATTAAAAGTAGTGTTAAATACGGTTCGATTCTACTGAGTATCATCCGATTGTAAATTTTAAACTGTGGTTGATAGCAAAGTAATGCCTCTGTAGTTATCCATTCTATTAAGACTACTTTTTTTTTTTTTTTTGTATAGGAACAATAAGGCCTTGTTTCCATTGTTGAGGATATTATTCCAGTGTTTAAAGCTTGATTCATTATGGCAAGGAGATTGGAATATGTATTATACCCAGCATTTCTGAAAGCTTCTATTCTGATTCCATCAATCCCTGGGGACTTTCCTGCTTTAGTATGATATATTGCTGTTTTTAATTCATTTTCAATGAAGCCTTCACAATTTATTGTTGAGCGGTGGTTAGATGCAGGTCCGCTAGCTGACTTGAATGTTGGGGATTATCAACATTCAGTAATTATTGAAAGTAGTTTCTCCATTCTTTCATCAAGTTAGAATTTACTGATAGCTGTCTACCGTTTTTGTCAGGTGTGACATTATTTCCATTTCTTTTTGTTTTGTGGAGACAGATATAATTTATCATTTGAAAAGTATTTCTAGTGAATAAATAAGTAATAAATAAATTAATAAATAATAAATGAATAAACAAAAAAAAATGTATTGCTACTTTTGATATCATTCTCTTATTGAAGTGTCCCCTGTAATAATTACTTTCAGGGCTCTGCTGTATCGAAAACGTTATTTAATAAGCGACCATTTCGATAACATCTATATCTCTAGTCTGGTAGAAGATATCGATGAAAAGAGGAAAGAAATGAAAAGGGAAACTATTCTACCTCTTTCTTTTCGTGAAAGGAGGAAGTATGTGCGCCCATTTTCACCTTGGATGGGACGCACCGAACGGCGGAGACTAATGACGGCAGTAATGATGTTGCTTATCAGTGGATGTCAGATGGCCTTTTATATGTTTCTGGATTATTCCCTGTATTGGCTATTGCAGCTACTCCGATACCATGGAGCCGTCAAGACCAGCACAAAGGGTAAGTTCTCTGACACACACACACACACACACGCGCGCGCGCGAGAAGTCATGTGATAAATGACACAGTCGTGTCCATTTTAGGCAAGAATTTCTACACAAACAAATGAAAAATAGTTAAAAATAGTCTAAGTATTATAATGGTGGAGAAACTAATTCCAAGTGCGTCACATTTTCGTCCGTTTTGCTCATCGATAGACCTGATGACATTAGTCAGACTTCGCTGTAGTTTTGAACTAGTAAAACAAAGCAGATGTTTGAATTCTGCTTAGTTCTTTTTTTTCCGAAAGCAAGCTGTAACGCCTCGAATGTTTCCTAGTATATTTCACCGATTTTAACAGTAATTTAAAAAAGTCGATCATTTTTATGCAGATACATCAAAGATCTCAACACGCAGGCGCACTTTTCAAGGCATTACTTCTCCATGCAGCAAGCTACAACTTTGAAACTTACGGAAGTGACGCAGTGAATCGCACTCCACCTGGACGAAGGAGTTTGTACTAATTATAATAGCTTTATATGACTGTCATTAATTTGATATTCTTGTATATTATCGTAAAGTACGGTATAGTTTAGTTCTTGTGACTTTCAGGAACATTTGTTTATCTCCTTTCTTTGTTTCTGTTTATTTCGGTGTCTAATAGATATATTTACGATTATTGATAAAAGTTATTTCTCTGAAGTAATCTGTTTTGTGTACCTTTTAACTTTTATACCAGCCTTTTCTATTAATAATCATCATTTCAAAGTCTCTATTTTTAACAACTTTCAAGTTAGTTATCATGATTATAAGGTAATTTTCTATATCTTTCTCTCCAATTCCAAATTTCGAAACATTATTTTTTTACGTCTACCTTCTGCTTTTTTTTCCCAACACCCAGATTTTAAAAATAAAATATCTTAAAACAGGATTAAGAACGATAAAACTACAAGTCGAAATCTTTATCCTTGATCCCATTCTCAAGAAATTTCAGTGTAGAGGCTTAAAACGTTTGCTTGCATTTATTACAATTCGTCCTGGAATCAATCTTTGAATTTATTATAATTCAAGGATCGATTTTCTTATCTTTAAGGATTAAGTGGGTAAGTTATTTCATATTTTAGGATATACGATAATTTGTGTTTATTCTCTTTAATGTGTCCAAGTTATTTTTATTCTCAAAACATTACAAGAAAATGTGAGAAGTTTCATTTGTGTGAGCGAAAGTCTTCCTCAGCTCTCGTCTCCGAATATGTACAGTATGTGGGTACATTTACGAAACAGAACTAAGCCGTTTGGTGTCCATTTTCTTAGTGTGGATAAAATTTTTGAAGGAGACATCCTATTGTTTTTGAAAAAGCATGGTATTAAATTTTTTTTTAACTAAGCCATCATACTATTGGATAAGTTTTTGGATGAAGCTATAGTCTGGATAAAAAGCACTGCTCTGTATATTTTAAGAAATATTGAAATACACTAGAATGTCTCATATAATGAGACATTATATGAGACATTCTAGTGTCTCATATAATTCAAACTAAGTAATTTGCTTATATAAATCTAGTATATATATACTAAGACGGTGCAATTAATTCTATCTCCCTAGTCGGCTACATATGCGTATATTCTCTTTCGATTTCTCTATTTGCCATTTAGAAAAACCAGACTTTCCGGGAAGAATAATCTTGCCATCTCTTTATAAGACCAGCTAATTCACCTTCATTTAACAAGTCCTGTTTCTAGTCTCTCAGACGGAATTCGAACACAGGCCCTTTTACTAAATAAAGATCTAAATAGTGCACATTCAGATCTGTAATTTTATTAAACTTAAGAAACTTCATCTGCTATGTTTATCTAATAAGCTCTCTGAGGTCAATTTTAAGAGTATTTTTTATGCGTGACAAATAACTGCTTAGTCAAATGTTTTTTTTACTTGCAGTTCCCACCCATCTACAGATACACGTTCACGGAGATGGAGTTCTAGCCGATATGTATCGTCAAATGGTTACCTCTTTTGACCCGGTTGTTGGAGTTGTACCCGAGATTGACACTACTAAATGCCTCCCAAATCCAGTCCCACCAGATATGGATAGATATCAACAAATAGGTGGGATTTTTATTATTTATTTCAGTTTATGATGAAACTCTTCTTCTTCTTCTCTCTCTCTCTCTCTCTCTCTTTCACACACATACACATTATAATTTGACCTGATATAATTGATATTCCATAATATTCTTATCCAAAATTTAGTTACGTGTGTGATAATTGACAGAAAATATTGTCGTAATCAAGATAATTATTTTCATCATGTATACCTATCGGAGATAGTTTTATTACTTTTTCTTTGCATAGAAACCTCCAGATTTTTACAGAGTGAGAGATGGCGGAGGGAATAAACGAATCAGACTTTGTGTCTCCACTGTAGTGAGTGGCATGTTTTTAGTTTGGTTCAGTGCAAATTAGGAAATAGCTTTAAACTGTGTTTTCTTGACCTATCGCTGCTAATAAAAATCTCTAAGCAATTTCAATTTTATGTTTGTGTAGGCATTATGTATGCTCTCTGTATCGTCCTGGCTATAACCGAATCGTATGGGCTCCGGATGCGTCATGTCGTGGTTGGATGTTACCATCCAGAACGTGAGAAGTACAGAGCCATATGGCTTTATAATCATATCCTGAAAACAAGGGGTGGAGCACTTAAATTCCTACGACGTAGACTCAAGCAAAAATATGAAGGTGACGATACGCTTGAAGATATATCCATTTTAGATAGGCTATGTAACCAGTAAGTTCCTGAACTGATTTATTTTTTATGCTAATAATGTATTTAATATTTTGGTGCGGTAGATTTTTGTAATAATTTTCATAATAATTTAATCGAACATTTAAACTAACGGTTTCTTTTGGTTTTCACCTTGAAAATTTTATTTGAATACAGTGGAGCTGAGTTTCTATCCCCGTTCAGATATGCAAAACGGTATCTGTATTTTTGCAAGATCAATAATTTTGAAGAAAAAAAAAGAAAGAGTAACATACTAATAAATAATCTTGCATTTTAGATTATTATAAGTCCAGAGATATGAATATTATAAAATGTTTTTAAATGCACGCACCCCTCCCCATACCCCACACACAAACCGGATTTTGCTAACATTGACATCAATAAATTATTAGATCCTTCTTCATCCCATCCAATCCGTTTTCGTCTGTTGTAAACTGAAGAAGATCACCATTTGAGAAGATTGGACAGGGTACGTTAACTTTTCGTGAGATACATCACCAGTAAAACGAAATAAATAAAAAAGAAGTGTGGCGCATTAACCATCCATCAGCGAAACTGTAGAAGTTTTTAATTAACGGATGTTTTTTTGGTGGTACCTTGAAATAAGTATTAGGCCAGCTATATTTTAAAGAAACCTAAATTGTACACATTTCAACAGCGTAAGCTCTCCTTTTCCAACTGGCGTCTATCCTCCCAAGTATTAACTAAAGATGAGTCTGGGTTCATATCAGAAGAAATTACTCCAGGCTATTACACCTTCGCCACCTAATTCACAGGTAGAATGAAACATTCTCGAGCATAAGCATAAGAAGTTTCCAAGGCATCTGTTAACACCCCCCCTCCATCCTTCCGATCGGAAAAATGAGAGAAGCGTGGTCGCTTCGTGTCATGGACTTAAATTTTATGGATCATCACGATGTTCTACATGCGTATTGATTAGCACAGCGATGATTGGCTTATCTACTGCTCCTCTTCCTTAGAAACTGAGGCTGTGTAACTCTTTACATAGAAATAGCTCTATTACTAACCTGAACCACTGTAGCTTTAAACTCTTGGCTTCTGGTTGATTATTTCCACATCCTAAGATATATCCATACAGCCCTTCCAAGCACCTTTTGGTTTCTTGGTGTTGCCCACCTAATCTTCCTGTTTCTTGCCTTGGGTAGTCGCACATTTTTATTGGCGATAATGTTGCTTACAGTTGATCACACACACACACACACACACACACACACACACACACACACACACACACACACACACACACACACACACACACACACACACACACGAGTGAGGGGCTGGAAAGTTCTGATATATATATATATATATTAACCGTTGTATATGACAGAGCCTCCGTAGCTCAATCAGCATAGAGTCAGCATTACCTACAGGACAGAAATACCCCAGAAATAAAAACTCAGATATACGAAATCAGAAACAGGATAACTGCAAAACAAATCAAATAATTAGGAGCATGGCTACGTGCAGGCTTAAAAAATATAGAGAACGATGAAGGGAAAACTTCGGCAGCCTGGTTGTTTGAAAAGAAAAGTGGTGAAGAAAAGAGAATAAAAACAATCACACATGAAGGCCAAACTCTGAACAAAGACTCCGAAATAATTCGTGCAGTACAAAAATATTTTTCAACGATGTTTGAAGAAAAATCAAGCAATCAGGACGAAAGAGAAAGATTCCTTTCACTCCTCCCCAAAATCACCCAGAAGGAGGCTGAGGAGATCGACGCACCGATCACCTTAGCAGAATGCCGTCTTATTGTGAAGCACCTCCCACATAACAAATCACCAGGCGAAGACGGACTAACAAGCGAATTCTACAAACAATATTTCCCCAAATTTGAACATATCTTTATCAAAATGATCAACACGATGATTACAACACAGACAACGCCAGCAAAATTCAACACCGGGCACATTGTACTACTACCAAAGGATAGCGATCAACAGAAGCTACAAGACATAAAAAACTGGAGGGGCATAACCCTATTGAATACTGATTACAAAATATTATCTAAAATACTCACTAACAGAATACAAAAACACCTCTATAAGCTTATCTCATCAGACAATCATGTGCAGTGAAAGGAAGAAACGTTCTTGACACAATAATGCTCCAATGTATTTGTGAATACTACAGCCTCAGACAAACCATGTATTGTAATGGGGCTAGATATCCAAAAGGCATTTGGATATCTAGTACATCCAAAATATCCCCTACCACAGTTAGCCATCAATACTTGTTTGAAACATTAGACCGAATAGGAGTTGGGGCAAACTGGAAAAAGATGATTAAGCTTTTGTACAGAAACGCGGAAAGTAGGCTGATCATTAATAAAAGAACTGTCAGCCTCTTTCCCAATAAAATGTTCTCTCCGCCAAGGAGACCCACTCTCCATGGCCCTATTTGTTCTAGCCCTAGAACCACTCATTATAGCCATTAATACAAACCACAATATCAAAGGAACACATATACACGGAGAAAGTGACGCTAAAATTTTGGCATATGCCGATGACGTCACTCTAACACCAGGAACACAAAAATCTTTAGACACAACACTAAAAATAATACACGACTTCAGCAAAGCGTCAGCACTGAAGGTGAATCTGGCAAAATCCCACTGCAAAATAATTGGAAAGTGGGAAAATGAACCCAAGATCTCTTCAGGAATAACAGTCAACAACAATTTTTCAGTACTGGGCATCAAAATCAGTGGCATTGAAACACACAAATTACAGTGGAAAGACCTCCATGATGGTATACAGAAAACCATAAACGCAATGCGTCTTAGACAGCTGTCAATCAGAAGAAAAGTTAGGATATGTAACATTTACCTAACCTCTAGGCTATGGTACAAGTTACAAAATATCCCCTACCACGGAAAATGGGCACAAAGAATTCACAGGCTCTGTGCTACTTACATCTGGGGCTCTCAATACGAACCCATGCGCAGGTCAACACTATACCATGAAGTTGATGTGGGTGGTTTAGCACTGCTAAACATTCATTTAAAAATCCTCATTGCTAGAGCAATAACAGCCGCACATGCACACACTAAAACATACAACGCTTACGCAATCACATTCCTACAAAAATGCCTACAATACAGGTTTATCAGTTCATTACCAGAAATCAATAAACAAAGCCCGAGGTTGTTTGTTGAAATAGCGGAGGGAAATGAACATCGTAACCGAACATTACGATGTTCAAACCCTATTAGGAAACAAACCGAGAAAGCTCTATACGATGCTGAGTAAAAAATCATTTCCACCTCCCCCAACATAGGGAAGAAAGGAGAGGCGAAATTAAACTCAGTCCTGTTCTAAACCAAGCTTTCAGATTACCAATACCTCCTAAATACAAAACTTTCTTCTACAAAGTTCACCATGCATGCTTACCCACAAAACTTTGGTGCATAGCAAAAAAGATTCCAATCCAAGGACCGGCCAAATGACAATTCTGCTCCCTCCCAGAAACAATACATCACATCGTGTTATACTGTCGCGAAACTTCACAAATATGGAACAGAATACTACACTTCCTAAGTAAGAAACAACCATTCACCGAGAAAAACCTATTCTGGTTGGAAGACCAGAAAACAAACAAAATTGAAAAGATCCTCATAATAATAACTATGCACGCAATATGGTCATACAGATGCGACAAATTACACGGAAGAAAATCAAGACCAAACATCCTAAGTAAAATTAACAACTACCTAAAACAACAAAAAGATAACAAAACAGCGGTGGAGACAAATAGGAGTGATAGCGGAAGAAGAAGGAGGAAAGATAACAATGATACCCATAAAGGAACCTCTTTAGACGTTAAAGAGAGAGAGAAAAAAAAAAAAAAAAAACCTGGCCCAACCCAACCCAACACAGCACACTCGTAAAATAATGAAATTAAAGTTACGAGGTAAATACATTATATATGTGAACGCATTGTATTCTAATAAATTACGGATCATATAATCTTTAATATGTGAATAATGATAATGAATGGCATACAAAACAATGTGCAATGTACATATAGTATGCACAAATACCAGATATTCAATAATATCTGGTATAACAAGTCCTACATGTATCACGCATATCACAATGTATATATATTATAATTAATAAAATATTATACTATGTAATATACTAGATAAATTTTGTATGTTACATGTATCATAATACATTGGGTGTGCATGTTCTATGTATAATATAAAAAAAAATGTTAATATAACACATGCAGCATATATATATATATATATATATATATATATATATATATATATATATATATATATATATATATATATATATATATATATATATATATATATATATATATATATATATATATATATAGGTGTGTGTGTATGGAGGTATATATAAATATATGTGTATGTAAAATATACCTACACATTATGGAGAAAAACTCAATAACTAAATAACAAAGAGCTGTTACAATAACGCAATACATATTGGAGATGTAGAATGAATGTCTGCAAGTTAGAAAGAAGATGTAAATATTTAATCCACCCAAGTGTATCGCTGTCGGAATAGAAATGACTGATGTAAAACAATGTATAATATATATATGTATATATGTGTATATACAGGGTGTTCGGGATAAATTTGACAGTTTCGTAAGGAAAAAGAAAATCTTCTTTGTATCTATTAAATTTAATGAATTGACAAAAAAACATTACAGGCAGAGTTAATTACAATACTATCAACAAGATTTACTCAAAATAACCACCATTAGCATCGATCACAGCTTCAATTCTGCTTCGGAACCTCGAACAAGCTGATGCTACAGTCTCCCTGGGAAGGGCCGCAAAAACTGTTTTAATTTTATCCATTAACTGGGCTTTTGTATTACTGGAAGTGCGATTGGTGTCTTTTTCAACTGCGCCCCATACAAAATAATCCATGGGGTTAAGGTCTGGGGAGTTTGGAGGCCAAACATTTGGACTGGTGAAGTCGTAGAAATTTTCAGACAACCATTTTTGACTTTTCCCAGAGGTGTGGCAAGGGGCCGAATCCTGCTGCCATACATACGGCCTACCATTGGCTACCCTTGTTATCCAGGGCTTGACTACAGTTAGCAACTCCACGAACAAAGCCCGAATTCCAATGCCAGGGTTCTTCAACACCTGTTCCTGCAGATTTGCGAGGAATTCTGCTGTACGAACGCAATCAGATCGTCTGCTAGGGATCTTTCTTCTTGCTACATCCTCGTAGTCACCATTGCAAGTCTCTAGTTCATGCCTGATTGTTTTTACTGTATTCAGGGAGCATTGGGCAGCAGTCGTAATATCCTTATTTTGATGGCGGGCACGAATCATCATGATACAAGTTATTCTCTTCCATGATTCAGGTGGGTTCCAGCTATCCATCCTTTCTGACATCTTGTATATGAATGAAGAAGGGTCCAAACTTTTAAATGAAGAGAAGTGTGTGTTAATACATGTAACTTACGGAAAAATATAATTAATTATAAATATGTCAAATTTATCCCGAACACCCTGTATATATGGGTATGTGTGTATGTATGTATATATATGGTAAGGATATATTATTAAATGTGCCATTAGCAAAGATTTGTTACAATAACGCAATGTATATTAAAGGTAAAAAAATTAATGCCTGCATATTCGAATGCAGATGTAAATATGTAACCCACCAGCTGTATAGCTGTGGGAATAGAAATGAATGATGTCAAGAGTAAAAATAACATGAAAAAAAAAGTAGAAATATAGAACTAATGTAATTGGTTAGTAACATATATGAAAATAGATATTTAAAATATTATGTGTAAAAAAAAAGGAGAAAAAAATGTACTTGCAAACTGTTATTGTCAACATATAGAATAATATGTAAACAAAACAACAACCATGCTATGTAAATATTGTACATAGATTGTAAATATTTGTATATAGTTCCGAATGTACATAGCATGTTGATTATACAAATAAAAGCTCAGTCAACATAGACGAATCCTTTGGTCGGAAACACCCCGGGTTCGATTCCCGTCAGTGACGTGAAGAACCTTTATCTGGTCTCCTTCGACGGTGAGTTAGCCGCTCTCATACGGAAGTAGGGTTTTTTTAACCTGAAACTTGGGTTTTCTCGTCCCCCAGAACAGGCAAATCGGCCTCTTGAACACACATGGATTATAGTCATGAATACATCCCGGCCATATGCTGGTCCCGAGCCCAGATAAAATTGGGGGGACGCAATGGTGAAGTACCCTGTAAAAATCTCACCCGGAACGTCACTGTATAAATTCCAGCTACTTTTTTTGGAAACACAATACACAAGCAAAATTATCCGGGTTAGCCATGGGCACCCCTCCATCATCTGTATTAGCGAATATATACTTAGAAGCTTTTATAGAAAAAGCAATAAACTCCTTTCCATTGAAACTAAGATTGTGGAAAAGATTATAGACGACGTTTTCTTGAATTGGAGCTATAGTGCGGATTCACTCCAAGAATTCTTAAATCATCTTAACAACCAACATCTTAGGATAAAATTTGAAGCAGAACTTGAAGTTAACTGCTCGCTTCCTTTTCTTTACGTAAAACTTACTCATTCGTTTGAAAAACTGAAAATCTCCATCTACAGAATGCTCACACGTACCAACAAATATTTTCACGTTCAATCTCATCGTTATCCACCTCAAACGTCTGGCATTATTTCTACTTTAGAAACCTGTGCACGTACTTTCATCAGCGATGAAGAAGAGATGGCGAAAGAATAATAGTTGCTTTATCAATTTTTTTAGAAGAATGGTCATCGTATACAGTCAATTTTTGAACTCTTGTTAAATTCTCCTACACACCGTGCTAAAGAGAGTAATGATGTGAAAGGTTACATAACCATTCCTTATATCAGCTATATTTCTAACACATTGTCAAAAATGTTTAAGAAATATAAGATTCATACTTTATTCACTTTCCCCTTAAGAAAGCTTCGATCCTGGATTCGACAAGTAACACCTAAACATAACAATTGGAAGTATTCACGTGGGTGTCGTCCCCATATTATGGACAAGCAGAAAAATCGATCGAGCTTCGTATCGAAGAACATCTCAGAAATATCCCCTATGGCAAAACCAGGGCCACAGCCTTATTCAGTTCTTAATTCATCCCAGTGACCATCAATCCACTTTCCACACAGCAAACTGGGATAAATCCGAAATCATTTACAAATGCTATGATGAACTTGAAAGAAAAATCTTAGCATCAACAGAAATGGCACTAAATCCTGTTCATCTTAATGCCACAACCTTTCTGATTGTTATTCCTCTACTATTCATCTATGATGGTCGCGAGACCACGTCCTCGTGCGCGACAACAACACATCCGGTCCGCGAATTCATTCTAATGTGACAATCCGTTAATACACCGGTAATTCCGATAACAATCCGGTAATTTAGTACTTTGGTGATGTATCCAAGTAATGTTTTTATGTCTCTTTTCCTTTTATGTATTAGGCGCCGATGAAATATTTTTGAAAGACTAAACTAGAAGCACCTTTGGAAATAAATTAGTTATTTTCTATTTTAACATTCGGCTATATAGTCATATAAGTTATTTTCCTTAAAACAATAGCTGTGAAAACCTATTATATAAGTCACAGCTATACAATAGGATGGATTTCTCCATCCAGAATTCCCTTCGGTCCTTCATTTTCTACAATTTATCTGGTCCAAACCGGTCACATCAATGCCCACTTTTGTTTCCCTCATTAATTAAGGATCACTTACCTTATTCAAGATAGCACAGACGTCTTCAATGAAAGTATCGAATGCATAATAAAGAAATTCTTGTGTTAATTTTTTTCTTTTAATGTGCTAAAAACCGTAATCTTTATATAACAGGTTTCGCTTCTTCGGAAGACTAATGAAAAGTCTTGGATATGTTCGAAAATCCTGTCTGTGTTGCAACTTGCATGGTCAAGTGGATGACATGGACACTTTCAAGCATTGCCCGAATGATGGTTGTCGAGGTAAGAATTGATGTAAACGTTAAGCAGTTGTTTCAATGTCTACAGTTTTTTTTATAATTGGTGCTTAATATAATGCTCAAGAAACAAAAATCAATTTTTGTTTTGTGTTCGCATATTTAGAAATGATGATTATTGGGACGAAAGTTTATTTATTTATTTATTTATTTGATTTGAGAAATAATAAGAATTTATTTCTCAATGTATTATGCATTCATTTTCGCACTGTTTTGAAGATAGGAACAACCAGTGAATGATCTGTAACCAGTGATCGTTAGCAAAAATTCGTTTTTATTATTATCTTTTTTTTTCTATGATGATGTTTGACATACATTTTGCTAATATTTTTTTTTCAATTTTTTTTATTCAGCTGTCTATTGCAACGGGTGTTTTGAAGACCTCAACAACATGTGCACCGTGTGTATGAATCCCTTGGATTATGGAGACATATCGGATATTAGCGAAGAAATGTAAGTGAGTTAGTTTCTTAACTTATAATCGTTCATTACTTTCTCGTGTATTTAAATGAACAGAATTACAAATTGTGGATTTCTTTAAAGAATATTTAATAATTAGGCCTTTTCATACCATTAAAGGAACGGTACTCATGATTAATTTCTTTTCTTTTCTTTTTTTTTTCTGCGACTTACACTGACGAAAGGCTCTAAATGTATAGTACATTAGTAGAATGTCTTGACTAACGATTCTTTTATGGATAGCTTAAAAGTTAGATAATCTGGGAATTCTCAGATCACTACCCAAACGCGATGGTGGTCTCACAGTGGACAACGAAAATTATTCATTACCTATTTGTCCGATAATGGAGACGCTATTCATTCGGTCAACTGGAATTGCTTTATGTGGAGTGCGTTGCTTGTAAGTTGAATGTTTGTTATTAGCAGATATATGTTTAGCGCAAGTGGGAGAAATTCTCTCGTTTTTTGAATAAAGTAAAAACCTGCAAAATTCACGTGCGCTAACTAACTTTACATTGAAAAGCATTTTTAAAATTTCTCGCTTCCTAAACGGGGTTAGAACCCATTCTAACGGAACACTCTTTCGCTGCAGAAATTACAAATGAAAACACACACACACACACGTTCATCTTTATCGAATATATGAGGATACAGCGACAAAGACTTCATGGTAAAAAATACAACAAACACTTCATTGCGTATCCACTCTCCAACTACTATCAGGCCGCAGGTGCGAATACCGCTGCGGGCGTGGATGTTTGTGATTGTCTTTAGGTATAAGATCACACCTGATCGCTTATTGGAGGCCTGAAATATCGTGATATCTTTGGTCTCTTGGGTAGGGTTCTGCACTACGTAAACAAATGAATAATATAATCAATAAAAATAGAAAAAATCCTTAGTCCACCATCGTACAAATGTACTTATAGGTTTACATATAAACCTTTCGCAGATAGGCGCTACTTAAAAAAATATTTAAACTCAGAACATTCGGCATTCATATGAGATACGATTGTTTTATTTTATTTTTTCTTTATATGAACCATTCTTACTCCCCCGTCCCCGAGTGAAAAGTTACAAGCCTATAGTACATTAATACTGATATCATATGTGAGCTAATGATTAAATAATTTGGGAATCCTACTCTAGAGGCCAAATATGGAACTTTTTCAAACTACTTTAGTGTTGGAGAGTGAAGACACTAACCATTCCGCTAACCAGGGTAGCGATTGTTTTATCCGCATCACCTACACAACATGGTCAGAAGAAAAACGGTGCGTGTATTTTAGTTACAATGGGTCTAAATTCCATCCATATCTGCGTAACTAGTCTGAGACAGTGAGTGCAGGGCTCTACAAACTTGACCTTTTCTTCCCGTAAAGTAATATATATATATATATATATATATATAAAGAAATATTCATGCATGCTTGTATAATATCCATTCATGCATATATGTCTCACATAATAGACGAAAATTAAAGGATGCAGCTATTGAGACCGTTACAGGCTGATAATATTGTGAACTCATGTTGAGTGAGCTCTTAAAATAAATAATAAAGATCATTGTATATACTCAATTCTTCGCTAGTTGATTGCATGTCCGAACGATCAGTCTTCAATCTTCCGCAAGAAAAAAAAATTCGAATGTGTTTGTGCTGGTAAATCTTCAGTAAATTATTAGCTTAGAGTATAAGACACATGAATATTTATGAAATGGAAAACGTACGTGCACATTTCTATAGTATTTTGCATATAATTACTCAGTATAGAATGCACACTGCATTAGCTTGAGTAACATAGGTAAATGTTATTAATCATTCACTATAATATTAATCGCCAAGAGATTTTTCCCTTTTAAATTCTTTCTTTTTTTTGCCATGAATTGTAAGTAGCATGGAGATATTGAAGCTTTGACTTGCGTAGCAGAAGATGGCAGAGTTCGAAAATGTTAGTTATTAGACGCATTTTTGATTACATATTCTTTTTCTTTATTATTATTATTATTATTAGTCAAATAGACCTTCCATTTTAAATAAACTGTACATGAAATTTTTCTCCGAGAAGCTTTTTTATTTAGAAATACTTCAAAGTGTAGACTCTCATTTAAAACAACCTTCATTCTGTAGCCAATAATATCCAAGTATATCTAATGACACAGTTGTCTTGTTCATTTAGGGATTCCAGTGATGATGAAGAAGCAAAAAAACGAAAGTTGCAGGAAAAAGATAGTGACGAAGAGAGCGAAGAGGAAGATTTTGATTACCAGTATGAGGCTTCCCGCGAGACAGATTCGGAAGAAGAAGAAGAAAGAGTACCCTGGAAAGATGTTGAGGCTCAAAAGAAACGCGACTTATCTCGGGTGTCCGACTTAGACGACGATGATGATTGACAGAAGAAGAGAAAATAATTAAGTGAAACTGAACTGCAGAATTTTTGATGAATCTAATATTCTTTAGGATTATTGAAGAGGTGAAAGAAATCATTCTGAATCGATTAGTTTTCAAATTCTATCTAAAAATGACTTCATGGGAAAAACTAAAAAAAATATGATTCTCAATGTTAATAATAATGTTCTGATTAGGATACTTTTTGGAAATAAATTACCCAATGAAATTGATTAATTTACAGCAAATGGTGAAAATAGATTTCTTCAAGAGTTATACAGTTGCTTTCAAATGACAAAGGAAAATATAGATTTTTGACATAAGTTTATACTGTATTTCTTCAGCAGTAGATTATAGAAGCGGTGAATTTATGCAACTTTAAGATAGAATTCGTTTTTAGACCTGGCGGATTGATTCGTTAAAATTTTATGTCTAACGATTATTTAATTTAGCACTGTTGAATATGTTCATGTTGTAGTTACATGTTTTATATGAATATTTTTGTAAAATATTAAATGAAATATATTTAATTTGAAAACAACATGAGAGAGAGAGAATGAGAATGAACAAGAGATATGGAGGAGATATACTATTTTAAGCGTCACTTTTTTTTCGCATTTTAAGGGTCCGGTTTGATCACAGTGGTCATTATTCAATAGTCCACGCGGTTATCCTAGTGGCTATGCGCTTCGCAACCATATGCCTGGGGAAGGAGTGTCCTGGGTTCGATTCCCGTCGCCGCCGTGAGGAGTTTAAGGATCTCCCTCAGCCATAGCAAAGTTAGCGTGGACAGCAGGGTTTTTCCCCCAGTTTATCTGGGGGTTTTCATCCCGCAAGCAGGCAAACCGACCCCGTGAACACATGCATCTACAGCCATAAATACTTAACCCCCCACGAGGGGGATCAACTCGCCCCAATAGGGATGGGGAAGAAAAGGGGGGAAACTCCATATGAATAAATAAATAAATTATTCAGTATATGATTCACTTGAGGTGTTGGACTGCAAATTTATGTGGGTTTATCTTTCCTTTGAATGGCTCTCGATTTACCTCCACAAATACAAAATAAAATAATTACTACAAAATATCTTCTATATTTTTTTGTAGTTAGTAATGATGGGTTGAAATTATGACTGAAGTAACTAAGAATATGAAGTCAGTGTATTATGTCGTTACGCATGCGTGTTCTCGACCTTTGGTTTGCCCCCAAATGAAAAACGCAAGTTTTCTGACTAAAAACCTTGTCCGCCGCATGAGACTGGTTGACTCATCTTAAGAAATTTGAGTGATTCGCGGAGCTCATGCGGTTGTCTCTCATAAATGAACTGAAATCTACAGGTTGAAGGGCGATAATAATATTAATAATAATAAAGTTATTTTAATATTATTATATTAAGTGCAGAAAAGTTATGAAAAATACGGATTCTTTCAGTTATTATTAATGGGAATGTTTTGATACGATAATTAGAAGTAAGGAACTTCTATAGCCTGTCTGACTGGATGCATCAGGTGGTGAATATTAAAGAAGAATTTTCTTTTTTGAATACACGGATATTGCGACTTGGTTTTTTACACCAGAAGAAAATTGAGTATATAATCAGGATGGCTCATTTTGTATTTGTTAAGTAATCTTCTGAAACATGTTGAGAAACCTATATACATTTTTCATACAGATTAGAACTAAGATTAACTTATATCGAACCATCATATGATTGGATTTTAAATTCTCTTAAAATTTGTGTGTGTGTGTGTGTGTGTGTGTGTGTGTGTGTGTGTGGACAAGTGATGGTGACAGTGGTCAGTTCAGCGACCAGAACATAATTGATGAAAATGCCGATAGGAAAGAGTAACAAAGAGAGAGAACAAGTATGAGAAAGTAATCGAAAAGAGTCTGTTAAGAAGAGAGGGGAGGAATCAATATTTATGCAGAATGTTCTCTTCTGGATAGCATCATGGATTTCACTGTTCTCTCGCTTGTAGTGTACCACTTCTAATGTGAAAACGCTGTTCTAAGGTTACGCCGATTTGATATTTATATGGTGTTAGCAGTTAATGAGAAGAAATGTCCTGAAAGAAAAAAGACATCAAGTTCTTTGGACGTCAAGTTTTTATGAAGAGACTATGGATGTAATATATATTCGCCAGGAAAAATCAGTACAAGAAGAGAAGCCCGATCTTGTTTGGAGATATTATCTGAGGTAAGAAGTGGTGAATTGAGCTCTTACTTATGAGAAATAAGCTCTTGATGCTTCGAATGGCTAAGTGCTACAAAGTTTGTTAAATGACGAAGAAAAAAAAATGAAGCGTGTTCTCATAAGTAAAATTACACATTCAATTTGAGGCCAGTGATAGAATGTAATTTATTTATAGGTGAAAATCTGGGCGAAAGTGCGGAGTCCTGTGGCATTCCAACACTAGTGGAGGAAATCTAAAGGATGGAAGATCTTACATGACATGCAGTGATGTCAGAGCGAAATCTGGATACCTTTTACGATGGGTGTTAAGTCACCACAATATTGCAGCGTCGAGTCAACGGTTTGTGCTCCTCACTTTGACTGCAGTTTCAAGGACGCCGCAATGCTCTTAGGAAATCTTACTATCATACAAAGTATGCATGGTAAAGATATTTAGTAAAAGAAAAGTTGAGACCATCATTAATGCTGTATCACTTGTAAAAGAAGAACCTGCACTGTCGTGGCAGATGCAGAATTTCGTGCATTTATAAGCAATCCCGTAGGTTATATCCTTCAGTCTATTCTCAGACAACAAGAAGAACAATAAAGAAAAATCCGACATGTGACAGCTACAAATGTCATTGAAGTAATGAAGATCTTCGGCAGAGATTTGATTTGGTATTGCATCTACTGCCGTAGGATGGTTAATCCGATATCCATAGTCTCTTATGCCTGTGAATTGCGTTTGTTTTTTGGCCAGTTTGCCTCTTCGCTGAATGGGGGGGGGGAAGGAGGGATTCATTTGAAAAATTTTTAATAAAGGAGCACTTCTGTAGCACAGTCGCAACATTTTTTCCTCGATTGAAATAACCCAGGTTTGAATCCAACCTGGGAGAAAGCCAGAAAACTTTACAAGGACTTTTCGGCTAAAGGTGAGTTTGTGAGTCTCATATGGAGGTGGCACGATTTTTCATTCGACAAAACATTCCAGTCAGAGCGCACACATAATTAACAGACATAATCTTTTGTTTGGTTGGTTGGTTTGGTCTTAATTTTAACCACCTAAATATGTAATAATGGTCTGTCTTCAGACGTATATCGAATCCAACTTTTCCTATCCGAAGAGCAAATGCCGTGTCTTCGTATTCTGCTAATCTATTTTTCGGTTGCATAATTTCAAAATAGAAATACTAGAAATATTAATTATTAGTAGACATTTACTGATGAGATTAATTGCACATTAAATCAAGGCGATTTTATTTGACGAAATTTAATTGGCTACATTGTTTTTATAGGCAAAGCCTCTTTCTATTGAAGCATTGAAAAAATGAAAATAAGCTTTGCATCTTGGTCTTATTGTTTTCCGACTTGTGTTCTGAATCTTGATTTTCATCCGCAAGTATTTCTGGAACAATAGAGAGGGGGAAAATATATAGATAAGACAACATTAAATACTATTTCTGATATATTTATTATTTAGTGAACAGTAATAAATGAATGTCCTTTATTCAGTGATAACAAAGCACTTTATTATCAATGAATAATATTCACATAAAACTTTACTTTAAAACAGTGTAAACAGGGATTATGTAAAAATATCTTCAGGTATGATCAGATTACAATTTATTACAATATCAAATGGCAAAACCGATTTTCTGGAAAGAAAGAGAAGATGCTTCGCGTGTACCACAATGATAGACTATAGTCTATTTGTACATTATGAAAGTACTTAAATTTTGAAAGCCAACAGCCAATCTTATTCGACAGCATGTGAATTCTTTTCGTCAGTGCAATCCTACCTCCATCATTAAATTAAAAAAAGCCATAATGTAAATATATAAATTTACTGTACAGCTTAGCAGGAATGACATATTCGGGTCATTTCATTCGTGTCTGTTATACGATGTACTTTTATAAAGCAGAAGACTGTCATACTGTGTATGCCTCCTGAAAATATCGAATAACTAAAACATTCCAAAGAACTCAATGCCATGACAACAATATCAGGGAAATCTATCTAGGTAGTAGGTAAATTCAAGTGGAGAAGAGAGTTCCAGTTTGGAAATGTAACCACTTATGTCCAAGTAACCTGGCTTTCCATAAACCTAATTGAAAATGTGCCAAATCCCTATGACGAACATCTCGTTTCATCACATACTAAAAATTCCCAAAGGGATTGAGATCCAGTGACAGAAAGGAGATATTTTCTGAAACAGAACTAGTGTTCGAGTCTGCTGAATTCGTCTCGTTCCTCTTAGGTAGTTAGTTCTTTGAATGGCCGCTCACGTTTCATCTCACTCTGTTCTCTACTTCATTACGATATAGAAAGATCTAGCAATTAATAAAACGATATATGAAGTCCAGTACTGTTTTTTTTTACGCCTTGCCGTATTTCGAAAAACAATTTTAAGTTCTAATTGTTCAAAAGCTGTCCTAGAATTATCAATAAAATCTATGGATTATAAGTATTGCAATTATCATTAAAATATAATAAGGTTCAGCGCTCCACTGGAAAAGCATACAAAGTTTTGCCCATCTTAATATTCAGATTAAGATTTTTTTTGTGTGTAATTTACGTTGGAGGAGGAAACTATTCTTCTTCAGTTAGTCAAGGAAATAAGTCACCCCTTGATGGATTTTCCACTTCACGTATAGATGTCCCTTTAGAATTAGTTCAGCACTAACCGCAAAATCAATCTGAGAAAAAAAAGAAAGAAAAAAACGTTCTTTCCGGGAAAGATGCTAAAACTCTCGCTTCTATTGCGAACTATTATTTTACTGGCATGTGTAAGAACATTCCACAGAATTATTAGAGTGTCAACAGAGAACTAACCAAAACATCAATGCTGACATAAATTCAGAGCACTACAACGAATAATCACCAGGCCAAGCCATTGGATGTTGTTCCTCCCTATGAAAATTCTCCGCTAAACTTTACTGTTAGGGTAACACGTACTTCCTTAAACGTTTCCAGACATTATCCAAACTCCAGAACACAATCTTTAATATATAAGGTGAATAAGCCTTCCAAAATTAACACAGCATCAGCAACTTGACATTTAAACTGTGGAATGCCATGAAATTCGTTAATAATTGTGCCGCTACAAATGGCTACCAATCATGAAACAAAATAGCAAGACCGTGCAATCATATTTTAAGGATTCGCCAGTGCCATATCACTACCCAACATCTATTTATTATAGATGATAAATGCCTTGAGATATAGGCCTTTGTTCATTATTAACTTTTTTTTTGTAGTTTCAGTTATGTACTTTTTATTGGAAAATAGAGTTTCTCTCATATTCTCAGTTAAAATGACGTTTGTCTATTTTTACATAAAAGAAACTTACTGGAAAGAGTTACCTTTTGTGGATGAACCAGATGGATCTTGCCTTCGGATCAGTACTCGATAACTAGTATTTGATGTCCCTGCCACTGTACCAAGCAAATTGTGGTCGTGATCAGATCCTTTATTGCGCCTAACAGAATAAAAATCATCTTTTTGATCTTGGTTGTCTTCGGATTTCTTTAAGGAGTCTGTGTCTTTAGCCATTGTTTCTGAATGCAAGAAAGCCCATTGCATTTATTATTTTTTAAATAATTTTTAACATGCATACCCTCTCATATATATTTATTTATTTATCATTCTCTGATTATAATTATAGTAGAACAAATTCTGTTTCATACCGAAAATTTTGTTTGCAAATATACATATTTGGGACAATAGAAATAATATAGTCATTTCCATAGCATGGTCTCATATTCGGAAAATCACCAGGCTGAAGAGCATTATAGAATGTGAATAGTTTGTTGCCTCAATCTCTGAATTCTAGCTGTAAAGGAGGATTACGCCTTCCTCCTTCTCAAGCAATGGTACTTTATTCAGAGGAATGTGTAACTATTGGAGAATTAAATGCTCTTGCTCTTAAGTCGTTGATGGTTTTACTTTATACTGATGTTTTATTTCATCAATGTATTCCCCTGTGCTGGATTAAAATCGTTATTTGGCATTAAATGAAATGTGGTTAGAATGAGAGGACATTTACTTAAATCATAAAAGCAGGAGCTGGAGAAAAAGAAGAGTAAACAGGAAGTTGATTAGCTTCTAAGTAATGCGCAGTAAACAATTTGGTTGTCAAGGAAGAAAAATTCGTATGGATAAACTGTGGCCAATAACTTTAGGGATAAGAAAGCAATATAGCTTATTTAGGTATGAAGAAAATTTCGTATATCTGAGCTGTCCAAATCCGTTTTTAATTGAGCTGAAATTATTAATATGAGCTTAGCATAAGCAGTAAAATGAAACTGAAGATGTCGACGAGTGTAAGTTTCAATAATTGCTTAATTCTTGTGATATTGTTTAGCATATTTGATAAAAAAAAATCACGGTTTAGATTAGGGTCGGCAATTTGATAAAACGGCACGAAGAATATATAACCTGCAGTGATGCGATTAGTGGAAATATATTTTTAGAATTCTTGTAATGCAACAACATGAGATTCAAAGTGAAAATGGATGTATAAGAACTACTCGCACACTGTTCGTTCGTTTGTGTTTGTTATTAATGACACACACACACACAGAGAGAGAGAGAGAGAGAGAGAGAGAGAGAGAGATGTTTCAACATAATCACAAGTTGCAAATCTACTAATAGTAAGCTATGAAGAAGTCTTCACAAAAATGGGATTGAATGTGATGGGTATATGTGTTCAGGAATGACAGGGAGAATAAAATGGGGGAGGAGTATTGTTGATGATAGCTGATGAGCTGCAGCCAAGGAGAATAGAAGTTGAATTGCAGGATAGAGAAAAGAGCACATTTGAGGCCATTTGGTGTGAGATTGTGGCTAGCAGAACAAAATATACAATTGGGTGCTGCTATAGACCAGGTGATGGAAAAGATGGTGGAGATAGTATGCACAAGCAAATAGAAGAAATGGGTGGAAGAAGGGTAATTATTATGGGAGATGGTCCCAACTATGGTCACTCTTCACTCCAACTATGGTCCCATTAATTGGATTGAGGAGATGACACACGGGAGGAAGGAATTGGATTTTATGCAGTTATTAAGGGATAACTATCTGCGACAGCATGTAATGAAAAATACTAGGGGTCAGAGAGTGCTTGACCTAGAAATTGCATCTGAGGATTTGGCTGTAACAAATATGACCACATAGTCACCAATTGGTGAGAGTGATCATAGGGTCTTGACTTGGGAGGTGGCTAAAGGTGTGGAATTTACAATTAAGACAGGGTACATGTGGAATTATCGGGCTGGTAAGTATGACAAGCTTAGGAGTTTGATTAGTTCAGTGCCATGGCATGTACAACTGCAAGGGCTAGAGGTTGATAGTGCATGAGAGTCAGTTAAGAAGTGTTTGCATGAAGTAATGGCTGACTGTATACCTAGAGTCCGAATAATAAATCAAGTAGGGGTTAAATGGATGAATAACACCATTAAGCTTGAGCTGCAAAAAAAGAAACAACTATGGGGGGAAATTTAAGGAGAAAGGTGACCGGCAGGCACACGAACGGTATAAAGCGCAGGCCAGAAGGGTAACGAGTGTGGTAAGAAAAGCAAAAAAGGATTACGAAAGAACATTGGCCATGCAGGCTAAAGAGAATCCTAAACAATTTTTTCGATATGTTGCAAGTAAAAGAAAAAAATGTAAAATGTATATGGCAGAATGATTTTAAAAAATGCCGATGGTAGGGAGGTAACTGAATCAGTTGATATAGTTGAGTTACTGAGTGAGCACTTTGCAAGAATATATCAACCAGGTGGTGACATTGCAGAAATGAATGAACTAATAGATTATACGGGAATTGTGGTGAATGAAGTGGAGGTGAGTAGTCTATTGCATAACCTCAATGTCAATACATCTGTGGGATTGGATGGTATACCAGCTCGTGTCATACGTGAAGCAGCTAAAGAATTGTCAGTACCCTTGACCATTTTGTTTAATTTGAGTCTTGGGTCTGGGTTAGTCCCGAGGGGGTGGAAAGATGAGAAAATAGTTCCACCGCATAAAGGAGGTTCCAAGACTGCTGTTGTAAATTACAGACCGATTAGCATATCAGGAATCGTTGTCAAGGTCTTGGAGAAATTAATCAACAAAAGAATACAGGATTGGATAGATGAAAATGGGATATTGTATGGGGGACAACATTGTTTTGTGAAGGGTAGATCAAGCCTCAGTAACTTGCTCACGTTTTATAACACGGTGACGGCTGAACTGGATAAGGGTAATGGGTTTACAGTAATTCTACTGGACCTTGCAAAGGCCTTTGACAGGATACCACATGAAACTCTAATCAGTAAACTGGAGCAGATGGGGATGGATATAGGGTTGGTGAGATGGATAGGAGGGTGGTTGATGGAGAGATACCAGAGAGTGGTTTATTCAGGAGTTGAGTCCAAAAGACGGCTTGTGACTAGTGGTGTGCCGCAGAGCTCTGTTCTTGGACCACTGCTTTTCAATTTCTTCATCAATGATATTGAAAAGGATCTGAGAGGAAGTGTTCGCTTGTTTGCTGATGATGCAAAGTTGGGTAGAGCAATTGTGAGTGCACAGGATGTCAAATTTTACAGGATAATTTGATAGTTTGGAGGACTGGGCTAGGGAAAATGGATGTCAATTTAATGTGGCAAAGTGTAAGGTTATGCATTTTGTGGTGAAAAGATTAGCAGCAGTATATCACATTGGTGGAACCGTACTCCAGGAGATTGATGAGGCCAGGGATTTGGGAGTGTTGGTGGATAGGGAATTGAAGTTTAGGGGGCACATTGCAAAAAGTGGCTAAATCAGCTCATCAAATCACTTGGCTTCTGAAAAATACTTTAACAAGCAGAGACAAATTAGTTATTGTTAGTAGGGCCTCCCTCGTAGGGAGGCCCTACTAACAAATTAGTAGGGCCTCCCTCGATGAGTTTGTAGACTCCTTGGAGTTGCCCGGAATAATAATAATAATAATGAAATGTCACCTTGTTAGGACATTTTTCACTCTCTCAACATGATCGCAAAGTCACAAAATTTCAGTCCTTTTCTCTCAAGATATCACGGAAAGAAATAAAAAATAAACCTAAATTTAAATTTTCCGATAAATTTATATTAATTTTTGTCCCTCCCATAATTATAGATAATACAGTCTCATTATCGTATTCTGAAATAAAATAAACCAATATCGGATTCTATTATTGTTTATTACAATTTTTTTCAGATTGTAAAGCAAACCTAACGTTATTATAATCAGAAAAATGCAGTATACTTTAAATATTGTAATTTTTAAAAAAACACTGAATTATTTAAACAAAACAAAACGTTTTTCATTTCTTTGTGTGACAACCCTTAAAGATGAGCCGACTTACCATTAATCAATAAGAAAACTTTCTTTTAAACAGTTTCCGTACCTGAATATTCATGCAAATGATCATTCATGTTGACTTTATTAAAGGGATGATTCTGTGCTTCTACAGCAGATTTACGATCAGCGGGATCTTCTTGTAAGAAGAGGTTGAGGAATTTAAGCCAATCTTCAACCTCCTTGGAAGATATCCTGCAGCGTTTAAAACACTTTCTCACCTTTTTAAGTACGTAATCTTTATTGACGACGCGTCTAAACATTTTTATTAAATCGTTTGCTGAATTTCTGCTTTTCGATAACTTTTTCTTGTACGCAAAAATGGTGAAGACTTCGAACGCTAACATTCCATAAGCCCAGAGATCTATTGACGTGCCTTCCGACGGATTTCCGAGGATTAGCTCCGGAGGTCGATAGTGCGTAGGCAAAGGAATGCTCGTGACTGGCAAAGACCTTCGAAGGCCAGTAAAATCTCCTATTACCGCTCTTGAATCCACTCCTAGAAAGATGTTATCTGGCTTAATGTCAAGATGACAATATCTACATTGATGAAGATAGGCCAAGCCAGATAGAACGTCTCGCAAATAACCTCTACATTCGTTAGGTCCACGAGGGTTAAGGCTATACTCTTTGCTTTTCACATGCTCTTTTAGCGTTCCTATTTTCAAGGGACTAATAAAGATGATAGCTTTTTGCGGTATCCGGATAATTTTCAGTAGAGGAAGAATATTGGGGTGGCGAAGGAGTTTCCAGTATAAGAGTTCGCCATGGGCTGTTTTAACCAGTTTTACGGCTACATCGCCCAGTTCTACGCTTGTCACATGAATAACAGTTCCAAATGTCCCTTTTCCTAAGACTCGAACGAATTTGCATTTTCTCTCTTCCATGCATTGGATGACAAAATGTTCTTTCGGTGTGAGAGAAACTGGCATATCTACATTATGCAAAGAAACGAAAAACGTTCGAAAATGTCCTTTCCCTCCCTGTTTTTCACTTTCATCCCCTTTTCCACTCTATGATTTATCGTACTGAATCGATCTGCACTTGGGAGGGGCTTATTATTAATAATAATGAAGGCTAAAAAATTACCTCAGTTCCGATTTTTTGGGGAAAGTAGGTTTGGCTGTTGTTACCCAACAATGCATAACAATGAAAAGCAGATTATGTAATAATCTAAATTAAAATGAATAACGAAATAATCACAATCAGTTATAGAAATGGTTTCGTGATTTTGTATGTATAACATTCTTGTATAATGACACAACAATTGAACCTGTAAATATTTTAGATATAACTTTTTTTTGTCTATTTTGGCCATTAAAATTGTCTATGAAATGATTTGCCAAATGTAAATTTTAATAGTGATCATAAATATTTAATATATAGTTTAGAACAGTTTTAAAAAAATGAAATTATATAAAAAAATCATCAACCAGTAATTAGTCCAATATATGGGTCAAATCTACGAAGTGTTGCAAGCCTATTGTACATACATTAGTGCCGTGTGTGTGTGTGGGGGGGGGGGTTATATAATACGGAGTGGTTATATAATCCACTTTATTGAAGGCACCTCAGTCCTCTAATAAACCAAATAGCGATTTTGCAGCAGAAGGCAAAAATGGTCTCGAATCTAAAAACTTTCGTCAACATCCATGCCTGTAGTGGGATTCGAATTCACAATCAGTTTTTTGTATAAAATCACTAGCTGCTCGGCCAGTCTGGCATTTAAACACATATTGCATTACTATTTACAATCAAATATAAATGGAACTTAGCAGCCTTGTGTAAATGGTTAGGTACAGTTTAGTTTGAAAATGTTTCGAGTTAGATTTGTGGTTGTATTTCCGATGTTTTAGTGAGAACCATCATACTTTTTCTGACAAATTTACGTAATTCAGAGAATTTTCTCGTGTTAACAGTGATATTTTTGTAAAATTCTGGTAAGTATTATTATTCTTATTATACACACACAAAACCTTGTTAATGAAACTAACGCATATCGGAATTGGAGGTCGTCTACACCAGTGGTTTAAAGCATACATGAAAAACAGAAAGCACACCACACGTATAGGATCAGCGTACAGCAAAGAGGTATATGTAACCTGTGGAGTACCGCAAGGAGCTGTCCTATCTCCCATTCTATTTAACATATACACACACGACATAAGCCACCTTCCCCTAAAATGTAAAATCTTCTAATACGCAGACGACACGGCCATAGTATCCATTCAGAGCAACGTAAATATCGCTTACACAAATATGTAACACGACATCAGTCAAATGACTAACTGGTTAACCGAAAACGGCATATATATAAACCCTGGAAAAATTAAGCTAATGATATTCAAAATCCCCCAAACCCTGCCCATAGAAACTAAATATCTCACTATCCGACATTTATCCTCCTACACACAAAGTGCAGAACCTAAAACCACAACCATCACACAGGTGAAAACAACACGCTATCTCGGACTTCACTTCGATGCTGATCAAAGTTGGAATAGCCATACAAACTACCTACATACCAAGCTTAGGATAATAGCAAGCAAACTATATAGATTAAAAGACATTGCCCCAACCCACATAAAAATACTAATCTATAAAGCATTATGTGAAAACAGTTTAAGATATGCAATCACATCATACGCATTCTGCGCAGACTACAGACTTAACAGGTTACAATGGTTGCAAGTTAAAATGGTAAAACTGATATTCTGGGAACAACCCACATTTATGTAGGAAGCGCGAACACAACACAAAATATTTAAGGTGAAACACTTATGCCGCTACACAGTCATGTTAAAACATTACTACAGCCCAACCTATAGAGTAACCAGAACAACATATCACATAAGTACAATCACTACGGCAAAACCACCCGAAACTTCTACGTACCTGACATGATAAACAAAAGTGCCGTTCGACGACAGAAACCTAGGAACATACAGAGAGCTGAAACAGGCGATATATAAATATTATAGCGAGAATGAAAATTAGAGAAATTCCTGTTTCTCTCTCTCTCCCACGCACGCACATATACACAACCTATGACAAACCCCCCCTCTCAAAAACCATCACTACAAGAACACAAACAAACAAACACACCATGTCTAAATCCAACCCTACTTGCAAAAAAAAAAAGAAAGAAAAAAAAAGTTAAACTGTAATAGCAGTTGAAGTCTTCCGAGCACCTACCAACAAACAGTAAAATCAACGCCTGGCTTGCGACTAGTATAGAAACATAACCATGAAGCCTCCGCCATCTATTATCTTCCTCATATAAGCTCTGTTAAGCTTCGAGGAAGAAATCAGAAATGCCTCCCAAAGAAAGAATATAATACATTATACAGAAAAACAAAATTATTTAAAAATATTATTAACTTGCAAGTATCTGTTATTCACAATTGTAATGTGTTATAAATATTATATATATATATATAATTATTACTGCATCTATGTATGCAATTTATCAGAGACATATTTAACAAAAATAAAAAAATATTATTATTATTATAACGGTGTCTCCATGGAGTCAAAAGACTCTTCGCGGGAGACCCTACATCGACACACTAACTATTATTCACACAATACCTGTCATACTTCTCCTTAAATTCATTCACAGACGAAGCATTCACAACCACCTCTGGCAACGCATTCCACCCATTCACAACCCTCGAAGCAAAAAATCTAGTCCTAACACCCTTGTTAACACACTCTTACATAATCTCCATGGATGTCCCCTCGTTCTCTCCCTGCACTGGTCTTGAAAATGTCATCAGTATCAATCCTAGAAAATCCCTTTAATAATTTATATTCCTCTATCATATCTCCTCTCCTACGTCTATCAGATAGCTTTTGGAGCCCACAGATCTTCAATCTATCCTCATAGGGAACATCCCACAGACCTGCAACAATCTTTGTAACTCGCCTCTGAATTCTCTCCACCGTTTATTCTTCGCCAAGAAATCCAGGTGACCAGATCTGTGAGCAATAGTCCAAATGCGGTCTTATTAATGCTTTATAAAGTGGTACAATAACTTCCTTATCCCTGCTTGTTAGCGTGTTCTTCAACAACCATGTAATTTGATGTGATGTTTTGGCAATCTTTGCAATATGCCCTTTAAACTTAAGTTCTCTGTCCACAATGACTCCCAAGTCCCTTGCCTCGTCAACTTCTTGCAGCTCAGTTTCCATCAATATAGTAAACAGAATGTGATCTCACCCTCCCGAAATGCATCACCTTACACTTAGCTATGTTAAATTGACAGTCGTTTACCTTGGTCCATACCGTCAGCCTATTTAATTCATCCTGCAAGATATCTACATCGTCTGAATTGACTATCGCTCTTCCTAATTTTGCATCATCAGCAAACGAGTGGATATTTCCTTTCAAAGTATTTCCAGTATCATTGATGTACAAATTAAACAATAGAGGACCAAGCACTGAGCCCTGAGGTACACCATTAGTCACCTGCCTTCTCCTGGACTCAGCTCCTCCATAAACCACTCTTGATATCTATCCATCAGCCACCCTCTAATCCAAATCACCAGCTTCGGATCCATACCCATTTGTTCTAATTTATGCAATAGCGTTCCGTGTAGAATCCTGTAAATGCCTTTGCAAAGTCCAGCAGTATGACTGAGTAAGGATTTTCTTTATCCAACCCCACTGTTTCTTTATTATAGAAAGTAATCAAGTTACTGAGGCAAGACCTACCCTTCACCAAACCATGTTGCCCCTTATAAAGTATCATACTGCTGTCCACCCAGTCCTGAATTCTAATTTTTACCAATTTCTCCAAAACCTTAACCCAACTCCAGATATATTGATTGGTCTATAATTTGCAACCTCTGTCTTGGAGCCTCGCTTATACAGTGGAATTATTTCTCCCTCTTTCCCTCTGTTGGTACTTTACCAGAACTGAGGCTTAAAAACAGCCTGTCTAGAGGAGGTGCTAATTCTCTTGCACATTCTCATAACACATAGGCAGATATGCCATCTAACCCAATGCCAGTGTTACCATTAAGGTTCTATAATATATTAAGCACCTCTATTTCGTCTATCTCTAGACTCTCATCAGTCAATAACACATTCCACACTGCAATATCACAACCAAGATGGTAAACTTTTGCAAAATGATCACTAAGCAATTCAACAATTTGATTTGCTTCTGTAATTTCCCTACCATCAACACTTTTTAAAGTAATCTTTTCATGGTTATTCTTCCTTTAACTTGCCACATGGCATAAAAGAACTCCTTAGGGTTTCTTTTGGATTCATCAGCTAGCTTCCTCTCATAATTAGCTTTGGCCTTCCTTACCATGCAGGTTACCCTTGTTGCCTGTATCTTGTACTGCTCATGGGAACACTCATCTCCTATTTCTTTATATTTCCTCCACAACCTTTTCTTTATCTGCAACTCCTGATTAATAATTAATAATATATCAAAAGTAATAGTGGTTGTATGAAACGGTAATCTATTTTTAACTTATGTTCTTCTAAATGGCCTACTCTTGTTCTCATTTCAAAACATAACATTTTGTTAAATTACATCCAATCAGAATAGCAATTGTATATAATTTAGGACACGTTTTTTTTTTTTTTTTTTTCGCACATGCGAAGTATCAGATCGCAATGCAAATTGAAATGTCTTGGACACATTTTTGTAATGATTCCAAATACGGAATTTTAACAAAATTCGCCTAGGTAAAGTTCGTGAATAACTCATACGGATAGAACAGACAAAATAAATCCCAGTTTTTAATATAATTAACGGCTATTTTAGCCTGTTTTTGTTTAGGAGTGCCACTTATATTTAATACATTGGCAAACATAACTCAAAAAGGGATATATATATATATATATATATATTTTAGGGCATTATGGGCGAGTATAGAAGGCAATTATGGCAGAATAAAAATGTAGAAGAATTTTGTACATACCTTGTTTTTGGTTTAAAGATGCCATCTAAATCCAAGCTCTTGCTGAAAGGTTGTATGTAAACGAGGGGGGGGGGAAGAGGGAAAGAACATGGGGATGTGCTTGAGACACGAGAAATAAGTTTGGAAACCAGGGTTACTATTAATAATATATATATATTATTTTGTTGTGGGGAGAGGGAGGGAGAGGGGGGGGGTTGGAAAAAAACGAAGGGGAAGGGTATCCTATGTGGAAACTGGGGCAAGGGTTTACGGGGTGTGGACCGTTTCGGTCATCGTCTGACCATCGTCGGAACTTTGTGGGAATGACTGTAGTGCTATGTCAAGGCTGCAAGTTGCACCTGCCAAATTTGGGCATTTGTTGTCGCTAAATGGCCGGAGGCGTGGCTTAATTTGTAAGTTTTGGAACGTCCAACATTCGGAAATTAGGTAGGGCGGTGGACGTTGATAGAATTTCCATCGCATTTTATGGCAATAGTTTCGGATATTCTAAGCATTGTTTCGTTTTCTTGTTTGTCAATGATTATGGTCAATGATTAAAATATGATCAATAATGATCAATAATGTCAATGATTAAAATAGCCGTTAATTATATTAATAGTGTTTAAGAGGAGTAGCATGGGAATTTCCCAGAAACTTTACTTAAATCCCAGTTGCTTACACAATTTGTGAAAAGCACTTAAAGTGCTATCATTATCATCATCAAATTCCTGATATGTATCCTCAGGGGTGGGGAGGAGTATACAGGATATTATGTCAATATTAATGAAGAGGTTACATCATTACTAACTAGATATCAACAATTTTCCTCCAAATTAATTGAAAGTCTTATTAATAAGTCCAAACTGAAGCAGCAGAAAACAATCGAAATAACAAAAAAAGAACGTACTTACTATATTTGCAGTTAACAAAACTTTATGCAAATTCACCGTTTTATACATCGCCATATCTCATTAATTTGAGATGAACTTGATCGCCGGGTATGAATCCAAAATTTCAAATAAATACAAATTTTATATATATATATATATTTAATTAATAAAAATACAAAAATCGTTAGCATACCAACGGCAATAATGTACTATAGGTTTACGATGGTTGAGAGCCACATAAAAATGTATTATTAATGGTGTATGAATAATATATTAATGGTTATTAACAGTATAATGGTATTTTAATTATCCATTAATAATTTAATTATTATTAATAAATAGTTATTTTGACATTATTAATCGACACAACACCTTCAATGGTTTATGGCGTCCCAAGCCGTAAACCATTCAACTTGGAACGTAAACTATTGTAACGGTTTACCAAACATGATTTTGAAAGTTAGAAAAAATAAGTTTCATATTCTTTTTATTTTCTGCCTTAAATTTTTCTTTCAACGTAAGTTTGTTTTGTTACATTTATAATCGAAAGATGGCAGCACCAGTATTCGATTTTTGAATAGTCTGCTTGTTTATTTGGTTGGGTGACGATCAACAGACTAAACTGGTCATAGATCCGGACGATTCAGGTTTTGTTGTCCTTAATTTGAAACTTCAAAGCAGAAAGAGGGTAGTTGGTCAGTGATATGCGTGTTTGGTTATGAAATAAGCTTGCCGCTGACCACCGTAATAAAGAAAAAGTTTGTTTTGTTTTTATTGATTCGTTGCCAGTTTCCATTTTAATATTTTAATCAATTATTTGGATCTCCAAAAGATTTACATACCTGCATCATAACAGTCATATGAGATGTGTTTTGTATATAGCATGAAAATATAGCATTAAAATAAATATTGGCATATTTATTTGAGGAAAAAATCATAAGGAAATGGACTCAGATCATTTAATTAGAAAACTTTATTTCATTGGATACATAATATGGATTCGGAAAAATCTTGAGTGTAGTTAATCGGACGCCATATGGAGTAAAGCCTCCGGCTAGAAGTTGTAGCGTTGCCGATGTCCCTTGGACACAGAGTACGGCAATCACAAATAGCATTCGAAAGCGCAGCCTCTTGGTTATAAAACAGATTCACTTAGCCAACCAGTCCGGCTTTAAATGTAGAAGCATATTAAATATAAATATGAGATGCTTTTTCAGGAGAAGGCATGGATATTCAGCAATTGGGTGCGATTTAGAGTGGGGGGCGCAATCCTTAAACGAAGGGATATCCCTTCGTTTAAGGAACTAGAGTCAATCTACTCGATGACGAAACTTCTTGCGCTGTCACGGAGGGAATTCCCCTTTGGATTCCACGTTTGTTTCTGCCTAATTGTGCTGAATCTTAGGTGACCTTAAACAATGTAAGAAATGACTGTACTTCAAAAGTTTATTGTCCAAATCGATTAAGTCATGCAACCTACAGATGTAACTGTCTACAGATGATGAGGGTGGGGAGAGTTAAGGACGCTTTTTTGGTTCAGTTTTTCGTATAAAAATTGCTGATCACTAATATTCAACTTAGGATAGGATTTCATGATGTTATCACTTATCTGATGGGAAGTTAGCCTAGGATATTTTTTCCCTATTTTTTCCTTATCCAGTACAGATTCTTCATTAAATAAAAACTTTTAACATATATACGAATAAAATCTTTAAAATATTATTTTTATTTATTTATTTTGTTGTGGTGGAAAACCGAGGACTTTGGATTACGTCACTCTCTAGTATTTCAATATAAGGCTAAATTCATACGAAACTACAGAAACGTCAGGGGGCGTAGCAAAGTGGCCGCAGCTTCGCTAGTATACTTTGTTAGAGCGTCGCAGTTTATTTTTCCATTTTTTTTTTTTTCGTGTGTGCATTTCCTTTTCATTTATGTCATCAAGACCTAGTGTGAGTATTCTACCCCTGTTTTGTAATATCTGCGTTACCGACATAGTGAGAAAGAGTCAGTAAAACATTACGGAAGGAAGGAGTTTTCTTTCGCAGCAGAACAAGCCGTCTGATGAACAAATTATACGCTCCCCCTCATAGAGAACAATTATTTTTATCACAACAATAAAAGTGGGCACACTTTGTATGAAGAATTAGGTGCTCAATTTCGATCCATGTTCTATGTTTGGCTATCATCTCGTATGCAGTTTTAGGACTCATTTGTTTTCTTCTGGACATTCTGTAAGATTCAAAGATCGGATTTTTTTTTTTTTTTCGAAATGCGGGTTATTATTGAAATTATTGTTATTATACTCAGGTATTTTAATCAAAGTTATGATATAAGATTGTTTAATTTAATCTACATTCCAATTCAAATTCGGGAATCATATCGAATCCTTTCTTTATCAACAGATATGTCTATCGTATTAGATAGGAATTAACAACATGAAATAGTCATATTTGAATTAGATGCAAAATATTACAATTGATATTGAAAAGCATAGGCATCACAACCAAACTTCCATCATGCCAAAATAGTAGTTATACATTTTTGTATCCTTATTTGAACAACTACTATCAACTTTTCCCCGAAAGAACAGGGTTCACTCTGAAACAGGAAGTATTTTTTGTTCCTCCTGAGTTCTTTTACTAAGACTGAATTAGTCGATAAGGAAGTGTAATTAGCGATCCACTTTCTTCTCTCAACCCACTCCTAGAATAATAATAATAATAATAATAATAATAATAATAATAATAATACCGCTTAACAAACACAGCTATCATATGAGCATTTTCGTCTTAGATCCTTCTACAGTAATCCCCCATTCACGTTGAAACAACTCTGCGTGAACGGTTTCTAAAGTAATGAGAAAATTCTTAATTAATTAATTCAGTGAGATAATTGCTATAACACCGACTTTAAATATTTCTTCACATTAATATCTTATGAAACAATTTTTTAAATGATCCTTCATTCGCATATAATTTATTCAATTTTTATGTTCGTTAATTGTGTGTGTGTGTGTGTGTGTGTGTGTGTGTGTGTGTGTGTGTGTGTGTGTGTGTGTGTGTGTGTGTGTGTGTGTGTGTGTGTGTGTGTGTGTGTGTGTGTGTCGCAATATTTAATCTCATCTGTGTTTTATAATTTTCAAATTCAAAGAGATATCGAGAAACAGGTAACAAATGCTGAACAAAATATTATTCGTAAGATTTTCCAACCGTGATATTCAACCTAAAGGGCGCTACGAACACTAAATTCAGACTCGGAAGACTTGAAATACAATTATTGTTAATTTATACATACATTGTTTTCACGTAAAATTATTTGGCCTGCTTAAAAGGACTAGAAAAACAAACATGTTTAGAATCAATACTTTAAAGCAGTGGTCGCCAAAGGGGTCGATTTGGGCTCAGGGGTTGACAGAAAAATATAAGACATCATTGTATGGGTAATGTTGAATTCGGTTAACTTGGATTACCTCCATGACAAAAGACATGGAGGTAATGACAACGCAATTACGAGTGAATCGTGGGATCAGTACCTCCATCTTACAGGTCCATGAATAAGACCTGTAAGATGGAGTAAGGTCATGAAAATAGTTACTGAGGCCAATCAAGTAGGCCAAAATGACGTATTTACCAATAAACGGATGTTGGTGGTTCCTGCCGGCCGGCGCAGTGGGAGCGAGATTGCAACACGTGCGTGGTTCTTATTTACTGATGCTTACAAGTATTCGATCCCAGTCTCATTTTTGCGCATCGACATACAAGTGAGCGTTAATGTTCTAAAATTCATCAACATACATATTATAATTCAATCGTTATTCATTCACGAACTAAACTTCTCTATGTTGAAGAGTTGAGCAGCGCTGGTATAATACCAGTGATATTAATATCAGTAGTTTATTAATATCACTAGTAATACCAGTGATATTACTAGTGATAGTAATAGTAGTAGTAATAGTAATATAATAATATATACTATATTATACATACAATAAGCACTGTAACTATAAAATAAACAATCTAAAAACTCACTTAAGCGTCTTTTTTTACTTGTCCTATTATAATTACGTAATAGTAAAATATAGGGGGTCGATAAAAAGTCAAGAAACTCTTGAAGGGGTCGACGGGTAAATAACTTTTGCGACCCCTGCTTTAAAGGAACAATCTATTTCTTTTAAAGTCGAAAAACGTATATACAAAACATATATCAACAAAAAAAAAATCGAACAACTGTGAACAGTTTATAACAATTTCACTGCTTGTTCACTGTGCTTCTTAAACACAAGAAAGTGAAGTATTCTTACATAATTACGTTAGTTCTTCTGCTTGATTGCACTCTTGAGTCATATCTAAAAATTCATTTTATTTATTTATTTTTATTTTTTGAAAGTAATTTCAAGTCTTAGACGTGGTTGTGGGATTTTACAAACTCATTGAAGCAATTAAGTATGTTTCAGAAGTATTTCCTTGAAATCCTCTCATCCGAACAATAAAAACTTCTGTTTACTTGTGGGGAAAAAAATCTTCTGCGAATTGCCAGTGTTGATTGATTACAGTGGTGATACTTCAGAACATTAGAGGAAGTCGTGGATGATAGTAAAAATTCTGCTAAGTGAACGCCAATTCGCTGATTGCAATTTATGCAAGCTTCTAAAGAAGGAGCTATTTTTTCTGAAAAGGACTCTCCTCTTCTTGTGCATCTTCTGTACTTCTCGGAGCACGTATTACTTCCGGAATACTTCCTTTCCGTATGGAGTTTTAATTAAGAGAATAGTTTGGCATGGGCACAAGCCAAGTTGGTTTACTTAACTAGTTTATTGCATAATATCTTCGTACTGCGGTTCTAGGAACGTGCAGGTTATCGCACCTTGCAGATATCTCTCCCATTTATCTCATCAAAAACAGCCTCATCTTAGTTCTTGAATGTGCGCCCCACCCATTCTTGTCACATCCTGTTCCGTCCATGACATAACCCGGATAGACTGACTGTTTTACTTTTATCTTCTCGTTAAAGGACGGCCGAGAATCAGACGGACAGGAGGCGTGCCAACATATCAATGAACGACATTGTATGTATTTCTACGGTATGATTCCGATTGGAAATGCAACTTGATTATCTCTGTTTGAAATACCTGATTTCTATGAAGACTTGCGACGTCTTTCGAGTGATTTCTTAGTGTATGCCGCAATGCCTTATGAAGAAATAGAAGAAAATTAGGAGCATAAGTTTTATTTCAACGTTTAAGTGAAGGAAATGAAACTTCCGTTAATACAGTTTTAATTTTTATAATTTCATAGGCCAAAACGAAGTTAACTTTGTTTGACATCGTTTTGAAGAAATGAAAAATATAGATTCTTTTTGAAGGGAAAAAAAAAAGCAATCTTCATGAAAGCATTAAAATGTGCATTAAGAGATGAATACCTTCATGCATTTCTGTTTGCGCATTTCTATTTAACATAGTCTTTAAACTTAAAAGTGCATCGATATGTCTGTAGATAACATCTTTAACCGTCTCTTCACCTTCAAGACGTAGGGGAAAGCAAAGACCATCTGGAATCCCATCTGGACACCGAGAAAGCATGAAAATATGCCAATGGCAAATATCGATTGTCCGCCTTCAATGAAACTGATATACGCGTACGAAAACAACGAAAAAACTGGTGGAATATTGCATTGCAGCTTCCTTCCCACCCTTGTAACGAAGGATAAAAAAAGGAAGAATTTGGAGCGCAGATGCGAGAATATTTTTAAGAAATATTCGAGAGCTATTTTCAAGCTAGAAATTATTCCGATTACATCCTTACCGTGATTTTGTAGCTCATGCATCTCTACAAAACAACCAGACAATATAAAAAGATCGTACAATAATTCCACCTGCGTTACTTGGGTTGAACTCCTTTGAAGTAAGCAAAAGAAACATCCAGCAAACTTAGAACCCGATAGAAAAGATGAATGCAGGCATGGATTAATTATATCTACATTTAGTCCCATAAAACACGTGCACTATATGAGAGAAATGATAGTTTAAACCATTCATCCGGACAATTGATATCAATTAGTATTTTGCGAAGATTCAGATTCGTTAGGTAATATTCCGGGCATTTCGCATCCATGACAATCACTGCAGGTATATTAGTCATCGAAAAGGAAAATTTGTAAGATTCAAGAGTGCGTTTAATAAACATAGTAAATGCGAATACAGTAATGAGAAACCATTCCGCAGGTTAAATGTAAAAAACTTGAGTAATCATTGTTTCATAAATATCTATATTTTTCCCATTTGGAGACGTGATGTTTCTCTACTTTTTATCCAGCAAACTCCTACAGTTAAATCAGCCTGTAAATTTGTTCATGTGCAGGTTTATTCTATATAGCCAGAGCATTTTACACCTCCTGACGCTGTAAAATGTTTAGAAGTTTGTCAGAAAGAAGTAGAAAAGAAGAATTTACAATTAAAATGAGAAACCTTAACAAGAAGTTAACACAAACGTTTCGTATAAAGCTCCCTCATAAGCGAAGTAAGTTGTAAAAAATTCCATAGTGCGTCTGTCCATCGCAATAGATGCGCATAGTTCAAATTGTTTACATAAGTTCCTGAAAGAGCCACCTTAAAGCGAAGGTCGTTGCATATAAAATAAAGTTTGGCACACACAGGAAAGAGTGACATCATAAGAGAATAAGTCTAAACCCCCATAGTCATTGCAATTCAACAATAACACTAATTATCTATTGTTATGATAATCAACTTGTCTTGCTCTCTCTCTCTCTCTCTCTCTCTCTAGGATTTCATGTGGGATGGACACAAGCCAGAATTAATTACAAGGCGTCGACTTTCTATGCATTTTTCCCCTTACATTGTTCGCTCGGTTCCATTACTTGTACTTTTGCCACTTATTAAGTATAATGCAAAAATAACTTTTTAAATGCATTCGATAATATTAAATTTGAGCAGGATCGAAACATTAGCATGCGCTTATCAAAAACAGTTAATTTATTAATAGTTATACAGTTAGGTTTTATATTAAGAATTTCTCGCTTATTTAAAAGTTTAAAAGTGAATTTGCCGATCTCATGCTAAAGATGGAAGAGATTTTGCTACAATTAAAGAGGTCTTTTCGCACTCGAAACAAACTAGCCATAGTACACACTTATCGACAGCATCAGCTGCAGAAGAATAATCGCCCTGTCTTAAATACATTAGATTTTTAAGAAGTTAAAAAGCCTTAGCTTGTTTTTTTTTTTGAGTAACCGGCCATCAAGAGAAGATGAAAAGCTAGTAGCGATATATGAAGTCGTTATTTTGATCAGATTTACTGCAATTACTTTAGTAAAAGTGATTCATTTTTAACTGAAATGACGTTTGAAAAGTATCCGCCTATCTTTGTAAAAGCAACATGATGAAAAATACGCATGGCGAGAAGCGAGCACACACTATCTTCATAAATACAGTTAACTATTGGAGAGACCATTTTAACTTCGAATCGGTAGTCAAGGGGGGGGGGGGGAGGGATGCGCACTTCATATTTCCAGTAATAGTTTCTACAACAATCTTTAATTATGGATGCCGTGAATAACAACATTTCGATTGGTCCGTTGGTCTGAATGTCGAAAAATATTATTTCTTCAGATTTTCCCACCAATGCCGGATTATCCTAGGATTCCGTACTTCTCCGCACGCTCTTCTTTCTATAGATAAGTGACCTCTCACTGCTAAATAACCCAATTCATACTTTTAATGACAGTTCATAGACTACATTACTCTTCTTTAATCTGAAGAGTGGTATTTTGTCGAATGTTTTTCTACTTTTCTATCATTCGTCCACCTCCCTTTAAACTGTAAAGCACGAATAGCTCGCTCAAATCCATATACACAATACAGCATCGAACATATCGAACCAACTTCCACAGATTTCGTTGTGTCAACTGACACAACTCCACAAAATTCTTTATTTCCGATTCTCATAAGTACTCAACTGTTTCCTGTCTTTCATAATTTCTGTGTATTTTTCTATAAATTTCGACCACACCATTGCTAAAGAAATTGCCTCGACACCCTTCTTTCTTTATTATTTTTTACCCAAGAAGAATCCTTATTTCGACGAAGGAAAAACTTTAATTAAAATCTGAAGGAGCTAATATTAAATGGATTTGCTTTACCAACCATCCATGAAAAGACTGTGGAAAGGTGGTAAAAGAAAACCAGAAAACATCACGATGTCCAAATATACGAGTATTACAGAGACACAGTAAATGATGGAAAGAAAGGATCCTTCTTTCTGCTCTCGAAGAGTGTTCAAACCACACAAAGATGGAATGACGAGTGTGCGTTTTGATAAAAAGAATAAAACTGACATGACAGAGGAAGATTCTTTAATATATTCAGATAACAACATCGAAAGAGAGTCACTGTATATAAGTGGATAAAATGTGGTATAATATATATTGATAACTGATAAGCTTAATTGTTGAAATTTTTCTAGCTTGTTATGTAAGGCAAACGTGTTACATGAGACAGCCAGTCATACAGTTTCATTGGCTTTGGAGAGTGCCACTTGCTTACAGATGACGTCTACACTGTGTGTGAAGCATCTGCAATGATGATGATTTTGATTTTGGGTATTTCTTATGGAGAGAAGAGACAGTGGATGTAGATCTATGCAGGACATTTAATAATCCAGAGAGCACAGTCAAACCGGCTAGAAGAACACTAACAATTTAATGGTTTCATTTGCATGATTACTTCTGTCCTAATTTTAAATAACTGAGTCCTATTCACCTACTATCGGCTTCTTTGATAAATAATACGACATTAAATTTTTTTAAATGTTTTCTTTTCTTAATTTATTTTTCCCATTGTGGAAGATTTGTTTCTCCTTTAACTACCAAGCAAAATAGGGATGTGAAAGATTATAAAATCTCTTTGATTTCATTGTTTCTTCAATAGCATTATTCGCTGTTGAGAAGCATTACATTTTCCGCCATTCATTAAATTAACACACACACACACACACACACACACACACACACACACACACACACACACACACACACACACACACACACACACACACACACACACACACACACACACACACACACACACACACACACACAAGCGTAACAAACTCTAAAACGCTTGCAGACATGGAATCATAAGTATAAGGCGTACATTTCTTCATTATTGGTAAGTTAACTTCAAAATAAATAAATAAATGAAACGAAGTTGATGAGTTATACTGGCCTTTGATATGCACTTTGTTGAAATGGCGTAACAAATATTTCTCTCGAGAGGATATCTTTCAGCAAAATGTTGAAAGATATACTGCTTGAGTGTGTGTGCCATATTTGTTCAAACTGGTAGCTGGGATCTTTCAAAAGTTCTACCTTGAGAAAATGCTACATATATAGGGACAGTAGAGAGAGAGAGAGAGAGAGAGAGAGAGAGAGAGAGAGAGAGAGAGAGAGATGGTCATAATCACTTCAACAGTTACTTTTCGAAAAATAGATTGTTGATAGAATGTAATGGAGCTTCTGTCGTCAGTTAGAAGAGCTCATTTTGTTTTTATTTTTAATTGCTTTTAAACGGGCGGGGATAAGAGAATAACGAGTGCTCCATGAAACTTTTTTAATATAATCGCATGGCAAAGACTATTAAAACAGAAACATCCCTTACAATCAAGAAATGATCTGTGTTTATGTAACCTTCACCGCAATTACAAGTGGAGAGTGAAGGTGTATTCAATATAGATAGATGCTTCGGATTTTGCATGGCTTTGGATACTTCTGATCTCGTTCAATTCTTGCAACGGCTCAGGAAGTTTTTATGTTTAAGGTTTTGCTATTGAGAAAGAAAGCGAAAACAATTTCTAAATGTGACGATAAATAAAAATAAAGGAATACTTATAAACTCGTGCATATAAATGAGGTATTGACTGATATGTAGAAGCCATGTGAACAGTTTACATCCATGAGACTGATCGCATAGCATCAGTTCATTTTCAGTAAATAAGTGTCAAGGTTGTAATTGCTGATCAACTCAAAAGGAATACAAACACGCGATGATGGTCTCCAGAAGTTTTAAATATCGACAAAAATTAGCTTTTTTTATGGAATTAGTTCACGAGAATGCAAAGCGTGTTAATATACTAATAGTTTCCGATCAGGTAATTGTAACGCACGACACTAACACGACATGGATGTGTTTCGGGAGTATCGCAGATTTTTGTTTGTATCTAAAGATATAATTTCTTTGAAATGGTGAAAATATGAAAAAAAAAGCAAAATGCTTTCATGTTAATGTCTGTTAAACAAAATAATTTTATTTCGATTCTGTTTAAGGACCGTATTTAGAGGCCATTTTAAATAAGCCCATATTGTTTGAATGCCAGCCTAATTCGTTGATAGATTGATTGGATAGATCGGCTACTCTTCTGTCAATAGTTAGTGGGTTCGAATCCCGTGCGCTAGATGTTTGGGAATTTTAGAGTAAAAGATGAAAGATGAATTTTGTCTTCTAGTGTGAGACCACAACCTCTCTGCTTTTTTGGAGGTATGAAGCGGCTTGAAAATGCTCCACGTTGGGTTTTACAACGGGATTCTCCGATTATCGAACTCTTAGCCATCCAAGGAACTAAAATACGAAATAGGGTTGCATTCTTTCGTGATGGGAGTTATATATATATATATATATATATATATAAAATCACACCATCTTAGATTAGCTCTGGTCACACATTTTCCAAAGCAAACGATATCAAGTTGTTTTCTAATATCTTCCTTCTTAATGTGATTCTAACACTGCGCCGATGTCATCTGTCATGGCTCAAATGTGTTACCTGTAGATTCTCTACTGAGAATAAATTAGTCCATCATTCGAGTAGAAATCTAGCAGTCACTTGGCATTATTGGCTCTGACCTTTCTTCAAATTTATCCCATCTTATTCAGAATTACCTGCTTCTGTCTAGTCACTCTCGGTAACGCACCAATATTTGGACATGTATTTTCTCTAATTTCCTCTACCAGCTGCACTCCTTTTCCGTTGATACTTCTTACGTGAACAGCAGTGGTGTAAATTTTCAATTAACTTGAAGTATTTCAGTAGCTGGTTTACACTAGTCACTATAATTACATGATGAAAACAGCAGGGGCATTGTATAACCGGAGAATACACACTACTCAGCATGATATGTAACATTATATACCATGAATATATCGTGATTTCAACTAATAAAGAATAATCCTATACCAAATTCTATATAGAGAATACAGAATTAGCCCCCCGAAATTCTGTATGTTGAATATAGAATCTGGTGGACTGTTCCAAAGTGCCAACCCATCTTTCCATTAGCATGCAAGTGGGAAATTCAGTAATGTTCCATGACACCATGGAAAGCGAAATTTGGACAGTGAATTAGAAGCCTAGTTCGGTTACCCACATTCCTAAGAGACTAAGTGATGCCGGTTATTTATTTTTGACCCTCCGCTCTCCAATTAACACACTGTAGGTAAGGATGTTTATAATTGTCTTTAGGTGGGAATTGAATTTCGTTACCGGTATGAGACCATCGCCTCCCCCCTCCCCCCTTATCGGAAACCTGAAGGGCTTGAAAAAGTTCCATATTTGATTTTAAAGCAGAATTTCCGAATTATGTATACGATAAATAAAATCTTTCGCGGATGGGAATCATATAAAAATTAATTATATGACGTATACGAGAGGGGTCTGGAAAGTTCTGATAAACACCAGAACAAAAATTATATTCTGGTGTTTTACCAGACCAGAACCCCCCCCCCCCCTCCTAGATCCGAAACAACTAAAACTTAGTGCAGTTAATCGGAATAACTGCCCGTTAAGAAGTGGAAAAAAGGTTTCGGACTTCTTAAAGAGAAGTCTTACTTTAAAAAACAAGTTAAAGATACATGTGCGACTTACCTTTAAGCTAAAAACACTTTGCAAGCATTTAAAATCATTTTGTACTCTACCTTTAGAAAGTCTATCTTCAGACGTTTCTTTCAAATGTTTTCTGATTTATCCTCATCCTACATTTAGTATCTACAAAAATTCTCATTCCATTTTTATAAAAACGACTTACGACTCAGGACATTTACAAAGTATAGCTTAAAAGTCAGTTTAGTTGAACAAAAGGTAAACGTTTTGGAGGTTATTCTTTTATCACCGTCATCGAAATGCTTTGAAGATTTATTTGCTCTGTAGGATTACGATCTGAATATGTTGGCTATGAAGATATTGCATACAGTTTCGAGGCTACTCTGAGGAAGTTTGTTTGGAACTATGTCAAGGACGTAATGTTTCGGTGGTGTGTTAGGTTAATCAATTACGTGTGTTCTCAAGCTGGTTTACTGTTTTTTTTTTTTTTTTGGACATACAACTTGAGTTTCTGGAGAAAAAGGTCCATGTCCTCGTCTAAAACATTAACTTAGCCTTGCACAAAAATGCTTAGAAAAAGTTATTATTTTTTAATATAATTCATAATGAATGTTTATCAAGGGGACTACTAAGAAAAAAAAATTAATTGGTGGATATATTTGTTTTTATTTTCACCTTTCGATAGTCAATCTAATATGGCGATAAATTTAGAAGCTACATTTAAGATGTAAGATGTATGTTGGAATGCCCTCTACGACAAAACAAACATTTCTAGGACTACTTTCAATTAGAAATGAGTTAAACTGTCTCATACGGAAGTGGAGGTTCTAGCAGTTTAGATGTTTCCTGGAAAAACTCGAAAAATGGCTTGAGAATGAGAGCAGTTGACAGACACCATGTGCTTGCCTCTTAGCTTTACTTATTTTGGCAATATTATCAAGAACGACTTTTAAGACGAAATTATTACAGATTGACGGTGAATTACATTCTCATTTTTAATTGCGGTTAAATTTTTCTAGATTTTTCTAGATTTTTATTACGTGGCTAGTCTTAGGCAGAATCCCCCCCCCCCCCACACACACAAAAATAGACAGTCTCTGCGAATACGGGGAATTTAATTTTAGTTTTACGAAGTCGAAAGTAACAGTCCTTTTCGCTTTATATTTTGAAAATGGCAAGTTTTTATTTCTTTCTTATGAAATTTTAATGAAGGGACTCAGAATGAATACAACTATCCTGACTTACATCAGTAACAATTATAAATATTATGAAAATGTAATAGAAAAAATATGAAAATGTAATGAAATTTGCAATGATTATGGCATTATTTCAAAAGTCTTAATTATACCGACAGACTATTTTAGCATTTAGCGTATTTTTCTGGACGTGAGTATTTCACAACTAGCAACGATGAGGTATTTAAACCATTAGATATTTAATCATATTAGATATAAATCATATTGCGTTATATCACAGAGAATAATAACAGATATTAAACCTAATGAGGAAGCCAAGAATATTATAAAATGGGTTATTAATAGAAGATTATTACGAATGATTTTTATTCTGAAACATTTATTACAAAAGAAATTGAAATGGTTTAAGGAAACAAAAATTACGCCATTAAGAATTACAATTCTTTAAATTTCTAACACATCAGCGAGAGGTGACGTAACTCTAACCTTCGATACCAAGTACATGCATGGAACAGAAAGCACATTGCGTTTTGTGGCTTCATGAATTCAAATCAATGACCATTGTTCAGAGACGAATTCGAAACCCTTGGCAGCGCATGTTGCTACAAAATGACAGAACTTCTCCATATTACTCACATACAGTCAGGGCCGCCCCTAGGAATTTTGTCGCCCAATGCAGTAGCATATTTTGCTGCCCTTTCTCCCTTATTTTTCGTATACTTTATACCAACTTTGGCTGCCCAAAAAAACTTGTCGCCCCGTGCAAATGCACGTCTTGCACCGTCGGTAGAGTCGGCCCTGGATGCAGTGACTCATAACCTCAATCAAAAACATGAAGAGGGATCATTTGCGATTGGGACTACTGAAGTTCTTTGGAACTCACCAATTAGATTTTTTTTTCTACTTTTGCTTTTATCTTAAGATGGAAGCATGAAAAAATTATAAAAAGTGCCTTTTCGATAAGTGGAACTTATGTTTATCTTTCTTCTTTTAATCTTAGACCATCTCATAAAGTGGAACTGAAGATGAAACCATCTCGTGGTCCGTGTTGATAGCAATTTCCAAGTCTGAATTGTGATGCATTTGAACGATTTTAAGACAGTGAAAAGGTCTGCAGACCACAATATTAAAACCATTTACAGTATATTCATACATAGTTTTTTGCTTGTTTAAAATAAAGTATTTGTTGAAGTAATTTTTATTTAATCTCCACTGATTAAACCCAAATAACATCCATATTATTATTATTATATCATTTCTTTTAATTCGATCTATTTTCTTCTTTTGATACTTTGAAACTGTTAGATAAAAACATAATAAAACAAATCTTTTAAATCATATTTGGTAAATTGCAGTAAAAGTAAGGCGCTTAAGTGGCAATAGTTTTTGTTGACAGTTTGTAAAACAAAAAAGGAAGAGAATATTTATCTGGAATTTAGTTTACAGATCTCTTCATTACATTCACTGACGATTCTTTATTTACCTTGCGGTTATCATAAATAAAATCGAACCCATTCTTCAAGCATTGTTAGATTTAAATGTGTTTGCATGATCGGGAATATAATTTACGTTATGGATTTATGTTCCTGTCCGTTGTCAGGTCACTCAGGTTAATTTAGTGCCAGCTTACGTGCACGTTTAATACACGTTAAACCTGTTTCTAAATCGCAGATTAAACATCCATCTAAAACGGTATTAAAATATTTAAGATTTATTCTTGCCCACAACAGATGACTTCATTTCCTGCTATGCGACTGTCCCTACAGGTTTCGGCAATGCAGACAAAATTATTTAGCTTATGCCATTCTTCTTTTTCTTCTCTCTCTCTCTCTCTCTCTCCCTCCTGCCTTTATTCCTATATTTGTATTCCAAGCACGTGCGTGCTCAGGTAATTTCCAAAGACTTAGGTAATGAACCCCATCATTAGAAGTACGTTGTATCCTTACAGTTGTCGTTTTATTGCTCTACCGATTCAAGTAGCAATACCCCTGAGCTACCGAAACTTTACTACAGCCCTCTAAATGCTATTCAGGAACAACTACCTATTTTTCTTCTACTGGCTGACATAGAACCAACGGCATGGTTAAGCTGATTCATCACGTAATATATACATTTATAAATTAGGGATCTTTTAAACTTTGGTTCAAAAGTAAGGCCCACAATAAAAATTAATGTCATGTAACATAAAATAAGATTTTAGTCATTACATGGACAAGTACCTTTTGTACTTTCTTTCTTCTTATGTTTATATACTTATTAGATTTCTTTTGATCCTTCAGTCTAGCACTATAACAACTCCTTCCATCTGTGTTAATTTTAGTGCAAGTTGATGTTTAGTATCGTTGTGAAAAGTTATAAAAATATTTCAATGTTGATTTAAATTGAACCATTTTTCAGGAACAACATAAGGGAAGGGTGAACTATTTTTCACCCCCTCCCAAAGTATTCTCTACACGCCCTTAATAATATATAAAAACTCTGGTTTTTCAAAAAGTTCACATATCCCTTGCCTCACCAATAATTTTCCCGCATTGCTCTATCCCCACTTTTTCCATATCCCTTCTTTTCAATCATATTTCCTTCCTTTAACAGCAGATGAATGTATATCGCCACACGCCGGGATACCGCTGAATAAGAAGACAGCCAGCAACATCCTACAAAGGTATTTCCGAAATTTTTATCTCCAATATATTCTTCATATATCTGTCTATATAAAACATCAGCAATGCCCTAAAATTTGAGTAAAAAGCCAATGACATAAAAGGGGAACTCCGAAACAAAAATAGGCTAAATAGCCAATAAAATAATATTTACTTTAGAAGAGTAACATGGGAATTTTCCCAGAAATAATACCTAAAATAAGAAATGTTTCGAAAGGATGCAAAGTACCAGACTTGAATGAAATTTAGTATTTAGAATCTCTTCTTCGATTTGTCGTATTATTTTAATTTCATTTCCAGTGAGACAATTTTAGCAGCAAAATAATCCGAGAATATACGAAATTATATGCTACAGATGATAAAAGAGTGCAGTAATCATTAAAAGCATGTTAAAAAGTTATCTGAAGGTATTGATCGGAAGCAATCGATAATTCTTTTTTTTTTTTTCCTATGCACATTTTCTAGAGTCAAATAATTAAATCATATCATAAACGCAGAATATTCGATTTTTTTTTTTTTCAATTATTAACTTCGAAAACGATGCAATGCAATTATTGAATGTTGTCATTTATCCACCGACATTTTCAATAGCTTTACATTTTGAAGAGGAGAAGGGATGTTGAACTCGTATTGTCCTGCGACCCCCCTTGCGCATGTTATCGTGTACGTTGATTTTCCTCATAATGACACTGTATGAAAAAAAAAAAGGTAGAAAAAACGCCAATGCTAAGAAAGGAGGAGGGAAAATAACGAAGCAAGTGTCGAATCGTTTCTGGAAACGGATCAAAAATAATGGTTAGTCGACCTGATTTGACCAGTCAATCTTATAAAGTGTAGATCGGCTGAAAAGCGGATATGAGTGAGACGCTATTTCCTTAAGAGATAATTATAGGATGCGAGTGGATCTGTGGAGTGTTTTCATTTAATTGGTAGCAGTGAAGTTTGCTTTGCTGGATTAAGCGCTGTCAAAAAGGTCTATGAACTAGGTGTACTTGAATGCACAAAATTGGTTTCCTTTCTCTTTTTTTTTTCATTTTCCCCTCTAGTCTTATTCATATTACTGAATCTTTTAGATTTCAAATGCATTTTGATGTAGCAGAAAACTTGAAAATAAATAAATAATGAAAATATTATGCATGAGTAATGTGCAGATCGATTGATGACTCCGGTTTCATATTCTGGAGAAGCACTTGAAATGACACTGTATGTTTGCAATGTGGTATAATGGAGTCTCTTGTCGGTAGAGATCTCCCCCTTGGCTGACATGTTAACGTATGCAGAGAAGATGGGAGATGTATACATACACAAAGAAGTGATGATGGATGTGCTGGCATCAGGAAGTAAAATATTTTCTTGAAGTTGACGGATAGAAATAGAGGGACACGAGAAGGCACAAGCTGAAATGAGAGTTCGTGAGTTCGAAAAAACTTTTATGCGTTACAATTATAATCTAGAAAGACTTTATAATATTATAAAGTCTTTATAATATTAGGTCGCCGCTTTCTTTACTTTTGGAGTTCTCAGAGGCATTTTGGAGGTTTCCTATTTCAGAGACTGTGTTACTAGATCCTCCCTTAGTTCTTAAACTTGGCCAGTTCTAAGCAGTAAAAAAACGGTGTTAGTAGTTGAAGAACTTAACATGTCATAGAAGTAAATTATTATGTTTCTGTCTTGAAACGATTTCAGTGAGATTCTGTGATTTTCCAGCATCGAAGAGAATATCGGTAGAATATAGAATCTAGAGTCATTCGGAGGATTGTGACAGAGTTAGTTCTATGGTGAATTATTCCAAAATGTGTTCAATGAAGATCGATAGCTAGATACGAGGGAGGTTCAGAAAGTAAAGTATGCATGTACACAGTACTTGGAGAGTGCATAACCCTTGAAACGCGTCAATTCGTGGTTCGTTCCTGTGAAAGGTTGACTTTGAACTTTTTTTGGCCCTCGGTGAGGTCGGGTGGAGATATTCCAACAGCATGTTTTCGACAATAAAAAGCGCGTGTCCACTATTGTTCTTTTGAAACAAGAAAAGTATCATTTACCAGAACTGTGAGAGGGATGATTATAAATTTAAATACTATGCGAAGACTCCCTTGAGAAAGTTGAAATGACAAATTAATCTTCGTGTCGATAAATAGTCATTGAACATGAGAAGGCAAGTCGCACATGAACGCCTTCATTTCAACAGCTATCGAAGAGAGAGAGAGAGATAGATCGTATTTGAAGTTGTGGAACTTCTTCCTATACCCCGGATTTGGTTCTATCGGACAAATCCGGATTATAGAAACATGTTTAAAGCAGACGTGCGAAAACAGTTCCGATACAACAGCATAAGGAGTTTTACTACGACAGCTCCAAAAAACTTGTTACGCCAGGGAAATATATTTTGAAAGGGAGGAAGATTATGTTGAAAAAAAAGTGTATGAAAATGCACTTTTTCTCAACAATAAAAATAAAAATTTTATTTTTATATTAATTTTATTTGAGAAGAATTCTTGACTGTGTTTTTGCAGATGCTAGAGGCGGTGTAACTCATATGTCAGATATATGTGTTACAAGGACCTGGGATGTTTCAGAAAGGAAAAAATCCAATTCTTTTGGAATTTGTGGAACTTTTGAGGAGATTAGTTGTAGTAAGCAAGATATGGTACCATAGATATGGATGTGCACTGACGTGAGCAAGTGGAATATTTTCTTGAAGTTGGCAGGACGAAGTGATAATTAGGTTTAGATGACACATGCTGAAAGACAGGTTCATGGGTGTTTCCAGAAGTAATTCGGATTCTCTGAGGAGTAGTGATATCTAGAAAGGCTTTTATAATGGCTCCTTATATCTGCTGATACTACTTTATTGATTTGTGGTTTCAGCGGTAAGCATTTGAAGGTTTCCTACTTTAGGTTGTTTGCCAGGAGATCTCCTATTATTTCTGCAAAGTCGAGAAAAGAAGGTTGTGGCACACACACACATACATACATACATATATATATATATATATATATATATATATATATATATCAATAAATAAATATATATATATATTTATTTATTTATTTATATATATATATATATATATATATATATTTATTTATTTATTTTTTTTTTTATATATATATATACAGTATATATATATATATATATATATTTTTTTTTTTTTTTCCCAGAACAGGAGCTCTGTAAGTACAGCTAACTGTGTTGATCTTCAAGCTTGTGTAGCGAGGTTCTGTAGTTTTCCAGCCTTGTAGAGAATCTCGGGAGAATGACGGTAATTTGTGAGGTGAAGGTGCAGTGTTGACGTCGGAGGATTGTGGAGAGCGTGAATAATCTGATGGATATTTTCAGAATGTGTTCGAGAATTGTCGCATAGGTGTTTGTTTTTAAGTTAGACCATGATCTGGCCTCCTTTGTTGAGTGGCTTACATAGCGCTGAGTAGGATGTCCAGTTGATTTTGTTCAAGAAGAATGTGATCGCGTTTGTAGCGTATTATGATGGGAAAGTTTTCAGGGGATATAAATACTTTGAGGGATGTACCAGGGCATATTTGCATCAATTTGGTAATTTGGCTGATGAATAGAACTCTTTCCCCTGAGTGAAGAAGTTGCCCGTATATGTTCTTTTTCCCCAGCACTTGTATGAAACGGTTGTTCAGTTGTGTCCAGTAGAGTATATTATAGATGCAAGTGTTTTGCCATGGATGCATGTATGTTGTCCTTCATTTGAACAAGTACATCCAACTGGAGAGTCAGTTCTAGATTTCGATTTACCTTACCACAAGCCAGCAGTTTTTGCAGTCTAATTTTGCATCAGAGGCTTGTACATTTATACGTACATTCTGTATGCCATGGATTACTTTTATTTCTTCGTCATTACGAATTACAATGGTGAACTTGAAAACTGAAAGATCGTCAGGTAGGTACAGAGAAATGGTTAGTCATTATATAGATAAGTACTTCTTTTTTCACATAATTACTAATCATATGCGTAAACATTAAAAATGCACTTAATAAACTAAGATTCAAGTCATGTTATAATTGGTCATTCAACCCTCTTTGTTCTATTCATTCACAACGCTTTCTTCAAATTCAGGATTCTTTAAATTACAGCCGATTTACTCAACAATTCAACACAACTAAATATAATGAGAGGATTTTTGCATTCATTTTAATTTAATTGAATTTAATATACCATAAATTCGATTCTTGGTTCACTCACATTTTTATATAGAATAATAAATCTAAACGTTTGCAATGACAATAATTATTTCCTAATAAATTTCCAGGTCATTCAGATCGGAAAGAGAAGAATCATCCAAAAGGATGATTCCTCTCTTTCCGATCTGCTTCATACTAAAAGTAGAGTTATATGACGTTAACACACAAGGCCAAAGATGATTAATGGCAAAGGCACAGAAGACCTCAAGGTGTTGTTTCTTTCCTCGTCTTTCCTTGGAAAACTAACACCTGTCGTTCTATTAATAAGCTGCTCACCAAATCAGTGTAGTTCAGGGACTACTTTACACCCTGGCTGGCATTACCCTTTTCGCAAATCAGGCACCATATGTTATCCCCGCATAAACAACATTAATTGCAAATTTCAGCCCCACCCAAAAACTACTTCCCAAATGACCTGGCTGAACGAGACGCCTGATCAGAAGCTTTCGTTTTGCCTCTAGCAACTAGTCACACACACACACACACACACACACACACACACACACACACACACACACACACACACACACACACACACACACACACACACACACACACACACACACACACAGAGAGAGAGAGAGAGAGAGAGAGAGAGAAGCAAACACTGGGTGAAGAGTTCTGTAGACGAGTTCTGTGATTTTATGAATATAATCGGTAGAAATGTACTCCTGGATAATTGTAATTGGTCGGAATGTTAAACACACGATGTTTCGTTATTAATTTTACTTAATTGAAAATTATTTTAATATGTGCAAAACCACTAGACAAGAATGATTTACACTGAATGATCCTAACAATACTAATTAGCGATCTCTAGTTATATTCCTGAAAACACTCACGTCACATTGCATGCTTTCTATTGGCCAACCGGAAAAAATCTAATAATTGTATGAATGCTAGCGAACGAGATTAATTAGGGTTATTCCCACAGTTCGATCGGAGTCTGAATGTACATTAAAAGCACAATAGGAAAGTCTATTCTCTCCCCCCCCCCATTTCTTGTACCCTTTCCTTCCTTTCAGACATTTTTTTATGCGTCTGCTTGTCTTATAATAAGGATCGAGACAAAATATATATTTTTAAAACTTCTTTCAGCCATATCAAGCTTGAATATAATCACGTGTATTTACGTATGCGTTAGTCAGCTTGCAAACTTGCTATACTTAACCCATACATAGGGGATGTCACCGAAGACAAAAATTACTGTCACACGTTTCACTGATGACGAACGACTCTTTTTCCCGACAAAACCTTAATAACTGGTTTAGAGGTTGGATTAAATTTTTTTTCTGTTCTTTGACTGTAGGCTATTATTAAAGATTTTTATGCTTCCTTGCTGGGAGTCTGACATCGCTACATGCCGGATATTCCCCATATAAGAATAATTTAAAAAAAGAATGCTAGAACTACAAAAAGCAATTGATTCGATAGCTGATGATGACTCAGACGAGGAGCCAAAAGAGGATATTTCTTTTTTTGTGGGGGGGGGGGGGGAGAAGGACTACCTGTGCGTGTTTTGTTTGTTTTTAGCTTATTTCCTTAGTGACTAAATGACCTAAAAGAGTTAAAAAAGAATTGTTAAAAAAGACTTAAGATAATAAAACTAATAATTGTGATTGATCATTCAGATTCTGTTTTCTATCCTTATTGACGGAGCCGACCGCTAAGTTTATGATCAGAATAATTATCAAAAATACATTCAACATTTTTAAAAATCCAATTTATGGAAATTGAAGCCATTTTTATTATTTTTTGCAAGTTGCGGCAATTTAATTAAACTTTTAGTTAATAGTTTTTATTAAATGAGGCAACTAATCCACTATTTCGCAAATAGAGTTGACTTTGGAAAGGAAAACACTTTTTTTTTTTGTTCGTGACTTTAATTTTTATCTTTTTTAGATAAATATTATCTTGGATATTTAACTTCGCTTACAGTTGTATTATTTTAAACCCTCTTAGCCATGATACTCTAGCAGATAAAAGTATTCTCGCGTTTCATAGTTGACCAGTTATGAATTATACTTTTTTTTGACGTATTTTTTTCTTGTCTTGTTGCTACTGGTCGAGGTTATTGACCTGGTCTGCTTTATAACTACTACGACTTCCCTTTTTTGGTGCAAGAAGGTTGTAGTGAACATCTTATGATGGAGTTTGTATTTGTTTTATGAGTCCTGTCTCTTTTCATTTGCGTTCGTAAGGCTAGTCTGTGTGTGTGTGCACTGCAAGTGCATTGACATATGAGTGTATGTCAATGTACCGGCTAGCAACACTTTATTTCTTATCTTTGAAGTATTTGGAGGTAAAAAAAAAGTTAAGAACCGTTCATACTATGTGTTAGAATTGACAATTATTAGGTCTATCATTCAACAAACACGCAAACGAAACAAACAAACCAACGCAAACTACTATTTGCATTTCGTTTTTAATGAAAATCTGTTTTATTACCAGTTTTCGAGTTAACCCTTATTTTCGTGTTTATGTGAGTGTGATGTTAGCATTAGATAGACTGGTTTACTCCAATCATATATAAACAACGCACCCAGATTACAGGAAATATGAGAAGGGTGTGGAAGTAATTCTTTGACGTGGGCACTTCTTTAAACATTCTCAATTTCTCATCCGCCTCACTCTGTGCAGGACTTACATTGTACTGTTTCCAGACATTTGATATTCTTCTTATTAAGGATTAAAGTTGATTAGATAATATTCTCCGCCTTTGGGTGTCTGTTAATTAATTTTATTAACTTGGAGAGCCCTTAGCACGAAAATATCCTCTGTCTTAAACTCGTTATCCAGTATTACGTCATTTTAGTGGGCAGCTGTCTTTTTAACAAGTAACATGTTGCAAAGATTATTCACCTAATTTGCCAGACTAAGAACATAAAATAATAATGTTACTAAGAAACATCATAACAAGATAGGAAAGAGCAAAACTTTTTCTGTAAGAAAACACCATAAAGGATTTAAATCCGCTAGTCAAGTCATACTTATATGAACATGTAACATTTTTTAGAGTTAGTGATAACTGTAACTTTGCCAAGCTGCAGTGTCACTTTGTGACAAGCGGAATACATTATGGGAAAAGCGCTGAACGTAAAGGAATATATTTTTAGAATTTTTATTATGCAGAACACGAAAGACATGTATAGGGAGTGCAGCTTTAACTATGCTCGCATTTCAAAGCAGTGAATTATACTGACTTCGAGGTCAGTGAAGGGACAATTCATATTTCCCTTCAATGCTATGTTTAAAACCATAACAATCTCTACAGAGAGAGAGAGAGAGAGAGAGTGTGTGTGTGTGTGTGTGTAGGAGAACATTGGAAAACGAAAATAAATTCATACAGTTTCTATTTACCATTAAGATAATACATTTTATTTTTGAGGTGAAGTTTATTCTGTATTTAAATTATGAGCTCTATTAATCTACCTTTCAACAAGGAAATTATTACACGCCAATTCACTGTCTCTTAGACTTGATAAATTTCTCCACTTCTGAAATACGATTAGCATTGATCTCGACAACTGAAGTCATTACAAGCCTCCTGCTGAGAAAGCAGGTCCAGACCAATTCTTAAACCGAAGGACTTGCATTATGTTACGTATAAAGTATATGTATCCGTGACCACAGGCTTGACGTGCTGAGAAACCCAGACCACAGCCCATCATGGAGGTTATGTTCATTGGCTTCGAACTGGTTTTGGCAGGGCATTTATATCATACTACACATGGATTAAGATAATACAGTGTTCCAAAAAGAAACGAATGCATTTGGAATTGAACTAAAATTTATTGGAGAGGTGAATAAGATTACACATATACCCACGCGTTCGACGAATCTAAGAAGAGAACATAAAAGAAAGGTAGAAGAAGAAAGAAAACTGTAAATCATGACCACAGAGAACTGTTGGTCAAGTTGAACAGTTCGAATCAGTGTGTTTACAAAAATTCTTGTTGATGACATCATTCACAAGAATTTTTGCTACATTTTTTGTAGCAAAAATTCACAAGAATTTTTGAAAAAAACTGATGCATGAATTTGTGATTCATGCATCAGTTCCTCAGACGTGTTGCTCTACAGATGGATGCTGACACAAATTCAAAGAACAGGACGAAATGTATAATATTAGTGACACTTCTGATAAATTGTGATCTAATTTCGAACATTATAAGCACAAAAGTATAACAAACGCAAGTGTTTTATTTTCTGTAGAAAATGGAGAATTTGTGGCGGACATCGAGTGAAACTAATTAGCTCTTTACACTCAGGCCATCAATGGATCCATTGATAGCTATAATCACCCGGTGTTATAGCTATCCATTGTTGAAGATATAACTGGGCTATTTTGTTTTTCGTATAGTCTAAAAAGTTAATATATCAAAATAATATGATTTCGTCGTAATGGTTGAATGTGAATAGCAAAGACTATTGTGATTAAATGGACATAAAGTTTGATACCCGATCTACTATTAGTTGTCGTCTTGTTTATTTTGAAAAAATGTTTAAACCATTTGTTTAAATTCATTTTAGAGACCTGTTTTCAACATTGCTTTAAGTTTTATAGATTAAGTTAGTTTTAAAGGTCAGTTTGTTATTCGATTTATTTATTTATTGTTATTATTATTTTGTTAACAAATATCGAAAGGTAATTTAGGAGAGCCTTCGTAGCTCAATCAGTATAGACAAAGTTCTTTAGTCGGAACGACCTGGGTTCGATTCCCGTCAGTGACGTGAGGAATCTTTATCTGGTCTCTTTTGACTAAAGGTGAGTTAGCCGGTCTCATACGGAAGTAGGGAGGGTTTCACCGAGAAACTCGGGTTTTTCGTCCCCCAGAACCGCAAACCTGTCCCGTGAACACAAGGATTACTGTCATGAATACTTCCCAGCCATATGCTGCTCCCAAGCCCGGATAAAATTGGGTACGGGGGAAGCAATGGTGAACTACCCTGTAAAAATCCCACCAGGAATACTTTGTGGGCAATGCCTCCAAAGTCACCTACATTCGGAAACGACTGAAAGGGAAAAACCAGTAATTTAGGAGCAATCTTATTCATCCTGTACACGGGGATTTTATTTCCAGCTAAATCTTTATCCAAACATTTGTCCAAATCCGTTATTATTTTGGGAGGGGGGTCGAAAAGTGTCTTCGTTGAATTTTTGTTTAATGGCCAAAAGTCATCAATGGTAGTACCTTGCAAAATGAATATCTTCAAATAGGAAAAATGTGCTTAAACATAATGAAATACATAACCCGTGGCTTTTCAGTTTTTTTTCGGGTAATGAGAGGAAAAGGGAAAAAAGGAAAATCCGGAGAATATTGATAATACTATAACTTAGGATCACCATTTTCTAGTGAAAGTATTGCTCATGTATGGGAAGAGGAGGATGTCTGAACATTGATGAAGAGCGCTTAAGATGCTCACTGATTGTATGAGTCTATCGAAATTAGAATCCCTTCTGCTAATTGTTTAGATTGAGTCGGTTGGAATTAGAGGTGAAACCACTAGGCCTTTGAAGCGGTTGCATCATGTCTGTTAACGTGTGTGTGTGTGTTCTAATGGCCGGTTTGTCTGTTTCGCATGATGAAAATCCTGCCGTCCAAGATTGGATAAGTTATCTTTAATTCGAAAGCTTTAATAAAGGCTGCATTTTTGAAAATTATGGAGACAACTACCGTGTTTGAATAAAAACTTTAGTTTAATATAACTAAAATCTACATTCGACGTTTCGACCTTTATGTCAAGGTCATCTTCTGGAGCATACAACTATACACAGAAAACAAGCTACACTACAATCGAACTGGTTTGTTAAAGATACTGGCCAACCGCTACAACAATTGTTGGCCTGACCTCTGTTGAAAAAAAAAAATTATACATCAACGCTAGAGTCCTATTATTAGTGTTATCTGTTGGTTGTTTTTAGGAAAGGTAGGAGCACCAGAGATCAGATCTTTGCCTTAGACAGATCATAGAAAAATATAAAGAATTCAGACTACTTCTGTTATCTTCCTAACAGAAGAGTTGGAAATCAAAAACAGATAGAAAGAATACTGTGAGGAACTGTACAGCAGAGTGGATAAAGAAAATGTGGAGTCCTCCCACCAAGAAAATTTTGATTTGGAACCTCCTCCACTTAGGCATGAAGTTGAAAGAGCAGTTAAGCAGCTCAACAGCAATAAGGCCCCAGGTGCAGATGAAATCCCAGCAGAGTTAATTAAGGCCACAGGGGATGGAGGGATAAGAGTGTTTCATAGATTGATTACAAGGATATGGGAGACAGGATCATGCCCTAGAGACTGGAAGAAGTCACTTTTCATACCACTACACAAGAAAGGTGATGTGAAGGCATGCACGAATTATAGAACTATTAGTTTGATATCTCATGCAAGCAAAATTTATTAAAGATCATGCTAAATAGGATTGAGGCCAAAGTTGAGGCAGAGATGCCCGAGGAACAAGCGGGTTTTAGGAAAAGATAGGGGCACCAGAGATCAGATCCTTTGCCTTAGACAGATCATAGAAAAATATAAAGAATTCAGACTTCCTCTGGTAATGTGTTTCTTAGACTACTCTAAAGCTTTTGACTGTGTTAAGCATGTGAAACTGTGGGAAGTAATGAAAAGAATGGGTTTTCCTCAACACACTATCAGGTTGATAGCCAACTTGTATAAGGAGCAAGAAGCCACAGTAAGAACAGGTGTTGGATTGACTGACAGGCTTCAAGTTGGAAAAGGAGTTAGACAAGGATGTTTACTTTCTCCTGACTTGTTTAGTATATATGCAGAGGACATCATGCGCGAAGCATTGGATGAGCTCAGGACAGGAATTACGATAGGAAGTAGATTGATCAGTAATCTGAGGTACGCTGATGATACAGTACTCCTTTGTAATGACATGGAAGAACTAGGACTAATTCTTGACAAAGTTAACAAGATCAGTAATAACAGAGGACTTCAACTCAATTCTTTCAAGACAAAGATCATGGTTCTCAAAGGAAAAATAAACAGAGAAGCTCTTGAGAAACAAATGTATCTTAATGGAGAAAGAATTGAGGAAGTCAGCAAGTTTGAGTACCTGGGATCCATTATTAATGTGAAGAATTGCTGTTCAGAAGATGTCAGAAAAAGGTTAGGAATGGCTAAAACAACAGTCAGAGACCTGTCTAAAATCTGGAAGGATGGTTCTATCTCCATGGGAACAAAGTTGAGGATTTTAGATGCAGTTGTTTTTCCAACAGCGACTTATGGATGCGAGACTTGGAACCTAAAGAAGTCAGATAAGAAACCGATATCTGCTTTTGAGATGTGATGTTACAGAAGGCTGTTGAGGATATCATACACTGAAAGGCGTACAAATGAATGGGTGTTAGAAAAGATTAGAACTTTAAGGCTCCTTAAGGATATTGACAGAAGAAAGTTAAAATATTTTGGACACACAGAAAGAATGGAAGGAGGACTTCTCAGAACAGTAATAGAAGGTAAAGTTCCTGGAAAAAGAGGCAGGGGTAGACCATCAATGAGATGGATGGATGGCGTGTGTGGAGTGACTGATCTTCAGAGAATTGAGGCTGCCAGAAGGGCAAACAACAGGACTACATGGCGAGGTCTAGTGTGGAACATCATCGAACATCGGAGTGACCATACGGCATCTGTAGATGCCCAGTGAACACAGACAGACTGTTGGTTGTAGAAATACATTGGGCACAACAAGTATCTATCTTGCGCCCAATGTATTTCTACAACCAACAGATAATACTAATAATAGGACTCTAGCGTTGATGTATGATTTTTTTTTTCACCAGAGGTCAGACCAGCAATTGTTGTAGCGGTTGGCCAGTATCTTTAACAAACCAGTTTGATTGTAGTGTAGCTTGTTTTCTGTGTATAGTTGTATGCTCCAGAAGATGACCTTGACATAAAGGTCGAAACTTCGAATGTAGATTTTAGTTATATTAAACTAAAGTTTTAATTCAAACACGGTAGTTGTCTCCATAATTTTCAAAAATGCATTCTGATCACTGTGTAAGCTTAAAAGAAAGGACTTAATAAAGGCTCTTTTCTCGTATTCGAACTCTTAGTCGATTTCCTGGATTCGAACACAGGTCTTTCCACTCAAAGGGCATCATCGATACTAACCGAGGCTCCTATCGAAGGGTAAATTTCGCAAATGTGTTTTTTTTTTCAGACTACGTCTATTCTTTCATTGAGCAGATCATATTATCGTTCTAGTTATACATCCATGTGAAGGGGGGGAGATGATATTGATGTTAGGATAGTTATTTTACTTATTAAATATATAATACTGCATTAATAGGAACGTTCATCTGCAAAATATATACTCGCTATAGGTCATATACATTATTATTATTATTAGATTACACCTCCAAGGAGTCCAAAGACTCATCGAGGGAGGGCACCTACTCTACTACTCTCTGTCTCCACCAACCGCAACTACCAACATCATCTACACCAACGCCCACCACCACCACTACTAGATTTTCACAGACAATCACAAACATCCATGCCAACAGCGGGATTCGAACTCGCAGTCTTTTGGCTGGAGAGCGAGTAAAATTACTACCGAGTAAAAATATTATAAGAAATACTTGTTTAGTGTCTTACATGAGAGAAAACAAAAGGTGTTCATCACATACTGCTGTGTTTTTTTTTTTTTTTTTTGAGGTGGAGAGAAGCACGGCGTTCAGAAACATTTGTTGACTCATTGAGGATATTAGAAAGCACTATGTAGAAATCTGCTTTTTGTTACAACCGATTATGAGATTATCAAACAAATTACATTTGATAATTTATTTACAATGTGATATCGAAATGGTAGAACATTTTTTTTTCTTTTTGGCCTTACCCTGAAAAGTGTTTCTGTTCTGTTTACATCTTACGAAAGCCTTGTTTATCTTCGTTACACAGATTCGTCATGCTCACTCAGACAGAACGTTTCTGATTTGACCTCGAACAGTAATCGTTTTTGACACCTAAGAAGGTTGCAATTGGCTTGTTTAGATTACAGTCGAGTTAATTGTAGAGTGCCCGAATTAAAAAGCAGTCGTGGGGAGGTACACTTTTTTTTTTTTGTTTTTACGTCTCTACCATTGAGTGACACGTCGACAGATAAGCAGAAAGAAATACACGAGGAGCTGATTGCTGTTCCAGAGGATCTCGATCTCCTTGAAGAAAATCTGTTTCGTCCGTAGACTGCTAGGCGACTCTAATTGTGGACACCAGTTATCGGTTTAACCTTCGTCTTTCTTCATAAGGCGTCCGTCACGTGTAAAATATCAGAGAACGTCGCAGAACGCACTTCTTGTCGTCATCGTTCAGGTTTCTCGCTAAAGAACACGATCACTAAGTCGTCCTGTGCTGATAGGCTCTGCACTTGTCTGTCCTTGTGGCTTCGTATACTTAAACGCTTCCTGATCTGCCAACAGGCACAATAAATAAACACATCACCAGCTTTCTGACAGGCTCTTTAACCTGCCACGAAACATCCTCTTCGAATCTTCACTTCACCGCCCCAGCCTTCACCTAGAATGCGACACTACTGTCCTCTTTAAAGATATTAATTCAATATTTCATCTTCCCACTCCCAGTGTACATTAAGGAAAAGTTCATAAATATATGCATATCATATATCTCGCATTCGATGTTCGTCATAGTCATTTTTCCACACTGAAAGCAAAATGCTGGAGTCCAGTTTCCTCTCCTTCAAACTATGTATATTTGTATAGAGAAGACAAGAAGAATGAAGACTGATTACTCACAAGCTGAAATTTGCACATAGGCTGGAAAGGAACGAATGTTGTGCGTACGAGAAGAGAATTTTACAGAAACTTGTTGCACTGAAATTTTAATAACCAAAAATTCGTGAAATCCCACACAAAACATAGTAAAACCGATAATATACTAGAACAATTGATTTATATGACCGCTAAATGGATATCTTTATAAAACTGATGTCTGGTTTATAAGTTTATTGATATCTGTGGTTGATTAGCTCATCTGATGTTGGAGAGCGAAATTTCGGTCATCATTTTCTGACAAAGGACCAGCTCTCAGTTCCTCGAATTAAAATTGGTTTAAACGCTGTCATGTAGTGAGTGCAAGGGCAAGCTAATAGTGTAGCGTTTTGGATAATTTCTCTCATATTCCCTGTATATTTATTCAACAGACTCTCCACTATACTATTATTTATTCTATTTCCATAATTATTTTTGTCATCGTCACTTAAATTGTGCTTAAATATCTACTAAAAATGTATGACCTGGTTTATAGACATTATGGAGAATGCAGTTTCTTTTATATTTTTAAGTGTTTTTTTACTGATTTTATTAATAAATCTATCAGAGTGATTATTTAATTTGTCTAAAGATTCTTGAAGATTTGTATCAGATTTATTTAAGAGAATAATGCCGTCTGCACAGAATAAAAAAAATCCAAGCTTAATATTCGCTATTTATATATATAGTTTAATATCCATTTTTCTTAATAATGCAGTCCTTGTAGATTATAAATAACCTACCGAATGGACATAGCTTACAGCCTGTCTTACATCATTTAACATCAAACCACCTTCAATTAATATTGCCAATTTGCAAGCTATGTGTAAGTTAGTATCGCCCTCTATATAACGTTCCAGATATCCCGCAAAGGCTTATGTTTTATTTATTTTTGTTGTTGTTGTTGTTGTTTGATACTTCATCGTATGCTTTTTATGGCAAACAGATCTAGTGTTTATGTATTATTTATTTTTTATGCTTCTGTGATTACTTATTTCTTGTCTACTTTCTACAAGAGTAAGCAAGCAGTTTGTTCGCTTATCGCTGTGAGACATTTGCAACACCTTCTTGTAGTGTCCTTATATGCAATGATAAGTAGAATGCGCATTAACTTATTTTTTAGAGAATTAGAGGTACAAGTATGGCGTGAAAGGTTAATATATAGATGATGTGATAAACGGTAATGTTTATCACATAACGGCCGTTGAATCACCATACGAAATGAATGAACCACTGAGCTACAGAAGGCTAGTACATGCCGATGAAAATGAAAACACGCACGACTTCTTTGTCACGTGCAAATGTAATTTAATATTGCCATTGAAAGTTGGAATCAATTCGTGACATTCGGCACATTCAAAGAAATTAAAATATTTTATTATATAAATAGATTTATATTTCTATCTTTTGAATTTTGTGAATCTCTTTTGCTTCATCAGTTGTTTTATGATTTGTCAAAACAATAGAAAAAACTATCAGAATTGTGTTCGGAAATTATCATCAAATTATTATCAGTTATCATTAATTTGTATTGATGTAGTATATCATTAATTTATCAATAATCATAAATGTTTAGCTTTACGCTTTTGATAAAAATCATAAAATATGAATAAGATTATTTTAGGATAACTCAGAAATTAAAAAAAAAATGATAGAGAGAGAGAGAGAGAGAGAGAGAGAGAGAGAGAGAGAGGGAGAGAAACTGAATTCACCATATATTTACTTTTGTAATCTCCTTTTAGCTCTCAAAAATTCATGAATATTCAGATAGTTTGTTATGGAGTCGATTTTTCAGATTGATTTAGAAATTGGTTTATAAGTATCGAAATCACATCAAAAGATTCGCTTTTTTCTTTCTTTATTATTTATTATTTTTTCATTTCCATCATGCATCCGAGATCATTGTTATGAACCACTTTTATAACTGCTCGGACCAACCACAGAAAAGGCAACTCACAGAACTTAAAGCTTGGCATACTTTGAATGTAACGGAATCCACACTTATTTCGATAGGTGTGGATTCCTTTGGTGGTCAAAGACCTCCGCGATACACGGGTTTAATAAAAGCTCTCAGAGGGTGGGAGTGCTGACTTACTTAATGAAAGGAAACTGATGTGTTTATCTTCTTTAAAAACACGGAAGATGAGTGAGGACTCATGTCTCTGGTAGGGCGTGAGGAAAGTTGTGAGTTGCTTGTCGGAAGAGATCTGAATATAGAATAAAATAGTGTGTGTGTCGTAATCATGATTTTCTCCAGGAAGAGAAAAATATGCAAACACATTTAAGACGTAAAATAACTGAGAGTCATTAATTTGAGGATCATTTGAAGATATTTGCATCTGCTCAAGTCATACACTTTTTCATCCGAATAGTTTCATATTATTATACAGAATTATCGGGAGAAATAATTTTTTTTTTAATGCCAAAGATTCATCTATATCTGCTCTTCTTTATTCTTGTTGTAGTGTGGAGGATATGGAAAGATAACCAACTAAAGAAAGAGCGTGTATTGGGAGACTACATTTAAAAGAAACATGAGCAATACCACTGGTGTACCAGCGTGATAAACATTGAGTACGTATACTGAATTACCTGAGCAGAATAGTTGGCTACAAATTTTTATTTCCTTTAAAACGAGTGCAGTTTTTTGTTCACAGCTTCGCAAAATCCTTTACAAGTGAGATTGTCAACCGTAATGAATGAGAACTGAACTCAAGCGAGTCGGCTAACTTGTGTATTTCCTGTGTTCTTTATTAATAAGCAACTTCCTCATCATCTGGAGGTGTTGGGTATTATGCACCAGTGGCTGATAATGTTGCAAGGTGGCGCTATAATCGCATTGGCAATGAAATTGGCCTTGGCTATCCCCGTAACCACTCGGACCGTTTGCCGAGATATCAACGACATCACACGACGAAGAATGAAGTGCGTTGGGAAATAAATTAGCGGTCGGAGACATTGACAAACCCAACAGGATGTCCTGACGAAACAATAGAAAACATCACTGTGTCGCTTTTACTTAGAAATGAGATGGACTTTACTAGCGTCAGCTATTTCTGTGTGTTGCTTAGTGATGGGTTTGTGATAGCATTGAGCAATGTGCGGTTAACAGGAATGCTTCTGGTACGGTGGTGGAAATTCATTGGATAAGTCAGTACGTGTGTGTGTGTGTGTGTGTGTGGTAAGGGGGGGGGGGGTATTTTCACTGTTTGGTTAGCAGCAGGGATCATTCATAGTTAATAATTACATAATGATTATGAAGAATGATAAGAATTGAACAATTTATGTACGTAAATAATCGTTCCATCATCACATCACTTCCATTCGTATTCTGTTATTGAATTTTCCCTTTGCTGTTAGGATATACAAAATCGCATGTTAAAAACTGAAACAATATAGTGAGCAGTTTCATCTAAAAGTTTTAATTACCAGCCAGTACATATGTGGTGAATGTGCCATCTGATTTGATAGCGAATTGCAGATGGGGTGGGATTTATTTATTTGTGTTCAATTGTTGGGCAAGCCGAGTTCGTCAACTGTGAATTATATATAAGAATAAAAGGAGTTAGTTTAATACTATATTAATACTCAATTTTGCACGATATATTTTTATATCAAGATTTAATACGTTTATGTTTTAAGTTAACAATACCCAAACTCGCTTATTTAAGTCTAGTCTATTTTTCCAGTTCACGTTTTTTTGCTTTTTTTTATGTTGTTGATTCTTGCTTAAGTTATTCGAAAAGATTCAAGGTATGAGGCTAGTATATTGCGTCTCTGTAAATACTCGGTGTGATTTGTTGTGCGGGAATCAAACCAGTTTACGAGAAAGAGAGAAAGAAAGAGAGGGACTTTGCCGGCTCTGTGTAAGCTTGGCTGACACCTTCACTTAAAAATTCCTTATAAGACTTCCTCGTGTCATACAGGATTTGAATGCAAGGTGTGTGTGTGTGTGTGTGTGTGTGTGTCCGACCGCGCTTTAAGTTGATTCTACTTATTTTAGTAATAGTTCATCACAGCCAGAAAACGTTATGTAATTTATAGATGCCCCCTTATCAAGCCACTTGGAAGGGCCGTCTATAACTTTGTAAAGTTGTTTTCCGGATTGTAAGAACTCCCCCCCCCCCCTTCTCTGTGCCACAAGGTACTATATGCATTGTAAATAGCTTCGAGCGAGTGCTAAGGGATTCTCGATAAGGTTATCGGTGGAAAAAAGAACAACAGAAAAAAAAAAGATAAAGGAACAATACTAAATTATGCAAATTACGGACCACACACATACACATGTGATGCAGTGGTGACGAACCCCTAAGAAAGTGCTAAATATTAAACTTGCGTCAATAAATGCAGGTGTTGTGCTAAACAGAAGTGTGAAGGGCGTTTATTTTTTGGGACGTCACGCGTTTATTACCGAGGATCAACGGATCAAGGCCGTCCTGTTTAGTGAAGCACACCATTGATTGTTGTATCCCTACACGAGACGTCTACCGCCCTCTGTTTGCAACGAGGAAGTAACACTTATCACTAAATCTTTTATGCCTTCTTTTGCATGCTTTTTTTTTAATTTTATTTTACCAAGTTTACACTTTGATATAATATCGCATAATAGACGAGCAGAAAGAGTGGCCGAATGCGAAAGTATTCCACTTCTTTACGATAGGTTGACAAGTACAGAAAACATCAGAAGTGTAAACTATGTTTGTATTATACGGTTTTGACTGTTACATGCATGAATCTCTTACAATAATTCGATGTCCGCAATGGCTATCATTAATTGAAAAGGCTAAGGTCACAAGGAGGTAAAAAACAAAAACGTGGAAGCTACGTCTGAAGTGATAAATATTCTTATCCCTTCGACCATCAATGATTTCTACTGATGATACACGATGCAATATTGTGAAGGGAAAAAGAAGTAGCCTGTTTTACGATCTCCCATTAATGTCCAGATTTGTTTTTTAGTATTTAGTCCCTCTTGTCGGAAACCTGTTGTCAAGGTAATCACTTCTAAAAGAAAAAACAGATCGACGAACTCTGGATAAATATCCTTTTAATGGGTCCCGTGACGTTATTTAACTTCTAGAATGATCCTCATTTAATGAGATATATGTTTATGTGCGATTAACAGGGTGCAAGTTCCGTGTCCTGCTGGTCATGGTAAAGATGAAGATGGCCATAGTACAGCAAGCGTAACTTCGTGCGTCATAGCCATTACTATCACCTTCACCTGGATGCATTTCTTTCGCTCAACGACGTCTAATTAAATCAACTCTCACAATAGTAGGCTTCATTTGATAGAAAAAGTTGTCTTAAAGATTTTTTGTCCTTTACAACACCAAACGCTGAAATATCTTTGATCCATGGGTCAATTGACCATTAACTGGCCTTTAATTTGCAAGTGTTATATTCTCAAATTTCTTAAAAGACAGATAATTTTAGAAATGGGAAGTTAGAGACGACGATTGGTATACTTTATTGATTAAGATAAAATTTAAATGCACTGCAAACACGTGAATGTTATGTTATGTTATTGGTGGTTTATTATTCGAAGCACTTAGGTTTAAAGGAATTAACATCGGAAAATTTCAAGGATATTTAATTTAACAAAATTATCACAGTATTTCACTTATTTCAAGGAAATGTGTCAAGAGATTTATAGCATTAGTTGAGGTAAAAAGAAATTAGAAGGTAGTTAACTGTGTTATCAGCAAGTAGAAGAAGATATTGCAGTATGAGAGAGAGAGAGAGAGAGAGAGAGAAACTGACGCTTAGTCGCTGAAGCAAATATAGGTTATCTTATATACAATTTAATTTATGATTTGGGCTAATCAGTTATCTGTGACATTCATTTCTATTACAATTAATAGGTTGTGGTCAGGATTAACCACGAGGCAACTCGGTTCCCTAGAAATTCCTGTTACCCAAACTAAACGCACGCATCTTATGATTGTATCATGTTCTTATAATTCTCTATATTACGTCGAATTTCATATAATCATCTAGTGTATCAGTGATTTCTGCTATATTGAAGGACCTCCCCAACCCCCATTTTGTGTCAAGAAATCAAACTGTGATGGATCTTACAGTGTGTTAGAAAATGTATGGTATGCATCGGAAACGAAATTAATATTTAAACATCATTATTGTGTTCTACTTCACTCAGGTGAAATAGAACTAGTGTAAGAAACTGAACGATTATTCTTAATTATTCTCTCTCTCTCTCTCTCATGTTGATTCCAGTTTTCAAATTGCCTTTCCTCCTTTTTTGTAGATACACGGAAGTTGATTCTAGTTCACGTACTTTATTCTTCTGTCTATTTCTTAAATAAAAACACATTTCTATGCACAGAGCATCCTTGCAAACTGCAATTCGTCTTGACGGCAGTAGAAAGTGCGTGTTTGAATTGACACTCGACAACAGTTCATTAATTACAGGACTCTGCAGAATGATAATTAGAATTTCTGAGTACTCACTCTGCTGAACTGTTGATCAAACACAGAGCACCATTGACAGGTAATCCATTACCATCGATGTAAAAAAACAATATTTCTCTTTCTGGGATTTAAATAGGGTCTACCCTTCTTAAATGTTCCGATTAGGAACAATAAAATTGGAATTCCTTAAGGCAGCAGACAAACTCGCGCATTTTAATTTATTTCGAAAAACTAACTAACTTCTCTCTCTCTCTCTCTCTCTCTCTTTCTCTCTCGTTTTTTTTTTCTATTCCTCACGAATTAATGAGGAAAAAAGAAAAATGCTATCCTTTGTTAAGATGCATATTAAGAATTTCAACTCCTTATATAACTGTGGCCTTTAAGACGCCAGTGTGAAAATACTTGAGTGCGGTGGGGGGAAGTGGGCAGTAATTTGTTTAATGTAGTGTTGCTGTAATTATTCGGTCTGAGACACCCGCTAATGAGACGACCACTGCAAGTATGTAGGTCGTTCAGAAAGACGAAATGAAACTAAAGTACTCAGCGCATAAAGATGGAACTGAAGGCACACTGAAACGACGCCTTCCTTAACGCCTTCTCGTAACATTTGGACAGTTCAATATCCTCGAATTTACTTGAGAAGATTTTTATTTCTTCCATAAAGCCATCGAGACAGAAGTTTGAGGTAGTTGCTGCAAGTTATTCAGAGTCCATCGACTTCCATAGTTGTAGAGGAGAAGCATGAAAATAGACACGCACGTTATTACATGCACCATATGAAATGCCATTGAACGTGGCTCCCTCTGTCTTTTTTTTGAAGGTTATAACATGATGTAATGATTATTTTAGAGTTTGCACTTTTGTTTCCGTTTCTGTCGTGCGAACCTCTAACTTCGCTTCGATAAAAACGAAATGATTGCCACGTGGTCTACCGTAGGGAGGGTGTAATGTCGTAAACCGTAAAAGAGATGATACGAGCAAGATTATTGCTATACCGAGATGTTATTTCTACGTTTAATATTGCAACAGTGTTTGCGATACAACCTTCCTGTTCGTTGGCTTTCTAGTCTTGGGAAAATACACCAGATGCAATTCGAAGTCAAAATCGTAACGATACAATAACAAAGCTATATTTAGCAAAGGAAGCATTTTATTTCATTTTTTTTTTTAAATTTCTTTTCTCTACTACTGCTAGTTTCAGTTAGTTTGAAACTGGACACGTGTAAATTGCACATTTATGCTGATTTATCATTGTAGGCTTGTGAAGCAACGTACAGTAGTTCAGTTCCTTATATACACATTATGACAGCTTTATATGATTATGTTCTAATTCGGTGTGTACTTTACAGAGGATTTGAAATAGTTTAATTATTTTTATCTCTCTCTCTCTCTCTCTGTAAAATATTTTTAGTTTTCTTTGATAGTTGAATACGGATATGACGTCATACATAATAATTCTTCTTACCTAGAAATACGATTTACCAGTGCAAATTGTTTTATTACTCTCTGAAATACAGCAATCCCTCGATTAATGCGCCCCCGGTTAGTGCGTTTTTCATTAGTGCGTCATTTTTTTTTTCGATACTCAAATTCGATTAGTGCGCCTGTAAAATTCGATTAGTGTGCCTATATACATCTTAAAAATAAATGTTACAGATTTAAAAAAATTTCGATCTTATGGCTAACTATTTTAAAAAATCACTCACCAGGATGAAATAATTTAGTTACCGATTTGAAACATTTTACAGTTATTTTTTAATGGCATACTACACTACACATGTAAGTGGAGTCCCAATGAGGCAGGTGGAGAAGTTTAAATACCTTGGGTCCACATTCACGAATGATGGAAAATGGGACGTAGAGCTAGATACTCGAATTGGCTTAGCAAGCTCAATATTGCGGGAGCTTGGCCGTTCGGTAGTATTGAAGCGGGAGTTAAGCCAGAAGGCAAAGCTGGCTGTCTTCAATACAGTCTATGTCCACATCCTCACCTATGGTCATGAGAGTTTGGTAATGACCGAAAGAATGCGGACACGAATCCAAGCGGCTGAAATGAGGTTCCTTCGAGGGATTGCGAGGCTAACAAGACTCGACAGAGTCAGAAGCTCTGCAATTCGGGAAACCCTCAATACTCAACCGCTGCTTCTCCGTGTTGAGAGACCGCAGTTACGTTGGTATAGGCACCTGGTCAGAATGCCACAAGAAAGGCTCCCTCAGCAGGCCCTCTTTGCCAAGCCAGAGGGTGGGAGGAAGGCCAAGGACTCACTGGATAGATTAAATCCAAAACCTTGGGTGGACACGCTTGGGAATCCCACCAGAATACCTGAGCTTGGTGGCAGAGGATCGTGACCAGTAGAAGTTCCTCTTGCAGCTGTTTCCCCCACAACCCAAATAGGAAAGGTGGGCCTTGAAGATGTATGTATACTACACTATTTCCATGTACACTATGTTCCAAATTTACGGCCTAAATTTATGTCATCTGCTTTAATAGCATTTTGCTGATCATATCACGTGCAATTGTTTTCCTTACTTTTTTATTTTAAATTATTTTCCTAACCTTTAATCATGAGTAAAAGAATTAGTGATCAAAAAATAGAAGTGTGAAAATGATTCGAAAAGTAATCTGATTGGAAGAAAAACTTGAAATAATAAAGAAAAATGAACAAGGTGAGTCCAGAGCAGAGATAGGACATGAACACAAAATGGTGAATCGACTGCCGAATACAAAGAGAAATGTACGGCTGCTTCAAGTTCATCATGCATGCATTCATTCGAAATCAAAGTATTATAATGATTGAATTAGAGAGACTTCTTTTTACATGGATCGAAGATTGTAACCAAAAAACGAATCCCGCTAAACACTGGCCTTATTAAATCAAACACATTAAACCTCTTTGCAACCTTGAAAGAAAGAGCTATCAATGATGGAAAAGAAAAAGAATTCCACGCTAGTGTTGGGTGATTTCAGCGTTTCAAAAAGAGAAATAGCCTACATAATGTCCTAATCACAGGCGAAGCTGCAAGTGCAGATAAGAAGATATCCAGAGATTTTGAAGAAAATTGTGTAACAAAGGGACTATCGTGATCAACAAATATTTAATGTCAATGAAACCAGCCTTTTTTTTGGAAGCGAATGCCTTCCAAGACTTTTCTAGCCAAATCAGAGAAATCTTAGCCTGGTTATAAAGTCGCAAAGTCGAATGAAATTACTGCTAGCAATAAGCGAGCCGTTAGGAAGCACATTCTTCCACATTGTGCAAATGCTTTTAGAGGCTTTTCAAATGAATCTAAGTTAATTAAATCTCATTCTGAGAAGTCGAGTGATTTCAACCTGCTAAATTTAGATGCACAGCGGGAAGATCCTGAAGAATATGAAGAAAATTTAACCACTGACAAGCCCAAAGAGGTTTCGCAGAAACAATTTGAAAATAGTTTTCTTACAATCGAAGTTTTTAAGCATCAATGCTTAGAGACCGACCCTGGTGAAGAGAGAATCAGTAAAATTTGCAGAAGAGGCAATAGGGCCATACTGTCAGTTGTATGAAAAAAGAAACAGAATGCCCGCCAAACTACGTTAGCTTAATTCTCTGTTAAGAAGCAGAATAATAAATTTATATTCTGAATATGTTTTATTGTCTTTCAGCTTCATGGTTTTCCTTTAACTAGGCCCTGAGACATACCCTAATTCTTTTATAAAAAAAACTTAAGGGTTAAAAAAAAATCTGAGGAACGAATTATACATTTTCCCACAGGTTACTATATTCGATTAGTGCGTTTTCAATTAATGCGCCTGTTTTAAAGAACGCATTAGGCGCATTAATCGAGGGATTGCTGTAATAATGTAACTTATAATCCATAATTATTATTATATTATTATTAAGGGACAACAAAATGAGCTCTGGGAAGAACCGTCTCAATTATTAGCGCGCTATGCTTGTCCGAAGGGTATAGTTACTTTATGTTTTCTTGTCCGAATTTTTATTATTCTTCTATACTGAGATACCGTGGCAAGGTTTTAAATATTTTGCCTCACCTTTTCTGCGAGAAAAATTTTTCACAACTTCTCACCCCTTTTTCTTACACATCACTAATCTATCATAGTGTAATTACTATGAAAATATCCATTTAATAATAGGCAGACTTGTTTCTTGACGAACGTGAGATGTGTGTAGTCGAAATCGTGCTTCGTTACGCAAACTTGTAATGGGCACTCATTTATTTCGAGATAGCGTCTGTCTGAATAAACCCAGGACTGGACTGCCTTCATGTTCAACCAAAGACTCTTTTCATTTTTTTTTTAAATTTCCATATCTGGTTTCTTTCTGATGTGTGGCCAATATTTCAGAAGGTTTCTTGTGCAATGAGGGAGAAACCTTTTATTTTTGCACCCAAAGTGAAAGTGACTGATGGTCTTGACATTGAAAGCAACAACAAGAACAAAAAAAAAAAAATTAATGAATCCTAATTGCTTGCTTAATTCAAGGTCATCACTGACAAGAGAACAACGTTGCCTGAATGTGTGCTTGTGTACAGATAGTAGAATACTTTTCTTGTGTGTGTCCTGGCGCATTTATTGAAAACTAAGTTGCTCTTTATAACATTTTAATTCCTTCGTTTTTCTTTCCTAGTCAACTTTACCACTTGCTTATCGAAGTAGCAACACAGTGGCTCCTTTCCCCTCATCTTCCTGGCCTCATTATTTAGTTATAATAATGTAATAATGAAAAATAATGATATGAATGACATAAAGACCAAAGCATAAAATATGTTTTCAATCCATGATGATGATCGTGATAATAATAAATGATGAAGAGGAGGACACGTACTTTCAACAGAATCACACCCGCCATATTTGGTTAGGTTTTAGTAGGGGCTTCAGAAAATTCAGTAAATAAATCCAAACGTTACAAACTCTAGTACGTTGATCCTGTAAAAAACATCTTAACCATATTTATTGCTTCTGTAAGAGCCTCCGTAGCTCAGTCAGTATAGACCAGGGGTCGCCAAAGTTATTTGCCCGTCGACCCCTTCAAGAGTTTTTTGACTTGTTATCGACCCCCTCTATTTTACTATTACGTAATTATAATAGGACAAGCAAAAAAAAGACGCTTAAAACCGAATTAAATATTACCCATACAATAATGTCTTATATTTTTCTGTCGACCCCCAATCAACCCCTGAGCCCGAATCGAGCCCTAACAATGTCATATCGACCCCAGGGGGTCGATATCGATCTCTTTCGCGACCACTGGTATAGACGAAGCCGTTTGGTCGGAAGGACCTGGGTTCGATTCCTGTCTATGAGGTAAGGAATATTTATCTATCTTTCGAAGAAAGGTGAGCTAGCCGGTCTCATACGGAGGTGTTTTTTTTTTTTTTTAACCTGGAAATTCAGTTTTTCGTCCCCCAGAACAGGCAAACCTGCCTCGTGAACACACAGAACACACATGGATACGTCCCAGTCATATGCCGGTCCCGAGCCCGGATAAAATTGGGGTACGGGGAAAGCAATGGTGAACTACCCTGTAAAAATCTCACCAGGAATACTTTGTGGGCAATGCCTACAAAGTCACCTACGGTCGGAAACGTCTGAAAGGAAAACCAGGTATTGCTCAGTCAGTAATAACGATGCCCTTTGTTAAAAAAAAAAAAAAAAAAAAAAAAAAAACAGGGTTCAAATCCCGTTAGGGATAAGAATCTTTATCAAGGATTTTTGGAATGAAAGTACATTAATCGGTCTCTTACGAAAATAGACAGGGTTCTTCCTCCTTAAAACTTATACTTTTCATTCAGTGACGGACGGACAGACAAACTGGCCAGAGAATATAAATATCCTTTGAAAAAGAAAGCAAACTATGTAGACAGGATTAACTGTTTTGTTATTGAATTAATTAGGTTTCTATGAAGTCAAGTTAATTAGCTTTGACAGAATATTTAATACATCAAGGTCCCGATGAGATGAGATTGATCAAATTTATCAGTTTATATTTATTTACTTTTTGGAATTACTACCACTCATACACATATTATTTACCCATATTTACTCCGAGTAGTCCGCGCGATTAGCCTAGTGGCTTTGCGCTTCGCAACCATATGCCTGGCGGAGGAGTGTCCTACGTTCGATTCCCGTGAACGACGTCAGGAGTTTAAGGATCTGTCATAGCCAAGTTAACTGGTCTTGGGCATGGACAGCAGGGTTTTTTCGCCAGTTTATCTGGGGTTTTTCATCCCGCAAACCGGTCTGAGAACTCAGGGATTCAGGTCAGGAATACTAACCCAGCAATAGCCCTGATTCGTCAGTCTATGCCGGTGCCCGGATAATTTTTTTTTGGGGGGGGGAATAGATCGTACCGTGAAAAGGGGGAACGCAGTATCATCACACGAAATTTATTTATTTTTATTTACTACGAGTACATTTTAAATTGAGACACGTTTATCCTTAATTATTTCAGTTTGGAGTGCAGTGCACTTATTATGGCTTAGAATCGGTCCTGATCCAGTACCAGAGATGACCATCGAGTAACGAAGGACGGAATCCACACTAATGTCATTAAATTTACAATGATATCATTTGCATAAGTATTATAGTTTTCTATGGAGAAGCCTGATCGATTCTCCTCTAGTTTATTTGTTTGTTTTTTTTCCTGCTCAAGACCATTCGCATTAAAACAGCAAAGTAAGCTACAAGATGTTACAAAACTAGACTGCGGCTCATATGGTGCCAACAAAAAAAAAAAAAAAAGTGGGCCACACGCAGTGTGGTTGTCAACATCAGTTTAGATCCCCATTAATATGTTAACATAAAGCTTCATTCTATAATTACACGTATTCCGAAAGAAAAGAAAAAACCCGTGTACATTTATTCACTTATGGCAGTTGTAGGTGTGAAGGAGTTATTTTTGTTTGCTATCATTAACATTACAACCAACCAACCGTCTTAAGACAATAAATTTCTCCTTCTAACAAGAGCACGTTAAAAGTAAATGTGTTCTTGGCAATTTAGACTATTAACGCCTCTCTCTCTATTAGCAATTAAAAGCAGCCTTGAAGAAGAAGAAGAAGAAGAAGAAGAAGAAGAAGAAGAAAGAGAGAGAGAGAGAGAGAGAGAGAGACAACTCTTTATTCGGTATGATCAGCGAATGCAATATACTTTGGCGCCATCTTGCGGCCACTACTAGCAAACGCGTTACTAACTAGAATACACGTGGTTTCACGTAGCCGCTTACTTCTTATATAGGCAGCCACGTGCAAAGCCAGAACAGGACTGTTGTGCAGGTCAAAGGGTCCGAAAGTTCCCATTCACAATGACAATGCTTTGGAGTGTGTACTTACTTTATGTGTTTCGGGTGGCATTATCTGATTGTCCGCCAGATAGAGTTCTGATGTACAGCGTGCAACTCAGTACAGAATGGTCAGAAGATAAATTCCCCAAACAGTATCCCAAGTGGAGACCAAACGCTCAGTGGTCCACTGTCATAGGTAAGCGCTGTCGTTTGGTAGGTTTCAGGCACGCGACGTTATTTTGCAGCAGGCGCGTGCAAAATACAGTAATAAATTACTTATTTTTAACATGAGTTTAAATTCTCTCCACGTGCGATTCTATTCTGGTTCATGCGGATAAAACTTCTTTTTTCTGAGGGATGGATGAACGAGTATGCGCATATAAAATGTTTAATTAGTAACTGCGGATGTGTATTCTCGTGAAAGAATCTATTAAAAGTTGTCGATTTAACGCCATTTTATCACCATAGTTATCTTGAACTTTTGTTAGAGCTCTTTATCTTCATATTTTGATTTTTCTTCATGCTTCAATGGATAATAATGTAATTTGGATATTTTTTTCGGATTTCTACTGATGAACTTGAGACTCTTTAAGAACGAAAATATGTTTCAAATGTTTCTACTGCTTATTTTTAATTTATAGTATGGATAGCTTTTAAAATTGGTTTTCATCAGGCTGCTATACGGTTCCCTCGAAATTTTCATTCTCTTTTTACGTGATTTAGCCCAGCAAGTGAAAGAATTGTGTGGTTTATCTGACAAGGAAAGACTACTTCTAAGATAGTCGATTAGCATAAACTTTTAGGAGATAATTTTATTACAATTATGAGAGAGAGACCGCTAAACCTATTTAGAATACATCACGAAACATACTGATTACATGACACTGTCATTTGTCACACTTGTCCACATCTCATTCCATATTCCTTTATGCTAAAGAAACCCCAAGAGTTCGTTACAGACTCTCAACCAAATTTTTTAATACTGATAGCGAGGTTTATCCTTTGAGCATACTCTTCTATGTTCTGCCGTCATTTTCTATTTTGTAGAAAGGCTTTCCATCTCCGTATTGGACCGGCTAACTCATCTTGAACTGAAAAGCGTTTATAAATGTTCGTTGGATGCTAGATGAGATTCGAACCCGGACGGAATCAAAATGGCGTCGTTGTTATCGAGTGTACTATGAAGGCGCCATATATTTGCTTGACTTTGGTTTTTTTTTTTTTATTATAGTGCATTTAAAATCCCGTGAATTATATCTTTATGCGGATATTTTTTATTAATTTTCTTTTGTTAGGTTAGAGGTGCAGATGATAAAAATAATGAATTGTCTATCATTCTCTCTTTTGTTTTCTTGAAATTCGCAAAGAAAATTTGGTGTAGGAAACTGCATTATGTATTTCTAGAATGAACGTTCCTAACCAAGAAAAATTTCTCTTGAGGCTCTGATTATTTTTCTGTCTTAATGGAATGCAATTCTATTCTGCATTCAATTGGTATAAACAGTTATTTTATCCTAAAAAGAAAATTGCTATAACAGGTATAAGATGTTGTCTTGAGATCATTTAACTTGCACTTGACAAAAAATGTGTGTTTGGTTAATATTTTATTAGCGTTAATCGCATCTGGATTAATGGCGAGGAGACAACTCAAGTTGGGATGTATTACTCTCTTATTTCAGTTGTGTGCTTTGGTTTGCAAGACTGAGGGAACGCCACAGTTATTCAGTTGAGAGGAACTCTAACATCGGAGATGTGAACTCTGCTCCGCGAAAAAAAAAAAAAAAAAATCGAAAATAGTTTTTGTCGGTGAGAGAATTAAAGTCAAGTTATTTTGGATTTGGAGAAGTGCAGATTTTCGGTATTGTGCGTCCTTTAATAGCATTCGGGTGTTGACAGTTTTATTCACACAATTCTACATAACGTATAAATATCAGAACAGTTGAAGCATTGAAAAACTATCCAGATGGAAGATCACAGGAATTTTAACATAGTTTATGAGTATAATCAACATGCATAGAAGAAAAAAAAAATCTAAACAAGAAATCCTTCAGATAAACAAACAAACAAATCTTTGATTCGTTATGTTGATGGAAATGAAGAGATAATCTAGGCAAAGTTGGGCTATTTATATTTCACTAACCGCTGTGATCGCAGTGTCAACTCCTGATGATTGAATTCTTCAGTAGCTCCTGGACTGGAATAGCCAACTAAAACTCGTCTTCTACCTGCAAACATTGTGTAGGAAGACGGGAAATTACCGCCCAGAGAGAGAGAGAAGAAATGAAAATAGGAAGGCTAACTTCTACAATTGCTTTGGAAATAAAACAGTGGTGAATTTCGCTAAACATCTATCTTTATATTTATTCAACTGGACACAACGAATTTCTTCCCGATCCAAATACTCCTACAAACAAAATTTTGCCAACAGCCGCAGACCTCATGAGCCATGGATTGCTAATCAGCGTCACGCGTCCAGCCAGTCAAGGAAAATTTCATGCATCGGCACAGCATCCACCTGTTTCAAGGCTCACACAAGGGGAAGGAGGACTGCTCATTCGCCTAAAGGAAGTGTCGTGATCGCTTTGAAATGTTTACACTGCAGTCCATCAAGGCTATTTTTTTCCTTCCATGCTGTGCTAAATCACTGCTTTAAGAGACAGGAATGGACGAGAATATTAATGATGTGGTAGGAAGCAGATGTTAATAGTGTTGTAATCGCTTCCTTAAAACGCTTGTTCTTCTACTGAGTCGACTTTGAAGTATCTCATGTGAAAAAAAAAAACACAAAAAAGCTTGAGTCTACCAATATAAGCTTGAGTCTTTTAGGAACGTCATTGAATCAGTTTCCAATTGAAATAGGAGAATAAAAGCAAATTATATGAATATTTTATTCTTCATCCCTTGTAAATCTGGAGTTTCTTCTCTCTTTTCAACGTTTCTTCCAACGCTACAAATATATATATATATATAATTAGTTTGAATGACTATATACTGAGATTAAAAAAAACAACAAGGTTTAATATTAAGATACAACTAGTTTCGTTGAATGATTCAACTTCTTCAGGTATCACAGGCAAAGAATTATACAAAAAATGACAGACATGATAAAATTACATCAACAGATCTAGTATAAAAGACCATAGCACCAATTAGGTAAAGACAATAGTACCTAATTGGTACTATTGTCTTTTATACTAAATCTGTTGATGTAATATTATCATGTCTCTGTCATTTTTTGTATAATTCTTTGCCTGTGATACCTGAAGAAGTTGAATCATTCAACGAAACTAGTTGTATCTTAATATTAAACCTTGTTGTTTTTTTAATCTCGGTATATAGTCATTCAAACTAATTTTTTATAATATTTTCTACCGAGTAAAGATGAACAATAATATATATATATATATATTCATTTTTAATATTAACTGACTTAAAACCTGAGAATTATAACAAAATGAGATTTATTTGAAAACGCAACATGTTTCGTCGAGATTGACTTCATCAGGCGTTAAGAACATAGAAAGATATTAAAAGACACTGAAAATAACATTGAGACACTCAAAAGCTATACAATTATAAAGTCATAATATTCGACTGTGAATTACAGAGTTATAAGAGAACCAGAGCAACTGCTCTGTCGGGCCATGTCCTGTTTTCAATAAACACGAACAACGAAAGCCGCCAACATGAGATAAATTGGACATCAACTTCAAACCTACACATTTGCCACGATGAGGTGGAACGCCGCATAGTGGAGTCAAAAGAAATCACCTTAGACCCGCTTCATATGAACAATAATCTCAGCTATAATTTGCCTGACTCTTTCAGCTCTACTATCAGATACTGGAGATCTCGTGGTTCCACACACGCACAAGTGTACAACAATAGAACTTTAACACGGACTATAGCTCAAGTTCATAATAACTGTAATTCACAGTCGAATATTATGACTTTATACTTGTATAGCTTTAGAGTGTCTCAATGTTATTTTCAGTGTCTTTTAATATCTTTCTATGTTCTTAACGCCTGATGAAGTCAATCTCGACGAAACATGTTGCGTTTTCAAATAAATCTCAATTTGTTATAATTCTCGGGTTTTAAGTCAGTTAATATTAAAAATGAACATATCCCAACCCAGAGTTAATAGTAGTAGTCATCCTGTATATATATATATATATCTGTTCATTGTTTTGAAACTTACCAGCCCGGAACTCGGGGGTGTGGCGCCGTAGGCACCAGGGGGGGGGGCATAGTCCCCTCTAGTGTGTGTGTGTGTGTGTGTGTGTATAATATATATATATATATATATATATATATATATATATATATATATATATATATATATATATATATATATATATATATATATATATATATATATCATATATATATATATATATATATATATATCAACTCTGAGTATCTGTTTCAAAAGATTGGAAATATTTAAGTTATATTCGGTGAAAGGGTCGACGTCCACCATCTCGCAACTGTGTTTGACGAATCTTTTCGTTGGTGATGGGTGCAACATACAACCGTGTAGGAGAAGAATGAATCTCTGTTCATATTGGTATTGCCAATATGAAAGCAGTCGTACGTGATTGTCTGACCACAAAAGTAAGGAATTTACCCTAGCATTCACTTCACACAAATCAATAATATCTCAATGGGTTTAGAAATCTTACGTAAGTGGATCAAAGTGGATTAAAGGAGCTCAACCGATCCGGTTAAGCTCCTCTAATCATTTGGCAAGGTTCTTGAACTATTCTTATACTTTCTACACTTAACATTTTCCCTGGTGATCAACAAGTCATGTGATTACTACAAGATTGTTATCATGTCATTAGAATGAATCCTCCTATAACTTCACAAAACAATAATACTTGTTTTTTGTTATTTCGGCTCAAATAATTGCTGTTGTTTTTCAGGATTTTTTTAATCCGATCACAGGAATACTTCAAAGTTGTTGTTGTTGTTTTTTTCTCGTTGTGCGTTCAAAATTTTTATTCTGTCCTCTTAACGATAACACCGAGTGCACTTTATAGTTCCCTTATAGATGCGTGTGTTGGTTTTCACATGCGTCTATTTTAAAATCAACATATTTTCACATGTTAATTTTAAAATAGATGTAAAACTTTCTACTTTTTTTCATAATAATATCACCTAGGGTATCCTTACGTCGAGCCTCTGCAAGTAAGTCGGTTGGAAAGACATGGATTCGAATCTTGTCTAAGATTCGAAGAATCTTTATCAGGGAATTTTCGAGTGAAGGTGAGTTAGCCGGTCTCATAGGGGGATTAGAAGGGTTTTTCCCTCTGGTCGGGTGAGTTTTTCATCCCGCATACAGACAAATCGACAGGAGAACACAAGCAACATATAAAGTATACTTAAGATAGGCATAGGGCTAACCACATAATCATGGTTACGAAATCCAAGGATACCTTGGACGGTTTATGAACCCATCAAGAACAGTAGAAGAAGGTACTTCAACCCCCCCCCCCGCTTACAACGGAACAAACACCAGCACTTCTTTCAACTCTAATAACCTTTCTCTTTTTTGATTATTCCCTCTAAACCCCATAGTCATGTAATCGTCTGTCAAAATTGAAAACGTTTGTTTTCAATTTTGCCTTATTATTTTTCGATAGACTTAAATGGTTAGGCCTAAAATAGGAAAAATTAATATTGCTGTCTTAAGTTAAATATAAATTTAAAATTATCATTTTATTTCCAACTGTATGATGAAATGATCGAAGTTTCCTTCTTACAGGCTCCGAAATTTACGAGGTCTTGCAGTGAAGCATAAGAAAAAAAAGAGAGAAAAAAATAATGCTGCCTTATTATTATAAACAGCAACTGAGTTGAGTGTAATTTATCACTGATTGTGTGATTTGTACTACTTTTCCAGTTGTCTCAAACTCTTTCCGCAGGGTAAATAATGCTGCCTAAACTTTAGGTTACATATAATAAATCTTTGTTCTCTTGAACAGCAAGACCAGTTAATACATTTCCTTGTTGGCAAGTCTTTAGTGCATGCGTGAAAATTTGCTGTAGGAAAATGAAGTGAAACCAGTTCGAGCTAAAAGAAGAAGAATTAGGTGCAACTTCTTTTTTCGCTTTTCTGTGATTTTTTTTTTATTTTTATTGATGGACACTCAAATATAGTTTATTCTACTGCACGCGACTGACTCATCGCTATTCTCACGTGCGCTGATAAAATAAAAAACAAAAGAATCTTTTGAGCTAACTACACCCCGCAGCGCCACGCTGTCTCATAGAAAGGTCATTCCATGAACTCAGGATGCACACAGACGTAAAAAAACGGACGAGGGTTGTACAAACACCAATATAATTTTTTTATATACGTAATTAGATAGAAAGAGCATCATGTTTTTGTACATATATACGTAAAAATTGAAGCTCAAGATCGTTCTATATTTCTAATTACTTTATTATGTCTTTTAAATTATTGTTTTAATCGCTCGTTTTAAAATATTTTTCTTGTTTTTGATTCGAACAACCTCACTTTGTCAGTTTTTATTTTTACAAACATTGTTAATGCTATTTCTAATTTTTTTTACTGAAGTTTGTTAATAATGCAGCTTATTAACAATATAGTTTAACAGGTCTACTAGTCTGGTTTTATTATTCTTTGAAATTATACAAATATCAGATTTCGTCTTAGTGTTATCACGATAATATCCTTGTTAAAATAAATGAAACTGTTCAGTTTATTTATTATTTAAAGATGCGTTCTCTTCTTCGGACAATTGTTGGATCACATTCTCATACGAAAGTAGGATGTTCTTTCGGAAAACTTGTGTTTTGCATCCCTCAAAATTAGCAGTTTGCCTAAATTAACAGATATAACACACTGGCCTCATCGGCCTTAATTCTAACCAACAACTATTGGATCAGATCTATGCTTGCAGATGTAACAGTGAGCTATCTTCTATTCCATATACGAGCTGCCCAGTCCTGAAAATATTTCAGGCGCAAACTTTGTTCGCTTAAACCAAGAATCTAATTTCTTGGCATCTTTAATTTAGTGAGCTATCTCGTTTATGTATTTTAGTTCTGGCTATATTTCTAAATAACAATTCTGACTATATGCATGACAGGGCCTATTGTACAAATAAAATGAAACCGTGGGGGCACTCGCTCCGGCTACAAAAGAGTCAAGAGTGCAACAATTTATATAAAATACAACATATTTTTCTTTTGTATTTTTAATTGTACAGTTATTTATTGTCTTTGAAGAGACGGCTTCTGAATAACATGAAAAAAATACTGTGACGTACTCTTTGGTGGCGCCGTGTAATTATTATTTCGCTACTGATGCAAACATTTGGAGGGGGGCATAATTAATGCCCCCCTTAATCAATTACATGCATAATTAATGAAATACATTTCATTAATTATGCATGTAATTATTTTCCACTGCTCTCTCAGTTACAACTCATTAATTTAATAGCTAATAACGGATATTAAACGACCGAGAAGGTGTTCTTTGTTTACTTTTAATCGACTCAAAGATGTAGTAGGCCTCACATCAACATTCTTAAAAGTAGCCATATTTGGATATCAACGTTTTAGTCTCAGGATTCCAGGCACTTAAAAGTACATCTTCGCGACCATCCTTTTAATGTCACTATGAATAATGACAACGCTAATTAAAATCCTACACATGAAGACGCGTTCATTGCTATTGAGATAACACAGTCTCTTTCTCCAATGTCGTACCAGCACTTTTTCTCTGATGACCACTGACATTTTCACATTTTAAAGTGTCAGTAGGTAATGTGCTACGAGGTTACAATGGTTTTAGCCTTGACTTGTGTAACTAATGATTAGAAACTCTTTAGTTACGAAGTATTCATTCCTTTATCATTAGAGTTATCAGGTTTCATCTTAGCTGTAAAGAATAGATACGGAGTTATATGTGGCTCAAGGCTACTAGAAGCATGTATTTAGTTCAAGGGTAGTTTGGGGTTTTTAACACTTGTTTTTAACCTATACCCCAAATTCATCCATATATGACGTCACTGACATTTCAAAGAATGTCAATGACATGAAATTGGGATGTGGGTTGATTAATTATTGATCATCTTTCGTTGCAGAAATTGAATCACCGGCGCCATAATGAGAGGATGTGGTTTGGAAAATCTCAATTCGTTGTATTTGGTTTCATTCTCGTTCGTCGTCCGCTGTAATTTAGTTGACCTTTAACATAGATTGACGGTCATTAAAAGCGAACGTGCAGAAATGTCATCATCGTATATAAACAGTTAGCTTAAGTTGTAATATTGAGTATGGATTTGCTTAGTGTTTCAATGGGAGGTTATATTTTACGTGCGGGTCTGACGTTGTTACTCGGGTGTACTTTTGGTAGTAGATGATCTAGATTCAACTTGTTTCGTGAAAGAGGAAAAGGAGTGAAATTTCTTAAGAAAAAAAAAAATTCCGCTACTTCTGAGACAATTAACTTCATTGACGACTTAGTATTCTTAAAGGGTTTCGAACACTGACTTCAACCAAGAAGAGGAGTTCGTTCTGATGGCAAACAGAGAATGTCATTGAGGACCCGGGGAGGGGGGGAGAAGACCAAGAGAAGGGATCGCCGAGATCACACCAAGATAATCAATTTGTAAAACAAACACATAAACGGAAAGTAAATTAAATTAATTGTTCTATCTTAAGATGGATATTTGTAATCCTCGTCGTTGACCTCCATCCAGTCGTTCATCCGATGAAATATAAAACTAGATTAAAGAAGAATAAAAATATCTTCTCCATATATCTGATGACGTACAGCACGCTTTAACCTTTGCCCCTACATATGCGGATCATTTCAAAGGCCAAATGTAGAGACAGGAACGTCATGTCCAATAACCTATTCCCGTCAAGTCGGAGGAAGTTGTTCATCACTGGGCCCTGAGAGCAGACTTGTGACAGCTCCCCTATCATGGCAGTGTTCGCATCTGTCTGATAAGAGAACCTTTATAACTAGCCGCGACGCAATCCCTTTTCACCTTAGCTGTAGGGAGAATGTTAGCACACTCGCACGTGAGAAGACTGTAGCCATGGTGACTGTGGAGTACACCTGTATAACCTTGACGATTCTGTGCACGGAGCACAAGAGATCGACTATTCCGTATCTTGTATTTCTGTCGAATAAATTAAAGAGTTGATCTAACAGCCCTCGATGGCAGTGCATGCTGAAGATGACACTTAAACTGTAAGATAAGAGATTTCAGAAGCTTCGAGTGGTTTCGTTAACGTGAACGACAAAGTAAGTGGACACACTTAGAATTGTAAGATTAAGTGTGGTAGTCTTGTAAGTGACCGCTTTTCAACAGAACTCCACTGTTTCGAAAAATGACGCAGTTGATTCGCAAGTCATGACTAAAAGAAGAATCGAAATGGGTCGAGTTAAGATTTTGATCAATCTAAAAATCTCGACTTCGGATTTTGACTTTGGATTGAACTCTTTAAAGTAGAATATACAAAACTGGATGTATAATAATTCAAGGGATGCAGAATATACTTTAGATTTTTTTTTCTTTCGCTTAATCGCATAATGTTTTACAAAGTTCAGTTCCTCTCGAGAACATTTAAAATGCAATGAGTTTGTTAAAAAACTAAGTTTTTGTAGTCTGTCTCCAACTATTTACAACGGCTTCGTGGCACAATTGAATTTAAAAGTGAATTGTCGAAAAAAAAAGCGGGTGTCAATTAGTGGCATCATGAGTACTTGAACGTTTTAAGTTCTGGGTGCTTGCTTCACAAATACATTTCATTAAATTTGAAAAGGTCCTAAACTTTTCACTGCAGAAAATGAGATGAAAATAATCAAACTGTTCTAGTAATTCATAACTGGATCTAAGATTCATAGGATCTCAGAATCTCTTAATATTTTTGAGATATATCATCCGATTTTTGATATTTACACGTGTTTATTAACCGTTAAGTAGTGGCTGACTTTTGTTGACCGGTTTATGAGTCGCATTCATTTTAAGCCGCAAAATTAATTGACTTTGTTTGCAAAACTATTGTTTAGAGACAAAATATAATCGAATTCGTACAATTACACGAGTAAAATATACAGGATCCAAAGTTTTGTTACTTTCAAATTAATCTTATTGATGTAGCAACACACTATAGCTACTGTTCTACTGTTGACCACATTTACTGATATCTGTTTTCGGAATGTACGAAAGTGTCCTTGTCAAATTTCGTTTAATAGCCTTGGCATCATTAAATCTGTAGCAGTTCAAAGACTTTTTGAAAGTTTGGAACAAAATAATATTAGTCGTACCGAGACAAAACTGACAAATGGCGATTACACTGTTGCCCTAGTGGCGGTCGTTTTATTTGATTTTTTTTCTTTGTTCCAAAAGCTGAACGATTTGAAAATAACTTGAATGAAACTCTGTTGTTGTTTGGGATTACGGCTGAAACAATTGTCAATGAGGAAAGAAAGTCACGAAAAATCCGAGTTTACCCGAAGAATAAAATCCTGTCATCTTATGTGTATATTCAGTAAATCATAATTAACGTTTTTAGAAGTTTTTCTAATTTTAAAACAAATTTAAAACAAAAATTTAATGGAAGCTCATGTATCCATACTTTTAGACATTGTGAAAAAATTGAAACAAAACAAAAAAATCCCATTTTATTTTATGGGATGTACAAATAGGTAGCGTACAGCCAATGGGTTTTAAGTTGTCTAAATCTGTGCAGATTTAGACAACTGTATATATCTAAATACTAGTGTTTGTATGCAGAATCTTCTTATATACGAGTATATTGAAAATGTAATTTTAGAGCAAACTTAAGGATCTCAAAAGACAGACTAGAGTCTTATTTTTTCATTTTCATAATAGTTCCTCATGGGTCGTTTTTTAAATGATAAAATTTATCAGACTGTGTGAATTCAAGTGATTTTTATTTGCATACATTCACGGATTCGGCATTTGCAATTTTTAAATTAGTCAGATCGTACTGTTGTTCGCTTTAGTTGATGATAATTGCTACTCATTACTAGTTATTAATTACTACTTATAATGACGCTGATGATAATTACTACTTTCATTTTCCTCAGGGCGTTCCCATAATAATTCTCATCGAGTGTGGCAACTGGGAGGAACAGCATCCGATCAGGTAAAGACCTTTGTAGAAACTGGAAAAACTGACCAACTTCATCAAAATTCACAAGGACAGGATGGGATATTTGACACATTTTATGCTTCTGCAATTAAAAAAGGAGTTGGGGAAACGTCATCTACTTTCTTTGTGGATGCTAATCACTCAAAGGTACGTAAGAATATTATTTCTCTAAATGATTAAGTAGTTGGGTAATGTAACCTGAATGGAGTCTTAGTAGAGATTAAATAGGCCAGTTAATAAACTCAAAGAGTTGGCATGACTTTCTGACTTTGAATTCACTTACCAAGATAAGGTTGATGGTCAATCAGAAGGAAAGATCTTCCTTCAGGTCCACTATACTGAAGGAAGGTTCTTTCTTGAACATTAAAAACTGCTCTTTATAGTTCGAATATAGAAGCTCACATCAAAACGTCCATAATCATTTTGTGTCTTGGATAACCAACACTAATGATGTTGCATTCATGTTGGCCAGACTTGCCTTCGGAAGACAAATGAAATTCTTACCCATCGCTGAGGATCATATTCTATACGCTTTCATACGATATGGTACAGGATGTGCTCATCATTGACAGTCTACTTTTAAGATGAAAAACGCACGAACTTGTCTAGCCATTTTTCACCATGATATTACTCAAGACATGCAAAGAAGCCTTGTAAAAATTTGAAATGAGATTTACTGCATAAAAGTTATAAATAGTGTCTAAAAGGTAAGAAAGAAAAAAAACTGATGTAACCATGTATTTTTAACGGTAATGGACTCTTGTAGAAAATACAAGAAAAAAAATGAATGTACCTTTGCAATCACTCAACATCTCTTCGAAGATTTACATAAGTCATCTCTGAACTAATTCTTTACTTGGATTACATTTGTTATAATTAATATGATGTGAAATAATGTTAACTAGTATCTTATTATTTGAAATAATAAAGTTTTCTAGCATAACTTACATCTTCCCACTGTTCCCCCTCCCCCCTTATTGGCGTCGATCCTTTAAGATTATACGATCATAGAAGTAAGTCTTATTTTGTTGTTGTTGTTTTCATAGAACACGATACATTCTCATTTTGTTGACATCTGGTGGCTGTTTCAAGTTTTTTTTTAAAGTTTATATGGAAAACAATTCGCCAGCAACGACATCTGATCTGAAGAATCATCCTTCACCAAATAACCTTTAGACTTAGGGATTATTGCTACTGATTTCAAGAAAACTGCGAATCACCTAGTGATATTTAAGTAGCTGAGAGTGAAGGGACTTTCCAAGATCAAAAGTACATCCAAAATTCTTCCCACTACTCATTCACTACTCGTAATGAACTTCTCAGGTGCGCTAGATGAAAGCGTGCACCATTAACATGACTCCCAACGTGATGGTTCAAACACGTATCTCGTTTTAAAGTTCACGGGGTTAGCATGTTACTCACGCCTGGTTCGCCATTACGTTCAGACGAGAAAGGGAGGGAGGATTATAGTGCACGGGCTCGTTCGTTTTGTCTGGTCCATACTCTGTAAATAAATCTATATCTCCGGGTTCGTGACTATGTAAAGCCATGAGGCGGGTTGCCCCAGATGCTCTTTGTACCTGGAACTTTATTCCAGGAAGGATAGCATGACAAGATGACTCATCAGATTTGTTGTGACACAGATAATGGCTGATTTAAAACTATACGGTTCTTTGTGTTAGGGATAAGCTGAGCAAAAATATTATATGGAAGAAACCGTTTTGTGCCGAGTGTTTGTTTATTATATTATTATGTAAACTTTAATTTTTTAATGACAGAAATGCTTGTAGAGTTAACCCACAGTAATGAATAAAACTGAGCTTACATTCTGTAAAAAGAGATATAAAGAGAGAGAAAAAATATTTATTTTAAATACCTAATAAATTCAGGTGTGAATTCTGTTTGTAGCGTGTATGCTGGGGTGATTTACAATGACCGATAGCAAAGTTTGCTACTATTTAAATAGGAAAATGCTGCAGTGTGGCTTCAAATTGTGGCTTGGAGTAAGCAGGACAAAGATGATGACTAAATGTATAGGTTTATAATGATTGTGGAAAAGCGACATATTAGTATTTGTAGGTAATGTAAACGTACGTGAATTGATGTGTATAATGACCTTCTTGGAATGACCGTGTATTCCTCTATTTTCTGGAATGAAAAATGAATTAAAAATAATCAGTGACATAAAGTTATTTATTTTTAAAGTACACTTGACCAATTTTCACTTTTATTAAATATAGATGTACAGAATTTAATTTTCTAAAACATTTTTGTTTTTATCAAAAGCATATTTCTCATATTAAAGTTTATTAGCCTGTAATTCAAGAAGCTGTTTAAATATTGCACTAAATAATTAAACAACAATTTAATTTTTAAACAGTAGTAGACATTTTGTCCTAAATTGAATTAAGGACAGGGTTACAAATGCAGGGAAGACTTCACAGTTTTTTCTTGATTGAAAACATTAGAAATTTTTCATGAAACACAGAATCAAATTACATGAAATATTTCCGAAGTTTTCATTTCAAACTTTTTTTATATTTCACCAGGTGTCGCTGATGAGCAGAATCGTTCCAAGCCCCGATTGGTTTATTGGAGTCGACAGCTTTGATCTATGTAACAAAGATCGTTGGATTGATTCGATTACTTTAGACGTGGATCCTCTCGATGCGGGAACAGATAATGGTTTCACTTTCACTTCTCCTGACTGGGAAACAGTCCCTCGTGTAAAGATTTCACGTATCACTTCTCAGATTCCCAGCCATCCTGCCAATTCCTTTTACTATCCAGGGATGAAAAAGCTGCCCAGAATAGGATACTTCCACTTTCAGAAACTTGCCGAGTTTCAGCTTAAGAAAGCTGTTCATAAGGTGGGCAACGGTAATAAGGCGAAACAACGTGTAGAAAATTGGGAAGAAAATGCAGTCTACCAGTTGGACAAGGAACCAGTTCTAAAACCTGACGTTCAATACGATGCTACTGAGCCAACTGAACCTCATGGTACGAGCTACATAGCTCATGAAGAACCGGGACTTAATGTCATTGAAACACCAGAGAAAAAAGGTCCAGGCGTTAAGCACAAAAAGAAACAACGCAAAAGAAAACGTAAGTAGTGTGTGTGTGTGTGTGTGTGTGTGTGTGTGTGTGTGTGTGTGTGTGTGTGTGTGTGTGTGTGTGTGTGTGTGTGTGTGTGTGTGTGTGCGTGCGTGCGTGCGTGCGTGCGTGTGTGGTGTGCGTCTGCACACATTTACCTGAATGTTTTAGCGCCAAAAATACTGTTTTCTTGAAAAGAGTCACTAAATGATATTCGAAACTCGGTACACACAAAAATATCCTGAATTACGACCAAGAAAATTTAAGCAACCATGAAGAAACCGCCCATGGTTTCTAATGTCTAATATAAACATGGGCTCTTTTTATAGCAAGCACGTAATCTTCCATCTTGCATTAGATATCCAGTGTGTAAAATTCACCAACACGCTGGGCAAATACACAGCGAAACGTTCGCGGCAATAATGTCCAGGCAACATCATGACATATTCATCACACATAATCCAGGAATGGCCTCCAGGGAATCCAATGATTACATTGCAGGTTTTTAGTTTCATAATCATTCTATTAGTTAAGTACGTGCTTCAACAATCAACACAATAAGTCTTCTTCTGAATTATCAGAAGAAACCATTTCAGCTGTTCGTTAGACCAGAATCTGGAAACAGTACTGTAATGCAATTATGTTTCAGTTGCGCAAATATCAACTTCACTATTAGTTAGACATTTTTATTTATTTATTTGAAATAGTCTTCTTTAATATTTAACATTAATAGGTTCGTTCGTAAAAGTTGCTGTCGGGCAGCTTTGGAAGGGCCGGTCTAATTAACTAACCCACATAAAGTGGTGTCTACAATTAAATGCTGTTGACATAGTACACAGCTTATTAGTGATTAGTATCGCTTCCGCTAGATTTGTATCAGTAGGTCTTTATCGTTCCAAACCATACCGCTGACATACGGTAACATTGATTGATCAGTGTAAACTGGAATATAGGCTAACCGTTTATCCTAAATAGGATTGAAATTTCTCTCTCTCTCTCTCTCTCTCTCTCTCACACACACACACACATACACACACACACACACATACTATCGCGTGAACTTACCGATAAAAAGTTGACATATTTTTATAACTAGGGGTATACAGAATTCAAATCCAATTTCAGAATTTCTTTGTTACCAATTATTTTTAAGGGTAATAGAATAAATATCTTAGATAAAATTTAATATAAACTAAAACATAAATATTGCAAAATCAGACCATTTAAAATGTTTTTCGTCTTCTGCAAACTTCTGGAGTTTCCTTGATAATAAACTATCATACTAGGATTCTATCTTCTTTCATAGTTGTAAGGTGGCGCTCAGTCCCAACATTTAACATTTTCATCAGACTTACGCTTCCATGGAAGTTCGAAGAAACCCACTCAGTGGGGAACCATGTTGATTTTTCTCTTTCTTTATTGTGTTATCAAAGTGAACGTTCCTTCATGAATATTCTTAGTTATTGGGTCAATAAAATGCTCTCTTTTATTTCGCCTTATTATTTCCTTATTCTTATTCTTGAGAATTTATCCTTCAAAATTTATCCTCATTGTTCTTATTTAGAACTGTAACAAAAGTTTTCATCAAGCTGTATAATGTGAAGCAGTGGCAAGAAGAAAAAACTTTTGTTTTCGGATCCACGCTATTCGAAACAATCCTGCAATAAAATCTACCTAGTAGAAAAGTCTACATGGAAAAGAATGCAAATTAATTACATATAATATGAACATTTTTAGTTCAAACTTAATGTAATTTTCTGAAAAGAATAACGGGGTGTGGATAAAAAATTAAAAGCCATAACACAGTTCACAAAAAATATTCAAATTCGTAGAAAGGACAAAACGAAAGATTCATGAAATCTTTAAAAAAAAGAAGAAAATAAGAAGTGACTCATCGTTAGGAAATGATTCAAAAATTAGCATTAAACAATTTTTAATAACTCGTACTGTGCGGTTACAGCTCGGCTTTTACCAAAAAATATCAGCGACTGTTACTTATTGAGTTTATTTCTAGGTGGCTCTGTTGCAACCAACAGCTTGAAACATTAATAATGCTTATAAGATAGCATGTGACTACTTAATGAGTTTCTTCATCAACATTCTAGTCACGTCCTACACCTACCATGCAAAAAGATCTTCTTAGTAGCATGAGTTAATGTCTGATACTGATTTTTTTTCTTCTTTTTTTAGCATGCCACGTAGGGATGGATACGTTAAGGTACTCGATCTTTATTTTCTTCTCTTTCATTCTCTTTCTTCTGTTTTTCAACGCTGTCCATTGTTATATTTGCCAAAAACATGGAAAAACTTGTTTCAGCTTTGTATAAAAATTATAGGTTGTAGTAAACAACTCAAAATCAGAAAACAGAACTTCCCTGACATCGTCTTAAGCAAGGCGCTTCTGTCCAGAATAACCTTCGGTCAGAAGAGGGCGTGTTTCTTTATTGCTACAGCGATTCCTCTAAGAACCCCAGTGGAATAACAACGAGAAGGTGTTCTGATATTTGGGTGTTCATAATTTAGTAGATGATTCGGTTATTTAAAACGTAATTAATGTAGTTCATTGGCTGCAGTTTCAATATTACGGTCCTCCTGAAGTCGTTATAAATCATGTAGCTAATCTTTCTACTGAAAGTCAATGCACTTGGAAAGAATTTTTTACTCAAGTCCGATGTAATATCTTTGCAAATGAATGCAATATTTTAGGCAACGTTAATAAAGAAACAGGATGTAGAAGAAATTCATGCATATGCATAGTTCGGGTCATTTCTGTTAAGGTTTTTATAGCGCGATGGCGAAATATTTTTGCCACATCAGAGAATAAATGTATAATTACATATGGGTGGAAAAAGAGCTCCACCTGGCGCTCTTTGATGGAAACTTTTGCTTATGTGAATAAGTTTTTGCAGTGGGCAGGTGAAATTTCGGAGTTTTCTATCCTGTGAGTATATAAAAAATTTTTATTTTTGTATTAAATGTAGAAAAACACTGTATAAAATTTAATGTTTTTTTTTTCATCATTTTCAGCCAGTTTGATTTTACAAACGCTTGCTATTTCGGTCCACAAGTTGTTTCTTAATACCATCTGAAGAAAAGAAGTTTTAAATCTAAATTTTTTACGATTCATTCACTTTGAATCATTGAGCCCCCCTTTATAAATGCAAACAGCATTTGATTATTAAGTGAGGACCAAAATTCCCATTTTGGAAAGTGATATCTAAGAGTAATTGTCGGCGGAAAAAATTTAATTCTTGCATTACACTTTTTCTATTGAATACAATTAAACAACCATTCTGAGTGGCTATTTAATTGTATTCTTGAAACACTTTGAAGAAGCCGTTATTTATTCTAAAATGTTGTTTTATTCTACAATATTCGAAAGTGTAGCTGTTCATCAATTTACAAAACAAAACAAAAAATACTCGATTTATGCTAAACATTAACACTAACATTAAACTAACACTAAATATTAACATTTCATGTTAATGAAATTAGTCTTAATAAACAAGTTGATATATAGTTTCCTACATTTCTTGCCATTTGGATAAGAATGAGTATGTGTTCCGTGGTTTGTTAATTACCGAAAAATTATTCAACATTCAATTTTTTCCGTCTAAAGTTAGGTAAACAATTTCGATTTGTGAAATAAAATTGGGATATAAAATTTTAGGTATTTCAAAATTGTTTTACAACACACATGAGAAATAAATCTTTTTTTCTTTTGACTTTTTTAGATGGTCCACGTCCGTGCAAAGTCGGCGAATGGTCCGAGTGGAGCGCGTGCAGCAAGACATGCAACATCGGCCATGCTACAAGAACTCGAGTGGTCTTGAAACCCTCCAAAAGGGGAGGAAAACCTTGTCCACCTTTGCAGGAAACTCGCTGGTGCGGAAGTGCCAGAAACTGTCGAACAACTACGTACTTTTCATGGGATAGTTGAATTGGAGAGGGATTATATGGGGCATTAGGGGAAAGAGTAGGGGGGAGAAAAGGGGTAAAAAGAGGAGAGAGACAGAGTATGAGAAGGGGTACCGAATTTGACACATGACCTTTGTGTCGTTAAAGGTTGTGAACTTTACGATCCTGTGATCTTGTCTGGTATAACTTCGATACCCAAGTGTAATGGGTGCATTTATTTCTCATTTCACTGGACACATAAAATCTTGGGTGACAAGACTGCTACGTTTTAAGTAGCGCTTCATAGGAACTTTATGCATTAACTGCTAGTGATGGATTCTTCCATAATGATGACAAAAGCACTTGAAATTAGTTTTGAAAGGGGGGGGAATAGACTTTGGTGTATGTTATTTTCAATTAACTGCATATCAGCATCGTACAATTAATCTAGCTACCAGTTTTCATATTTACTCTATTTCCAGCTGCTTCGAGGTTGTTATTAATTTAGAAATATACACCGTTATTATACGTTTGTTGTCAATAGCATTTTAGTGCAATATGACAATTGCTTTAATTTAAACTAACTTGCCAACCAAACGACTTGTCTCTATGTGGGATATGTATAGAACGACTCGTTGGGATGGCTAGAACAGGGATTGGAAGAGTTGGGAACAAAAGAAGAAAAGAGAGAGAGAGAGAGAGAGAGAGAGAGATTTAAGAAAGAAAGTTAATATATCTTTGACGAGATATTAATGTCGACACTTTTCAGACCTTGTTTAATAGAGGCAGGGAAAAAATTTGAATGTTTAGAGTCGCATATCTTAGTTGGGTAGTGTTCACTAGGATCCCAGAGCTATTTTAATGCACTTTTAATGGTTCTTCATCGAATGCAGATTCGCACTCCTACTAGGGAAGTAAATTAGTGATTAGCGTGCCTTCTTACACTGCTTCGCACACACAAGGTTTTATTTATTTCACGACTTCCGACAGCTTTTTTAACTTATATCTTCTCTTAGGATTGCACTTTTACAAAACAAATGGCGAATTAAGTAAGAAATTCGAACGAATTATCTTCACTTTTCACTAGAACAGTAAAAGTACAGCTTAAAGAAACACGTCATCTTTGGACTAAGGTAGTTATTCCTTAAAGTGATGCACTGCATTTAGTGTTCCTAATGATTCGGTACTGTTGTTTTATTTGTTAATAATTAATAAACTATCAGAGATGTAGTTGTTTTATTTGTAAAACATATACACACTGTCTGACCTCAGTTACTTGAAAAATTTGGCTGAAAGAAATGCCTCAGAATGGGAAAATAAAATTCCACCAAATAAGGAAATAGTGCACATAATCACACAAAAGGTGCATTTCGTAATCACAATCTTGCAACGTGACATCATTCAGTGTCACACCAATAGAACGGAGCCCTTTTAGAAAACTTAGTGTACGTGTAAGATGCCTTTTGTAAACTTATAGGACGCTAAAAGTTGTGATGCATTTATTGACGATGTGATGTGACCACCATTATATGAGTTCGTATAATAGTTATCTCAATCAAAAAAAAAAAAACCCTCGAACCCGGTACGGTGGAAACAGGAAGTTAGCTACGATTTAAAAAGGTCTACATGGCAGTTATTTATATCGTTGTTATTGTGATACTGCTGTAATTTCAGAGGAGGGTTTACAATCTCGGTCATTAAAACAATAAAAATCAGTCGGGTAGCAGCTTCTGAATTGTAGCCAACCTGCTTCCTCAGTAATTAGCTCACTTTTTTATGCACGAGATGTTCCTTATGTTTCAGATGAAGATGCTTAAAACAGTCGAGGAATAAATCATCGAAATCGAACGAATTGAACGATGAGACCATAGAAGAATCAGATGAGGAGAGGACCTTTCTTCTTAATCCGACTCTGATGAAATCATTAGTGTAGCTTAGCAACCTAAGATACAACAATGTTTTCAATTTGAAAAAAAACAATCATCTGATTTTTTTCAAATTTGAAACAAAATCATCTAAACGGTGCGACTACTAGAGGTGTCTAATGAGATCACAAAGAAAAATCATCCTTTTTGGCGTATTTCTGTTCCATTTCCTTTAGTATCTGGATTTAATGATAGACGGTTTGCATACCTGGAAGGATTCTCTTTAACACCTCTGTCGAATCGAATAAAATAGCAAGTGAATAATATTTATCGTGAAAGTGGGACTTACAACAAGAACAATTAGATACTCTAAAATACTTTGCTTAGTCACGGTTCTGACTCTATTTAATCAATATAATCAATAAATTGAATATATAAGCACATCACAATGGTCAGCCAAATAAGTTTAGAAATGCAACTGAACTTATATGTGATATTGTGTCGTCTGTTATACACTGATTACGAAAATAAACAGTATTTATAGATTATTTTTCCCACATTTATTTTTATTTAAATGACAAGAGAATACCATCAAGAATTAAGACTGTAGTATAGTATGTAATGCTATAATTATATATGCGTCAATGATTCATTGATCTTGCATCAAATCTGGAAAGACTAAGATAGAGTACTCTATTTCAAACCATATGCTTATATGCTAATTTTTATGATAAATTTAAGTTAACAGTTCTTCTTAATATTCAAATGATATCGAGTCCGTTAACCTAAATAAAATATAGAAAATAAATATCCCAATTTCGCATTTCCAACGAATCCAAGGTTTGGCGGTGTGATCAGAAGGTGGCGCTAATTTGCAATCATTCACCATGTTGTTTGTGGAAGGACAATAAATTGCCTTTGAACAATTTGCCATGGCCACGGAGTAATGAACGTTGTCACAGACTGACAGCTGTGGCACCCAAAATCAAATACATGAACTCGAATGATGGAGATAAATTGTTCTCCACCCTTCCCCGGAGATCTTGGTGTGTGTGTGCGTTGTAGCGAAAATTCTACTTCATGCTGGATCTGAGGTTGGACTGCTGTAATTCTTTCTTTAATACTTCTGGGTTTTTTTCTTTCTTTTTTCCCCTTTCTACGGGCCTCTTTGCGTCGCGTGCTGCTACTCGCATAACACACAGGCAGTTACTCCTGTCACATATCTGCCTCTTGTGACATTTAATGATGATAGAGTACTTTGAAGATCCGCCAAAGACAAATCCGGAAGGAGAGAGAATGACCTCGCAGGTAGTGGTTGACTCAGCTGCACAATGGATCTAAATTAATGTTAGAAGTCAGCTGTTGATGCACTTCGTGCTTATACAACCCCCCAACTGCGAGGCTAATACGCTGAAACCCAGCAGATGGCTGTTTACTTCTATAGCTATAATAATTCGTATTTACAGTTTGTACAATCCCGTTTCTTAGATGAAATGAGACTGTACATCCTTCAAATTTAAATCTTAGATGAAATGAGACTGTACATCCTTCAAATTTAAATATGAATGAAAGAAGGATAAGTTGTTTCTGTAGTTAGTAAAGGCGTTGTTGTTGACGATCAACCTCGTACCTGCGTATACCAATTGGCCATACATATAAGTTTAAGAAGTTTCAGCGTGAATCGAAAATCGAATTTTTTATACCGCGTTCTTAAAAGTCTTACTAAACTCAGAGCAGAACTTGGGACCAATCTATTTCTGTTTTATACATGTTAAGCATTTAAATATTTTTTTTCAAGAAGAAATGAAAACTGTAACGTAATCGTATTAACACTACTTCACAAAATCAGTATGTAGGAACAGGGAGATGAGAGAAGAGATCTATTTTTTAAATTCAAAAAATATTTTTCTCTCATCTATATTTCTAATATGATCTATGAACACTTTAATAGTTTGACTATTGACAACATTAGGTTTCATGTCCATGGTTGATAAACAAGTTAAATATTAAATACAAATAAGTTGCTATTCTTAGTCCAAAATAGAGGACTCCGATACCAAATTAAAATAGAAGTTTAATAATGAAATAAAATATTTCTGAAAGAAAAGACAAAAATGGTAATATTACTCGAAATCATTAAACTCTTCTGTGGACAGAACCTGTGATAAGAATTTTTGCAATAAATACTATTTACAATGAAAATGTATCTTAATACAGATATGTATTAGAACAAATATATTGTTATTTTTTATTAATATTGCTAATACCGTTATTGTTGCATTCAACGTTATTTATTACAATGATATTCAGACTGTAAATCTCCATTGCTGGGTGAAGGCCTCTCCGATATGTGAGGATTGACCCAATCCGTCTTGGGAGAGTGTCTTTATTTGTGTGTATGAATATGACCGAAACAATCCCAAGCATTCATGTTCATGGCGGGATTCAAACCTGCAACCTATTGGCTGGAGAGCGGATACAGTAACCACCCTGTCGGCTTATTAAAATGATACTGATTACTAATTACTTTATTAATGGCGTAAGAAAGTAATACAAGCCTCTATGATTCAGTTAATAACCTTCATGCTTTCTACTTAACAAGATGTGGGTTCAAATCCAATCTGGGATGCGAATAATCTTTATAAGAGCATTTCAAGTGAAAGTGAGTTAGCCGTCATACGAAAGTGTTATGGTTTATCTTCCCAGAAATTAGAATTTTTCATCCTGCAAATAACAAACTAAGGAATATGCGCAATAGAAAAATAGAGAAGACTGTGGATTGGATTATCCTTCTTATTAGATCATTAATTTGGTTTGTATGAAGCCAAGTTACAGACCTTTGACGGTATCACGTAAGTTGAAGAACATGGAATAATGAAAACATTTCATTTCATATTACATATTATAAAATCAAGATATTAAAATCACTTAGTCATATTTCATTTTGAAATGATTCAAATAGGGATAAGAATTATATAATAATTTTTGAGAGGAGTTTGTGATGTGATGTGATAAATGTGGAGGAGTCTAAATATTCAGGCAGTAGACATTACCTAATTGACGAATGATCCCCTAAAAAGACATTTCCAGTAAATGGATTTGTCACATGTACAGAACAAATGTTGTCAGAAAAGTCACTACCCAATACTTAAAATTACTTAATTAAAAGTATGCTCGTATCTAGTAAAAATAAATCTGAAGGGTTCCCCCCCCCTTCCTTAGTCCTTTCTTATTTAAATACACCTTTGGTATTTAGAGAAAGAATACTCCCTTGCTGATATTACGACATCAGAATGTTTCTTGGTGATGAACAAGAGTTTCTTAATTCTCACTTATCCCACTATCTTCTTCTCAGTTAGCTATTAAAGCTCTTTGTAGAATCCTTGACACTTTTCAAGAATATACTTTGTTTTGTAATTGGACTTCTTCAAGAGAGTATTTCCCACAGTGCATTGCTCCGAACGAGTACAACGTCGAAGCTCGATTGTGTAATATTACGAGAGCTTGACAAAAGTCGAGTGTTCTAAGTACTTGACTATCGGTCATCCATTGAAATTTAAGTACAACAATTCAAGGATGGAGTGTTGCCAGGCAACACCTGCTGTATACATCACTTGGCTATGGCCTAAGTAAATAAAACGAGACACTCTACTTCAAATAAACTTCATTACGAGATGTTTCTCTTAGCCTGTCCTGTTATTTTCACCGTGGTTAAGTGGTTATACACTACCTTGTTGAAAGTTAAGGGATACCTTTTCAAATACTTAACAATATTTCCGATATGCAACCAGTCTTTGTATTTGTATACAAACAAGTGGAGAGCCACTGAGATTGTTTAATGTTGCTTGATACTCCTGCGAGAACTGAATGCAGTCTTGTTCGATTTATATCTTAAATTCTGATAGAAAATAAGCCAGATTATTCAATCCTAACTCCGATGTGATGACACGAATAAGAGTTGAGCATGCGCGGTAATGTTTTCCTATCAGCTCGTGGAATTTAGCGCATTGCGTAGTTGTACAACACATGACTGTACTGATGAAAAACCAGTTTTCGATTAAGTAAACATCATGATTTATACAAAAGGTATTGACACGATTTGCTTAGTATGACATACGGCTTTTTCCTTAAGCTTAAATTTGTGCGTTGATACCCAACGAAAAACAGTTTCGTCTTGTTGGACATACTTCTTCATCTGGAAGAGCAATGTGGAACAAAAAACGACACTGAAAAAGAAGAAAATAATAATAATTAGCAGCAAATTTAAGATATGGAATTTTGATTATGTTATACTTTTTGAAGTTCAACCGAAACTCAACAAATTAGTTCAAAAATACTATTTAAAGAAAGCGGTTCAGAACAGAATGAGGTGTTACCAAGATCTGGAAATTCACATTCTTTTCGGTCAGTTAGCGAAATCATGGCGATGGTGGTTTTCATTGCGAAGCAGTTAAACGTGAACATTCTGTGTACTTCCACATGAAGCTTTACTAAATCATATGAATAAACGAAACATAATACACACACACACACACAACACCTAACCGTTCCATCATAACAAGTCAAACCACGTGTCGCATTGTCAGGAAGAAGCAGCCATGACAGCATGACATGTGGCCTCGAGATGTCATCATGCAGAAGCTATAACAATAAGCGTTGTATCAAAGCATATCTTGAAAACTGATGTTTAATTCTTTTCATGCTTCTGATTTTTCCCTTGAAAATGTTATACTGACTACATGCTTGCAAATTCTGACGAGCGTACGTGCGTTTTCTTCACCGATGAAGCAACTTCGACTCTATATATGCAGAATGAATAATACTCGTGATGAGCATTTGTGGACTCTTCTGATTCTGAAACTGCTTCTGATTTTTCCCTTGAAAAATCAGAAGCAGTTAAATTAAAAAGAGGAAGAACGATTGTACACCCAAGTTCATCAAACTTGGATAAAATCCAAGTTTTAGGGATAGATTTCTATCTGTGGATGCGAAACCTTAGTGATGATCTAAACAATCATACCGGAAGGAGAAAAACTAAAGTGTGTGTGTAGGTGGGGACGAAATCCGTATTGTCCATTTATTGAAATGGTGTTTTCTTCGAAGCAAGCAATAATTATGGTAACAGTATGGCAAGGATGCTTCTTCATATCTTCATATATGCAATAGCAACTATTGCATGAGAGGTTTTGGAAACGAAAATGTGCATTTTAGGATCGAATTTTTCATATCGAAAATTTCATATCGAATTCCTTCAGCAGTTATGAATAAATTTAGTCTGATGGAGGAATTCGGTATAAAATTTGGTAAGAAGAGATTTACTAAATTTCAGGAATTGATTCGCGAGTGATTTTAAGCAAAAATCGCTTAAAGTTTAAATCAACGTTGGCCTGATTTTTGACCGGGTATGAAAATGAGATAATTTAGGCCGGGGAGGGGGGGAAGCTGGAATACCACTTTAAATACTTATTTTTGAATTATAAATTGCAAAATGATTTAATATAATTTAAGTTGGAAAATCGGCTATTGTAAGAAATGAGCAACATTTTCCATACTCCATTAAAGAGAATGCTCTATCTATCTATTTAGTGTCACTTAATCATTTCTAGCGTAGGCTTCACTTCAACATTCAAAATTCTTCGGTGCAGTGCATCTATGTCCGTAAACTAATGATTTTTATGTGACCTCAAAGACAATCGCCGAAACGGTTTAGGCCGGAAGACGTAGCTGGCCACGGATAAAAACCTTTTCAATGGTTAAAAACAGTGATGGGTTGGAGAATCGGAAAGTGCACATTGGAGCTGTATCAAGATGGAAATGCAAATGCATTCTTGTCAATAAAAGAGCATTTTCTATTTTGCATAACCTTAAGCTTGTTTCTCCCTTGAGTCGACATCGAACCCGTGTGGTCCGATAAGTCCACACCATACATTTACCAAAAAACCGGTGTTGGAAATTCATTTCATCGCTCACATTGATGATTTCGACGAGTCCACAAATGCTCATCACGAGTATTATTCATTCTGCATATATAGAGTCGAAGTTGCTTCATCGGTGAAGAAAACGCACGTACGCTCGTCAGAATTTGCAAGCATGTAGTCAGAAAAGTTCATCCGTTGCTCTTAATATTAACCTGTTTCTTCTACTTGCAAATATCACCAATGTAAACTTTTGTTTTCCTTATCCCTCTTCAAATAGTCGTTTTAAAGACTTCAAAATGGAGAATGTTTGTCAAGTATTATGTTCAAGCACTTGTTACGTGCATAATGTCACGCTCAGATACAGCACCAAAGAGTTCGATTCTTTTCTGTCATGTGTAGTGATGGAGACAGTGTCGTAGGTGTCCTCCCGCGATGAGTCTTCGGACTCCTTGGAGGCGTCACAAATAATAATAATAATAATAATAATAATAATAATAATAATAATAATAATAATAATAATAATAATAATATCAGTGAATATGGGTAAGAATTTGTTCATTAGAGATAATACCGTCTAGGAGCTGCCATCAGTATTCGTCAAGAGAAGCTCTCTTGGTGCCATCACGAAAGCCGTAAAGGAAGCGGATATGAGGATATTATTTCTTATATCCAAATAATAGACAAAGAAACAGGTTTTAGGCTCAAAAATATTTTTTTTCTTTCACATTTATAAACCGAATGTCCATTTTTATGCAATGGCTGAAAGGGGTCAGATTACGAATGTCCAATGTTCTCAGATTGGATCCATCGAAGACCTTTATTATCATCCAGCTTGTAGAGTTTGGTGGCCGTAGTCGGGCTCCTCTATGTGCAATATTTTTAAGGTGTTATTTCAGAGTTTTTTTGGCAGTGTAGCATAACCTAACGCCTATAGAATGAGGGACACGAAGAGAGTGTTAGAATAAAACACACTCGAGCTGGCTTGAAAAGGACCGATATAATGGGGACATTATAAACCTTTAATGTTTCAGAAGATCTGTTTAAATTCATCTATTTGTTCCTTATGTTGTTTGCATTATTGATTGTCAGAACGAACAGAGAAAGAACAGATGACTCCTTTGTTGAACTCTGCCAACCTTGATATTATTATTATTATTATTATGGAGGGCGCTGTGTAGGCGAACAGTTGCATGGTTGTATCGCTGGTCCAGTTTTTATGCTTTAATGTGGTTCAAACTCCTGGTTAATTTAAAAGTGTCACAAAGTGACTCTTCTTGTCACACCGAAGACAGTGATATATCATTCATCGAAATCGGCCAAGTTAAACCCAAATTTTGAGTGTGCTGAAGGTTGAACTGAGTTCACCGTGGTCACTAACGAGCATAGAACAAAGGACGTCGCCATCTTTACAGTTGTCCAACGGAAGAAAGGTGAGCCATGAAGTGCAACAAGTGCCTGAAGGAATTATCGTCCGACGGAAGTCATATAACCTACAGAAAATGCCTTAGGAATCTTCACTTTACCTGTTCCGGAATCTCAGAAACAACATGTCAACGCAAATCCAATGCCAAGAGAGAGGAATGGAAATGCCTATACTGCAGAGAGAACAAAGAAACTTCGCCACCCACGACGCAACTGATTACGCCGGAGGCAGAATCGGACGATGAACTGAACAGACAAAAAAATACCAGTGAGTCTTATAATTTGAGTTACGTAAATTTATTACCAGAAAAAGGTTTAGAAAATATAAACGCCAGCTTGGTAGATCTTGTCCAAGAACTATTTGATAAACAGAATAAACAAATAACAAAAAAAATTAGCTAATATGAAGAGTTTGTTAAATTTAATAAATAATTCAAAAGTCGAAGAAGTCTTACAAACGGTAAAATACATTAAAACCAGCATTAACGCATTAACTGACAGGCAGCACAAATTGATAAAAGACACATCGGAACTCCATCAAGAATTCAATTCCCTGAAACTACAATACGAAGTTTTAAACCAACAACAACATAAAGAAGACCTTCTCATAAACGGTCTTCCAGAAACTGAATCCACAGAAAATCTCAGAGACGTAGTTTTAAAGTTAGGCCATGCAATTGACATCCCCCTACAGCATAATGATATTCAGACCATAAATCGGATTCCCAGGAAGAACAAAAAATAAGGCTTGCCACGACACGCACCAGTAATAATCCGTCTGACAAGCAAGGCTACAAGAGACGATCTCATAAAAGCCAGCAGACTGAAAAAACCAGTAGTCAAGGATTTAAATGCATCGCAAGACAATACGCCAATCTTTCTATCTGAGTATTTAACACCTTTTAATCAAAATCTTTTGAACCAAGCAAGAAAAGAAAAAAAAAAGAAAAAAGTATCAATTTTTATGGATCAAAGACGGCAAAATATTCTTGAGAAAGTCACAGACTTCAAATTCTATGCAAATAAAAAGCTCGAAAGATATAGATAGGTAGCCAGAGTGAAACAAAAGACTCCAACTTAGTTCAATAAGAAGATCTCAACACAACAAAAATGAATGTGAACCATCAGATAGATGTAATTGCACCAGAATACATTTGTACTTTTGAAGAATACTTGTACTTTTGAATCGCTTGATGCATGGAAACAACATACAGTACAAGCGAGAGGTCTCTCAATCTTGGATATTAACATCAGAAGCATCCGAAACCATTGGTTATTGTTACAGGCTTATCTGAGGAATTACACTGATATTATTGATATATTAATTCTAACAGAAGTATCCATAACTAATGACGAAGCGACTGCTTTCCAAATTCCAGGCTTCCAACAACATACATCATGACGCCAAACAAAAAGAGGGGGTGTATTATTAATATTTATCAAACAAAAAGTTTGAGCATGCTGAAACCCTTTGCCTCGAAATCACTAATACCACCAATAGACAGCACCCCATAATACTAAATGCTATTTACAGGCCACCAAACCTAAACATGATAAAATTCTTGCACGAACTCAATTGCTGGCTTTCACGGCAAGAAATATGTTCAACCGAATACCTAATGATAATTGGTGACATAAACATAAATATTGCAAACGAAAATCAGAACAACACTGTACAATACCTATCCATGTAATACCAACAATAATATCATGTACTAGAGAAGAAATATTCGGAAATACTATCACTGCCTCCTGTCTAGATCATATAAACGTCCGAGCACCACCAAACAGTTACACTGCATCAGTCATAAAGTGCAAAGTAGCAGACCATTACTTCACCGCTCTAAACCTGCACACCAAGACAATATCCATGCAATGTCCCACAGAAGAAAAGCGACAGAAAACAAAAATAGACGAAGAAATAGTCAACCACGAAATAAGAAAAACATACTGGGAACACTGGCATCAGATATCTTATACAACAACATTAAACTCACACTGGAGGAAATATATAAGAAAGCTACAAAGAAAGTCCGAATTCGTTCAAAAACAACACAAAATCCTTGGATAACCCAAAACTTAATCGTAGAAATACACAGAAAGGACGCTTTATGGAAAGAATTAAAGTGATATCCAAATAACACAGCTTTAAAAACCGAATATAAGATAACAAGGAATCGCCTTACAACAAAAATCAGAAATGCAAAAAGAAGCTACTACACAGGCAAACTAACCTCTGCACAAAACAACATGAAACAAACCTGGCATCTGATCAATGAGATGCTAGATTGTGTTCCCAACACCACCGCTTCCGAAACCATAAAACACAGCTTAATGAAAGACGCAAAGCCTATCCAACAACTAGCAAATTACTTTAACCAATACTTTGCAGACTTCATCCAAGAACTGTACAGAAATATTCCCCCAATCACAAAACGAGACCCTCCACTTGGACCACAATCAAAACAGACATTATGGTTCCCAACCATAAAAGAAGCAGAACTTCTCTCTGCAATACATCAAATCAAACCAAACAAAGGCCCAGGAATTGATGGTATAAGACCTAAAGATATAAAGCAACATGCAACTAGTTTAAGTCCTATCCTACTAAAATTAATAAATAAAATATTTAAAACAGGACATATACCAAGTATGCTAAAGACCGCCATAATCACACCCATATACAAACATGGAAAAAGAAATTTAATCAGCAATTACAGACCCAAAGCAACATTACCAATTATCAATCAAATTATGGAGCGGATCATAGTGAAGAAACTCACAGCATACACAGAGATATTTCATATTATCCCCAAAACATAATATGGTTTTCAGAAAAATAAGGGAACAACATCTCTCTTGGAAGACTTTACAGACGTAATTAATATCGCCTTAGACCAAAACAAAATTGCCATGGTAGTCTTTATTGATCTAACTAAAGAATTCGATACACTCACACATCAAACCTTGTTAGAAAAGCTGAGGCATGTTGGAATAGACGGGGCTCTTCACAGTGGTTTACAAACTACCTTCAAAATAGAAAGCATATCACACGTATCGGGTCAAACCGAAGCAGAGAGCTACCAGTAACCTGTGGAGTACCACAGGGAGCTGTACTCTCCCCAACTCTATTCAACATTTACACGCACGATTTTAATCAGCTACCACTCAAAGGTAAGATATTCCAATACGCAGACGATACAGCAATAATATCCATACATAATAACGCAAGCATAGCCCAAACAAATATGCAACATGACATAAATCTCATCATAGACTGGCTCACGAAAAACTCCATACACCTAAACTCAGAAAAGACAAAATTAATGATATTCAGAAATCCACTGACTCGACCAATTGATAACAAATATATAACCATCCAACATCCACTTTCCAACATAAAAAACACACAGAACAGCAAAACCACTACAATCACTCAGGTTGAAACAATACGATACCTTGGAATTTACTTCGATGCAGATATGTACTGGAATAGCCGCATAAACCATCTACACAACAAACTCCGAGCAATAAGTGGCAAACTCTACAGGTTAAAAGACATAGTTCCCATACGCCTAAAAACACTAATATAGAAAGCACTATGCCAAAATATACTAAGATACGCTATAACAACGTATGCTTTCTGTGCACCCTACAAATTAAATAGATTAATGTCGCTACAGTACAAAATGATAAAACTGATCTTTTGGGAACAAAGAGAAAATAACGACCTTATATACATGGCAATGTCAGAACACAAAATACTGACAGCAAAACATTTATGTCACTATGCAGCTTTGCTAAAACATTATTTCGATGCCAATTTTTCGATGCCAAATTTCGATACTATGAACAAGAACCACGCACCCAAAATACCATACAAACTTAATGAAACACAATATATTCGTTCAGGCTTCCAGTTCAGCGACGCATCAATACATTCCAAGTTATTTGTGTGTGTGTGTGTGTGTGTGTGTGTGTGTGTGTGTGTGTGTGTGTGTGTGTGTGTGTGTGTGTGTGTGTGTGTGTGTGTGTGTGTGTGTGTGTGTGTGTGTGTGTGTGTGTGTGTGTGTGTGTGTGTGTGTGTGTGTGTGTGTGTGTGTGTGTGTGTGTGTGTGTGTGTGTGTGTGTGTGTGCGTGCGTGCGTGCGTGCGCGCGCGAATTTCTTAATCATAGAGTTCGTAGCTTCCCAACACAGCAAAAAAAAAACAATAAATAATAACCAACTGGTGTCATCCTCAGATAAGCTTACATATAAGCTTCGAGAATGAAAGCAGAGAAATTAGTTCTCATCCAAGATGTATCATATGTAACCAAATGCATGTAATGTACGTATCACATGTAAACCAATGTATGCAATGTATGTATTATATATAAACAAATGTATGTATTGCAAGTATCATATGTAAACAAATGTAAGTAATGTATCATATGTAATCAAATGTATGTAATGTATGTAATAACTGTAACAAAAGTATGCAATATAGAGTTATTATATCCATTGATATTGTATATATAGAGTGTAAAATTGCAAAGAAACATCTGTAATAACCATCATTATGAATATTATAATAATATACGTTGTAAACAGTTATTATTATTATTTAAAAAAACTTTATGTACGAGAAAGTATTTGCTATGCATAATTGTGTTCATATAATGTATGTAATTTATCTGAGAAATAATAAAAATGTTAAAAAAATTATTATTATTATTATTATCTGATACCTCCAGGGAGTCAAAGACTCATGGAGGGAGGCAGTAAATTACCCAAACCAGCTATCATATCTTCCCTTAAATTCATTTACACTAGATGCACTCACTACCCTTAAGAGCAAATTATTCCAAAGCAGTTTTTTTCTCCATTGGAAAATAAATTTGATACGGAAATTATTATTGTAAAGTGATATCGGTAACTGTATTACAGTCACAAAATGGTTTGAATTGGTAGTATTTATGCATTAATAAATAATCCTTTAAACTTAATATTCTAGTTTAATCCATATTTTAGCTAAGCATGAGGTAAAATATCTTAATGACTAAACCATGTCTGTATTCTATACAAATACATATTATTATATTCATACAGAGGTAGTTGAGTTCACGTCAAGTTGGTCTACTATCCCATAAAGCAGCGCTTCCCAAACTGTGTGGCGCGGCCCTCTTAGGGACCATTAGTTTTGTTGAGGGGGGGGGGAATAATGAAAACAAATTTAAAATGTTTTAAGACTAAGTGTGTGCCATGTCAAACGTGTATGTAAGATGCTAAAAATGTAATATTTGCATTTGATTTTTGCAATATTCGCTGTGTATGTTTTGTATGTATTGAATATAAATACAATAAATATTATAATAATATGTCTGTATTACGATTTTTTTTTTCGATGGGGACCGGGAAATATTTTAATTTTTCAAAGGGGGCCTTTACATCCATAAGTTTGGGAAGCACTGCCATAAAGCACAGCACACTTTATTTTCTCAAGTGACAACTGGATGTGAAGCCTTTATACACAAGTAACCTAGTTGTCAAGGTGTTTCACGTGTACATCTTTGCTAAAATAAGAATAGTTTCGTATCAAGTATAATTTACTTTCCCTACCAGCAAGAACAATTACTGAACTATTCATTAATATATTTGCATATTCGATACTCAAATATTCTGCATCTTCCTTGGTCTTGATATCACTCGATGAAAGAAAATATTAACAAATTTTGAGATTTGGTTTGTTTTTATGTAAGAACCTATCACTACGAACGCTATAAATTACTTATTTCGAAATGGACACTTAAGAACGATGATAATTAAGACGTAATAACTGACGCACATTAACTGATGAGAACTTCCAACAGTAAGAAAAACAAGTCAAGCTTTCTTCATGTGGTGTTCGTAGCTCCACTGCAAGAGAGTTACCTTGACTGGTGTGTCGCACAATTGGAGAGGTGCCAGTGCTGACAGCTGGTTAAGATGACTTTTCTGTCATTTCGTGGCAAGTTCTTTCCAAGGAAAACAAACTGAAGTGGATTTTAAAGAAGTGCGTCATTGAAGCCGTCTTTTTCCCTCAACATAATTCATCGAACAGTATCTAGCAAATTTCCCTACACTTGTCATGTACTGTCGTTTCTGTCATACGTCTATTTTCTGTATGCCTCACTCTTTGTGTACATAAGACAGCGCTGAATGCATGAAGGCCATGTAGCAGCAGTCTCGAGCATCTAAAACTAATCTGTAAGAGCACCATCCCCTAATGTTTTTTTTTTTCAGATTTAAACTCTTCAAATTATTTCGCATGACAATGTTTTCTTTAATTTGTAATAGTTAAAAGAATAAATAAAAACACCAGGAGAAGAAAATCAATACTTTTGCCATCATGTACAAATTTATCCTACATAAATTTAACTTTGTAACAAAATTAACTTCTTATGTTGAATTTTTGGTAATATAATATGCAAAGGAATCAACCAGAGAATACAACAAAACTTCCGCTTCTTTTTGGAGTTTTTTTTTTCAGAGAGAAAGAATCACGAACTATCTCTCATGAAAAAATAGCTCTTCTCTAGTAAATTGCCCAGTTTTATTTCCAGAGATTTTGCCCATTGTAATTACTTAACCCTCTACGTTATAATTATTAAAATTCGTAAATTTACATACGTGTTTAATAGGAATATTAAAAACATGACTTAAGTTAATGTGAAGCGGATTTTGTTTGTATATTCAATGGCATTTTGAACCAATTCAAGAAACATGAAAGAATTGATCATTGCCGTGCGACAAAGTGAACTCTGTAGGGTTTCAGACAAGTAGCTGTAATCTCTATTTCATATGTTCTTTCGACGAATTTCTTATCAAAAACTGTCAAGCTGCAGATATGCCTTTCAAAATTTTTAAGTGATATTTAAGTGATATAAAAAAACTCTTTGGAACTGATTATTTTTAGATTGATTAAAAAACCTCGGTTAGAAGTACATTAGTCCGAGAAAGAGTCATATTCTGTTTGATCCAGGATATCGACATTTATTATTATTATTATTATTATTATTATTATTATTATTATTATTATTATTATTATTATTTAGTCATTACTTGAATAACCAATGACTTTAAGAGGAACGCAATCAGGAACCGATTTAAAAAAGTTTGGTGAAATAAGACATTCGATTTCTTAGGTGAGACTTCAGTTTTGGGAAGAAGTAAAAGCCACAGCATCGAAGGTTTGATCGTAAAGAGGATGCTGCCGCTATATATGCTAGTTAATAATTTTATTAACTAGCATACTTAAGTAAAACCACGAGGTTCAAGCGGTTTACTTAAGTTTTACTGCATAGTCATCTAAAATCAACAAATACAAACCAATATCTTAAATTTTGGCATAAAAAAATCATTCTGTATGATGATACGAAATAATGACGTCATCGGTACATTGGGATGGATTAAAGTCTGTGAAAACATGTGAATGACATCCTGCGCCTTTTCACAATCTTACGCTTATTTTAAATGAGGTTTTCTGATAGTATTATACATAATTACGACATGAAAGTGTCCTTGCTAAAATTCAAGGTACAAACATTCAAGAATAAAATTGTTCACTAAGATACCGTACAATCTGTTTGCTTTATAATGTGCAGACAGACATTCATTTTATCACTCTTGCTTATGAATGTGAAGGTGTGTTTTGTATTTGCTTAATTTATAATAAATTATAATAAATATGTATGTGAATGAGGCTTCCTGGACGAATAATTGTCGAGGAAGTCTCGACGTATAATCGTAGAAACTTCTTGAATGCTGAAGGAGTGACTTACCTGTGTGCAATTCTTATGATCTGAGTACTTTCCAAGCGATTTTTATGATTAGCGATTCATATGCGAGACAATTTTCTACAGGATATTCAATTTCGGCTAATTTACCTAACGTATAACAACCCATTGGAGTTCAGGGCGAATTCATCTTAACCCATTCCGAATCCACTTAACAAGGTAAAATCTTTTTATCTGTTTTTCAAAGAGAGCTCTTGTTAAACAGAGTACGATATCATCGTACTCGTATAGCTTTGAAGGATATTGGAGACGTGTCGTTTTTCTTTGTCGCTCAATGATGTTTAATATACTATAAGAGACCTCTCTTTTGCTAATGCTATAAGGCTTGAGATCTCAGACATAAATTAGACGTTCGATTGAACACTGTTAAATCAAGGTTAAACATCTTTGACCTCATCTGTAACGAAGACCACGTTAAAGCAGAAGAAAAAAAAAAAAGTCGAACTACAATTGGTCATCGCTCCAGATTCATCGTATCTATGTACGTGGTGGGCTAGAAACTACGGAGGTCAAGCGATTTAATGCATATGCAGAGAATCAATGCGGACAGGCTGATTTGGAATTTATTTTAAGCAAATTTTGATCAAAAGTAAAAGACTTTTGGGTATCTATGTAAAAACATCATTTGACTTTAAATGATTCTACGTAAATTATTATCACACTGAATATGCGTATATTTGCATAAATGGCTATTATAACGTGATCTTTACATTCCCAGAAAGTTATTTCAAGTAAATAAACGCAAGATTATGTGTTAGGATATTTAAGAAATAAAGGTATACTGTGTGTTGAAGTATTTCCTAAAAGATCATGAAAACGAACTGCCAGTTTGAAGATGCATTTGTTCAATTATAAAAACCGATTATTAAAACTGCGTGATATTCTTCGTCATTTTCTTCTCGCTAAGAAAAAAAACGAAATCTGAGCTTTAGGTCTCCCATCAAAATCGCCGATGTTTTTTTTTTTTTTTTTTTTTTGTAACTAATGTAAAATGTAAGAGAAATGTTAGCATAAATGATCTGTGAAAAAGTTCTAAACTATTCCTTATTTGACTATCAAACCTTGAATAGCGTTAGATTTCTTATATCGTAGTTTATAAACTGATCGTATGTTGATTTTCGGTTTGAATTGGTTGACTGAAATTACGATTGATCAACTAAGTCTATGAGATCAATATAATATATTGTATCTATTAAGTGAAGGTGTTCTTCCGGCTGCTTTGTCTGTTTTGATACAAAAATGAATTTACGAAAGAAAAAATTCTGCTACCTCCGCATGAGACCGGCCAACTCACTTTCGGATGAAAAACTCTTTTAAATGTTCTTTGCAACTCATAGACTCCTTGACGGGATTAGAACCTAGGTCAAACTAAATTTGACCTGAAATGCAGACATTTGAGGTCAAATTGCGCCATTACAAAGGTTAAAGTAGTAAACAAGTCAAAACAAATCTGATGAAGAAAGCGGTGCAAGTTTGGACAAATGCCGTCTTTTCTCTGACACGAATAAATAAGAGATTAATACTTCAATATCAGGAATTCAGTTTTCGGCACCTGATTCCTACGTCCTGACATTGAGCCATGTGAAGGAGATCCTAATCGTGTGCAGGATTTCTTACTTAAGCACAATTCCGTGGCTTCCGTTGGTCTCGCTGGATATTGTCACCGCAGATAGCAAATTTAGGAGAAAAGTAAGTGAGTAATTACTGGGAAATGTTGACTCCTTAATCAGTGAACTTGATCCAGTAAATTATTCGCCTGTCGCTTACCTTTATGTCTACTTTACATTACACTGCGTGATGACATATTTTGTTCTAAAAATGTGTCGCGTGGGTAAGAGTTAATCTGTACAAAATTCCTTAATCAGTTTACAACGGTAAGTTAAATAATCATCAATGGAACTATAAGTATATATTTAGTAAAGAAATGGTCATATATTTTGTAAACCTTCACTCAAATGATTTAATAATAAAACGCATTCCAGTAGTTTGCAACAGAAGTTTGCTACTAAATAAATAAGAGATTAATACTTCAATATATAAACTAACAATCGACGATACATGTGACCATTACGTCGCTGTACATTAGTAATTTATGTCACTGCACGCAAAGCACATCAAAATTCCGTTGCATCGAATCCGTCATACTACTACTAAGAAAAAAAAAATGCATTTCCGCATGACAAATCTTCTGGTGTATAATAATTATTTTCTATCCCATGCTCACATGATTTGTGCTGATATTTTGAACAGAGTTAATCTATCCAAAGTGAACTAGTAGCTCACCACAGCTAGCAACCGTGTTACGGAAGAAATACGTATGTCAGATGACACCGGTCCTGTAAACAGAGCAACCCACCAATTTCAGTTCTTCCACAATAATCCGTGACTGTTTCATCTCACTAAACTTTGATATTTTCTGTTAAATAAGCCAAGTCACGTACGAATAGTGTACGGAGACAACGTAAACCCCTCTTGTGCGGGTTTGTAATTCAATTCTTTCAAGGTAACTGACATGGTTCCACACGCTCATACAAACAGTTCCTTTTCGTAACCTGCTCAATTACACGCCCCATTTATATCCCCAACCTCTACTTGCGATGGCTTGCAGCGTCATTTGCTTTCATTCTGTAACAGCACGTCTCTGTTCCTGTTACATCAACAGACTGTGATTTTAATGCGTTGTTTTGTAACTTCGACTTTCTCTCTTTCCGTATACTAATTAATTCCGCCCTTCAGTTAAATGACTCGTAGTCATCCAGCATACAGGAACCGCGACAATACACAAGGGATGAATTTACTTAGAAAGAAAAGAAAGAAAAAAGATAAGAAAATATATATGACTTGCTCCGCTGTAGTTTATGGAATAAACAACTCATACGCAAGGTTATTATAATTACTTTAAATTCAATAACGTAAGTGGGTAACAGAAGGTCAGCAAGGCCGATGGGGAACTCATCAATGTTCCGACTGCCAGTACTTGTCATACACTTTAAAATTGTTTAGCGTATAACCCAAATTAACCTAAACACGACAGGGCAAACACAAGCGACCGACGAGGCTCGTGCTCATTGACCTACATGTGATGGACCGAAACCCACTCGTCATATATTCTGTACGTGACCTGTCTAAAGGTCCAAGTGCATGAGCTTTCTTTTCGTGTCTTTTGCTTTTTAAGTGCTTGAGCTTGTCTCATGCAAAATATGAAGTACATTTTGATCTCTATCAGTTCTACAACATGATAAAATCTTTCTTAGTTCCTTCTTAATTTTATAGAATTAATAAGTACGACAAAGGAGTTCTGAATCCTTAAAGGTCAATATAAGAGTTCAAATTTAAACTGGCAAGGTTTTATTTATTTTTGTTTATTTTTAATTGAAGTGGAATTTCCAATGTCTGGGATAATTTATTAAGTCACTGAAGTACGCATTTTAATTCTTATGTTGGTATTCTGCTACTTCTTGTATTTTGCATGATTCTGCACAGATGATTTTCAAAGATTTATTGTTGGTATCGATTATCCCTTGGTTATCTATCTTACTCAGACAAATGGACAAAATAATCCTTGATTATTTTGTCCCTTTGTCTGAGTGCCAAAGAGAAAGTCGGAGTTTTGTAACTGCGACTTTCTCTCTTTCAGTATACCAATTAATTCTGACCTTCATTTAAATGACTCGTAGTCATCCAGCATACAGGAACCGCGACAATACACAAGAGATGAATATATTTAGAAAGAAAAGAAAGAAAAAAAGATAAGAAAATATACATGACTTGCTCCGCTGTAATTTATGGAATAAACAGTGGAAAAGATCATCATCATCATCGCATCCAAAGATAGCCAAGAACATCCTGTTGAACACCATAATAGTTTTTTGTTTTCACTTTCAAAATCCTGTGCATGAGAAATTCAGTTGTTTCAGTGGGCCAAATTGATAACCATCTCAAATATCTATGGGAGTTCAAAGAAAAATATTTCATGAAAAATGCCCAACTACGAAACACAAGTTTTTGATCATAAACTGGTGGTCCCATACTATTTGTAAATCCCAGACCTGACTTGGCTCTCTGTGAGTTCTGGAGCCCTCAAATAAAACTGCATACACCAAATGGAAATTTTAAGAGGTTTAAGGGATCCATTAGAATCGCAGGCAATACTAAAAATGATTTCGAAAGGCTTATCAGCAGTGTTTCCAGCTAGCGCTGAAAAACTGAATTGAATGTATAAATATTACAAGGGTGGGAGGATGATTTTGAAAGGGAAAAGAGCGATCTCTCTCTCTCTCTCTCTCTCTCTCTCTAATCCAGCGAACGCTATTTTTAATCCAGTCCCAGAGTTTTTGATAGCACTTCATGATGTACCATATTATTATTATTATTATTATTATTATTATTATTACATTTTCACATTTACATTTAAGGTGCATTTGTATTCCACTCAAGGAAGTAATATGTTGTGGATTTCCCACCTTTTCTGGGTGGGAAATCCACAATGGAAAACAGTCATTAAACACAACATTGTCTCTAAACAGATATCGAATATTCTACACGCAAGCTTCGGTACGCTTGGCGATATCAAATGTGTTGGTTTTTAACTACATGCGCTGATAAACTAAAGGCAGTAAATTATGCATTTTGATTAATTCTAACATGATTGTGATAACAGGATATTATTGTTATCATTATTATTATACAAATACAGCTCTAAACCATTTCAATTATGATTAATTAAATTCCTAAACAGAATATGGGAAGAAGGAAACATTCTACAAGAATGGAAGACAGCAATAGTCATAAACATATTCAAAAAAGGAAACAGAAAGGATTGCGGAAACTACAGAGGAATATCCTTATGAAATACATGCTATAAAATATATCTAGATATAATTCAAAGTAAATTAACACCACGGGCCGAGGAAATTATTGGAGAAAACAAAGCGGCTTTAGGAAAGAAAGATCCTGCACAGATCCCACATTTGCATTCAAACAAATTACAGAAAAAAGAATAGAATTTAACCTGCCAACATATATGGCCTTCCTGGATTATGAGAAAGCATACGATCAAATCAACAGAACAAAATTAATCAATATACTCTATGAATTGAAAGCTCCATCTCAAACCACAAAAGCAATAGCAAATATAATGGAAGAAAGCTATATTAAAATTAAAATTAATAATGAAACAACTGAAAAATTAGCCAAACCAATTCTGAAATATGGCAGTGAAACATGGACTTGGGGAGAACGAGATAAAAGACAAATGGAAACTGCAGAAATGAAGTTCTTAAGACCGCTCGCAGGCTATAAAAGAATAGACAAGATAAGAAATGAAGAAATAAGAAAACAGTTATCCATACTTAACAGAAGACATCACAAACTATAGAAAGAACTGAAAAAAAACCATGTAGAAAGAATGAATGATGGCAGATGGCCAAATATTGCTTGGAAATATAAATCAACGGGACACCGATCAAGAGGAAGACCGGAGGAGATGGGCAGAAGACTTTTTGAACCCTTGAAAACGTTACGGGCAAACAATTGCCTTATACCCGAAGCCAAGAAGAAGAAGATTATTATTATTGGAATTCTAACTCGTATGAAATAACATACAAGTGGAATTTCCTTCTTAAAATATTAAACGTCCACTGTACATAGGAGAAAGTGGGAAGGAAGTTGCTATAAAACGATACAAAACAAACTGTACAGGTTTGTAATACGTATTTATGTCTGACATTTATTTTCTTTTATGTTCTTTCTTTTTTCGAATAATGTTGCGGTAATGAATTCAAGCCGTCAGTCAACCTTGACATTAGGTGTCAAGGTTGACTAATGGCGTGAATTTATTCCGTCGGTTCAGCGTGATGTGTCTGATGCATTTGGAAGCCTAAACATCTGGAAAATTAACCAATAAGATCACAGTGTTACGTTTAAACTAGCCACAATGTTATAATGAAATTTGCTTGCAAGGTAATGTGTATAACCGTCTTTATTTAAGAAAAATTTGTTTCAGTTTTTTCCCTTGAAATATGCGGGCCAAATATTAAGTATGCTTAAAGTTTAAAATGTCATAAAGGCTTGTCACACAGACCAAAAATTTACACCAAATTTAGCACAGCAATACATCAAATGATGAGACAGCATCCGAGAAATACAAAACTTAATAGCAAGAGAAATAAGACACTGAATCTATTTTAAAACTCTATGGTTATCAGATATAGTTTTAAACTTCTGTCTGGATGAAGAGCCATCCATCGATACAGCGAACATTCTTTCAGCATCCTTAAAAGTAGTCTGCCCAATTATTTCAAATTGGAACTTAACAAGACTTGCAGATATGTCTCTGTTTATACAGAAATGTTTTGTAAATCACGTATAATAAGGCACTATTTCCTTCTTTTTAATATGTACTTCGAATTAATATAATATATTTTCGAATGAAAGATAACATAAAATATTTTAACATTAATAACAGCTTTTATAAATTATTAATCCACAATAATCAGTTTATTTTTTTTTTAATTGTGAAAAGTCCCAAGATGTTAGATGCATTGGATAATTATATCTTGTCTCATTAAGTTTGCTCGAAGCCTGTAATGAACAAGAAGCTTGCATAACACCTCTTTGGATTATTGCATAATGTTAATAGTTACATAATTGCAGTTCAATTACAGGAAGTATTATTGCATAATTGTAGCCTTACTCGGCTAGCATTAAGTCATTTTTAATGCTCTTGAATCTTGTTTTCTGCCTTTTTTTTATTTGTTTCATCAGTGTGTTTGGAATTAACTATTAAAAAGAAATATTCATATGTGACAATACACGAATTGTCTTAGATAAAATTTATTTTTAAACAAACTTGTCCTTTTAAATCTTGTGATAACTTTTTAATGGAATCAGTTTAATTTAACATATCTCAAAAGGTGTGAAAAAACTGCGTTTTTATTATATTTACTGCTCGAAAGCTAGTAACATCGTGTGTTTATATAGTAAAAAAAATATATTATTCTACAACATATAACTCGATGTAGTAGAGACGAAGAGTTAATCCTGCCATCTAGTGTCAAATTTAGGAGTTGCTAATATTTTGTTACAGAAAGATGTCGGAATAACGGATAATTTTTCATTATAAGTCTGCTATTAATTGGTAAAAAGTAAGGATGTAGAATAGTTTTTTTTTGCAACAGTTTCGAAAGGAACTTATTACAACATTAATCGTAATTTAATCACTTAAAAATAGTTTATATTCCTGAACTAAATCGTTGGATCTGATTTTTAAGTACAAACAATGAAGCCTAACATCGTATAATTTAATTATTATACGCAATATAAATTTTTAAAAAAATTAGAAATTGTTTTTTAATTAAAATCGTTTGTAAAAAGTCGCATTATCTTTTAAATATGTTTTATGAAATATTTAGGATTCATTGTTAAATAATATTTTTAAATTCGATATATTTAAGGCATAACCAATATGGCAGTTTAAATAATGCAAAATTATTATTACTATTCAGTTCAGGATGATTACTTAATTCTGACTGTTATGCAGGTCAACATAGTTGTTATATTATCTTAACATAATTCTACCTCTTGAATTCATAAGAGGTTGAATTATTAAAGAGGTATTTTCAAGGAAGAAAATATTCGAAACAATAAACATCGATATGAATCAAGAACGAATGGAGGGGGGGGGGTTATAATTCATTCTCTCAATAGGACAAACCTACCTTGAAATTTTGATTTTGGTCCAAAATCATAATCCATTTGTAATTTGTGGATTTTTGATTTTTGTTCAAAATCATAATCCATTTGTGATTTCCACTCTCTTTCTTTCACTCTGTGAAAGAAAGAGAGTGGAACTTTTGTGTCAGGTACAGAGAGAGAGAGGAATAAGAAATACGATTCATTATAAGAATAATGTAATAAATTTAATGCTATAAAACCTTACAGATAAATAGAAAGAGTGATCTGAATGTAAAAATAAAACTGATAAAGTTCAGGTCGGATATTATAAGAGAATATCTTGTTTGTCCACAAGTAAATCCAAACTTATACAACAGAACGTAATAAGAAATCACTCAACCAATCAAAGAGATTAAATAATAGAAAACTCCAGGTATTGCTTCCAATATACTACGGTATAAATGTGATGTGTAATCTTATGGAAATAAATGCGTTTGCCTCCATATCGCTAGGCTGTCGGAAGAAAGATCATTCTAAGTTCGATTGTAGTCACCGACTAGAGGCCGGTTCACCAGTTCAAAAGTAATTGTTTTACTTTTATGTGCCCAGAAAATGGAACCAGTGAAAGCAGATATTTTAGACGAAACATTGAATGTTTCGGCTAAAATTATTCATTAACGTTTATTCAATGAGACATTTCCAAGGACTACTTTGGAATGATATTTATTAACGAAGCTTTTGAATTTTAGAGTGATCTGCTCAATTCAGGCTATTGGGTTATTACGGCTGGGGAAAGGAAATGATCAACGAATTCACGTGTAAACAGAAATCGAGAGCAAGAGATGGGATACGAGAAGGTCTTTTTGAGGATTATTCATAATTTTCCCGATTACTGTACGGAGAAGTCAAATGAAATAATATAAATCTCTCTTTGTCTTTTGCAATCTTTCTCTCAATTATTGTCCATACTTCACTTACTAATCCCATTTCTCATTTATTTTTTCTTCATATATGTAAATTCATTCGCCAACCAGTCTCCTTCCCTTCCTTTACATCAATGACCACCTACGCAGAGTAATTCTACTGCACCCAATCCAGGTAAGCTTTCATTATCTACTCCGATATGCTAATTAATTAAACTTAGGCGGGATACTCCGACATTGAACAGCTTCGCCTCGAAGTAAATTGGCTAATTAAACCAGTGATAATCTTCAAGGTAGCACAATTTTTTGCACAGTTAATAGTTAATTAATATCGAAAGTAATAATTAAATTAAGTTGATAGAAAAATCAATGGCTTAAATATCTACGTAGAGGAACGATATACATGACGTTATATGAAAAATTCTAAAATTTGGTTGTAAGTTTTACCATTAAATTGCAGTTTGAAGAAGAAGGAAGAGTAGAAGGAAAGAGGACAAGATAATAGTTCAAGAGAAAATCCTTTTATAAGAAATTATTTGTTTTCATGTGTATTCTTTTGTATTTGTTTTCGTCGTGTGCAACAAAGGAATAAGCTGTATTCGGAGCGTGGTATTAATTTTGTGAAATAGTGTTGAAGATCTGAGTACAGGAGAACAACAAGAAGATAAAAATACACTCGATTCTCATTGGAATAGAGAAGTAAATTAAATGTCAAGATAAAATGTTGGATAATCGCAATCGTAATCCAACCTGCTGCAAGGTGGTGAAAAATAAGCTTAAAACGGTTTTCACGATGCTCACTATTCTTTTATATTAATTTGTTTCCTTTTGTTTGATATTTAAAACAATGCAAACTGAGGTGCATTATTTTAAATCAAAGTAAATCAATGGCGCTGAAGCCAATCAGCTTCTTTCTTGGCATACACCGATATGTTTTTTAACTACACATACAACCGATTTTAAGTGAAAGAGTCTTAAGAATCATCTGAAACCGAGCTTCTAAAGATCCTTTAGTTATTGTGATTTAAAATCATACAATCCAGTTTGGATGCATTATTGCATCCAAATTGGATTGTATGATTTTAAATCACTGTAACTAAAAAGTGATAATAAAATGTATTTTTATCTGGATTTTCAAGAGCAGAAGCAGTAATACAAACATGAAATTGTTGTTACAGCGGTGTGTGGGGATGTTCAATAATTATGTGAAGAGATTCGGCTGAGTAAAAAGATTTCGAAGTAGAAGTTCAAGCCACCGTTAAATCATTGTCGTACAAAATATAGTAATTTTCTTATTCTGTAATTTTCCTGTGCGAAGAGATCTAAGAAAGTGAATGAAGTCTTTACTGGAATGTGAGAAAAGATTTTCTTAACGGAGTAGAGTGAAGGAGGGTGTCGTAATGCGTCCAGATTACTAAGAACTGCACATCACCTTTGCCGTAAGTCTTCTTAGAGAAGAAAAAAAAGGGAAGTTAATACGCTGCCTTAGTTACATTCAGACTCCCATCCAACTTCCACTTAGTGGTCCAGATGTTCGTAGTTTTGTTCGGAGAAACTCTCGTGTTTGTGCTCCATCTTTAAATGATTAAATCACAGGTCGAGACTTTGTGTTCTCCGATCTCTTCCTTTCTCAATTACGTCAGGTCGCACCTCTGAACGAGCACACCGGACCCAGGGGAGGAGGCTTTTTTCTATTTACACAGGTCCACAAACAAACAAATCCGCACAACACAGGTAACTTTTTGTCATTTCATTCCCTCCTCCCCTTCACCATCTCCCTCAAGGCTTTCCTCCCATTATCACCCAAATCTAGTGAGGTCTTCATAAATAACGACCTTTTGTTGCCTGTCAGAGAAGCTCCACGACCATCCTTGTTTTCTCCTCAAACCACAAATTGGATTTGTTTTCCGTCTTCTTCTTCGCCAAAGAGGGTCGCCTGGCGCGTGTCACCGGAGACCAATGACAAATCGACCGTCGCATCGCGCACTCCGACCGTACAAACCTCCCCAGACAAAGTACCAGTCGCGGGCCGCCGCTCATTTGTTGATAGCCGGTAATGATGGCTATCTTCGACAAGAGCACACACGCGCGCGCGCGCGCGCGGGGAGACGTTCCCCGCCACTCGCCGGTAATTTACGAAACGTTAAGCTCGTGTCACCCATCCCGCCGTGTTGACGGAGGTTTTAGGCGGCCTCACCTTTGAGTATGAAACAATGAAGTTATCTTCATCAGAGTCCTCGTCTTCCGGAAGGCTGACAAGGGAAAATGCGATTATTTACCATCTCCGGCTGACAGAGAGCGACGCCGGAGTACCCAGTCGGTTGTAACAGCGTAACCTCAACACCAAAAGCTTCAGCATTAATCTTAACTCCAGTGGACAGTTACTGATGCCTGCTATGGCGGACGATTTGTCACCAGAAATAACGCATTAGTTTCCTATTAAAGTGGGCACGGCTGCAGTGTAAAACAGATGAAAATAATAAATGACCACCAGATGGCCTCAACCCTATGTTAGCACCAAAGGAGAAAATGACTTTAACTAAAGGAAAAATCACGTGTCAGAGGAAATGCAACACGATAATGAAGACAGTACCCGGTAATTAGCGTAGCGAACAGATCATTGTTGTGATTTCGCCCGCTAAGTAGTGCTAGTGAACATTAATGCTACTAATTAAATCCATTAGATCTGCGGAGAAATTATTAAGTGTGCAGTGAATGCCATGCGCGGGAGATGAGAGCTTAATGAAAGCTAGTTAGATAAGTACGCGTATGCCTTTGAGGTAAACACGATTGATTTCAAAAATAAGACCTTTTCAACATCTGATGTATTATCGCGAAATAAGAGACGATGGGTGGCTTCTCTGCAAAACAGAGAAGCTATCCGTGATAAGCGAATTGGAAATATTAGGGACACGGTGATGATTTCGTTGTCTGCTAATTATTATTGTTTGCGTTTTCTTCGATGTTTTTGCAAGATTGTTTACTGCGTTTAAAATATTCAGAATCAAATATTTCTATCGTGTAAATAATAAGAAAATATTTTCTCTTGTTTTTTAATTAAAATATTTATTACTCAATTACTATTATATAAAACAGATACAAAATGAATTTTTAAAAAAATCAATAGAAAAAGTAATAACAATACAGTATACTAACCAATTTATGCTTAAATTTTGCAAAATATGAGTGTTAGTGTTGAGGTGTGTCCAACGTATAGCACCAAGAGTTTTCTTTTACTTTTACTTTCTCTCGTACTTTATTCTTCCACAAACCAAATAAACTTATTAGCGAACACATGCACTCAACAAACAAAAAATCTCGTAGCTTTATTGCCCTCACATAGTCTCAAATAACTACTAAAACACATTTCTCCCCATTTTAAAAATATATCACGCAACTTTAAAATTTTCAAGAACTTTATATTTTAAATCCCATCATTTCTTCGTTTTTAATATCTTAATGTTGCATGCACCTGTGTTACAAACAGTTTATTTTTGACAACTCTAATATCATGTTTTCGCACCTGTTGTATTAATTACGGATGCAGCTCATTCTATCGGCCCTTGCAGTGAAGTTGGTCGTGTTAATCTGACCGTCAACCGTATTCTTACTATTCTAAAAGTGTTCAACTTATGTGATTTCGCCCGCTAAGTAGTGGGCAAAATCACATAAGTCACATATCACATATTTGTGCGAACATTCCGTCAGTAGTATGTTATTCTAACAGAATTTATTACAATTCTGTATTTGGAATCTTGACACCAATTTTGTTCAGCGATGTTTGCATTTTTAGAAAATTTAGCAAACGATTTCGAAATTATGCAACTGAGCTCTGAAATTACTAGTAAACAGGATGAACCCAAAGGTGTGTTTAGTTAGTTCAATTATGGTGATAATCGAGATAATTATATTGTCAAAATAACTCCAAAATGATAGTAATTCCATTCTGATTGAAGCTAGATAGAATTTATCAATGAAACTTGATGTTTAGATCTCTATCAGAATTTATTCAGTCGTTTCAGTTCTGAACTATGATTATTAAATTCACAGTTTTATTAATAATCTTAAAATGTAAATATTATCTCTTTTCTATATTTGCTCGTTATATTTATTAGTTCAAGCACAAAAGTAAACCGCAAAATTTCATTTTGCGATTGAAATTTGCATTTCGACATTTAAGAAATTGGTTATACGTAATAAATAAACTGCAGAAATATACTAATTTCGACAGTTTATATATTTTAATCCTCCCAACACCTCAAAATTCATTTCCCCGTTATGAAACCTGATGAAAATGTGGCCCGCAGTTACAGAAGAGGTGCTGATAAAACCAATGTTGAGATGCAACGCGTAAAGGTCCTGGTTGATAACTAACAATCCTGGTCTTATATAATTAGTATTAGAAAGAACGAAGGAGGGGGGGGGGGGAAAGGCAAGCTATGAGTGAACACACACACACACACACACACACACACACACACACACACACACACACACACACACACACACACACACACACACACACACAATGCAACCTATGTATTGGTGGTGAATTTCATTTTACGCGTGCAATTTCAGATACTCCTGCATACTGAATGCATTTTGATGTAGCACAGATTAAACGATACCCAAGTTTACTAAAACAGCGATAAGGTGTGAATGCCCAGTTGGCTTAAAAACCAAATGCGTTGAATGCGTACTCTTTATTAACCTTTCTATGAGGTAATGTTTTTCTTAGAAAGCCCTTATTTGTCACAAGCCAAGAAAATAGTATTACAGAGGATATTCATTAAAATCAGTGTTATTTTTCAGTGGTAACCACTTTAGGACAAAAGTTAACTCGTGTAAAATATTTGCATAAGGGGTCCTCTCTCTCTGATAAATATGAATTATTAGAAGAACATTGCTCGTCTTTGATTAGAGATAAATTCGATAATTTTGAACTGAGTTCATTTGTCATGAATTTCAAGTTAACCTTGAGTACTTGGTGTAAATATAATTTAATATTGTAGCTTTATAATTTAGCACTAAGTCAAAAATATTTTTATGAAAGAATATTTCTAAATTCCTAAATAAGAAATATGCAATCAGAAATATTTTATAGCCAAAATATTAAGCACTAAGACTTTTTTCTCACCAAATCATTTAAAGAATAAATGATTTGTTTCGATGTAAAGAAGTTATTATTATTATTATTATGGAATATTATAATAAGGTGAAAGATTAAAACATTGTAATCATTGTAGACTTAATGCGACTTTGCTTATCTAATAAATAAAATGATACATTTCTATCCAAATATTTACTGTACATGCGGTAAATGCTCTGTGTGATTAATAAGGTTGAATTCTTCAGAAAACAAAGAGTAAAGAGAAGGGTAGCACAGTTATATGGCCGATTCCTATAACATTCCTATCGTTTTGTTAATACAATCTATGAACAGTGGATCTGCATAGAAGTAATAATTAGTTTGTGAATGGATCTTATATTTTTCTCTCTATTTTTTAATGCTCATGAGAAAAATAGAGATGCAGAACAGCTTCACTATGATATATCTGAAGTTCAATGAATTATCAAATGAACTGCATGCTGTACTTTATGTGAACGTTTATGTTTAAAGAATAAGATAATTATTTAAATACACCGTTAACGTACTGAATAATATATATATTGAATATAATATATTTGTACATTCTAAAATTTAAACATTGAAATAATAATGTAACAAGATTTTAAAAAGTCATTCTCTGTTTTTTGTGAACTTAATGAATCATATAAATCAGAGAATGCCAATTAATGTAATATAAAGACGATTGATATCTATGGCCGCTTGTAACAAATCGCACTTTCCTTTCTTTCAGGCACATACCCTCATCCAAATACGTTCTATTGAGCTTAGAACTGTGCACAACAATCACGTTTTTCTCAGTTCATGAGTCAGTCTCGCCCGCACTTGAATATGGTGCATTGCCGTGCTTTTTTAAAAGAGATTCGTTTCGTTTCTATTCCGTAAGACTGCTGCAATATCGGAAACATTGCATTATTTAAAAGTGTTGCGTATCCATAAGCATTAACCATTTTAGGCACTACTGAGTCCATACCAGAAGAAATAGATCCAGTTCATTACATCTCAGCCACCAGACTTCACATCTGGGATGATGCCTTCAGACATAAGATGCTTGTCAGGCATCTTTCACTGCCGTAATCGTCCATCCTGTTGGAAAAGGATGTAGTGTGGATTGTTTACTCCACATCACGAACTTCCATTATTCTGCCACTCCCATGTTTCTTTACACCCGTGTATGCTGCCTTGCGGTGTTGAATGTTTGGGTTATGTGCGGCTACATTCTGCAGAAATCGGAGCTGAGCAGCTCTTGCTCAATGTCTTACTACTAACTTGAATTCAGTAAATCTTTTAACTCATAGTTACGCATATTTCTACATTGGGCTGCAGAGATTTATGTATCGTCCTTTCGAGCACTCACTGCTCACTTAGTTTTGTAGCTTCTTGGATGTTGAACACTCCCGTATTTCTGTTAACTGATAATGTTGCCTGTTGCATATTTTTCGCGATGCAGTTTTTTTTTTTTTTTTGAAATATCACGAGTAGATAGGCATCCTATGAAAACACCTTTTTCTTTGAGACGAATACAATCTCATTACTGAACCGCAGATAAATGCCAACGTTTCTTCAATAATCGATTTTTCTTTTGTAATACAAAAGTGTAATTTATAAACGTTATTTTTTGTTTTATTTCATTAATAAAATAATCAAAACAGATTTAACTATAGTATTGTTCAAATTATCGAAGAATTTAATAAATATATATTACACTACGATATAATTTTATATATTATATGCCTGCAATTTTATTCAAATCATCATTAAATCAAGTATTAAATTTCTATGTAATAATCATGCAATAATATATACAAATATATTTATTTCGTTCTCAATTTTAATCCGTTTCGATTCTTGCATAGCCATTATTTCTTAAATTGTTTTTAAGATATTTGTAATATAAATTTTATTATAACAATTGTATATACTACAAAATATATCTGCAAAAATATTTTCTATACCGATGATAATTTCTTACAGAATTTACTATAAGAATTTACTGCGTTTTATTCGCAAAAGATTTAACTAATGAATAAAAATTACGAAAATACTTTATATTTCTTCCGCAAGATGGCAGCGTCTTGCACAGTTAATCTCTAACTTCTATTTACGCTAAGAAAACCATCATTCCTTTCTAGAAATGTTTTTAACTCTAATAAAATAGCATCTCGATTCTAGCAGGGGAGGGTAATCAGATAGCATATCTCTGTCTATATCAGTAGTTAATTGATTTTTTACGCCTCCCGGGTGGTTTGAGCCTCGTTCAATAATTTATACATGAAGTTTTACTTTTGAGTTTTTGCCGACTCTGTTTGGCTTGCCAATATCGCCTTTAAACAGAGGATGCAAGTTTGTAATTATCCTGCTGTCGACTATCAAATGCATTAATATCAAATACGAATTTAATCCAAATTTTGAGAAAAACTATTTCCATAAAAAGCATAATTTTTCTCATTAATTAATGTTTAATTTGCAATACAGTCAAAATATTGTGTGTAATTATTCAGTAAAAATTAACACTTTTTCTCATACTAATCCAAAAAAAAAAAAAAAAAAAAAAATTGCTGTAAATCTGGGATATGCAAACTGCAAACCCGATAACCATTTCCATCCTCAAAAATATAAGCTCCATAGACATACAAGCATACTGCGCGCTCTCTCTCTCCGAGAAATGAATTAAGATATAACTACAAATCGGATCCCATATGATCTTCGCAGCTACTGCCAATTAGTGGATAACTTTTAGAATCCCATTAATTAGAAAGAAAAAAAAAACGCGAGCGAGTACATAACCCAAAACATCCCATTAATATGCATATTGTTCCATCGCGTAATACAAGTCTGTATACGGAGGTAGCTGGCAGCATGAAGTTAAATTTAGCCTGTTGTCACGCCTTACTTACTTTTATTATATGTTTATATATATTCAGCCCTTCTGCAATCCGTTGGTTTGCAAGAAATTGCATATTTGTTTTTATTCACATTATATTCTATCCTAATGAAACAAAAAGTTGTTCAAGAAATACTTTCACGCTTATGGTAACTCGTACATAAAAGGCACGAAAGGCCTTCATATGTGACTGTTTTTTGTGTATTTCATAAAAATGAACTGGATGCGAAGTCAACTGCTGTGTATATACTGGCACCATATTCATTATGACATTTCACATTCTACTTACGCTAGAGTAAAAATTGAATGAAAGCAAGTACACAACTTCTTATCGGGTATGTAGTGCATGAATGTTTTGCTTGTTGGAATGTTTGAAATAAATAGTACATAATGGAACCAAAACAACCCCATTGTTGTTTGCAGCATAAGATTATTTGGCAAACTGAATTTCTGTGTTTCTGTGACCACATCCGGTTTAGTATGCTATCTAGCTAAAACAAATAAATAAAATAAACAAATACAAAATTAAGCGAAGAAGTGGGAAATAAGTCGTCATCATCACCAATGATGATGACAATGAGTGAAAGGATGGCCGATTAGGTTGATGCGTGATCCATGTGCCTTTCCACAATGCTGGAAAGTGTTTTAGAAGGTACTGATGGCCAGTAATTATTTTCCTATATATACACTGCTTCGAAAGAAGTCAGCGGACACCTCTATGGGCAGGGTGCATCGTGTCGTGTAATGAGTTAGGTGTTTGCAGCCGGTATAAATTGGAAGAATATGATGCTCCAAACTCAGTGCAAGTTTCCCCGGTTGAAATAGCTGCAAGAAGGGAACTGACGGAGTTTGAAGAAGTGTTGTGATAGGATGCCATGTTGCACGCCTATCTGTTTGGCAAATTATTAATAAATTGAGCCATCTCAGGTCAATAATCAGTGATACCATACTGAAATGGAAGCGCAGGGAGTCAGCTGCAAGTGCTACCTGCAGTGGATCACTCATCACACTCACCAAAAGTGACCGAAAGGTGCTACGAAGGATAACATGTAAAAATTGCCATTCGTTGGCACATGCTGAATGTAGAGTTCTGTGCATCGACTGGAACACGAATCTGCACAAAAAAACATTCAGAACCGAGGCTCACAGCTCGGGTTTTCAGGATAGGATCGCAATATGCAAGCTCCACATTACCCGAACCAACATGCAGCATTGTCTTCAATGGTGCAAAGAAGCGTGTACAGAGGGAGGTGGAAGCTTGGAAAGCTGTGTTACAGAGCTGTGAATCACGCTACACCCTCTACCGAGCAGATGGATTGGTGTGGCTGTGGTTGATGCCCGGTGAACGTCTCTTACCAGAGTGCGTAATCCCAGCTATCAAATTCGGAGGTGGCGGTGTGATGGTAAGATCCTGTTTTTCTTGGTTTGGCCTCAGAACTCTTTTTGTGGTACCACGAACATTGAACTCCGAGAGGCACCAGAATATTCTCGACAATTCGATGCTTCCTACTTTGTGGCTCTAAGGAATTGGCCATTGTCTCTTTCAGCGATAGAATGCACGTGTCATAAGACTGCTGTAACTGTGCGGTTTGTGGACATGAACGTCACTACACTTGACTGGCCTCCACAGAACCCCAATTTCAATCCTATTGAACATTCGTGGAATGAACTGGAGCGTCGGGTGTGTCAAGGTACGTTCGCCTCACAACAGTCCTGGAACTCATTATATGCCTAGAGAAAGAATGGTACAAGATTCCCATTGATCTCTGTCGTAGGCTTGTGAAAATTATGCCCTGTAGGGTTGGAGCAGTTATCACAGCGAAAGGATGTCCTACATCCTATTAATGTGGGTGCCATGGCCATTGTTCCTCACACTATGGTGTCTGTTGACCTCTTTCCAAGCAGTGCATATGACACGCTTTTCTTACATTCTCTCTCAGTCTCCGTGACCCATTTCTACCGACCCAGAGCAAAATTCCAAGTTGTTTATGTCAATGTTATATTGCATTTCTTCATAATTTGTTTTGAGGTTATCCTTGAAGAACTTTTGTTCTCCTCTTGTTCTTTAGCCCTTCTTCAGTTCCCAAAAGACCTATTTTGAGAAGCGAATATCTGACATACGGGTGACCTGACCAGTTCAGCGAAGTTGGTACTGGATAATCATTGCCAATGTATTAGTGCAGTTAGCTTCAGTCAAAATGCTGATGTTAATGCGCTTATCTTTCAGTGAATCCTTGAGATTCTTTTGACCATAAGGTTTATGGTATTTTATCTATTTTTTTTCAGGTGTTTGTGGTTCATGTTTCGCAACTATAGCAATTTGAAATTATAACAGCCCTATATACTAAGGGTTTGGTTGTAGCACAGGTGTTCTAGCCACAAAGGTCATTTTACTCAAACGTTGAAAAGCTGTGCCAGCGTGTTTCAGACGACATTGAACTCCTCAGTGTTAGCATTTGCTGAGAGAATTGTCAAGATAAGGAAAATGGTTCGCATTTTCCAGAATTACTTCATCATCCAGAACTTGAACTGAATCAGTTAGAGTAGATTAGTAAAGGACTTGAGTCATTATTGTTAGGCTTAAATATAAACGTTCTATCCCATTCTGTTTATTTTGACTTGCTGTAACATATAAATGCACAGAAGATGGCCTCGATACGAGGCTGCAAAAAAGAAATATTTACGCTAGTTGTATGCATTTAACGATTACACTATTTCTTTATATTACGTTTTTGTCTTTTCAAATTTATGTGTAGTTTATGGCAAACAAAGGAATGAATATCAACATGTTCGTGATGTCGCTGAATACTAGGAATTGCCTAGCTGTTGGATAACGTGTTAACCCCCCGCTTTCCTGAATAGACTTTTTAAGGCATGGGTTAGCATCCTATTTGAGAGTTTTCGTATGACCTTTCTTTCCCAGTTTATTAATTTTATCCTTCTTCGTTTGTTTCTATTTTATGTAAACCGCTGGGGAGTAGAACACATGCAGTTAACACCAACCAATCCACCATTTCTGGTGAAGGAGTGGACCTGCACGCTGGGTTCGGAGATTCTGAGAGAATGAGGAGCGGGAAAGAGGAAAGATGTTTAAGTAGGCCAAGAAGACAGATGATGTAAGTATACAAAAAAAAAATTAGAGGTAACTTTTTGTGTCTATACACAAATGCCAAATTACACTGATGGTACTGAAAGAGTAATCATTAAGGATGACTTAATTACCTGAATATTGATTGAGTAGGAGAGAAAACTCGAGAAGAAGCAGCTTCTTTTACACGCTGCTTGAGAAAGCAGCATGTAAAAGAAGGAACTCGAATTCAAAGAGTGTTAAATCTGATCATATCGTCAGAAATCTCGGTTAAGGATGCAACTATTTTGCTACTAGTTGGTAACATTTTATTTTATTTTTATCGTATTTTATTATTAGGGTGATCATGCAGTACTGACCTAGGAAATCTCTAAGTATGTGGATGCTCATTAAGAAAAGGTTACATGCTGTATTAGAAAGCTGAAAATCATGACAAACTCGAAAATAATACCGTGTTCTGTTCCTACCAATGATACAGGAGACTGAATGATGGAAGGGATATCGACAGTGCATGGGAAGCTTTGCAACTATGCTTAAATGATGCAGGATCTGAATGCGTTGCTAGAATCCTAAAAACAAATAGGGTGAGAGTGAAACAGATGTGCAAGATGATCATGTCGAAGGAACATCGTCAGAATAAGAATGAGAGGAGTTATGAAATACATAAAACGCAGGTCAGTAAAGTTATGAATGTTACACAGAAAGTAAAGTCTGGGCATGAAAATAAATTTGCCAAGCAGGCTAAAGACAACCTTAACGTATTTTATTATTAGGATTTAAGTAAAAAAATTAGTGTGGAATAATAACTTTAGTGAATGCAGGTGGTATGCTTGTGTCAGAAGTAGATACAACTGTTCAAATAATAAGTGTTGGCTTCGCTAATATGGGATTAGCGAAGTTATTGGGCAGACATGGTAGGAGATGTTCAATTGTTTCTTTGCTCATGAAGCAAAGATAGGCAAAGCCACCTTGGTCGCTAATGATATGTAACACTTGTAGAATCATTTGAATAAGCTGGAACTGCAGATAAATGAGAAGGACTGTCGATTCAATGTTGGTTTCTATAAATTTACGCACTTGCGTGATGAGATTTCCAATGGTATATTATATTGGAAGGATTATGCTCGGAGAAACCGATGGACTAGGAATCTTGGAGTTATGGTGGATACAAAGTTGAAATTCAAAGGTCACATAGAACAAAATACAAATACAACTCAGAGGATAATAGGATAATTATAATTGTATAAGGATAAATAAGTTTTTTGCGTCTTTAGAAGGCTTGGGTATAACTGCAACTGCAGAACTGCGGTGTGAAGATTTAGTCTCTTGGGTTAAAAGGGGGACGAAGAAACTGTGGTGAGAGTGCAAAGAAGAGATACATCTTTGTATAATCTTTGATATAATCTTTGTATTGGATTATGGAATCTGCATTTTGATTACGGATTGAGAGTTTCTGGATTGCAGCGCAGGTAAACAGGAAAAAGAAGGATGATATGATAGAGGTCTATAAACCTCTGAAAGATGTAATAGGATACTGGATGATGGAATTTTTCGTCATATTTAAGTTGAAGAGAGAGTGCGGGAAGGTATCCATGGAAGCATAGTTTGTGCAGTTACGAAAGCAGAGAGCCAAATTTTTCCTCTCAAAATAAGTGAATGGAATAATTTGCCTGGTCAAGTGGTGAGTGCATCTAGTGTGAATGAAGTCAAGAGAACGTGTGACAGCTGACATGAGTGATGTATGGCAGCCATCAACGAGTTCTTGACTCTCTCTGGAAGTCTCCAATAATAATAATAATAATAATAATAACAACAATAATAATAATAATGACAATGATAATAATAATAATAATAATAATAATAATGATGATAATAATAATAAATGCATCATAGTATTCACACGAACTTCATAATGTTAACATCTATCTATATATGCATGCATGTATATTCAAACGAGCGCATTTGATTTTCGTCCATCTCTTACAGGCTTCCTTTTCTTATCTTTCTTTAATTAGATTGTTTATCTCTCTTTCTCGCTACGCATCTATCTTTAATTCTTTGACTGTAAAAAAAAACGAAATTAAGTAAACAGTCGTATTACGCTCTCAATAAAGTTTAAACGCTAAACATCTGATAATCCATGAGGAAAATGATTAACATAACAATCAGCTTTTGAGAGAGAGAGAGAGAGAATGCATCAATATATTTATTCTTTTGATTTTTGTTTCCGTAAATCACTACTTTCATTATCTGCACGAGAAAGCATTCCTCAATATCAAATCTGAATTTACTTATGAAGTAGTTACATGCACGTTTCAAGGAACAATGGATTTGCAATAGTTAAAGGTTACGAAATGTAAACTATGAAATAAATAAATTCATTAATTAACATTTTACATTATTTATAAATTAACAACATTGCGTGATATTTCTGAAAGCAAGCAGTTGCTGCTACATGGTTGAGAATTATTAATAAGCTTTGCGAACTCCAATTGGCAACCTGGATTATTTAGTGGAATTCATACAGAGGATGCTCAAAAGAGCTATTTGATACGGAAAGACAGATTTGACACAAAAGAATTTGGATTATTTAGAATTTATGACGGGACAGTCAGGATCGCGAGGCGAATGTAGTTTTCTTTACCAACTGTTTGTGTTCATCAGCTGGTTTGTTTTTAAACGAAAAAAACCCACTTCCAGAAAAATAGTCACATTCCTTGTATAGAGGAGATTTGAATTCGAGTCTTAATAATTCAGTGGTGTGCACCATTCTTCCAGCTGGCCACAAGGAGGTTGACGTCCCATATAAAAGCTAAATAGCAGTGATATGCTATTTGGAATCTGAGATTAGAATTATTATAAGAGTTTTTATTTGGAATACTTGACAAAATTTGTCAAGGAGCCATCTTAATTTTTGTTTCTATCGGATCATCTGCGAAGGCATGTCGTTTGGACATTGCATCTAGCAATAACTCCACTCTTAATGGGATAAATTTAATAAAATTTGGTATTCATGATGTACATTAGAATATGTTCATGAAGTTTAATTTTGATTTCACTTGGATCACTTTAATGCTAACATAAAATTATCTCCGCAACGCATAAGCCAGAAGTGGTTCTAGGTTGAATTGTTGAGATAACAAACGTTGTCATTACACAAGAATAAGAATGCTATTGCAAAACGTACCTTTTATTATTAATGATTGTCTCCAATGACCTTATTCGTTTATATTTTGTTTCTTTACTACGTAAGATAAGTTGTAATTATAAAATTACAACTCATATTTATTCTTTGGTCGATTTGAATTCTACGTTAAGGGATATGTATCGATCCCTCACAGGATTGCTAAACATTGCATAAATGTTGAAAAAAATTATATTGGTCTGACAACTTTTATGAGAAACACGCAACAGTGAGTTCATGCATGCGTTGTCACACTCGTCACAACTTCTCAAGTTGCATTCATCTTGTTTGATTTGTTTACGCTTAGTGAAAGGCCTTCCTATACTGATCTCCAATATATTTTTGTTACATTCGAGTGATTTTAGTTTTTACTTTTTAAATAAGCTAAAAGAGCAACCCTATTTGCATTAGTGTAGACTATTTCATCATTTAATTGCAGCAATCCTATAAAATGATGGATGCAACTGCTGCAAAAGACGACGTGATAAAAGGTACAAGACGGCATGTAATATTCACATGATTTCTTCTTGATGACAGACAAAGATGCAGTTGATCAGAAAAAGAAAACACACTGAATTATTAGCTTTATGTTTACTAGAATCATAAAATGAATGTAAAATAATAATAAATAATAAACACAACATCAACAATAATATACGATATCTGAAATCGATCAAGTAGCAAGTTGTTGTTTTCTTTATTTCACAATGAATCATGATTTCCATGGATTCAATGTGACAGTAAGCCTTCATGATCACACGAATCTGTGTACATGTCTGTGGGGGGGGGGGGATAAAATTTTCGCTTGACAAACCGTGAAAGCAGGCTCTTGAATTGAGACGGGGTTGCCAGTTCTTTTCCATGCAGCTCGAACTGATTTTAGAAGCCACTAAATTATCTTCAGAATTGGATGGTTAAATACCTGGTAGTGATCTAGGAGACAGTCTCCGATTTTTTCAATTAATCACGGGAATCACGTTCGAAGTTGGACTACCATGCGCAGTTATATGTTTCTGATGTTTTTATTAGTAGCTGAAATAATTTTGAAGTATTAACATTTCCATTAAATTTTAATAATTTTGACGATGCATGGATTGCAGTAGCTTTCAGAGTTTTGATTAATTCTAACTGATAAAAAAGTGATAGGCAACGGATATTTTTGGTATGCAAAAGAAAATTAAAACGAATTATTCTCGAATGAGACTATTAAGTCATTTAATACACATGGGTATTCCGGAAACACATCAAACACTGGTATGCAAAGCAACTATATCTGTATAGATCTGATAACAGAGAAATAAACTGCAACTACTGTAAGCAGTGAATCCAAGGGGGTCACCTCATCGTCGAGTAAAAAATATTTTAAAATATTTTTTATATCAACCAAAAACACGACAGGTCGATTGTGCAATCTATGACACTTTAGAGAAGAATAATCCAGTGTAGAAGACTGCTCTAAAGCTATTTAAATATCTCTGGTATTTTTTGAGGCTGAAGAAAGATTAAGAGGTTTTTTTTTTTTTTTTTTTTTCAAACAACGAGGTTGTTTGATCGCATTGAAGAACAGCATGACGATTAGCATTTGAAGCGTCAGTTAAGATCTTGAATATAACATATGATACCATAAAATGTATTAAGAAATGCAACATCAAATTAACAGAATATAACAGAAAACCAATAGCTGATTATTGTATATGACTGTTTCTTATTTATTTTGAAATAAAACAGACAATAAAAATTAAGTAGATTATTGCCATGGATTGTCAAAGGACCAGGTATTCCGGACTCTCCTCATTAGAAACCAAATATGGAACATTTACCAAGCCACTTTAGTCCTCAAATAAGCAGGATTCTTACCAGCTTGTTATTTAAAGACATTTGCAAACATCCATACCTACGGTGGGATTTGAACCCACTACCTGTTGGCTGCAGGCATTAGACGCTAACGACACGGACAGCCAGGGGGTGTTAGTTTTCACAATAATTGAAATCTTCGTTTTGAGATTCTAGAGTTTGATTTCTCTTCCATCTCCACGTTCGTATGAGACCAGCTAACTCATCTTTGATTGGAATGTCCTGATGCGAATGTAAAGGTTTTTCCTGTCACAGACGGGATTTTAACCTTGGTCTTTCCAACCAAACGGCTCTCTCGAAACCAACTGAACTATGGAGGATATATTTAAACCTCATCGATGTTGATAGGTGGATACTGGCTGCCTACCGATTTTCAAAAAAAGAAAAAGATAGGGCTTAAAGATTGCCAAAAGCCGAACTTCCTTTGTGGAAGTTCGGCTTTTGGCAATCTTTAGGCCAAACTCATAATTTTTAACTCCTCTGAAAAGCAGTTAGAAATTATAAATATATGCTGTATGTAACAGAAATTGGATTCTCTAACATGGATAATCCTGGATAAAAACATTTGGCTTTTTTTTTCCAAATGTATTTGTGTTTTTTATGAAGCAGTGTTTCAAAACATATTTCACAAAATAATCCTTTTGCAATAGTCTGTAATGTGTGTACACGGGTATTAGAAGATGATGATTTATCGTTTTAATGGCACAGGACAGCAAAGATCATACTGCGCCATATCAAAGGGTATAGCAGTGCACAAGGTATGACAATCACAAACAACCAGGCTGGAACCCGCGACATGTTAGTTAGAGAGCGTGTACGCCAACCGTTCGGTCAACCATATTTTTAGATCTTTTGCTATTGGTTTGCTATATTTGCTATGTCCTAAAAAACACATAGAAGGTAGGATTTCCCAGAAGCTAAGAGCCTTATCAACTATGTATAAGAACGACTAACTTACCTTCAGTTGAAAACTCCTTATCAATCGAATGTTCCATCCCATGTTATCATTCCTACAACCCTTCCAAGAATAATTTTATGTTGCATAAAACATGATATTGAAATAATTTAAATTAAAAGAAAATATTATATAAAAAAGATATTTCATTCAAAATAGAAATTGATAAAGTAATTTTATATAATTTTCTGATAAATAATAGAGAATTTTGGAGAAAAAAAATTAATGTTTGTCAAAAGAATAGATCTCTTTTCTCCAGTCTTATATCATCTAGATATAAGGAACGTCTTGAATGATAGGATAGTTTCTTAATCTTCTTTCATTTATCGTCGTAAGCGCATCTTTAGATGAAGCGCCATCTAGAATTACAGTGTTCCTGATAAATTGGCCAGCCACTGCCTTAAGCATAACTAAACTAACTCAACCAAGACTGCTCATCAAAACTTTTCGTCAAAGTAAATAGCCATGTTTGGCGACGGTAAACTGTTTCAAAGCACACAATCCCACTCATTTCTCGGTGCCTTTCCGCATGTAAATATTGCATTATTTAGGGAAACTTTTTGATGCGTTTAGCGAGGAAATTTATGGCAGGTCCATTGAGAGTAGAACGAATATTTGTTCGGTAATGATTGCAGAGAGATGTGCCGGTGTCAGTAGAGGACGCCACACTTTAAATACATCGTGGGAGGGGAAAAGAGGAGGAAAAATTAAATGACGAAGATAGTACGGGAGGAAATAAAGCAAAACTCTATTATCTCTCTATAACTCGCTTATACACGCGATTGCTTTTTTGCCTGGCAATTTTACTTCTAAATCAGTAGGATTAGATACAAAAATCAACCGAGAAAAATGCCGTAAAAAAACAACTCCTTTTTCTCTATACCCTACAAAATTATGCGAACAATTTTTGATCTAGGAGAAGATAATGGCATGACACACACACACACACACACACACACACACACACACACACACACACACACACACACACACTTTACAGTATTCATCAGTCACAAAGACTTCCCCGCCCGGAAACAGTTCAATTGCCATGCTCTTTGTCCTAAAAATAGTTGATTTGACAAAACCACACCTCTTCATTCTGTGAGTGTCTGTCTGTATGATTCGGCGAGTGAAGAACCGATCAAGACCTCGTTGACGTTCGATGGGGAAAGAATAATCTTCTAATAGCCTCCCATCATCAGTCGTTCGTCCTTCGTCAACGTCGACCCTCTCGACATGGGTGTAGCCACGAACGTGAGGCCGACTGGTGTGCCAATAATGCGCATTTAATGATAAAGACTTAAGTTCTCGAAGCCCAAGCCCCACGGGGGACTTACCCCGCGTCCCGCTTCCTTACTCGGATAATCGATTCTTAAATACGGTCTTAGCCCCGGCTAATTTGGTGAGCAATCAGGCAGAGAGAAGATCCAAAAGTAATTTCCTTTTGCTTGCCGGAGGAAACTCATAAATGCCAATTGAAGCCAAGCGGGCTTGCACTGAAAGAATCTGCTCTGGGAGACCAACGATGACGTTCTGTTTGCCTTGATTGCGGACTAGTTTAGAAATTAAACGCAAGAGCTCGATGTGTTCGTAACCGTGCGAAGACATGGGGGGGTTAAGGGGCTTAGAGAAAATTCTTCTGCTGATTAGGTCAAGCAGCGAAGAGACGCTGATGCTGCTGCGCGCGCGTGGCTTTTTATCGAGTAGCCACGTTTGATGAAAGGTATCGAGTAGTTGAGGGGGTTTTAGTTGCTTCCCATTCCGCTATGGATAACCACAGATCTAATTAAGTTTCCACGCTTGGGTTAGGTAAGGTGGTTGTGTGCTGTTTTATTCGCGAGGATGTGGAGATAAGATTGGTCGCTTGTTACACGTTCTCTCGGTGCGGTTCTATGGGCTTTTCACGAGAATGAAAGGCGAACAGTTAAAACGTTTTTAAAAGCAATGAACAAAAAAGAAATCGCTTATGAGACTCAAGTATAAGACGAATCCGACTGAAAGACGCATTCCACTTTGAAATCCCAGAATCAGCTAAAATTAATAAACTCCCAGTGTACAAATAAATGTTTTGGAGATCACTTTTATAGATTTTGTTTGGTTCTTGATAATCAGATTGAGAAAAAAAAATCTTCCTTAAAGTGGGGGATCTCTGTACTACAGAAAACATAGCAGGATGGCGGAAAACACCAAGGCGAGATATTGAGAGTTTTATTTAAAAATTGCTATACTTCGAGTTTTAATTGCATAGTTGAATTAAGTAAAGCTTGCGGATTCATTTCTAGTGAAGATTGTGGATTCGTTTTTTTTTAAATAAGTAGCTGGTAAACAATTGATGCATTTTATTTTATTTTATTTTATTTTATATGGCAACTTATCCGAAAGTAATAAGCAATGTAAACGTCTAAGGAAATGCATGTAGCGTGTAGATGGTTACAGTGGCACAGTTTACATCAATCATCTTCTAAATGGTATCAAAATGTGATGCCATTCAGAAGATCACTCTTTCTTGCTTCGCATCTTTGCATTAGATGAGACAGCGATTCTACTTCTACAACGAATGAAACTTTCAGTAATCTCCACAAAGGAAAAAATCTCCAGAAACAACTAAGAAAGGTGAGGGTTAGTGAAAGGGTATTTTTCTTCATCATAGTGTTTTTCCGGATGAAATCCAAAGTGCATGTTGCTGTTGCTCGTCCTTGAGTATCATTTAAAAACGGAGACTTTTTTTTTGGTTTCTTTCCTCACTGTGATCCATAAAAATGGTCGCCAAGTGACCAATGGAAGTGGAAGACAACAGACATTTCGTCCTTTCGATGTGACATGAATCCCTTTAAAATAAAATAGTCTTCCTGTGAAAAATCACTTTCAGAACAAAGTAACAGACATATTCACAAATGTCCATATACAGATGGAATCATTCGAATGGGATTTGATTCTTAAACGCCCAAACAATGAACTGATGTGCTATAAGTTTTGCAGCCTCTCGTGTGTGAGGATGATTAAAGAAAAAAAAAAAAACGATTTTTTTTTTCTCCTCGAGGTTAGCCTAGTGGCTGTGCGCTTCGCCACCATATTCCTGGGGAAGGAGTGTCCTAGGTTCGATTCTCGTCGGTGACGTGAGGAGCTTAAGGATTTTCCTCAGCCATAGCCAAGTTAGCTGGTCTTGGGCGTGAACAGCAGGGTTTTTCCCCAGTTTATCTTTGGCGTTTTTCCTCCCGCAAAGCAGGCAAACCTGCTCCGTGAACACACGCTTCGACAGACATGGGATACCACCGGGAATAAGGAGTAACCAACCTATTCTGCGGGATTATCGGTTACGGAAGCTTAAGCAGTAAAATGTAGGCCTGCACGAAAGCGTAACATACGATGACCTTTCCTTGAAACCGGAAGTGACCAAGAACAATATCTGGACTCCAGAGCAAAGCCAGTAGTTTACTTTTTCCGAGGGTAAAGCTTTGGGGTTTTCGTTTCCAAGTCAATTAACACATAATCTATAATTTTGTGCTACCATTACTCTGTCAAGTGTGTCCTGGGGAGGTAAATGTAGTGCTGTGGGAGAGGGGAGTACTATTTCCCGTTGTATGGCTTAGTAAAAAATAAATCAGTTACTGTATATTCCATGTCTTCCTCCATTTCAACTCAACTCAAACAACAACAAGAAAAAAGAAACAGAAGAAGGCAAATCCAAATCATTCCAGATTCACTTCGCAAATACATAGAAGCCCCCACCTCAATGAGTTCATTGGCATCTTCGATCTCAAAACCTCAGTTTTCTTAATTAGATACACTTTTACTCTTTTTATCTCAAAATCTGTGTGGTTGGTGCGCACGCGCACACAGACACACACGCACACACACGCACGCACGCACGCACGCACGCACGCACGCACGCACACACACACACACACACACACACACACACACACACACACACACACACACACACACACACACACACACACACACACTAATCCTAATCTACCTTTTCAGAGAATTTGCACTTAGTATATTCTTTTTGACTTTCTTTGGCTAGAAATCTCGTTTCGCCGTTCTCTCAAATTTTTTGCTGTTTCATTGCTCTCTTAATGCCACGAACCATTATGAAGATTTCGATTTCCTTTCCTTAAATAATGGTTTTCTTTAGTCTAATTCCAGTATTTTTCTCTTTTAAATCAGTTACTGTATATTGCATGTCTTCCTCCATTTCAACTCAACTCAAACAACAACAACAACAAGAAAAGAGAAATAAAGAAGAAGGTAAATCCAAATCATTCCAGATTCGCGAAGTGAATTACGAAGTCGTTATCTTTGAAGAATTTGATGTTCACAGCTCCAACTGGTCCAAATGCACAGATCAAGCAGGTAGAGATCCAGAGACATTTTCTATTACCAATGGTCTAAAACAAATTATTCAAATGCCTACCAAAATGAGACAATCCTAACTGCTAGCCAAACCCTCTCGGTCCTCTCCACAAAAACAGTGTTAATTTCTCCTATGGAGCAAACCTCAGAAGAAAACATTCATCGAAATGTTCCCTGCCATTATAAGAATGTCACGAGGAAAGATCCTCATGGTACTGTCGCTAATTCTCTGGATCATTGTTTTCCATCTTTTGATTTAAACATTTGCACTTCTCTTTTTGATTCAAACAGTGCATCATATCCATCCAGTCATTCCTGTTTTCATATTATGCAGTTGTTTCGTTAAGAGCTGCCTAAAATACTTGACTCGGTATAGACGAGAACAATTAGGTCGATTAATTATCATTTCTCACCCATCCATTCCATTTTCTTTCACACACGGTCAGTTTGTGCATTTTCAACAAATATTTCCAAGTCAGAGTTAGCATCAATAATTCCCCACTTTCTTCTAAATCTATAAAAACATGTGCGACTACTGTTCAACACCTTCTTCTTAGTTCAACCCACTATTCCTCCCCCAGAACAATTTTTTTATTTCATTCATTCATTCCTTGAACTACTGTTTTTAGGAGCAGTCCTCTCTCTTACGTACTTCCTAAGATTAACATTGACATCTCTTAACATCTGGTTTGTTTTAAAAGTAAATGTCAACAAGTTACGTCTTCCTCCTCAATTCTCCTAGTCTATAGTACGATAAGAAGTTAATGTCTTATCCAAACTAACAATGATGCAGCAGTGAAGTTCTAACTGATGCACCAATAAAGGGTCTCATGGTGATCTCGCCCTGCTTCTCTAGAGTAGTCCTCAAAATCTTTGAGTGTTTATGACCCTCTAAATTTAGAGTCTTCATTTAAGAAACAGAAATGAACAGAAGGGAGCCAAATTGACTTGGCAATCGCATCTCACCCATGAAAAATTATCAAGTTGTAGCACTTGGCGTGTTGCATGTTATAATCGGAAGCTTTAGAGATATACTTACACGCGCGCGAGCAAACACACACAATATCAAACGTCAAAGAAAGATTTTAGTTATGTTATTAATGTTCTAATGATGGTTTCATTGTACCTTAATTTAATATCTCACCCTGTTTCTGAAACTTGTCCCCTTTTTGCAAATTATATAAACCTAATACTAAAAATGACATTAATCGCTTCAGTTGTAATTCTATCAAATCCCAAAATTGCATGAAACGAATTACTCATTAAGAGGTGTCGTTTAAATCACCCAAATAGAAAAGACAAGATCCCCCCCCCTCTCCCAGATGAAAATATCTAACAATCGCAAAGCATCTTGAGATCAGTATTTAGATTCGGATGTCACTAAAGAAGCAAAAGAAGCATCACACACTGAGCTCATAAAATCCTCTCAGTAAATGCCTCTGGCATATAATATTTCTCAGTGGAGAGCAGTATTCCTGGAAGATATTCTTTGCAAGTGCACGAAGAGCGATTCAATACTTTAAAAGAGTCGAAACCAGTAATGATATCCACCCTTAGCAAGTACGAAGAATTTTTAAGAGGGATGCTGATATATGAAATTTTCTCATTTTTATTAAAAACTTATGTGTTTAGTATTTTTTAAGTGTACAAGATGAACATTTTCTTTATAGATTTTAAGTTGTGTGCAACATTCAGGTTATTCTACTTAGTCACTTGAAGGTGATCAAATGATGTTTAATGGATCCTAAAGCGTGAATGTCATAAAAAAAATAGTAGGAATATATTAGTTTTCGAGAAAAATGTACAATATATGTCAATTAAAAACACTTTAGTAGCAATATATTATTTTAATAACAAAATCTCCCAAATTTTCACTCAGGACAAACACTTTATTTGTGGACTGATAATTTTTAGTTTCTTTTTTTTTTCTTTACTGACATTGAAAAATCTGTGTTTGTTTTTAACCACAAGCTCCAAGGCATTTTGGCGCTAGAATCGATAACAGGCAGAAACTGATTATACAATGGTGCAGAAATAATTATACACGCACTTCCCTATTTTATTCGGGTACGTACTTGTGACAAACCACTTTTAACAGCAAAGTATAAAAAGCAAATATGAAGCTTAAATGACCATGCCGTGTGGAATACCGTAAATGAGACATGGATTATACTTAAGAGATTTTCAACTAATCAACCTTCTAGAGAGAGAGAAAGAGAGAGAGAGAGGGTCATTACAATCTACCATAATACACACCAGTCGGTTCGTGCAACTGCAGCAAAAATAAAGTAAGACATCATTTGTGGGTGACGTTATTAAAAAATGGAAGCTTGACAGTGTAAAGAAACTACTGAAACTCACACAGAACAGCAAACTGATGAAAAAAGGACAGGAGAATAACGAAAAGGATTGTCTTCTCGTCACATATCAGCAGATTCTCCCTCTCTGGGAGAAGTTTACGAAGCCCACAACTTCAGATTTTTGCAGAGTATTGCGTACTAAATTCAGTGGGCTCGATTTCTATGGAAAGCATGTCGTGTATAAAATAAACACAATAAACAACGTTCGGTTCGACTTGGTGCAGAACTTGCCTTGGTTGAGAAGTAGACTGTTAGAAAGTTAAGGTATGTATTTGTTGTTTTGAATTGGTTGTGTTCTTTAGGTGGTTTGTCACTGGATGAAAGAACCGGAGATTTTAGGAAAACAAACAAACGTGCTATGAGGTCGGCTAACTCAGCTTCGTTTGAAAAGTCTTTATAAAAGTTCTTCCTATGCTAGACAGGACTCGAATCCATGTCTTCCAACTAATGGACATAGTCGTTTATCGGGTAATTTGTGACAAATCAGATGGTGTTTAGGGTATGGCAGTTATCAGAAGAATGTTGTTTTCAAAACTTCATCATCCTATTTGTTAAGTATGCTGGTGGTGGTGATGTTGTGTTATAGTTTGGAGATGTTCTTCCTAGCTTTTACTAGGTTGTGCCCGGAAAAAACTAATACTGATCCTGTTCTTAAGATTTCGAACAATTTTATGTTTCCTGTGTTACGGTGTTATGAAAATGGCCCAATTGTGTATCAGCATGAAAATGTGCTTAACTACCAGGACTTATCTGCCATCTGGTGGATGATTTTGAATTTTTAAGAGAGAGAGAGAGAGAGAGAGAGAGTTTGGTGGGGGGGGGGGCATCACGATTTGCTAAAGGAGAACCGTATGGAGGCTTCCATATGGTTCTTCACAACGACTGCCACTTAATAAACAAAGGCAAACAAAATTTACATGAGAACTTCATAATTGCACCCACGGGGAATTCAGAAAAGTTTTATTTATTTATTTAAAAAAAGAATAATAAATATTTTTATTACGGTCTTTTTTTTTTTTTAAGGTACTTTCCACAACTATTGGCTTCGTTATATCCTCCGTCAGTTAACATTAAACGTCTCGATAACGGATCGAGTTGTTTAATCTGATTTTAATGAACTTTAATATTTAAGATTTTGAAAAAGAATTGAAATATATTATAAATTTAAACTTTATAATATTTCTTAATATCATATAATAATAATTATCACTTTACCGAACAACAAAATACATTTTCACTGTACCAATAATAGAAGCAATTCATTTCGGCGCCCCCCCCCCCTCCCAGTTTAAATTACTCTTTCTGGATGTTAATCACGACCAATGAAAGTTTGTGCAAGCTTAATATTGCACTAACTTTCTTTATGTAATACTAATATTGCATGTAAAATAACATTTTACATGCACTGTAAAGATTCTATAAAAACAAAAACGGTGAGAGATATGTTTGATTTTCTGTTCAATTACTGTTTTTGCAATGTAAAAATCATTGCAGCCTAAGACTATAGGATCAATTCAAAAACTCATAGCTTTCCATTAAAGAATATTGTTTAAAATAAAAGCAATTCGCCCGAACAAGGACTTGAACCCTGGACCGCGAGGTTAAAAAGCTTAAAGTTCCACCTACTGAGCTATCCGAGCAGCTCAAGCAAGCTTCCTAACATTTCACATTAAACCAATTCATCTGTCGACAATACTAAATCGATATTAAACAAATAGGGAACTTAAATGCATTCTGCTCAAATGTGTAGTTAACTTATAAACCAATACAGAACAGCCATAGATAATACATAGTAAAAGGTTCAAATTCAGAATTCCCATCATTAATGTCCTATTTTGTGTTTCCATTGATTTAGAGTTGGTAACTAGCTGAATGTTGAAGGTCTTACTGGCTTCCTGATGTACTGAGACTCCTGGATTCCAGTTATATATATATATATATATATATTGGAACTCAGTAAACAAACACTAAGGTTGGGAAGTATTGTGGTGTGACTAACTTCATGAAAAAAGCAGACTAATCTCTCTCTCTCTCTCTCTCTTTCTCTCTCTCTGTATGTGTGTTGTGGCATAACTATATTGTGTTAATTGTCTGTACGAACTCTCATCATCATCGTCCACTCACTCGTGCACAAGAGGTACTCTGGATCTCTAATTACACAGAACGACTTGTTTCCGCTGACAAATTGCATTATGAAGGGGAGAGACACGTTGGAGGGCAGACGCCTCTAATCCAACGCGTGTCCATTACGTATGCAGGTGGGTTGCAGGTAAAACCAATTAGTCTCTCATTGACGGAAGAGTTCCATTTAGCGACCAAATGGATTGTGGAAGTTCCGTCACGAATGGACGCCGTCTAGTGGGCAATCCTATCAGGCGCATCTTTCAAGTGTGCCGGTGAACAAAGAATAATCCGCTTTCGCCTTTAACCCTTTCTACGGTGCTGGTTGGCGGCACGGGCAAAAGGACAAATTAATATGTTGCCACGTTTTCTTCCTTGCTTGGTACGCTAGCGCATTTGTAAGCCTCTTCAAGGATGGGGGGGGGCAAGAAAACAGAAACGGGGAGGGAGGGAGTGAGGCAAGACGGGTTAACATCCTAGCTATGCCTAAGTAATAGAATGACGCTGTTATGAGAGTTCATTGAGGTACAGAACTGTAAATCAACGGGTCCGAACCGGGATCCGAAATCCTCAGGAGCGCAATCACCTGGCTTATAAATCAGATTGGTTGGCAATGCCGTACGAAGAGGTCGCTGAAATCGAGGTACACGAACAGCCGCCCAAGCCACCCGACGCATTAATAGATAGTTGAGGAAGCTAGCGAACACGAGCAGATAGTCATTGTGTTGTCATTATTATCAATTTACCTGATCCCTTGCCGTCAACACCACGTATTAACGGCTGGCCGCTCGGGCTTGTTTACCGACACTGTCGGTGTAGACGTCAACGGCGAAATGAAGAAAGCACATTTTATTAAGGCCATTACAACTGGCGCGGGCTCTTGCTTCGGCGCTGACAGTTTTCCCTTTCAAAGCCGGGGAGCTTTCTTTATAGGCCTGCCAGAAAAGGCGACAAAGAGCGGCTTTTATTAACTCGCATGATAGGAAAGAAGGTATTCTCGCCACTCGTGAGGCTCCCATGGACGCCGGACTCGCATTCCGTCGAGACACATAAAAGTGTGGAGTTCGGGGACGGTTGCAGGTAATAAAGGTGGAACGTAGTAATTGCTTTAATACGTAATTCCGAAAACCCCATCAACGTAAAACAATCCTCGTAATCGGAAAGAAAGTTTGAGGCAGAGAGTGGCCAATTAAATGGCTTTGGGGCGAAAAGTTTATCCACCAGGTGGAGGTGAGATGATACAATCGATGCAGGGTGGCGTCGGACTGCTTTCAATGAGTCTCTTTGGGGTGTCTGAAATCTAAAATGTCAGTGTATTGTGTGCGAGTGCTCGGTGGGTCAAGATGATAACAACACTAAAAGGGAGACAGGTCACGTGATTCGTTTTCGGATAATCTTTTAGTTGTCACGTATTGATTGACAGCAGAACAAATTCTAGCCAACATAAAAGAGATTGAAAAGTTCATGTCATGCGCATTAAAAAGGCAGCACGTCTCTCTATTTTTCTCTGAGTGAGCCTTGTTGATACTGCAGTGCCCGCAAATCACAAATAATATCATTTCGTTTACATTGATGAGCGAATGGCTCATTTCAAAGATAAACGTTAATAGGCTCTGAAATGTGTCATTTCCGATTAAATGCTTCACAAGATTACTGCATTGCTTCGTTTGAATTCAGGCATTTGCGCTTCTTCAGAAATATTGCAGAGTATTTCTGAAAAAAAATAACAACAGTTATTTGCTTTTTAGGATGACAAAAAAAAAATACAAAGTTCTTAATAGATTATATACCAAATATGAAACCTATGGGTTCTTCATAGTAGTTAAAGATGAAACACACACGAGAAAATGAAACATATTTCTCGCTCTGATCAGAATCAGTACCATTGCTTGCACATTAAGGTTGCGGGGTCCTCATATCTTTGTGCCTTAATGTGCAGAAATCTCACAGCCGACATTTCTGTGAGTCACATGACTCAAATTGCAAATACAGGCCTTTCTTCATGCAAGATCTTCAAGAGTTCGACATAAATTAAGTTAAGATGCAGGATCCTGAACTTCTCGTTATCTATTTCTAAGTGGGCGTGGCCATACCTCAAATAACTATTTATTATTAGAGTTTTCTTATTTCTCAATACGATCTCGACTCAGAGTCTTCTGATGCCGTAAGAATCTCCTGATGATTCAACTAACACGAATTTCATTTGCAGGTAAAAGCAACTTCTGTAGCGCGCATCTTAAAGCAATAATCTTTTGAAGAGTTTACAAAACGGATATAATTAAGTTCAAGTCGAAGCATCGTCAGGCAATCGCATGACATTCTCCAATGATATCTTACCAATCATGAAACTACATGATGATGATGTAAAAAAAAAAAAAGTTAGACGTGTGAAAACTCAACACACACGTTGGTTCGAGTGTCGTATGAAATGAAAAAATAAAAATAAATAAAGTCATCCCTTTTAAATGAACTAATAGTCGATATTATGGGAGAGAGAGAGAATAACTGGGTTCCTAAAGTATGCTGTTTGCAGAATTTAGATTAAATGTTTATCTTGAAGCAAATCATAAATTAACTCACGAAATCAAAATGCAAAAGAGAGAAAAGATTCATTGCTTTCTCTCTAGAGCTAACACAGAAAATATTTTACTCCATAACTTGCCCTATTGAACTGAACATTACACGATAGCAAAGTAGCTAAGACCACTCCTTAACAATAGTTTCCAAAATGTAAATTACAACAGCACCGCAGTCATTAGTTGCTATGAATGCAGCTATTTAAAGCCAACCCCTGAAGCGAGTGACGCGATCACATCATCTCTTAATTAAAATACCTCATAGCAATATCATAATGCGCTGTAAAAATTAAAAATCTATTAGTGGCACAACACTGACTTGTGATCTCATCGCGAGGCTGCATGCAGCAAGAGGGAGAAAAATAAAATAAAAAAAGACGTAACCATTGTTTATAATCTGTTGGACTGCGTTCCGAAAAAGAATGACGTAGCGAAGCAAAGATCCTATAGGTTAGAATAACACTGATAACGACTTCGGTATCTCCCTTGATGCCAGCTAGAGTCGTCCACGTCATCATAGGGAGTGTGAATTATTAAGAGGCTTAATGCACTTCACCCCATTAGACGAAGTGTGCCCCGGAGCGGCGGGAGGCCAATAACTCATATCGCCCATCTACGTATGATTAAGCCTAAAAGCAAAGACTCGTTCATTAAAACAGGCCTTTCTGGTGACCACTTCACATTAGTATGCTTAGAATTTTGGGAAAGATTAACGGCCGAGTTGTCTACCGGTGAAGTGACGTCACCGAACAGATGTTCGCACATGCTTAGCGGGGTGGGCTTGAAGAGATAAGGTATTTTCCTCAGAAACCTAGGTGAGTGGGTGTGTGTTGTTCCAGGTACTGTTGCAGGCGGGAGTGCAAGCTTCGTGGATTCTCTTATTTTAACAGCCAGTCTGAATTACTGTTGCCAATCGCTCGCACTGGAAATAGTTGGCAATTGTTTATTGTCATATTTGAATAAATTTATGAAATATTTACAATTTAATTTTTTCCCATCCCAAATCATGTTTACGTCTCCATCTTATTGGATTTTTTAACGTATTCTGGTCCCAAACTCAAACAGATCTTTTTTTATAAATAAGAACCTAATTAAAAGAAGCCTGAACAAGACATTTGATATTTGTAATAAAAAACACGGTATGGGATATTAGAAGAATAATTATGCATATTAAATACATCAAAAATATATCAAATATTTGTTATTCAGATAATCGGCGAAAGAACTTGTTACAGTGCAACGCGACTTGGTTTTCCGAAGCTCAGTTTTACCAAGGGGGGGGAGAAGAAGAAGAGGGAATGCTTTGCCATATTCTTCTGAGACTAGCTAACTTGCTTTTAGTTGAAAAGACCTAAATTTTTCTCGCATCCTAGACAAATTCGAATCCCATCTTTTTATTCAAAAGACGCTGCTGTTGTTATTCTTACTCTTCCAATTTCGCTCTGGAGAAGTTTTTCAAAAAGCAAACAGCGGGATACGTCTTAGCAAAACAAATATGATTCGAAGAATTTAAAAAAAAAAAAAAAAATTCAAAAATTCTGAATTTTATTTTCCAGCTGTACACTCTCTGTCCAAAAAGAACCGAACTTTTCGAAAATAGAAGAAACTAGTGGCGCCACCTGTTGTATCTTTTTGTTGTCGAAAGCGGCAACCTTAATTAGTGTTGTGTCAACTGTTTATGACATTTGTTTCATTAGAAGCCGAGTTATAGTGACAGCGTGTTTTCACGAACGGTCGGTCGTCACGATATTCATGCCATACGTGACGAATTCTCGCCATCAATCGCTTCAAAACTTCAAGATAAAACTCACCATTGACATATGGCCAGGCGGAACGAATTTTTTGTGGATAATTTGTTTCTACGATTCCAAGGGAATCGTAGAAACGAATCAGCATTGGCTCTTTACTTTTGATTTCTCCAAGCGACTTTTTTTCGGATGTCCCTCTTCTGGTGGTCTCCACTCAGCACTCTGGCGCTTTGTTTCGGGCTCATACTCAAAACACCACGTTTCGTCACCAGTAACGATCGTTTCAAGGAAGTTTGAATCCTTAAGAGCGGTTTTAATGAGATCCTTGCAGTGTTTAATTGATACATGTTTTGGTCTTCGGTCAACTTGTGGGGAACAAATCGCGAATTCAATTTACGAAGGCCCAAACTCTCGGTCAAAATCTTGTGCATAGTTGATTTTGGAATCCCCAATTCATCTTCAATCGATCTCACGGATGATTTCGGGTTTTCTTTGATGAAATCACGCACTTTTTGGGTGTTAACTTCGCTCAGTCCATTTTTTGAATGGCCCGGCTTTTCGTCGTTCTCGAACGTCTCACGACCACTATGAAATCGCTTAAACCACTCGTAAACTTGAGTACGGGATAAGCATTCATCACCGCATGCTTTTTGAAGCATTTGATGCATTTCGGTAAAACTTTTACCAAGTTTAACACAAAAGTCAATCGCAGCTCTCGGTTTGAAACTCATTTCCCGACCGTTCGTCAAAACACACTGTCACCCTTGGCACTATAACTCGGCTTCTAATGAAACAAATATCATAAACAGTTGACACAACACTAATGAAGGCTGTCGCTTTCGACAACAAAAAAAGATGCAACAGGTGGCGCCACTAGTTTCTTCTATTTTCGAAAACTTTGGTTTCTTTTTGGACAGAGGGTGTAAAGTTGACCTCATTTATAATTTTTATACTTTTTTAAAAAAGTTATGAACCGCCTAGAAATCATCTCCCGTTGTCTGTCTGTCAGAGTAGTACTGGTTTTCTGCCAAGTACTCGCATTATTGTGTTAACCCAGCAAGCCTGAGCTTAACTGTTCGCGAAGGATCCGTGCTAGGAAGCATCATTCAGCTTTGCCTATAACCTCGACATAATAATCACCATCGATGCAGTGCGTCCCTAGAGGTACCACAGCATTTTCTCCCCATTGTAGTACGTCGATACGGTCCACTACAGACCTGATTAGTGCATCACTACTGAGGTTGGTGGCAAGTCATCTTGATTCGGTAGCATACAGGAAACTAGAGGGACCTGGACTACTTTCAGGAGGGGGGGGGGGGAGAGGGTTCCGTCTCAAAAGAGTGCCATAGTTAGATATACCTGTTATCGGATGATTATTTTACTCTTTTAAAGACGAGTTTAGTGAAGTAAGAAAAGAGAGAATAAAGAATACATTTCTAGAGTATCATTCATTGTAGCCTCGTTATAAAGATTAAAAAAAAAAAAAAACGGTGTATGAGAGTGATTGGGATGAATGAACATTCCAATTGCGATGAACACATACCAGAATATGGCTTGTTTTCGAATACTGCTCCAAATATTATCTCATTAATATCGAAGTCCAGGATATACGGAGGGTTGTCATGGATGTGTAACTTCATGCCTGAGCTATTCAAAACAATAATTCCTTAAATGGATTTTTGAGTATCGAATGACAGAAGAATGAAGCCTACAGATCATCGATGCGATTCAAGGTAACGAATAAATGAAAAGATTTCATTGCTGACGTGCTGCGAATAAGTTATCGCATCTCCATGACAATTTAAGGGAGAATAAGCGAGAATAAATTGCTTAACAGGTAGATATTTTAGCACAATGCAACTGCTATCAATACTCCATTATTCATTTGGTATTTTAGCGCTTTGTTTATTTGAAGAGTTTGCAAATGTTATTTCCGTCGAATGATACAATGCTGGTAGTGTTCATTTGGTTCTAAATGAGTTGATTTAAACAAATATTGTTTTAAATTAAACATCATGAGTTCATTTCCATTGGAAATGAATAAATATGAAAAATGCAATAATGAGTTGTGTGAATCTTTGCTCGCTGGCTGATGGAATTGTAAAAGTTTATTAAGTACAACGAAGTATTGGATCGTCTTTATGGTTGATAAAGATTTACTTATTTAGATGCACAAGAAGATCATGTTTACATTTTAATACATTAGGCAAAGTCACAGTAAAAAGAATTGCTGGTATACGTTTGGAGAAAGATGTTAAGGGAATATTTATTCCACAGACAATCGTTTTGTCACCTGCAGAGTAATGGAACCGCATGAAATCTTTGTCTCTATCTTATTCCACGACACGTGGAATAAGATAAAGACAAAGATTTCATGCAGTAGACAATACAAGGAAATTCCCAGGTGTATTAGGGTGCTGGTTTTCGAATGAATTTGAAGATTAAAGTTTAGTATATTCTGTTTATTTATTCACAAACGAACACATTAACTTTGTAGCTACGTCCCTGAGAAAATTTATGGAGGATTGATTAGTAAGTGTTTTGCTTATTTGATGTTGTCATAGAATATTTAACATGGGCAGCAACTGGTATGTACTGTAACTTGTTGCAGTTCTTAGAATAGTAGTCATTGGATACCGCTAGATGGAAGTGATGTAATACGTCATTAGTTTCTTGACAAAGTAGGCGATCATAGCGGCGTAATTTAGTGATAAGATGGTCACCACGACATTCCGAATATTTGGCGTTCAGAATGATGTCGCATTTTCAGTTAGTAGGCCTACTACAAAAGAGATTGGAGGAAAACAGTAAACAGAAATTGAAATGTATATAATAATAAAACATTCAGCTGCATTGGCCTAAAGGAAGTTTTTTTATTTTTATTTTTTTTCATGTGGCTCCCACCACGAAAGGCTTCTATAAACCTATAGTATATTCGTACCTTGAGTGGGTTAAGGATTTTTCATTTTTTTTATTAATTATAGATTTTTTTCATTTATTTTTACATAGTCAGGAAACCGTGCTCTAGAGACCAAACATGTAACTTTTTCAAGCCACTTCAGGCCTCCCATAAGCAGGAAGGTTTTCTCTGGGCAATGAAATTCATCTCCCACCTAAAGACAGTCACAAACATCCATGCCCATTGGGATTCGAACCCGCAGCTTGGAGAACGGATACTGTTGTTTGACAGTGTAGGTATTAGGGTTTAGGATTTTTTTTTTTTTTTTTCAGTTGCGGAGTTAAAACCAGTGTACCAGAAGAAAGCACTTTGCTCTAATTTTCTGATGAAAATATCAGAACTGTTGTAGGCTCAATCATGGGGCAATGACTTCGACTAATTGCAGAAAATTAATAGCCTGAAGAATAGTCAAGATTATGGAAAAGAATGCTGAAAATTAGCCAGTATTATTTATTTTTTGAACATTGAGAGAGTTATCAGATCAGTTGTGTCATCGATTGTAAGGCAGTATTCCTAATACAGCATTTTTTAAACACCCAACTACCAAGATGTGGTGATATTCATTCAGATGGAGAACAAAATCGTAATTCAAACCATCATGTTGCTGCAGCACAATGTAGCAATCTTCCAAGACGTTTAATATGTAATAAGGAAATGATGTTGATAAACTGCTGAATTCATGAATGAGTGACATCCTCTTGGCGGGATAGAATATTCTTGTTGCTATTTTTAGGGTCGAGTTAGAAAGATAAATTAGAATTTTGGAGTAATTATTTGCTAGAAAAGGCAGTAAAAATTCTGTTTTGAATATTGCATTACATTTTATTTCAGAATCCCATGGTAGAAAGAACCTCATATAAATGAAGGTATGTAGAAGCATATAAGAATGAGGAAAATTGAAAGTAAGATGATTATGTTTTGAGAAGGATAAGGGTAGAGACTAGAATGAGGGAGGGACTAATTAAAATTCAACTCTCAGGCCAAGATTATCGCTGATAAATATTTATAATTGTGTATTTAGTGTGTTCTCTGGCTAGTTTCTTTTTCAGAAAAAAAAATGGCCCAAATTTCCGGGAGTAAAACTCATGAACCTCCAGACGAAACTGAACACTTTGGATTGAAAGTGCGTTAGTTTCATAATTACCTTTATAAATGTTCCTTGCGTTTTAGACTGGATTCGAAACTCAAGGCATTCCAGATAAAGGGAATCATCGTTCTTCCGAGTGAGTTACAGAGGCAAGCTTGATAAAAGTAGTAGCCAAAATTAATCAGAAAATAGGTGGACAAAAATGGAAAAGGAGAAACCAAAAGGAATGCAAGTTGGTGGAAAATAATGTTTAACGATATTGAGGAGTCCAGAAATGAAATGGGAGACCAATCCATGATAGCTCGGAGATGCATTTCACGATGTGCTTAATGAATCGATCTACTACATTCAATCTGCTCATCATATTAATCCTGTTCATCTATCCATCAGTACTCGTGCTAACCTTAGGTCGTGGCTGATAGGATTTTAAGGAAATCTGATATTTGGAATATTTAATCGAGACAGCTCACTTTGGTTTAAATAAAGCCATTTAATGTCAAAATGTCACAATTATGTGTAGAAACAATAGAGACATTCTTCTTTCACTATTAAGTCTATTTGCTTGTAGTGCGTCTGATTTCAAGACCATCCCGCAATATTCTTCCTCTGCTTCCTGATTCATGCCTATCTGTACGGCATTCTTTCTATATGACTTTTCAATTGTTCTTTCCATTTTCGAATCCAATCATTTGCTGGCTGTAGTTTACAATGGACTCGACTTTTACAATTTTCTCCTACACGGATTATATGTTATGAATCTGTTCCAAATTATCTGCTATTCATATACCTCCGAATCAAAACATTAAAATAATCAAAGAAAATGTGTTGAATGATTTGCAATTCTAATTTATTGCACAGAAAATAATTATTACCAAATATGAATTAGCATAATCTAAATCCACGTACTTTGTAAATTACATAACCATGCAAACACATAAAAATGTAATATAAATTATAAGAAAACTGTTGGTTGGAAACATTCACAAAATTAGAATAATTTTTAACGTGGTTTCAAAATATTAGAATAATGCGCAAATAAATGCACAAAAATTACAGTCACTTTATTGCTTCCCCCCCCCCCCTTAGGAAAGCAACAAAGACGTTTGAATGTGTTTCTTCATAATTCCCCACAAATTCTCAATGGGGCTTAAATCTGATGAGTTTGCCGACCCAGGATTACATTGATTTGCCTTTCTTTGAGCCATCTAATCGTGGTCTTGGAAGTGCGACAAGAAGCTGAATCTTGCTGAAAAAGGAAATCACAATCACATAAATCTTACGGTGCCGGTAACATAATGCTCAAAGAATTTCTTGGTACACTTTGGAATCGACTTTTTCGTACACAATCCATAGCCTAACTGGATCCTCTGCGATCATACAAGTCCATACCATGACAGAGTTGCAAATTTCACCGAACATTTCATGCATTCTTTATCAAATGATTCTTGCTTAAGATGCCAAACATGTATTCCTTGATGACTATGGGACACACAAAAACATACTTTCGTTGCTAAAAAGCACCTTTTTCCAGTCCTCTTGACCTCACAACAGTCTTTGCTTACACCATCGCACTCTAACTGCCTTTTTGCATGGAAGTCATAAGCGGCTTCGTCTTAGGCACACGTGATTTAAAACCCAATTTTTGAAGTCGTTTCAACGTCGTAAATTTGGACACATTCACACCTAGTTCTGCCCATCTCCTGAGAAATTACCTTACACTTCGAAGCGGTTTTTCTTCACGATATTCTCCAATCTCCTCTCATCTCTTGATGTAGTTATTACCTTTTGACCGCTATGGCAGCGATTATTTTGAAAACTTCGGTTATTAGAATACTGTCTCGATACTCTACTCACGCTTGCTTGAGAACATTTCAATTCCTTAGCTATAAATTGTTGAGTTTGACCCTATTTGTGTAGAGACACCATACTAAACTTCTTAGCTTCTGATATGTCGCTGGTTCGACCCATGTTTAGCAAATGATTAACTGAAATCCACGCGCAAGCGATTCCCCACACACGAGTGAGTTCCGCAGCTACTGAAATACATGTTGTTTCTAAGCTCTCCTCAAAACTAATCGGAAAATTTAGAATATTCTAATATTTTGAACCATGTTAAAAATTATTCTAATTTTGTGAATGTTTCAACCAACAGTTTTCTTATAATTTATATTACATTTTTATGTGCTAATTCATATTTCGTAATAATTATTTTCTATGCAATAAATTAAAGTTGCAAATATTCTTTGATTATTCTACTTTTTGATTCGGAGGTATATATCGCAGACGATTCGCTGGCGCTGGATTCGGCTGTTGTAACGAAAGGATGAAACAGAAATGCTATTAATGAATAATGAACTTTTTTTGTGATTGTCTGGGATAGTTTCTATATTTGTTTTGATCCGAACATAAAATGTTTTCTAAAGAATAATGAAGAGACATTTTGTTGCATTTCATTATATTAGGAGAAACTCTCTCTCTCTCTCTCTCTCTCTCTTTCACTCTCGTGTTCGTTGTTGCCAGACAATGGTGTTCACAACAGTTAAGAGCATCCTTTATTGAGGAGAAATTCCAAAAGACTAATTTACACTGAAACCTCAACACGTTAGTTTCGTGCGATACCCCCATACTAACAGTTTAATTCACGAGCACTCCAAGCATCCTAGTGCATGAGCATTTCAATAACAGGAAGTAAATAATTGAGCAGTCGCATTAACCAGCACCATTAAATTTTCAGTGTCTCAGTTTGCTTTCCACTTGAGAATGCTCAGACAACGGCAGTTCAACTTGGCTAAAACTCCTTCATATTTCATAGCACTCCGTAGTCCAATTTGAAGTGAAAACTGAACGAAGGCCTTGAATTTTTAATTTCCGCAATAACTTTAATATTCAAGTTTCTAAAATGCTTTGATAATTGAATCATGATTCTGATTTTGTTTCATCTTCCGGGATTTATTTCTTCGTATATCGCTACAAACATGTTTTTCTTATTTTATTCACTTTTTGATCTCTCTCTCTCTCTCTCTCTCTCTCTCTCTTTCTCTCCATCAACAAATAATTGATAATCTTATGCCCTTTGCTAGCGATAACGTGAACTATTATCAATCGGGTTGATAAATGTTATTTTAAAGGGATTAAGTCGCGTTTTTAAAGAAATCTCCTCGAGTTCATTACATATTCTTGCTGGCATGGTTACTAAGTGATAGCAATCAGAGGTTTCCGTTGTTGTTCTTGAATCTGCGCAATTGTCTACACTGGCAGTGACATAAATAATATTTTATACCGAAATTGATTAGTTATCTTTAATTTAAACCTGTTTCATTCGTCTCAGATTTCCATATATTTATTAAAGGTAATAAATATAAGGGAATATAAACGTAATAAACGTAAGGGAATCTGAAAATATTGATTTTTATACAGAGCCTTATTTAGACAACCTGCTTCTTATCTAGAGGATGAATGTTAATTTTTGACTTAATTGTCTGGAAAAATAATATGATTCAGTGATAGCATTCAGCTGTCTATTTTTATAGACAGCGTCTTATATTTAGACATAATTAAAGTTTTGGGAGGGAGAGAAAAAGAGAGAAGGTAGAATTGAGTAATCTAGAAATATTGGCCATAAGAGGTGACCCAGAGAGTAAAGTCTTTACATCCCCATAGGCTGTGGATTCGAATTACATTGTGAGAAGGATTCGCCGATATGATTCATCTGCTACATGGCCTTCATAAGCAGATGAATCATACCGGAAAATCCTTCTCACAATGTAATTCGAATCCACAGCCTATGGGGATGTAAAGACTTTACTCTCTGGGTCACCTCTTATGGCTAATATTTCTAGATTACTCAATTCTACCTTCTCTCTTTTTCTCTCCCTCCCAAAACTTCAATTATGTCTAAATATAAGACGCTGTCTATAAACATGCATGTAGCCTGAAAAACATGCATGTTTAGCCTATAGGCATGGTTCTCGCATTAACTCTTAGCCCACCCATGATGGTTAACAATTTTTTTTTTTTGTAGGTAGAATTCATACAAAGTAATAAAAAAATAGACTTCCTGTAGAAATTAGACTTGGATAATGCAATTCGTTTTATTTGTCTTTTTGTGTCTGTTTAAGAAATCTATTGTTTTTTTATTCTTCTTATTTATCATTTTGGTGTTAAAAACCAAAACGAAATCTTTTATCAGTTTGCTTATCGAACACATTTACATGACATTAGGCAAGATATTCAAAAATGTTACCAAAGACTGAACATATCTATCTATCTATTGGATCTTCAACAATACCCTCCTGAAAGATCCAGATTACATAATAAACACTCAGGCTTTAATAACCAACCTTACTCACTTGAAAGGGGATACAAAACCAATAAAAATATGGTGGCCCCACTTAAAATCGCAAATAAAATCCTTTACGCAGATCTACAGTCACCAGAAAAATCAACAGAGGAACATTAAAATCCGACAATTTGAAGAATAGCTCAAGTATCTCCCAGAAAGTCCTGAATATCATTCAGTCCTCCAAACCATGCAAAGACACTCAGAATTATCTGGAAAATGTGCCCTACTTAGATCGCGGCATACACAAATAAATCTTTCAGATGCCCCAACAAAATATTTTTCCTCTTTGGAAAAAAATGCCAGGCAGCAAACTCAATCTCTGCTATCAGACTTCAAGATGGCAGCACCACAGAAGATCCAAGTAAAATCACTTCTGAAATACTACAAGAATACATACAGCTCTACAGGAACATCCCATCATGCCATTCACGAAATACTGAAAGAAACAAAAAAAAAAAAAGCTCCGCAACAGATCGGAACCACTTAGAAAACAAAATCACGCTAGATGAACTGAAAACTAGTACATCATTGCCAAAGAACAAATCTCCCGGCCTTGATGGTCTCACGTCAGAGTTTTTCCAAGTCTTCTGGAATCAACTCGGACCACTTCTCCTCAAAACACTGCAAGAAGCCTACCTCAATGAGCTCCCACAATCTGCCACGACCTCAGTAACACGACTGATTCCAAAGAAGGGAGAACACAGATATCCGAAACTGGCGTCCAATCTCCCTAAATAATACCGATTGCAAAATCATTTCCAAAGTTATAGCAAACCGAATAAAGCCAACACTGCCTGAAATTACTGCCCAACATCAAACGTACTTTGTCCCATGAAGATCAATACATGATAACCTCCATTTAATAAGAGATCTCATCCACATCGCAAACAGCCAACATGAAAACCTAGCACTCGTCAGCCTTGATCAGGAGGCTTTCAACTGGGTAGAGCACTAGTACTTTATGAAGTCCTAAAGGCATTTGGCTATGGTCCTCTCATCATTGAAACAGTGCAACTGCTATAGAGAGATGCACTCTTCTGTTTAAAAATCAACAACAGGCTCACTCGCACTTTGTCATACTTTCGAGGGATCAAGCAAGGATGTCCTCTCTCTGGAGAATTATACACACTGGCCATAAAACTCTTCTTAAAAAGAGTACACGACACCATCATCTCCAAACGAACCAGCATAATAGAGCCACATCAAAAAATAATCCTATCAGCATATGCCGATGATGTCACTGTAGTAGTCTGAAATGAAGAAGAAATGACAGTAACCGAGGAAGCGCACAGAATATATGCACAAGCCTCAGGGGCCAAATTAAATTCTGCAAAAACCACGGGCTTGTGGTCGAGCAGCTGGAAGGCTAGAAATGATTCTCAGATCGAATGCACCTGGTCAAGTGAAGGACAAACATATTTAGGTGTGCACTTTGGCAACACCAAAATATATAACACACCGAACGGGACACAGCAGAACAACCGATTTAAACAGGTGCTAGGTAAATGGAACAGCATTCATCCATGTCTTTATTAAAAGGAAGATTTGATAACCAGATGATTATTAGATAACCATTAGATAACCAGATGGCTGCGAGTGTGTTATGGCATACCCTCAAAGTACTCCCCCCCCTGAAGAATTTCTCCACCACATTGAAAAGGCAATCACACGTTTCCTCTGGAACAATACTCAAGTTCGCCCACCGTTGGTAGGTCTCTGCTTGGCGTCTTGCCACGAATAGTCGATTCATGCTGAAGGGGAGAAAGAAATAAAGGACGTACGAATTGGTCGCCAGCACGCGAAATCACGTGCTTTATAGATAAATTTTTTCAACTGTTATTCAAAGTAACATAGTTAACTACAATAATCATAAAAGAGAAGTTAATTTTCCGACCTGTAATAACAAACAACTCATCCTACAATACGGACTGATTACCCTATTATCGAAATGGATTCTCCTTTTTCTGACATGCGCAGAAGTGTCGAAGGATCTCTAATAGGTGGGCGAACTTTAATAACTGGACAACATACCCTGAACTTTGCAAGTCACTCAGTAAGGGAGGTCAAGGCCTGATTTCCCTTGAAAACAAGATTAGATCCTTCAGGAAAATCTTCCTCCTAAAGACACTTCAGTGCAATCGTACTTATGTAACCACCTTCGATTACATCACGAAATCATCCACCAGAGGACTTACACTTTCCACGATCCTCCGAATGGCCATTTCTGCACCGTCTCCTTCTAAACTACCTCATTTTTACAGAGATGCTCTACAGCGGTGGAAAAATACAGAACTTCATCATACACTGACAGAATCAACAGAGTCAGCTGTACTTACAGAACCACTATTTTCGAACAGAAACATAGCAAATCTCACAACTGTCCAGCCCTTTCTTTTCTCTACATGGAACTGGGTAGGAATAAAAAGCATAGGGGGGACCTCCTGACCCAGACCCTAAAGTGGAAAACATTCACAAGCCTACCAATGAAGAACTCAAAAACTGAAAAGCAATGTGAACAGATGCAAGCTGCTATTATAAAAGCTTGTCCGGATATCGCTACACCTCCGGGAGTCCGGAGGTGTAGCGATATCCTTCTAAGAACTGCTCGGAGCCGATATTTCATCTTGTATCATCTGAAGCCTCACTTCCAATTCTTCCCTCCAACTACAAGAAAATATACCACTTCCTCATGTCAGTGCCTCCAACTTCGCCCTTAACCCTCTCATCTGCAAGGCTGCACATGCAGATGAGAGGGTTAAGTTTACTCAGATTTCAGTGGGATCTTCCGTATAAATCGAAGTGTGCCAAACCAGATTCCGACATACAGTGGAGATTATGGCATAATATCTTACCAACTCCTCCTAAGCTCTACAAATTTTAGCTCAGAGATATGGATCTGTGTCTATTCTGCGAAGTATCAGGTACCTTGGAACACACATATCTAACCTGTCCCGCAAACAAAAGCGATGATCACCTATGTCCTGAATATTGCATCAGCACCCGTAATTACGCACACAGCCAAGAAGACTACTGGAATTTAGTAAATACAGAAGAGAACAGATACAGAATATGCAATTTGCTCTTCATCTGCGCCAAGACCGTCATTTACAGTTTCTACCTTAAGCACACAAGAAATAACCAGCACCCATCCATCACCGAATCGGCACAAACCCTACAAAGCAAGCTTTCATTGGAACTCGATTACTACAAAGAAACAAGAACTGTAGCAAAATTCATAGAGGAGTGGAATCCAACTGGTATCCTGTTCTGGATTGTCGACGACGAAACAGAACTGTAATGTTGATTCATTTATTGCATTATATATATATATATATATAAATTCGCATTCATTAATTCACTGTTGTTCACTTTATTGCAATTCGTTTTTATTCTGACTTCTGTTATCAAGTGGCGGTAGGGGTAAATAAATATAAGAAAATAAAATTCCTCAGCCTTTTGTGCACCTAACAAGAACAAGAAAAAATCATCTCATTTTGTTAAGCAATATTTCTTTGAAAGAGTATCGCTTGAAAAATTCTGATTAAACTGTGCATCATAACTACTTTGTGCACTGTGTCGGTGGTGTCAAGGGTTATTATTGTTATGATAATTAGATAAATGCTAAGAAAATAACACCAAAGTAACAGAAGTTTGTAACGACTCTTAATTTATACATAAAAGAAAAAAAGATAACAAGATTTTAACCCATTGTTTGTATAGGACCAAACTGAAATTTTCAGACTTCTTTTACTGTTTTTTGTTATTATTCACGAGATGATTAAAGAAAGAAACTGTTGAGAAATATTATCGAAAATTCCTCTTCAAAACAAGTAACATTTCCTGAGTTTAAAAAGAATATATTCAATAAAACATACGTACTTTCTGAATACATATTGTCGAAATGTCATAGAAAACTTCTGCGTAGTTTGACAAGAATGCAATCTGATGTTGACAAACCCGATTTGCCTGCTTGCATACGTTAAACATGCATATCAATAAGGGATCAGCCTTAAACATGACATATGAAGGGGCAAACACACATTTTCATCTCCTGTCACGGTACATTTTCGACCCAGTTTTAGAAGCTACTAAATGCAATTTCGTTCGTCTCCTTCTCTATCCGTCAAACACAGTCGAAGTGTAAAAAAATAATCCATCAGAATGATGCAATCATTTTTTCTCGATTTTTCAGAGATGAAAGAAACAGAATGTATTTCCATGTTTCACCGTTCATACCATCAAGTTGTCTTTCTCCAAGGCATCAACACATTAATCCAGAGCGTCAAAAATTTATCTGGAGTGTCTACTTGTATTAATTCTTTCCCTCAACATCCTAAACAACCAAAAATGATAATAATAAAAAACCAAACAAGCATGGAAATTGCAATATATAGTAATAGTTTTTATATGCAGCCAATTCATTCGAAGGAAATGGCGATTAGTAATTGGACTGAAAAAAAATTCGTCGAATATTTAAGTCGGATGTCATCAGAGCCATAACTTGATTTATTATTTTCCCTATACCTTTATTTGTGATTCGCTTTTCTCTGAGGTCATCGTGTTTCTGAAGTGACGAGGTTAGCCTTCCTTAACGTTTCTCGCATGCAGCTAATGCTCCTGATGGAAAGATTTAATTTTAATGATATCGAGTACTACCGCAGAGCCGAGTGTCATGATTTAGGTGCTTTTTTTGTTACCTAAAAGAAGCTTAACGATGCATCTCTCAGATCTTTGCGAACCGAGTTTTAGACCTACTAATTACTTCCAGGGGATTTAATCCCAAAGATGATTAACTATCCAGGCTATAGTAATCGCTCAGTATTACCTGTAACGATAAAAAACAAAAAAAAAACGTCAGAAGGCAAGTGATTAAAAATAGCAGGAGAAAATGGAACTTTTGCGAAGTAATTTTAATAAGATGACAAAGCACCAAATGAGATTAATCGAACGGATTGTCTTTAAACAGGAAATGAGATAAATTGGTACACATTTTAACGTGAATTGGCGATATTACACTTCCCTCTCGGTGCTGCAATAAGACCCAAGGAGATTAGTGCGGTAGTGACCCTTCACAGCGGTACAGGATTACGGCGAACATCCGTTGGATTGCTGCTGTGTTTTGCTCCGATCATCTTTGTTCCAGGAAATCTAAACAGGATTTTGAATTTTGTTTGATTATAATTTTGCACGATATTCAAAGCTAAACAAGAAGAATGAAGTCCCTAAAAGATTTAGAATATAAGCACGGAAGAATTAAAAAAAAAGAAGAAGAAGAAGAATGGTTTTCAAAATAATTGCATTTTATTTTGACCTTTTAGGATTGATTTTGGTAATTTCGGAATGTTTGATAAGATATATCCCATCATCATCATCGTGCAAAACTGAGGTTTTTTCAACCTATGTACTTAACGTTACGTATAAGTTGAAAACAGCGAGGAAGTGGAAAGCCCATCATGTTTTGTTTGATAACAAACAAAAGATTATCACATCGTTATTGTGATAATGGTGTGACAATGAAAAGATTATTATGCTAATGTCTTGTTTGTTGCATTTTAAATTATTTCAGGGTAAAAATAGCTATGAATATCTTTAAGTTTTTAAAAATATGTTTTGCAAAAGCATACAAATGATGAGTTGATAACTTTGGATACTAATCAATAATTTTGTATGTCTTAAAATAATTAAATAAGATTATTAGTAATTAATATATCAATTAGAATTAAGCTTATTTAATTATGAATAAATAATCATTAAATGGGTTTCAGAGCCTTTGTAGCTCAGCTTGTTTGGAAAGACCTAGGTTCGATTCCGTCCAAGACTTGAGGAAATCTTGGACGGAATTCGACTAAAGGTGAGTTAGCTGGTCTCATACGTAGAGGGTTTTTCGTCCCTCAGAACAGACAAACTTTCCCCGTGAACACACACGTTAAAAAAAAATACGGCTTTCTCCACAAAGTCAGGCTCTGCGACAAGTCGGTTGGGATCGCGCGTTTAAGGTTGCATCATGTAAGAAGGCCGACCCCAAATAGATGGGATAAGGCACAACAAGAAGAATCATTAAACGGGTTTTTTCCTATATCCAAGTAACTACAAGTAGACATTTTGATATTTTAGCATTTGTTAAATGCCTGATGTGAATATCGCAAGTGGATACTTTTTTGTTTTGCTAATGTTTCCAAAGCAAGATATATTTTTCGAAGCTAGAATGAAGGAGGATTGGCCGGGTTATTTTTTCAGCTGAATTTAAAATAAGAGTTAGAATTGCTAACAGTAAAATGACCGTTAGTCAAGTTTCTGCCTTTAATTTTGTTGTGAAGTTTTCATCAAACTATTCGGGTTTTTAATTACAATTTATTATGGCCATTATTCTCCCCGGACGAGAAACTAATCACATTTGTAATTTCCAAATGGTAAATGCTGCTGTTGGAGAATGAAGAATGGTCGTTCATGTTGCTTGCTTTTCCATCCAGATCCACTCATTAAAACAAAAACTATTAATTAATGTAACTAAGGCATTTTCTTTCTTTCTTCTTCTACCGCTTTACAATTGTGCAAGCCACGAATTAATTTACTGTAAACAGCGGAGGGATGGAGGAGGGGAGTGTAAGGGGGGAGGAGATATATATATATACAGAACGAGAATGAACTCCGGCTACTCTGTTCGTCCATAGAGGTTAGCTTATTTACTTGAAGATTTTTCTTCTTTTTTTATGTGTCGTGCCTCAATGTGCTGCTATTCAAGTATCTCGGAGCTTAATTATCTCCATCCAATCATTATAATAGAGGTTGTGGTGTACTTTAGATATTTTCCGGCTTGTGTGCAGTTGGAGACGAGCTAATTAGCGCACCTAGTTCAGAGAACCGAAGATAAAACTATCGCTTCAGTCAAACCACCTTCTAAACTTTCCTGCGTCGACCATCTGAAACCCAGCTACCTCATCTCGCTCGTGCTACTGCGGGAATACCCAACTGACGATCTCTCTCTCTCTCTCTCTCTTTCCGCCGATCCAGATTACTGGCTTTCTTTGATCCCCGCTAATTAGGCCGCACCCTATGGAGAACACACTGAATATGAGAAGCGACGTTAATCACTATAATTACTTTCAGGGGCCCTCTTTCTCCATTCTCTTTCCCCCCCCCCTCATTCTCCTCCTCCTCCCCAACTTCTTCCGTTCCTGTTTATCTGCTAGCGGCCCCTAACGGCAGAAATTGTTCATTAATTAATAAAGTGTCAGCCGGAAATATCTCCTTGTAATGTGCAGTGCCGATGTATAATGACTTGCACCTGATACTCCGTTGTTATTGGCCGCTAATTACTTACGGATAGAAGACCTCATTGTATTCTTTTCTGTCTTCTCCCGTCGCCCTTTCTCTCTTTTCTACGCGAAAACGATTCCTTTTTGTTTCGGTCTGTATTCTTTCTTAAAAGAGACAGTACGAGAGAGAGAGAGACAGAAAGAGCGAGCGAGAGAGAAGACAGAGAGTGAGAGCGCGTCGAAGTGGGGAACAGCCGTGAGCGATAGATGCGCTGACGGAGGAGTTACGGCAAGGGGGCAATAATTAATAAATGAACTGATGTTGTTTAAATTTAATTCAATGCAAAGGTTTTGGCTTTAGTTTTAACGTTGTAGCTTATTTATCCGATTAGTTGCGAGGAGTCACTCGTTCTCACGGCAAACAGATTTATCTACAGTCTTAATGCGTTTAGCCCCGTAATTCTGCTTGACGACAATCCTTGAGGAGTTTGAAGGGGGAAACTTCATCTTTAATTTTTCAGAAAATGAGCTCCGAAGGCTTACTTCACTCGCTATTTAAGCCATTCTTTGTAAATTATTTTCATTTAGTCATCAAGTGCACATCGACCTATAATAAGGTGAATTACGATAAAAAGAAAAGAAAAGTCTCTCGGGTTAATTAAGTTTTCTCTTTAAATAATTAAGTGAAACTAATTTTTCTATTTGTTCGGAGAATTTTTTTTTTGTTGTTGTTTTGTGCAAGAGGGTTATTATCTGAAGCAGCCATCGAAATTAAAGAACGAACAGGAAACTGGTTAACATGGAAGATACGCAACAAAATTCATTTGTGTACTAATGAATAGATAACCACCACGTGCACTTGCTCGTAAGGATTATCGGTCGGATTGCTGAGAAATATAAAGATTTAAGAAATTGGAAAAATTATTCTTGAAATGGGGAGGGGTGTAAGAAAATAACCCTTAAGAATAAGATCTTAAGAAATTATGTTACCCATTCGCGTTAAAAGATCACAACCTAGCAGAGATAGGAGAGGGAGAGAGAAAGAGAGGGAGAGAGTTATTATTATTATTATTATTATTATTATATTCAGTCTATTGAACAAAACAAAAACAAATGCAAATCAACAAGGAAGAAATTTTAAAGAAAAATGTTAATTAACTCAAAGAATAACCGGTGTGTTATGCATCATTTCATGCTTATCTTGCAAAAGATAGCTAAAAGAAATAGGAAATATACTTAAAAAAAAAATAAAAATAGAACTACATACTACACTAAATGGCAGACTTTCCGATCCCATTATGTATCACATTGAAACTAAAAACAGAAAGTATGGTGCTGGTTTCATTTTTTTTTTTTTTTCTTCTTCATCTTTTTTTTTTTTTTTCGGTTGTCTCTTCTAACAAACTTTTGTTTTCTTCTAAATATTAAATCTCGCTGTTTTTAAAATGAGGTATTTGATCTTGACTAATTCGTTGGCTTGCTGAATTATCCGCATGAACATATTCGTGTGCTGCATGTACCAAGGAATGCCGAATAAGTGTCACTAACGAAGAATGTACCAGAGCACTCGTACAGATCAATAGCTTGAGAATGTTGCAAATTCTCGACCTTCCCTAGGTGTTCAGAATAAGTAGTTTCAGTGACGTACTCATCCACAATAGATTTCGCTTCCATAAAGTTTTTGTGCAAGATGAGTTTCCAAATAACTCAAGGTCTACGCAAGCCAGCCATTGAAAACTGCTTCAAAAGACCGTCATGTTAGTTACCAGCAATCAAAAGATCATGGACATGATGGATGCTCACGTGGTTTGTCATTCTTGGAGGGAAAAAAATGCTACAGCATTTAGTAGCGTGTGCACCGCTGGACTAAATGTATTCTAAACGAAGGTGAACCCCATTCAGAAGTGATAATGTATCTGCACTTGCCGTATTTTTGATAATGTTGATTTTAATATATTGTAGATGCTTTCTAAATTTTACTTGTAAAAATCAGAAGGGATTAGTATTACATATGACAAAAAAAATACTGAAATATTATTTGAGTTAGTTAATTTTCACATCTGAAGTCTATTATTATTATGGGTCCTTCCGTACCTCAAATGGTTTTGGGAGTGAAGTCTCTGCTAGATGAACAGCTGGAATGGTCACAGAATGTCCTTTCCACATAGATTAGTAAAGAATCACTAACGTCCATGTCCATAGTGGAATTCGAATCCGCAGCCTGTTGGATGGAGAGCCTCCCCACTCGGCCGGCCAGGCTGACTTCGGTTATTGTGAAGCGCTAAATAAGGAACCCATTTTCATATCTTTTACTTTTCTTTTTCTGCTTCGACATAAGATATTCATTCTTTTCCATTGCCTTTCTAACACCATGAAATACCCGTATGATCTCACAAATCCAAAATTAGCTTGGGAATAGGCCCATGGCTATAAAGGAATTGACTTCATTCCATAATTTTTAATAACATGCTAGGCTTAAAGTCTTCTTCAGCATTCTTTGAAGCAAACGATCACGTGACTTATTTTAGTTTATTATTTTTTTTTTTTAGATATGGAATTCATTATTTTTATGCGAGTATGTTATGCTTGAAATATTTGTATTACTTGATGTTAGATTTAAACAAATTTAACATCACATAATACAAATATACATTAAAAAATGTAAATACTAGAAACCGTCAACATAATACAAACTAGTATCGTTGTGCAGTAACAATGTACAAACAGGAAAATGAAGTCAATGCAACGCACTGAACAAACATTTGTAATCCTTTCTTTATGGAGGATTACTGTTTGTCTATTAATCACGCCTTATGCATTTTAAACGCTAAAAAAACCTACAGTGAGACAGCTAATCTTGTAATAGTCGACACAATATGTGAACAGCTCTGAACAAAATCCACTTAATGTATTCAACATTTACAATACTTCTTTCTATCCTTTCATACAAAAGACATTTTATAGTTGTATGCGTTTCATAAAATAGGTACATTGGGATTCAGTTATGTTCGAAATTCGCTGTTCTAAAGATAGCCTGTCTAGAAGTAAAAACTCATTTATATTTCCCAGTATTCGTTGTGCACCTGATTAACCCAGCCACCTGCTTAGAGAATATTTCTTTCTTTGAGGATTTGATTTCTCAATATCTGAAAGGAATGTGTCTAACCACCTACTCCACCAAAGCGTCATTATCTTTGAGAATGACTGCTAATGGTTAAAGTATTTGTAAATTATTAATAAACAACCCGTAAGAAAAAAAAAAGATAGGACAACTTAAAACCCTTCATTTTTTGTCATTTCAAAGTATAGAAATGAACAGACAAAGACAAGCATTGTGGGAGCTCATATTGTGTTCGTTTTGTTACACATTCCAGTTACTTGTAGGTAGGCGTTCAAAAAGTTACTTTAAGCGTTCAAAATTCGTGATTTTAAAAGGAAGGAGTTGTTAAGGTCTACTTGTAACTGCACCTTTAAAAAAAAAAAAAAATCTAAGGACCTAAGCTAATAGCATTGAATAATATAACTTAAAAACCTACTTATAATGAGATCCTAAAGTCATGTAATTGGTTCTATCTTCTTTCTTACTAAAATTATACTAAAATGTAGTTTTAAGAAAATGCATTATCAAGCAATATATATATAGGGTGGCTAAGAGAAAACAGGGCAATCAGAGAATCTACGTGTAAATATGAAAATTTCATTAGATATGCAATGCATGTGCAAAGCATAATATTTAGACAAAGAGCAAACCAGAATCCAGTTATAAAAAATAATAATAATGAAAGTGTAGTGATTATTGATCCGACAACGGCTCCTGTTACTTCTGGATATTTTGCATGTATTGTAGTTATGTTTTAAAAAATATATTTTATCATATAATTTAAAGCTAATGTTCGAATTGTTCGAATGAACATTTCTGTAGGTTTCATTGGTCTTTTACTAGAGTTTTAATTCATTTCTCAATAGAAAATATTTCGGGAAAGTGACAGTGAAGTTCAAGTGCTTTGTGCTGAAGAATTAAAACAATAACTACAATAAACCATCCAGAAATAAAACCTCCAAGGATTAAAAATCTTTACACTGTTTTATTATGCAAATAAGTCCTAAATTAAAATAAGAAATTGTTATGTAAATGAGAATCATGTTGGTAGAGCACACGTGTAAGTCACAGAAACAAAAGAGGTTAACGAAAATAATAGAATGGAAAGTAGAATTCAAAATAGCACTGGGGGGGGGATCATTATTTATTAAAATTTGTAAAAGCACATTCCTTGAGGTGATTTAGTCACGGAAAATTGCATAAAAGGCGTCCGTTAACTTTTACAAAGTTGCAAATAAAGGCTATTCTGGTATGGCATTACCAAATGCATATTTGTTTACTAATGCTCGGTTAATATTCTTATATCGTAGTTGGTGAAAGTCTCCAGTGACCTTATGAAAACACAGGAGGTCATGTTTGACCTTTGGATGAGTGGGCAACACCCATCACCTACTTAACACCACATTCATTATAGTAAGTAATAATGAGAACCAGTTGAGTATGATGCAACTCTGTTGTATTGCTATATACGTCACGCTGATCTCCCTATAGGCGTTTGCAAAAGCAGTCATATTAATAATGTGAAAAATAAACTGAAAAACGTCTACAAAATATGAAAATTTAAACACTCATTAAATGCTAAATACTGGCAGTGTTTTGTTTGTTTAAAAAACGATTATTTGGGATTGATATTCCCTTTAAAAAAATATACTTCGTATGTGAGAACATATACAGACAGACAAACATAGAAAGCGGCCAATTCATTCACCGCAAAGGCAGTGACCGACGCGTATTATACCGCTGTAGCTCGCTTATTCCCTCGGAATCTCCATCAGCATCAGTGTCGGCAGTGTCCTCGTTATATCCACCCGATGACGGTGGGTGGAACCTCACGTCCTGGTCTCTAGTGGGCGTTGTCGTCAGCTTGAAGTTAATGCAAGCCTCGATAACACTTGTTCCATCCCCGACATTAACAGTTAACTAGGGAATAGCTCATCATCACCCGAACTAAGCACCGATTAATATTGAAGCGTGCTATGTAATAAGGTGCCCAAGGCGCTCACTGCAGTATCACGATGAATTTACAGGCCTTCAATTATTAAAATTTCTAGAAACGCCTAAAATTGTGGTTAATCTTTTATGAGGCTCTAAAAGAGATGATCGTCGACTGTGTGGGTCCACTTTTGAAGTCAATCGCCTACTTTGTAAGCGCACACGAGACCGCGTATAGTAATGAAACTGAAAAAAAAAAAAAAAAAAAAAAACGAGCAAGAGAGAGAGAGAGAGAGATGAAGAAAAGACGCGACCAGTTCCATTATGTCTATAAAGCCCATTAGGTAATAGACTTTCCTCCAATGATGTTAATTTGTAGCTCAAATATAGTCGTAAATTCGCATCTTTTCCTACAAACGCCCAATTATCGAGTGTGCACATATGGAGGTCTGGATGGTAGACTCGTAATTAATGTCATTAGCTATTTCATCCCCCCCCCCGTTAGCCACCGCACCCTATTCTACGGTCCTTACATAAACACAGGATAAAATCAACTGTGTCAGCATGTGTAATAATTCTAAAATTGATTGCAGCTGTCGCTATGATTGGGCGTGTGTGTCTGTGTGTTCCGGCAATTATTACGATTAATTTAATGAGCTCGAGCTTTAACCGCTTCGTTCTCTCCCTCCCTCCCCTCTTATGGCCCGCTGCGTAGTCTTTTCCTTCTGCGGTCTTAGAAGAGTCGTCTGCAAGATCGAAAGCTCTTTCGTATATTTTCTGTTCGTAGCAATTGCACTTTACCCTCTTACAAGGAAGCCATTTAAATTTTACGTTTAAGTGATTTCATTATAGCTTAGCGACAATTAGCGACAGTTTTAAGAGGAAGCTAATCTCTTAATTGCACTTAAGAAATTAAGAGATTAGCGACTGTCGCAAAGGTTTTCCTTGAAGGAGATTTCCTGCCTGAATGTACGTTAATCATTAATCCCTGAAAAACGGGGGCAGGTGAAAACAGGACATTTAAATTTTTTTTTCTTCTCTTTCATATTGCAGGGTTCGATTATGCTCGGAAGAATAATGGATTGATCCCGATAGAGAAAGAGAGAGAGAGAGAGAGAGAGAGAGAGAGAGAGAGAGAGATCAGATCCACGTATGATGAGGTATATACATTTTTTGTGGAATATTTCCCATCATTCATCCAAATCCTTCACCCGAACCCCCCCTCCGCCATCACGAACATTCATTTGCTTTTTCTAAATTTTCCTCATTTGATCCTCAGCAGTGGACTTTTTTTTTTTCCTTTTAAACTTTCTTTTGTGTGTGTGTGTGTGTGTGTGTGCGCGCGTGGAGGGGAGAGGAGAGGAGGGGAGAATAGCCTTAAGAATGACACTGTTCTTTTGCTAGAAAGACAACATGCATTCGAATTTCGCCTAGGATAAAACAAAAGACGTACTTTTCAACTGAAGGTGAGGTCACCAGTCTCGTACGGAGGTGGATGTTTTTACTGCTTGGAAATTTTGGCTTTTATGATCACAAATCATAAAAGGTCAGAGAATATTTACAGTTTCCCGTTCTTAATTTAAAATATTAATTTTACTTGATTTAGTTTTTAAATTTCAAAATAGACATGAACTGAGAAGGTTTATTATCATTATTAGACACCTCCGGAGAGTCCAAAGACTCATCGAGGGAGGCCACCTGCTCTAGAGCTCTGTCTCATTTAACCACCCACCAACTGACCGCAACTACACTAACAGCATCTACCGCTTCCCCAGACATCCACGCACACGGTGGGATTCGAACCCGCAGCCTTTCGGTGAGAGAGCGGATACGCTAACCATTCGGCCAATCAGACATGAGTTTATGAGGATAAAAATCTTTCAACTCTTGCACTGCTTTGAAATAATTGGCAGGCACTTTTGTAATTGGTGACTACGACGATGTCTGGAACGTTCGGCGGTAGATGTTCGAGTCCAATCTAGAAAGCATCTTAAAATCTAATAATTTTTTTTCATTGATAATCAAAAAAATAAAATAATAATAAATAAATAAATAAGTTTTTAAGTTTAGGAAGAAAGAGATCTTTGGAGGCCTGAGACGCATTCAGCTCTGGGGATGATAAATGAATAGTTTAAGATTTCCCATTTTTATTGAATTTAAATCAATGACATTGAACATAACATTTTATAGAAGTTTTTATGATAAACACATCAGGATTTAAATAGTTTTTCACTTCCATATTCAAGGCACTATTTTTTTGTTGAGCCTTTATCAGTTAGTACCGTAATGTCATTTAATACATTTGATAATTTAGTAATTTATTCCATATTTTTCGAGAATTTTAATTAATATTAATAACTGTTTCGAATGATTCCATTTAATTAAAATTATTATATGAATTTAATTATACACTTTATAAAAGAGAACAATATACAAGTACATTTTGGCTAACTGAATAGCTTTTATAATTGCTGCAAAATAATGAGGTTCACTTGATGAATTAATTTAGGCTAGAATTAACGTCTTTTAAACAACACGTACTGTAACATTTTAACAGAGAAAGATCATTCATTGGATAGAATCAAAAGAAAAGGAATATGAAAGAGTGATTTGCGATAAATATTCCCACTTCCAAATTGCTAGTTGTTTTTAAAGTAGTTGTTGGTGAAAGTCATTTTCAAATGAATAAATTGTAATTTAAATTATTCGCGTGATAAAATTGCAAACACTGTTTGTTCAGTTGCACACAATGTTTGAAAAATTTCTTTCAACAATATAATACAAATGCTTTCTCCATCGTCTGTAGACGTAAACAATGAAAAGCAAAAATTGCTGTACATACAATGATCAAACCAAAATTATGCAAGTGTGTGTGTGTGTGTGTGTGTGTGTGTGTCAATATAAATAAATATAGCTTCATTCGGTAACCAAGAGAATTAAATATTCTCTTTTCTAACGGAAGACTATGAATTCGAATCTTAATGCGAATATTTGTAAAACTCATCGAAGATAATTGCAGTCATTTTTAAGATTAATTATCTCCTTTAAGACTGAAAAACCTGTGTGAGAGATGATGCGAGTTACGATGCGATCACTTGACGTACTGGAGGCTTGTAGTGGCATCAAATCATTTGTTTTCTACTAGGCCTGACACGGCGAAGTAGATTAGCTTATTTCTTAAACCTAATTAATGCGCTGATAGGGCGGTCAATCCTATCTGCATAGTGAATTATGCATAATACGAAACACACGTGACTGTGTGCGCGATGTGTGGTTCATAGCATACTTCAGCAGTGTACATTTTTGACCGATTTAGAGAGCAAGAAAGTTATTTGTAAAGTTTTTTAAACTTAAATGTTCACGCAGGCCTAGTAATGCACATAATACATGGACTCGGTTTTATTCAGCTTTGATGTGCTATAAATAATTTTTCCCTTACTTTCAAAAGCGCATTCAAGGGTAACTTCAAGGACAAATTAAGGAATAACAACGCATCAAATTATCAAGCACAATGGAGGCTGTAGACCAGAAGATGCGAATGAATATGCCACTTAAAGTAGAATCTAAAGCAGCATCTATCTCGCCTTATCACAAAATGTATTCTTTCAATACGTCAACAAGTTCTGAATATTATTAAGCCCTTCCCCCTCCCACTTATATTACCACGTTGTTTACCTGCAATGTTCCAGGTCTGAGCAACCTAAGATGCCGGTGGCGTCAGATTAAAGAAGCTGTTTTAAGAACTAATTGTACGCCTGCAAACCTTGTTTTTAGTATAAAGTTATAACGAAAGAATAACAACTCGATAGCTCCGAAGTAAAACATCTTAAAATGTGCAAGCGTGGAGTTGTGTTCAGTTTTAAACTGAAATCAATACGCGCAACTTTTGCGTGTTCTTCTGAAATGTGTTTTCTTGAAAGTATATCAAGTTTCCCTAGAAAAAATCTCCGCTCCTTTTTCACGTCACTGTTGCGAAGGGCCCAACTGATTGTTGAATGCTAATGCGATTTCCCAACACTGTTAACGACACTCATCTGAGGAAGTTAAATATGCCTCTCGTTGTATGAGCTATTTGCTATCAAAAGACTGCAGAAACAAGAGCTTTAATAGTACTGTATTACGAAAAGTGACTGAGCAATAACTATACTGGCATCGCCATTATCAACTCATTAAATTTCTTCATATCCTTCTAAACCACAGTTTGTTTTCTTATAGATGAACAGCTCTTAGATAAGAGGATTCAAGGGAAATGATGAAATTTGTGAGACAACTTTCTTCTGTCTCAAAATTCTATTGATTTTTTTTTCTTAAGTGGATGATCACTCACTGCCGAGTTGGTCACTCACTGTAAGTTGAACACTGAAATCAAAAATTAACAATTTGTTTTGAGACGGAAGTGACGTCATTCATATTACTTTTACATGGTCTATACGATTGTTTTTTTTTAAATTATTTCACTATGAAATACTTATAATTAATATAAATACTTTAAAATATTTTCTGAAATTCTAAAAACATAATATAAATCTTGAAAGGATCCATATAACATTATAATTATGTTATGAGAAAAATTCTCAATAAACAAATTATGTTAAGTTCTCAATAAAAAAAAGCCTCACCCGATAAGCAAATAGGTTTTAAAAATCATATTTTTAGTGAATTTATTTTTCTCTCTCTCTCTTAAAAGAATTATTTTTCATTATTCTTTTCAGTTTTAACGATATTGTAGTTATTCTCCAACAGAAGTTTGAGAATAATTACTAATAATAATTGATAATAATTGATATCCAAAATTCAAAACGTATTTTGTATATCAATTATATTTTTAAATATGTATTAAAACTATGTCAATTTAAATTAATAGTAATATTGTCTTGATAACAAACACTTAAAAGATAAAATAACTGAATAAAAGTAGAGGTCACTGAGCAGATATGAAGAGGTTATTCTAAATAAATAAAAAGCTCAAGGCTAGTCCTTTGCGTTTGATAGAAATGTGGGTTTTGAAGACTTCACAAAGCCGAGACACAATTAGTGGCTAAATGTAGAAACATGCGCAAAGCAGTGAAAACACGTACTAAAGAGAGATGTTTACTCATTCAGAGCTGAGAAAATAAACATACGCGATCCTGAGAAAGTTTTCGTATTGAAGATTTGGCAAATACAGGAGAAACAGGTGTTCAAGTATTATCATATAACACGCGGGAAAAGTGGAGTTATTAAACGGTATTTGATTAAACGAAAATCTGCTTTATACTCACTGGTTGTTAGATTAATATCTACTGAAAGCTCTATAAAAGGTTTGTGTGATCAGTTCAACGCACCAATATTTGAAATATCAGTGGAGGGATAACGTCATACAAGTGAATGGCTCGTTATTACCAAAGTGCAGCGGACTTAGAACGGGATTTGAATGAATTAATGAAAAACTTAGGAAACTGGTATCAGAAAGTAGTTCAAGTATGGACGAAGAAGGAACGTGAGCTGCCACCAGCCCCACCTATAGAAGAATACAAAGACCAGAAGGCTATCAGAGTACTTTCGTTGTTTGACGGCATTGCAACTGGCAGGTACGTGTTGGATCAACTGGGCATCGAAGTCGAAGCATATTACTGCAGCGAAATAGATCCCGATGCCATCAGCGTGTCGACTTACCAGCACAAGAACACCATCATCAACTTGGGAGATATTCAATACATCGTAGAAGCCGACATCGCCAAATTGTGTCCGATCGATCTGGTAATTGGGGGATCTCCCTGTAATGATTTATCTCTCGTGAATCCCGCAAGAAAAGGATTGTTCCACCCTGAGGGAACAGGTAAGCTATTTTTTGAATTTTTCCGACTTTTGAAAGCGGTACAGTTGTCCAACAAGGGTCGCCACGTCTTCTGGCTGTTCGAGAACGTGGCTTCGATGCCGAAAGAATGGAAAGAACACATTTCTCGCTATCTCGACTGCGAACCGACGATGATAGATGCGCAGCACTTTTCCGCCCAGATTCGCGCACGCTATTTCTGGGGTAACATTCCCGACATGTACTCAGTCGAGGAACTCTGCGAGAGAGGAGAGATTTTACAGAAAAACAACCTTAACCTGGACGGTGTGTTAACCCCATACCTCAACAGACGAGCAGCCATGGATAAAGTACGGACAGTGACAACAAACAGCAATTCGTTAAGGCAGGGCAAAGAATGCCTTTTCCCCGTGACCATGGATGGACAAGGAGACGTTCTGTGGGTAACCGAGCTTGAAGAAATATTTGGCTTTCCTCGTCATTATACAGACGTTGGAAATATTCCTCTGGGAAGGCGAAGACGTCTGCTAGGAAAAACATGGAGTGTGCCTGTGATTAAACGCCTGCTGGAACCCCTGAGAAATTATTTCAAAACAGTACCGGATGTTTCCATGGCAGCACAGAATCAAAAGCAAATGTAGTTCTGGATTATTATAAAAACCTTTTGAATTGTGTTTTAATAAGCTAATTATCGGTTTTTTTTTTTAAATATCTAGAAATTTAAGATTTAGACGCATTTGCTAAGCTGGTGTCTCTGTAGACTATTTACGACATACTTATTAAGACCTGTAATTAAACGAATTATTGGTATAGAAAGCTTGAATTTAGTTTTATCTCATGTGTGATGTTTGCAAATCAGTAATTATAATTGTATTGAGCAATTGTAACCAAAGTTTTTTTTTTCTTTTTTTGGTTGTACTTCACGTGGATTATTTATTTATGTGTAATTTGAGGCATTCAATCTATTGTTCATCTATTAAATATAAAGTAAATATACTATTTGAAAGAGAATTTGAACGTTATTTTATTTTCCTAAATGAAGAATTTCACACACATGTATAACTATAAAAAGATAACCATCATCATCATCTCTTTTGTTACCTTCATTTTATTGTTTTTTTTTTTTTCATAATCTTCCTATGCCTGCTAGATTACACATTTTTTTCACTATTCTGTTTTATTATTTATTTTGGGAGTAGTTATCTGATTCTAGATTTCATGTTTATATCCTCAAATTTCAGTTTGTATCAATGCTTTTAAAGATTCGGTTTCGAACTGAGCATAATCTTCCCGTTTACTGCAAAATGTGTACCTCTTGATTTCATACGATAATAGATTCACAGTTGCGGTTGTCGTTAAATAAATATAATTAGGATCATCCAGTAAGTTAAAATTATTTTTTTAAAAAAATCTTTTCTTGTGTATATAATGAATTTTCAAAACAAATGTTTATAAATTAAACAAGTAATATTTTCACGCCAATTTCTAGAGATTTTGGGAATTTTGATCATTTAAATATGAAAAATAATACCAGATGGCATCTGTAATGCTAAGGTCATTAATACGGAAAGATTTTGGGAGATTACTTTGCCCTTTTTATGGAGTTCCAGTACAGGTTCGTCCAAATGAATCATTTTAAGTTTAAGGTACTCCCCTTTTCACAAAATGCTGAATACTGTATAATGGACTCCAGAAGTGCAAAAATACCGAGTGCCCCTTTTTCTCCGTCAACGTCCGTTATTTGTTGAGCCGAAGCGTACTTGTTTCGATAGTTTTCGCAATCACATGTGCAAAGTAGATATCAAAAAGGAATTGCTATATTATTATATATTATGGAAATATAGTATGGAATATATATATATATATATATATATATATATATATATATATATAAGAAGAAATAATATATATATAATAAGAAAGGCTTATTAATTCAGTTTGTATCTCTCTCTCTCTCTCTCGACTCGTTCGTATGTATACAACAACGTGCAAGCGAGCGTAAGAAATAAACAACGTGTTTGTAAGCCATGCGAACCTCTTCATAAACAATTTCAGGAAGGAGCTGCTCGTCATGTCTTACCATTAGGACTCAAAGGCCAAGGTCACAGTCGACGTAATTATTTTATATTTTAGCAAATGCTTCGACTACTGTGAAATAGAGTACGATTTCTGTGTTAGTGTTTAAGTCATTTGTTTAATACGAAGTAGAATAAAGTTTCGTTTTCTCAGAAATTCACCAATGTGAAAGTCAGTTTAAAATGAGAAGAAAGTTCTTTGTTTATCCAGACTAAGAAGTTGTAGTTGGCACGTATTATGGCAGAATACGGATATTGAATTCGTGTTTTTTAAGGCTGAGTATATCTTTAGCTGTAATAAAGTTTCCTACTTGTGTTCGGCTGTATTTATGGCCGAAATCAATTAAGGCTACGAGGTGAATGTAATATTACAATTACACCTGTTCTTCTGGCTAGCCTTGCTTGTTTTGAGGGAAGAAAATCTCCGGTCTCATGCGATGGTTGAAGGTTCTTTTTGGGAACTCGGGTTTTTCATCCCGCAAACCGGCAAGAACACTCCAAATATATAGACATAGGAAACTACGGTGATAACTTAGGATTAACCACCCTATTCCGTCGATATGGTTTCAAAAGTACATGGCACGGTGAGGGTTTCCGCTTAAGCGTAAAACAGAACAAAAACACCCATCCCCACCCCCCATAGATTCTGCTATCAATGCATGTTAGGAAGAAGTTGCAAACGCGAATTAATCTTTTTGAATACTGGCGGGATTAGTGAAAATAAGAAGATAATGGAAGTATCTCTAACGTTAAAGAACAGTGCCTTTCCTTTCACTGCTTTGTTTAAGATAAAAGCAACAGATGATGCAGAAGTGATCAATGGCAATAATCAGCCATAGTTTGTCATAAGGCTACAAACAGATATTCTAGTAATCTATTTCCGGTTATTCTTCCATCAAAACAATTAATTCTGTAAGATAAATTAAACAATAACACACACACACACACACACACACACACACACACACACACACACACACACACACACACACACACACACACACACACACACACACACAAAATCATTTGTAAGAAGAATCTAAAGACTGGGACGTATTCATGACTAGCCCATGTGTGTTCTGGGGGACGAAAAACCGGAGTTTCCGGTTGAAAAAAAACTCCCTACCACCGTATGAGACCGACTAACTCACCTTTAGTCGAAAGAGACCAGGTAAAGGTTCCTCACGTCACTGACGGGAATCGAACCCAGGTCTTTCCGACAAAAGAGCTTCGTTTATACTGACTGCCTCTATCAAATGTTAGGCGATTCAAAATAGCATAGTTGTTTGTCCCTTTATAAGAAATCATAAAGTGTTATCATGTTATTCATTAATTAAAGTGAATTGTTTTAATAATATGTTTTAAACAGTTCACTGAAATTAAGTTTAAACTTACTTTACAGCTTATTTTAATGAACAAGTTCATGTTCCTAATGAAACACTCTAACTTTCTATTTCGTTAAACAACTATTCAATCCGTTGGTGAATGCATTAAAAGGTAAAAGTTGATAATGGTTATCTTCTAATATATGTGTGTGTGTGTGTGTGTGTGTGTGTGTGTGTGTGTGTGTGTGTGTGTGTGTGTGTGTGTGTGTGTGTGTGTGTGTGTGTGTGTGTGTGTGTGTGTGTGTGTGTGTATGTGTGTGTGTGTGTGTGTGTGTGTGTGTGTGTGTGTGTGTGTGTGTGTGTGTTTGTGTGTGTGTGTGTGTGTGTGTGTGTGTGTATTAGAAGATAACCACCAGGAAGGTGACAAAATGTTCTGAGGCTATTGATGAAGCTTGGAAATGGACGAAATAATACAGTAAAAGGAATCAGAGACGACAGAGGTGATATGCAAAAAACTAAAGATATTCTGTATGTCTGAAGTAATTTGAAAGATGAAAAACCGAGTTTTCGGGAGAAAAAAAACCTCTCCACCAACGATGGCTAACTCGGCTTTAATTGAAAAGCCCTGATCGAGGCTCTTCGTGTCATAGATGGAATTTGAACTTGGGTCTTTGATCCAAAACGCTTCGTCGAAACAGACGAAGGAGGTTCGGAGGTTCCAGAAGTGCCTTAGAAGACCGAAAGATTTGACAGTATTTGAGTCCTGACAGATAAAACAATAATTTGGAAGAACACTGTTAGTAGGAAGTCAGTAAGAACGTAAACGAGTCATGTAACGCTATCATAGTATTCTGTACATTCCCTGAGGATACACGTCAGGAATTTGATTGCATATATACATGCACACATAAAAAAGATCAGGTTTGTTCAGAATTTAAGAAATATCTAGCATAAAATTCACACATGAATTGACCATTCTTGTTTTTCAGATAAAATTGTGTCAGATTCCCCAAATGTAAATGGATGTTTGGCATTAGTTTGGATTGAGATGAATGGTAGGATGCAGTCCGTTTGTACACTGGTAGTCCCTAAAGAAATTAATATTTGAATTTCTTATACAGAATACACTCTTTAAATTAATAAACGGACGAATTCTATTGATTGTTCTAACATGAAACGAGAGTGTTGCAGCAGTGGGTGTTCATGAACCTTGTAATTACATAAACCGACATTTCTTTTAACAGCTCTGTTTCAAGTAATGAAATGCTGCACATCAACACAAGACGACTGTTTTTAAGATGGATATTCCTTGGGAAAAAAGAGCAGGAAATTCGTTTTTAAAGGACACGCTTATTTTATTTAGAAAAAGCCAGGACGAAATGATTTCGTCTTTGCCAGTGAGGATTATTCGAGGTCTGATGTGAGCAGACTGATAACGCAAACATGATAGAGAAGATATGAGATTAGGTACCCTTTCGCCAGTGCAGAGATGCTGATGATATCGTGACGTATTCGTAGGGTGGGGAGAAATGCAGCAGGGGGTGAACAAGGCACACGGCTACTTTCGTCGCACCGTCAACGGCAACATCCGAAACTGAAATACATCCTAAGCTCTCGCGTGAAGGGAGGAAATGCTGTGAGTGAAAAGTAATCGTTCATGGCCGACTGCCTCGCTGTCCAACACACCAACGACCCCCAACACTTTTCCCTTTACCGTCGCAAAGCTACTGATAGAAAAGTGTGACGTTCAAAGAAGAACCGACGAAATCCACAACTAACCAACGATGAAATTCACGCGGAATTTATCGAAGCCACAACCTCACACCAGTCGCAACTGAATAAGGAGAGCTTTGCTCTCTTTAAACTGGAATTTCGCATGTAAGTGTGGGGTAACTGCACGTGGGAAATCATCATTTGTTTCTCTGCAAGGATCTTCCCATTCTGTTTATAGTAGCGAAAAAGTTGCATGTCGAAAACACCGCTGGAAATTCTATCTGCGGGTCCGTTCTCTAATTCAAAAGGTGAAAGGGCGGCTGCGAGTTGTTTCATTCCTACATTCGCTACGAACTTCTACAAAGCAGCGATCAGATTAAGAAATCGGGGCAAGGGGTGAAGAGATGTAGAATTTTTGAGAATGGTCATTTTTAATTCTCCAGATTTTCTTCTTAATATTTAATTTATTTTCTTGATACAAATAAATAACACTACCGAACGAGATGCGGAAAATCGAGATTGACGTATTAAAGGAACGAAGTTTCAATGATAATAAACAAATGAATTAATTCAGCTAACTAATATGAACACTAAGCAGTTGCTTTCTAATTAAAACGTGGCATTTTTTTAAATTTTATTTTTCTTCGCAATATACAGTAACTTCATGTCATGGGAACTATACAATAATCACGAAGTCAAGTTTGCCGATGTAAATATAACCTTTTCTAAATTATTAAAGAAGCATATGTTTGCTTCTTTTTCTCGGGAGTTAAACTATAAACTGAAAAGAAGAGACCAACAGCATGAACAGAATGACGTGTCAAGCACCATCTATAACTAGGTACCTCCGACCGACACTATGTGTTCGAGAGTGGACAAAGGACTCAGTGGACAGCAATGGACAAAGATCGTGATCTCAATGACTTCGAACGCGATATGATAATTGTTGCTAGACTGGTTAGTTGTTGCTGTTTAGAATAATGACAAAAGCATCTAAGCGCTATCAGTCCAGTGAATTCTACAGGTTTGTTCTTTTGATCGGTTTGTCTGTTTTACGGGATCACACATTTATTTTCCGGTGGAGAACCCTTCCACCTCTGCATGAGATGAACTCGTTTGAAGATGCTTTATTAAAGATTCTTCATCTCCTAGAGAGAACTGCAGCTCAGGTCTTTCCAACCACAGGGTATCATCTTCATTAACCCTGCCTAAAATGTCCACATCTCGGGTACATCTCCGAGATGTGGACATCTAACGAAAGCAGTTTCTCGGATACACTTGTGTGATAAATGAAAAATATCAGGTCAACAGTGGGAACGTGGTCGGAAAGAACAAAAAAAGTGAAAGTTCAGAGCTTGACCATATTAGTACTCGATATAACGAGGGACTGCAAGGGATTATATATACGAACACATCGTGCATCAGAAGCTGTATTCGATACCGCATTCGTGACATTCCTCAGGCTCCTTGATGCTAGTGGAATAGGGCTGAATGGCGCAATTTGCCATCGCTGCCGGCCAAGTACCTCATGCATGTTGTTTTTTTACCTTTCATGAAATGGATATTTCGAACAGGAGAACACACCACAAAGATGCACGAGTTAAGGGGTGGTGACGGGAATATGATGATTTTTTTTTTTTTACCTTAATGGCTTGGTCCCCTGTCTCCCCACCTCAGTTATTGGATTTCAATTCCATTAAGCATTTTCGAGAATGAGATGTTCATGACCGGACTACCTTCAACAAATCTGATGGAAGCGCAGGAGTTCATCATATTTACGTAGGATGCTTGCGAAAGGTTTTCGGAACCGAGAAGAGTCTAAAAGGAAGGGCTGTTTCTGAACGTTTAGTTTTGCAGCACGCCATTATTCAAATCTTAAATCAAAAATATTCTGACGCGTGACTATTTCAGAGAAACACAAGTAATTACGCTATTATTTTTCAACGATTATATTAAATAAAATACACGTTGAAATGCCTTCAACATTCTACTCTAAACACGTCTCTTTTAATTGGGAGCAATTGTGAAATGATTTTCATATCGCCCTATGAGATATATCAACTAAATGCCGTCATTTATTTTTCTAAATGCGATCCAGATCAAATAAATGAACAGTGTTATCAACTGCTTCAACAGTCATAGAAATCATTACTGGAATAGTCTGAAATAGTTGCATTTCTTACTATTCCAATGTTGAAGGTGATACTATTTGTTGTGGATAGTACGATAGAACACGATCACCACTCAATTGTCAGCATCAGTCATCTGCTAAATGTTATTGACCAAAACAAACGTAGGTATAAACCATGCCTCAAACAGATCTAAAACCCTTTTGGGGTGCCAATCATTTATTTTTTGATAATCTAAATAGCTATTTCCTTAATTGCTTCAGTATTATATTATAATCATACCCGCCAATCGAAAGATTCGAAAAAAGTAAAACTTTCCAACAATAAAAATCAGGTTTTTAGGACATTGATGTGACTGATGCAATTGTATCTTATTAATTTATAAAATAGTACAGAATTAGCAAACACACGCACAGATAACGGCTCCGTGTATTCTCTGCAAGTAGAACACCCGCAGCTGTAACTACAGACACTGGAATAATAAAAGAATGTTTTTATATTAGGAGAAAAACTTCATTCCCCAAAGTGTACCAAACGTGATGGACAGCGATCAGTGGGACCATAAGTGAGTTTGATTTATTAATCTGAAAATGGTGGGCGTTATTTTTATAATCTTTCCTTATAGAAGGGCTTTAGAAGCAGCAGCAGCTGCACCGAGTTCCGTGCAGGAAGGGGGAGAAGGGATGCCGTCTGCACAGGTACATTAGCGTATGCTAGTAATAATACCGAACTGATAAAAATTAAAAGGCTTTTTTTTTTTTTTTAATCAAGGAGCTAAATAGGATTAGATTATAAAGCAGCGGTTCGCAAGTTGTGCAGGTGCAATGACGCCCATTTGTGTTTTTAAGGCGTCTGCTTGTAACTGAAAAAAAGTATTCCATTAAGAGTGGATATTTTTTTGTAAATTATTCAATTTTTTTAAAAAATTAAATAATTAAACGCAGTAATTCTTCTTTTTTTTTTTAAGGCATTCGCCATTCGATTTAGTAGTGAACACGTCACCATTTTTAATGTTCATCTGTTAAGAACACTTTACCTGATTGGATAAAGTTTGATGAAATTTGGTAGCGTTACTGAAATTTGTTGACGTATCTCATTTCTCCCTTAAATTGGAATTTGTTTCTCTATATAATTATTTAAAACCATGCCACCAACTGATAGATTATACCGCGAAACCTCTCAGACCAGGTGCGCAACTTATTCTCGGATTAAGTGTAAAATTGTTGAACTCAAGAATGTAGAAGCAACTATATAAAAACAATGAAGTCTTTCATTCATTTATTCAATACAAGGTCACTAAAGTAATTAATTTCTCTTCCACATCTCTAGCCAATGCTGGCTTTAGCAACACCCATAAAGCCGTAGCACTGAGGCCATGAGGCATTTCAAGACAGAAGCGAAGCTATATCATTAAACACCTCTGAAAGTAATAATAACGGTGATTTTAATAAATTTTATAGAAAGTTAATTCTTGCAATTTTAAGAAATTGCAATAGAATTCTTCAGAAGTAAAAAAAAAGGTAATAAAGATGACCCTAAAAAGTATAGCGGTATCAGTATACTAAATTTCTGTTACAAAATATATAGCAGAATCTTAAATAGCAAACTAATGAAATATTTCGAAAACTTTATGTACAGAATGGATTTAGAAAAGGACGATCATGTATAGACTCGGCCTTTTGCCTAAAATTAATAATAGAGAAAAGAAGAGAATACAATCTAGAAACACATATTACATTTATTGACTTTGAAAAAGCATTTGACAAAGTTAAAAGAAACATATTATTTAACATATTAAAAGAAAGACAAATACCAAATAATATCCTAAAAGCTATCGCAAGTATATATGAAAAGAATCAAATACAAATAAGATTAAATCACGAGCTATCATATACAAGAGAGATAAACCAAGGGGTCCGACAGGGATGTCCCCTCTCAGCAACTCTTTTTAATATTTACTTAAATGACATAATAATAAAATGGAATAAAAATATACATCAAGGAATTAAACTTTCTCCTACAGTGAACTTAAACACTCTCCTTTTAGCCGACGACCAAATAATAATTAAAATTCTGAAGATAACTTACAGAAAGCTATTTTAGATCTAAATGAGATAGCCAAAGATATAGTATGATAATATCAACAGAAAAATCAAAAACTATGGCCTTTCAAGGACAAGATCCAGTAAGAACTAAAATAGTAATAGATAACATGATCTTAGAACTGGTGAATTCATTTAACTACCTAGGATGTATGATCACATATGAAAATGAAAAAGATATAAATGTAAAAGTTGCAAAATATTTAAAAATAACAGGTGTAATTAACTCTATATTTAAACCAAACCTAGTTCAAAAACAAACCAGACTAAAAGTATACATTACATTAGTCTTACCAGTCCTATTGTATGGAAGTGAAATCTGGACAATAAAACAAAAAGACAAACAAAAACTAATAACAGCAGAAATTAAGTTTATGAGAAAAACTGCAAAGTATACCCTATTTGATCACAAAAGAAACGAAGAAATTATGAAAGAATTAAACCAAGAACCAGTAATAGAAAAATTAAAAAATATAAACACAAATGGATGGAACACGTTCAAAGAATGAAAACAGAAAGATTACCAAAACAAGCCTTAAAGTACAAGCCATTAGACGATTCAACGATGACTTCTAAGGCTGGAACAGGCCATGTTAGGCCAAAATCCTTGATACGCATGATGATGCTGATGAAGAATTATAAGGTGAGACCAATGTCGACATCTATTCAATACGAGGAACATGCTACGAATTAACATACTCATTAACAGATCTTAACACTTAGCCATGGGGTTTCAAGATGTGTCTTCGCACATTACACTAATATGCAACTCTTCTATTACAAACCCATTTAAAATCAACTTCGTGAGAGAAACTTGGCTAATCAGCACACTTCTTTTGATCAATGAGTGTGGATTTCATGTTTACATAAAAGGCGGAGGTCTGCAGGAGTCTTTGATGGGATCTAGAAAAACCGGCACTTTTGGTCTATATCAGATAGTTTTGTCACTAATGGTGAGGCTGTGAGGATGATAACGATGGATGACCGATTTATTATGAGTTATTTTTAACTGACAGACTTGGAAAATCAGTGAAAAATTATCACGTTGATTTGCATAATATGTTTACAAGTGGATACCCGAGAAAAACAATGTCGAGGGAAAAAAATCAAAGAACTATAATACTACGCGTTTAGGATTATGCGGTGACAGATGACATAAACATGGAAAAATTTATATTTAAGTTTTAATTTTTACTTTTATTTAAATTATTTCGGATGTGTTCTCGGTTCTCTATTGGAAATTTTCACGTACCATATGTATCAATGATAAACAATTTAGCCTGATTGAATATTTGTGTGAATATAACGATTCACAAGAAAACTCATTAACCACATTGGGGACATTTGGAATAGTGCTTTTGTCTGATAGTTGAGGGGGAGGGGCAATATTTGAAACATGCTGAAAAATATTTCGTATTGACAGGGGATGTTCAGAGAAAAAAGTATACCTATAGATGGACAACTTGTTATCATTTGCTTATAGTTACTGTATTTGATAATTCCACTTCTGAAGAATTAATAAATAAAGGGAAATAGTTTCGTGGCAGGTGTATCTTTAGTATGATGTAAACAGACTGCCAGTTAGCTAACTAATCCTCCAGTGGAAAAGTTCTTATAAATATTCCTGGCGTTATCATATTCGGGATTTGAATTTAGATATTGCTGTTCTCTGAGCAAATGTCTTTGAGCCTCTTTCAAAACATCCGTCTTCAGAACTGGATGTTTCGAAACAGGCTGGTAGAAGCTTTTTCTCTGTGTTTATATCTACCTCTGTTCGGCGTCGTACACACTTATCCTTTCCAAAAAAAACTTATCCAAAAAAAAAAAAAAAAAAAGTAGCAACGCATCCAAGCTTAAAGATGACAACAAGCTGAACACAAGAATTTGAAATTGGTAGAAACTAAAAGTTGTCCCTCTCTGGAAGACACAGATACAGAACTTCCCCTCCCTTTTTTTTAAAAACACAAAGTACAAGATAGTGATAAACTGGGATTATTTATTTCATATAAATGATCTCCGTTTATTACTGAAGAGAGGACGATAATCTGGAAGCCAATCACAGTGGACGATAATGCCATGAAAATGCAGCTTAGTTGGTTTGTGTCATAAAGTGTTATTAATAATAGTATTTATGGAAAACATTATATATATAAAGGCTTCATTTCGGCGATGCAAAATTATTCAAATTAAGTGGATATTGAATCCAACATTATTTCAAAGCCGAATATAGAAAAAAGTTTCGGCGGATCCAAGTGTAAGCAAACCTTCCATGATAGGAGCAACTCGTGGTAACGGTTGAGTATGCTCTGATCACTTTCCTTAGTATTTCCCTTAATGTAAAGCACATCTCCTTGCGGATATGTATGATGCTATACATTATGGGGGGGGGGGGGTCACTACCAGACCGGTTTCGACCTTTGTTGAAAGGTTGTCATGAAAGGATTGCTTACGCTTGGATCCGCCGAAACGTTTTTCTCTATTCGGCGCGAAACTCTTCTAGTTTCTCTATTCGGCTTTGAAATAATGTTGGATTCAATATCCACTTAATTTGAACGATATTAAACTATTCTATATCTGAGGCTTTGTTTTCTATAAACTACCAACATTTTCAAAGCTCTCAGTAAACTCATGAATAATATTGCTGTTCACAGTAATGGATAAGTTATTTGCTTTTCCTAGATTCTTCAGCCAAACTAAATCTTATAAGACTCTATTTTGAACAATATTTAGGCCTATGTAAGCTAAATATTTGTACAATATTTTTATGCTGGTTTCTAGTTTTTAAGTGTTTGTATTTAGTAACACTTTGGGTTACTGTACCGAATTCTGTCCAGCTTGTTAATTCAAATAGAACTTCTACTCGTGCATCCTGGTTTACTGAGTATCTAGTCATTAGTGACGTAGAATGATTGCATAATAGGTGGATTTAAGTGTAATATAATTTGATCAAACGGTTTTGGTTAGATACCAAGTTGGACTTTTTCTGTATAATGTTTGTATCCTTTTAACATAAATGACTGGTTTACGTTGTTCGTAAATTAGTAGATCAGTTGTAATTGCTAAATGCATTTATTAAGAGACATTTTGAACATAACAAAGATACTACATTTCAAAAAGATTCAATTCCGTGTACGAATCCCACATCAGATTCACTCAAAGCTGTCAGTTGAATTCTTTTCTTCATTACGTATGCGAATAAAGGGAACCACTTCTAATTATCCCCCCTTGTAGTTAATACAACGAACTAATCACGAGGCATGGGATTCATTTTAAAACAGCCACCGAGAAAGTGTAACTTTTAATCATTCCCTTTTGACTGCGTGATTTTCCATCCTCAAATCCTATCCACAGTTGGGGAGGGGGGGGTGCTATTTTCCCAAACAGAAAAGAAAGATGAAACCAGCACAGAAGTCAGAATTTACCATCTACCGCTTCTGCTGTTTGTCCATCCATCTGAGTTCATACAAGAGCCATAAATCTAATTTACTCCCATCTCTTACATGTAAATGAGGTACATCGAAAAGCTATTTTCCTCCCTTCAATTTATTCCTTTCAAGAAATCGGGGGGGGGGGGTCCCTCTTCGTTTCTCATCTGCTTTACGACCACACGTATTACCATAAGAATACCCCGAATTGAAATTATAATCATTAAAATTCCTCACGCTATCTCTTTCTGCATGTGTGTGTGTGTGTGTGTGTGTGTGTTGTCCCCGCTTTGCTGTTAGTTGCACTCAAATGCCTTTTAATAGGCGTTTAAACAGTTTTAATTTTAAATGCTATCCAGTCTATTATAAATATCCGAATATAGCTTCTGCAAGAATGAGTTAATAGAGTTAGCCGAGGGTTAAAAAAAAGGAATAGAATATAATTATTTCCTTTTAGCGGGAGATATCAAAGCAATCGAACGAGAATGGGAAGGCGAACGAGAGAGAAATATGACACGATCTGAATTCTTAGTCCATCTCCTTACCACCGCTTTTATGGAAATGCAAACACGCCATTTTCATCGGATCGCATAGCAAACCAGTTCATTTCCTTTTTAGAGTTCCTATTGTTAGAGGCGACCCTAGGTAGCTCTTATCAGATTTCCTGCTTGGCGTGCGACCGCTATTAGCGAGACTTCGTCGTCTTTCTGTGTAATCTTATTTTTGCAGGAGCTCGATAACAGCCGCCCCCCATTTTCCACATTAGTTAATGCAAAAGGGAATGTTTTATGTACTTTGTTGCATTTAAATGCGTTTACAACATAGCATCGCATTCTCTCCATTCTCTCTCTCCCTCTCTCTCTCTGTATATCTGGATCTCTCAGCTTTGCTTCCTACGTCAATTCTTTGTTCGCCCAAACATAGTCCGTGATTCTTGATAGAAGCAACCAACTTTTACCAGATCATACCTACGCTATTCTAGCGGTAGCTGCCGCTGGAGTAATTTGCGAACGGAGGCGAAACTACTCGTCCCTCTGAAATGCAGGCCTTACTTAACGGCAAGCCCATTTCGATGCATGGCTTAATAGCTGCTGGGAAAACGGAGCGTCCTTTAAAGGCTGACATCTATTAAGTGGGAATGGAAGGCCACCGATTGGCTGGTAGTGCACAAAGACCGGGGGATCATTAAATCCCCTCTGCTGCCGGTTCGTTCAATCTCGGCTCCCCAAAGACACGCGCCGCACATTAAGGTCGGACATCCCAACTGACAAAGAGCGCTTTAACACAAACATTCTCTACCCCCTACTCTTCCCCCCCTTCGCCTTCTCTCCCCACCCCCGTGCTGTTTTTATTCATTGTAATAGTCGGTAGCCCTGATAAGAGGATGTGTCCTGTAATTAGAGAGAAGGAAAATAATAGAATCGAAAGTAGAAAAATGACAGAAGCTATTTTTTGACTTAACAAGAAAATTGAGATTAAAACCCTCTTTCTGCACATCCGTTGTGTGTGCCGTGGCCTGCCTGTCCACAGTGGAACGCTCACACAAATCTTTTGAGTGTGATTGAATCGTCGGCTCTCCATTTTCTAGGATTAACTTTCAATACATCGTTGGAGCCGGAGTCAGGCAAGGATACCGTTGTCAGGAGCCCTCAGAGGACGTGTCGCTCGAGCTCCCGTACAGTCGGCACGATCGGTTGAAGTATAGTTTTGACAGCAGCAGAGGACATCAAGAGAAATAAGTCGCGTTTCGATTGCTTCCAGGATAATAAAAGGCTTGCTACAATCGATGCTGTCTAGAAAGTGGCGACGTATGATGAAGATTGTAACGGCCAAGGAGATCCACGAAAGGGGGGATGTCTTCCATTTACATTGCCGAATAGATGATGCCCACTAATTAAAGTTCTTGATAACATCCTTCTTGCAGCGAGGGGCTGGAAGAAAAAAACTACAAACAGATTATTTCTTTTTAATAAGATGGTTCACATTTAATTACTTGGACAGACTTAATTACTACTAATTAGAATTAATTACCTCCGCGACAGCCACTGATAACATTTACTTGCTGGTGACAGCCGCTTTTTTTCTTCTTCTTTTTTTGTTTCTTACGTATGCAGCGTTCGCTAAGGTTTATGTAAGAAAAGATTGGAGCGAGAGAGAGCAAATACAGTGTGAGTTATTTCGTTTTACTTTAAGAACTGCTCTTATCAGACTGACGTAATTTTCAACAGAAAATTTGCTTTAGAATTTATCGGTAATTGAAGAAATTCATTTTTCAAAAAGTCAAGTGCTTTCAAATTATTTTCTACGTTTTTTTTTTTTTTTTTTAATTGCCGAGTCGTTTCTCTTTCAGCTGCTTTTGATGTTTTTCTCCATTGTTTTATTTTCGTATTAACCTCATTAAAAAAAAAAATAGATGAATCCGAAAGATTACATGCAATTGAACAGATATAAACTACCGACGCGTCATGATCTTAGCTGCGTCAGTTCTAAATATTCTACCTTAATTTTTAACCCTTCGTGGAATAACTAAGGCGTATCTCTTGCACGCTCTTCAATTCGAATCTTGTCAGAGGTACGATGTTGGCCCTTTCATCTAAGGCTTAGTTAGCCGATTCTCCGAAAAATATAGATGATTATCCCCTCGTGGAAATTTCGTTGTTATAGACAAGTCTATTGGTTGGAAAGACCCGGGTTCGAATCCCATTTATGATATGATGAATTTTATTAGGTCTTTGCGATCAAATGGTGAGTTAACCGGTCTTATACTGAAGCCGAGGAAATTTCCTTCCGGAAATTAGGGTTTTTTCATCTCTCAAAACAGGCCTTGTGAACACACAGATCTATAGGCATAAATACTTGTCTTTAGGGATGAGGCAGAGGAGTCAAAGCATTAATTAACTTTGACTCCTAATCCGAATACTATACCTATTCGAAGGGATGGATGGACTGAAGAAGGGAACTTCATTTATTCCTTGCTTTAACATATAATTTCTCATAGTTGTCCGACAGTTAATCCTTACCTGTCTTAAAAGAGCAAACAAAATTCACACTTCTGCTCTAAACTCCCGAAATATATATCTTCGAGTCTTAAAGATACGAGTATGCTGTGGTTAGCCCTCATGAATGAATTAGATATGAAACCGATGGGACCCCTTATTAAATCCTAGTTCATCGAGACATTATAATTATTAGCGAAACGTTGATATAACATACTGAGTTCAATAACTAGGAACTCATTACATCCCGCAATAAGACCATTGAAAATTAATAAGAGTATCATATCTTTGTTTACATCACGTGCTAATATTTCACAATTGTTTAGATAACACTATTATCTACACAATGTACTCATCCAATTTTGCATGATCTGTAGATATCGCAAACTGAGCACATCATAGATGCTTCGTAGATGCCATATTATGTTTATTGAATTTTCATTCAACCTATTGAATAAGTTTTTGAAAAACAATCTCATTTTCACAGTGATTGAGAACTACTAAATTACCAAGGATCTGAGAGAACTAAAGCAATAGCAGGAACTAATTAAATTTTTATCTCGAAAAAGCAAACACAATGCCCGTTAACACGCCACTGATTCTTTCCAATTTTAGTGGTCCAGGTGGAGTATTCCAACTCAGTCCATTAAGTTTCTTGCTTGATTCTGTTCCTAAGAAACGATAAAATAATAATCTACGAAACAATACAACAGTTATAATGAAGCTTTGTTCATTGTAGTGTGAATTTCAAATCCATCTCACTAAGGTAATCTTTGTGGTAAGACCACATTCTTCTTATCCACCAACACTACACTTCTTAATATCGTATTCCATCAAGCGCACTTATGGGCCTAATTTCAACTAAACTCAGAAGGGAATAACAATAGTTTATTATTATTAATTAATCAAATAAGTAACCCATGCATTAAGTGTAAAACAGAATTTTGATGTGTGTTTATAAGCGCAGTCCTTCAACGTAAATCAGCAATCCATGGCCATAAGTGCGTAAAAATTATGCTAAACGCATCTAAACACGAGCATATGTTATTTGCAAGACAATCCCTCGTTGTTTTATCATACTGTTTATGGTGAATAGAAGGTTCGAGTCACAATCGAAGTAAACTCTCCATTCCGAATAAAGGATCATTGTAAAAAAGGTGTATTTCGACACAGCTTGATGTTTGGTATCTTTAACTTTAATGAAATTTTTCCCCCTCAGCGATCAATTTATAGAATGCGAGTGCACGATTCGTAATGGGATTTCGCATTTATTTCCTTTCTATCACTCCTGTATGGATCAGTCCAATCTGCTAGTTTTGGAGAGGTGGCTTTACTAGCGCACCCAGAGGATCCTCGAACAGTTCTGGAGGTCGCTTTTATGTAACCACCTGAATCGAATTCATCGCAGGAATTCTCCATCGGTGAATAATCTCGATCTCGCTGAGGAGAAAATGAAACAAAAGTTACGGAGGTATAAGGTGTGGTGAATATAGAGCAGGGTTTCCCAAACTATTTTCCGCGGAACACTGGTCTTCCGCGATAACTGTTCCCCGCGAAAAGTTCTGGAATTTGTTATTTTAGTTTTCTAAGCATTTTCATGAATAAATATTTTATAGTGGAAATATTCTGAGGAAAATAATATTCGTGAATATGTCGAAAAGCTCAGACCAGAACGCCTAATAACATCTGTGTAGCAAATGTTAGTGACCAATCAGCAAAGAAATATAAAGAAGTTTTTCCACTAAAATTGAAGATCAAGATAGTCTGTATCTGGTTCTCAAATCTAGTAATATTGAACGCTTTATTCGCAAGTTCGTATTGTATGGTGAAAGTTTCGAAACCGTAGTGCCGTGGTTTTTTAAAAGTAATAGGCCTACAGATTTAAATTTTAATATGAATAAGAGACAAGGGACTTTGTTTAATTTGGTACTAAGAAATCTCTTATTGAAGGTGTTTGTAACGCAATAGATAGTGAGTCATCCACCACCAGCCTACAAAGCGATCTCCAGGATGTACAAAAGGAGGGGAAAACTACTGGCACACAGGGGAAAAAGTTCTGCATTTACTCGTAAGTACTTATAATATTATAAATGTTTGGTCATCAGAATGGGATATGTCAATGAAAATCAGCACAAATTAATTTAATGATGTTTATGTTTAATTAATTATTAATTAATGATCAGTTATTAATTAATAACAAAAATCAGCTAATTAACAATTAATTATTAATTAATACATTACAAAATAACCAAGGTGTTCCGTGAAAATTTCAGGATTCGTGAAGTGTTCCGTTGTATGAAAAGTTTAGGAAACGCTGGTATAGAGGATCCTCCAGTGTCCTCATGACACTTCACTTCGTATGATTAGAAAGACCTGGTTTCGAATCATGTCTGGTTCAATAAGCATTTAAGAGAACTTTTGTTCAACACGAGTTAGTTCATTTCATAAGGAGGTGAAAGAATTTTTTTTCGAGTGGAAAATCGGCTTTTTGTATCCCACCAAGAGAACACATAAGTGAACACATCAGAGAACACATAAGTGTTGACAGACAGGATACATTCGTTTCATTGCGGTTGCTTCGGTTATGATTGTAAACGACCAGAACCACGTATGTTGCTTGGTGCGATGACTCAATGTGTTGCTTGTGAATAATAATAATATTAATCTCCACTTTAATGGACATAGCATTGGGAAGGCTTCGTAATGGCTTCTAAACAAACTGCTATAATTATGCGAATACCAGAAGAAATTTTCGCGTTTAATTTCGTAGTTTTAGTGTCATTTTAATGAAAACTCGAATCTTGAGTGTATTTCGAGATACTTCGAGAGTCTCAAAATTGAATCTAAAATTTATTACGCTTAAAAGTTTTAGTTTGAATGGTAAGTAACCTCAGCATTGAACTTTATTCTTCTTATCATTATCCGCAATACAATAAATAAGAATCTATTGGATATCAAAATATCGACACTAATCGCTAATCTGTGTGCTCTGTGTTACAAAAATGTCCCAGTGCAAAGATTCCCAACTCGTTTTTGTGATTGAAACAGTGAGGAATTAATTTGAATGCTAAAAGATTACTCATACTATTACTCATATCCTAAACTTTATTTTACCTTTCAGCCTCATTATGTTGACTTGAAATCATATTTGAGATTACAAAGATGTACAATTCGTTTTGCCATGCTTTTATAGTCCTTATTGCCCACGTTGCAACCTAAAATGGAGTTAGTTGTTTGCATTCTTAAGCTTGAAACAAACGGTAAACCTCACTCGATATTAATAAATTGATATATTCAAGAAAATAAAGGGATGATTATAATGTGATAAATGGAAATTAGAAAACGAACATATGATAGACGAGTTCCCACTTCGCTTCAATCCCAATGGATTCTCCAGAGGAAGCGAATTGATAGAGATTACAGACTCTCCATTGCCAGAAGGTACCCGCACTTAACCTGTCAATAGACTTCACAGTTCTACTTGCGCTACCAGTTAATGTATTTTATTAGATTGTCAATGCTCACTAATATCATTCACATGCCCTCAAGGATCCAAATAGAAACTCGAATTTGAGCGCTATCCTAATGAGTGCAAATGACTACGAAACGTCCTATAAAAGAGTCATCGAAACACATTGAAGTTCCCCCGTTTCAGGGATTCACTGGGCCGTAATGAATGACTGTATAATTGGAAAATGTGTTACCGTTGTTTGAACAAACAACCTACTCTTGACGAATTCTCAATTATAATATACATCTAAATTGCTGGCGTTCCAGCTTCCAATAGAATTATTGCAAATAGAGCTGTAATGTCTTCATATTTCTGAATTAGTGGCCACTGGCAGTAAACCTCATAAATATGAAGCTTCTCCAATAAAAGACTCGAAGTTAAAATGATAATGAAGGTCGCCATGATGAATGAGAACAAATAGTAATATACGTCCTCAAGGAAGTGTTACTTTGTACATATTCTAACATGTAAATATTGATGATTAAGGGTTTAAATTATTAAAATTAATCTATTCTTATTTAGAACAACTTGAGTATGAGATAGTCTCTTCAATAAATCAAACTCAAGCCTTTTTTTTACACACATAAAAAATGAATTGTTAATTATTATAAATTCTTACCCTTGTCAAGCTCTTGTCAGAAGTAAAAGATGTACAGTTTGTTGTTTAAAAACTGATCCGTGTCTTCATCAGCTCTTAGGCTAAGTCTTTGTCTGTCGTTCTGTCTATCAGTAATGCTTTTGAAGAAGTTTTGACATGAAAACAAAAATTAAAACATTCGCAGTTTATTTTGTCTTCCTGGTGGGCACAATTTTACTTTTAATAAACTATAAATATTGCTTTGAAGTAATCGCATTTTTGAATTGGGTCTGCACAATTGACTCTGTACAATGATGATGATAACGATGGGTGACCGATTTTGTTATGAGTTATTTTTAACTGACAGACTGGTTTATACTTCTATATTCCTGCCGATTAAATTTTTATTTTATTTTTTGGAAACCCGCTTTTAATAAGATTTAACTTGGGAGAAGATGATTTTATCATGACATCGATAAAATGAATGGAAACAATATAAAATATAAGACTCAGCGATGATGATGATGGGAGTATTCTCATCCTCTGACCGACATTTCCGCATGCATCCAATACTTTTAAAGTATCCACAATAATAGTTTCAAAGAATACAATTAGCGATAGTGCGTTGATATACAGAAAATCAGCTATTTTTACAATGTGCTTAACATTGATCGTTACTATGACAACTTATGTAGTTTAAGTATTCTTGACAATTCAAAAACTTACCGAAAAACTTGAAAAGAATAGTTCTGATGTAAAAGTCTATAATATCCCGATGTCGTACATTATTTATACTCATCCGAATTTTGAAAATACTCAAAACAACGATTCACAGGTCATACACACACACACACACACACACACACACAAAAAACGCGCTGTATACAAGCAATCCCCCACCCCTTTCTTGCAACGCACATCTAACAATACGTTCGATGACAGGTTTACAAGTAAACTACATATTTGCTGCATGCAACACTTCACTGGTCCACGTATTGCTAAAGAAGATAGGCAACTAGGACAGCAATCTCCGTCTACAAACACACTTCACAGACCTTTGCCGAAGAAAGTCGCAAACCTCGCAAAGAAAACAATTTAAGGCAACCGAGCCGGGTTTTTTCTTAGGGGGGGCGCATTTTACTAAAGTTTTTGCGCCTACCAAGCTACTATAGATCTATCTAGGTAGGAAAAGAACTGAAAAACAAAGCGCACCAAAAATACCCTGACGTCCTATCAATTTTGTAGGGGTGGCAGTGAAAAAACATGCAGCACGCGAGTAAGTGAGCATGAAGATAAAGCTGCAAGGGTCTGTGCACCAGTGATGATCAACGTCAAGTGAAGCTGTCGATTATGTTGTAACTGCTACGTTCCGCTTGAGGAATTCAACATTTACCCAGGCTTAGTTGTAGTTCCGGGCTGTTGTGGTCAATAATTCCGTCCATCACTCTTGTAGAGCTCTAGCAGCAGCCTGACAAAGTGACTCAGAAGAAGGTTATAAGCCGCTAGCTGTTTCTAAAATTGCACTTTAATGTTGCGTTTGGAGTTGCGCACATTTATCTGTCAGTTGTTGTTTTTTTTCTTTCATTTCTGGTAGCTTTTATTCTCGTAGGATGGAATTGTTTGCACCTGCACTAAGTACGGAATATTAAAAAGTACTGTGTGCGTGTGTGTCTGAATTATTTCCACAAAAATGATGTTCTAGGAGGGAAGGGAACAATCTTGATTATTGTACTCCCCCCCCCAGATGTTATTGAAACAAACAGAAGGGTATAAAAAGAATTCTTAACAGCCCTGACAGTGTACACAATGTTATTTCTTAGAAAATCAAGGAAAGAGAAAAAGAAATAGAAAATTATGAGCATTTCTTGTGATGTATGAGCCACAGAAAGATGAACATAGGAAGTACAAAGGGTCTCGTGTTTGCTATCTTCTTCTTCTTCTTCTTCTTCTTTTTTTTTTTTTTTTCGTTCTGTGACGAACTTAAGAAAGAATATAATTTATGTAAAGTTAATTTTGCAAAACGTGCTTAAAGTACGTTTAAAAATATTCAATTGACTTGTGGGTTTAAATTATTCATTGCAGTAAAACCATCCGGGAATTTAGTTTTTATGCTTTCGAGTTATGCAAGGGTTGACAAAGCAGTACAACACACATTATTCAGGTTTCTGAGGTTTTAGTTTTAAAATAAGTACGCACGAAGCAAAACAACCGTAGATGTGGTACGCCACATCTTTAAAAAAAATCCGAAGCGCTCTTTTAAAACAATCCGACAGCTTTCTTTAAGCATCGTTCAAGTTTGGTATCATTTTGGATGGCTTTGGCAACACTGGACCTTTTCAATGCATTAAGTACTCTTAGTTTAAGAGGCAAATTCTTGAATACCAAATCTTTCTTATATTATTTACAAATAAATAAATAACTTATTATCTTTCCACGTCTATACAAATTCTTTATTTAAATAATCTGAGTTTTACAGTTAAACAGCAGTGCTAGAAGGAAAAAAGAACGAAGAAAAGATGTATTTTGAGATATTGAATCCGGAATCTGCAAACCCCAAAATACCGCCATGTAAGGTAACGTTTTAAATTAATCAATAATAAATACTAAACTTTTTTCACTTCGTTGTACTTTTGTAGCTGTGGTAAACCTCAAGGCATGTAGAATAGCTTAGAAAATCAATAAAAATCAAAAATCAATAATAAAAATCAATAAATTAATCAATAATAAATACTAAACTTTTTTCACTTCGTTGTACTTTTGTAGCTGTGGTAAACCTCAAGGTATGTAGAATAGCTTAGAAACGAATGGAAGCTCCGTTAGGAGCATACTTTAAACACGGTCAAATATATCTTACATCAACAAACTACGTCTCCATTAGATTACTTTTGCTCAGATGTCTTTTAATATCTCGTTTTTTTTATATTATTGTCACATTTAAAAGTTAGAGGCTATAAAACAAGCACAACCCGCTGTCTTTGTGTGGGTGAAACGGCTGGTTTATGAGTTTTGGGCTGTCCATGATCTGGAGAGAGCCAAAATATCATGTAAATGCCTGTTTCTAAGTTGCATATGAATGCAAAACATTTGGTATTGTAAAAAAAATTAGAATATGTCTGGGTATGATACCAATTTTTATCCCATAAGACTAGTACCTTATTCTTTGGTCCCAGCACCTAATCAGCCATCACTGCAAGATATTGTGGTACCGGTAGATGTAGACTCTTTTAGGAAATTTTCATTATCAGATGAAATTGTTTAGATCTTGTCTTGGCTTATGGAACTTATTATCTTCGGAAATAAAATTATAGATTTTTAGAACGAAGAGATAGCATAAAATACGAACCTGTCATTCACCCCAAATTTTTACCACCCTTACATATTAAAATAGGCTTCTTGAAAAACATTTTTAAAGCAGAACAAAAGTGAATTTCTAATCCAGCACTCAACTGCAAGATTTTCGAAAATTCAGAAGCTAAACTTAAGGAAGGAATAATTATTGGACCTCATATTCAGGAAGTATTAAAAGAGGAGAATTCATAAAACATCTCACTTATATAGACTTAAGGGAAAAGCTTTTCAAGATAATTATTGAAATGTTTTGATAAAAATAAAACTATCTAAAATTATAAAATACGACTTAATAACTTATAACAAGATGGAAGTAATGACGTCATTGAAAAAGTTACTGCCTTCATTCCTGAAACCCTTTTTATACAGCCAGTGATGAACAGGGGCGAACAATCCCGCTGGAATATCATGATAATAGAGCAGTCATACCACGGAAAACGGAATTCATATATTGTAGAAAACTGGTGCTGATTTCTTCAGAGAGAGGGAGGGGAAAAGGAAGACATACACAAAGAGAAAATATGAACAGGCACTTTTAGATTTTGGAGTATTTTTATCATTTTGTTTTCATTTTCTTAATTATTAGAAACATTAAAATATGCAAGTAATTGAATTTATTTGACTGCTCCAATTTGTTTTTTTTCAAAATGCATTTTTTTCTCCTAATTACCAATTTTTGTTTCCATTGAATTTATATTTTGCATACTTATAACGAAAAACTCTTATGTGTTAGAAAAAAAAAAGGACAAGTTCTGCTTTTAAATTCTGCTTCCCAAAATCCATAAAATTCATCTGTTTCTGTTACATTTACAAAGTCGTTACTGACCACTATTATTCGCTTTGTATTCTACATACCACGCATTCAGTCATGAGGTAAAGGTCTTTGAGAAAACAATATAACCACCATCGGAAAATATTACACTACTAGGTTAAAATATAAGTGTGTATATGCAATATATCAAATGGATATTTCCTCATAAGGTATTGATGCCAGCCTGGTTGTCGGAGTTGGTAGTGCATCCGCTCTGGCTTAAATGTTGCAAGTTTGAATCCTGGCTTCGGCTTGGATGTTTGTGATGTTCTTTATTAATCCATATGCATTCATACATGCAGATATACACTATCCTAATAAGGACTGGGTCACCGTGGAGAAGTAAACCCAACCTTCCCCCATTAAGTAGGCTTTCCTCAGTAATGAGAGAAATCATACGCTTTATACTTCAAGATAATAAAAAACGATTGGTTACTTGCAACATATATAGAATGTTATGTTATCAGTATGTAACATTATAAAAGAACAGAATTTCTGCGTAATTAAAATCTTATTCAAAGTAGCTATGAAATGAGTTGTGATTCAGTATTCTTGTTTTCAGACACCTTATCTCTTCTGCCAACTTCAGGTCTCACGATGACTTTCTTTGAGATATCCATTCTCCAAAAGTATGCCACATCTATAAGTCCCTTGCTTATAAGCTGAGGGCCTTATAGATGTGGCAATGGTGGTATTAAATGTCAAAAAAATTATATTTTAAAATTACTATATATATCGAGATGTGACTGTTTAAGTGTTATCATAACGATAAGGCTGATCACTTAAATTTTTGTAAACATCCTTGCGGCAGCCAGATATTAATTTTATATACAGTCTGCAAATACAGAGGCAACTCTTTATATTTCAGAGGTTGATAGACCTTGTCAGCAGGCACAAGCGTTGCTTGCGATTAAAAAAAATAACAATAATAATAATAATAAAAATAAAGTCCTCCTAGTCCTGTATGAATTGTTTACTTTTTTGTACTCTTTCGATATATGCAGGCCCAAACCTGATTTTGATAATTCAAATATTAATCAGAAACACATAACTTACATAGATAGAGCTTTTTTGGGATAAGGTACTTAGTCTTATGTCTAAAGATATTTTTGTGTGTGTAAATTACGCGTGTTCTTCTGGCCGGTTTGCCTGTTTTGTGAGATGAAAAACCCTATGAGACTTCACAAATGAAGGCAAGTTAGCCTTCATTTGAGAAGCCCCAATAAAGTTTCTTTGTGTCCTAGTGTATTCGAACCCATGTCTCTCCAACCCAAAAACTTTGTCGAAACCATCTGAAGTGTGAATGTGTTTCATGATTAAAATATCTTTCATCGTTAAATTCCAAGATAAAATTAGTTTAGTTTCAAGGTCGTTTACTTAGTTTAAGATTTTCTCTTGCCAAGAAAATGAAAGAACCTCGGTTAATATTAAGGTTTCGCAATAAAAATTACCTGTGTATGAACCTATTCTTCACGTTTTATATATATATATATATATATATATATATATATATATATATATATTTCATTGAAATCCAGGGACAATAGCTGTTTCATTTTCCATATAGAGTTTTTCCTCCTTCATTCTGTAGGCGATACCATGCACTACAGATTATAACTCATTTGCTTCTGTGAAGAACAGAAAAGTAATGTATGTTTTTACTTTTGTCCTATCTATCCACGTTACCATCTGCTAAAAATAGTTCTACATACTGCTGCTATTCTTTTCCTCTTTCTATCTATTAACAAATAGAACACTCCACTATCTGGTGAGCATATCGTTCAAGGTTTACACTTGATCTTGCTACTTAAAGTGTAATTTTTAACGTATATTTAGCTTTAATCGCGAATAGCATAAATTATGGATAGCAGTATTAGCAACAATGGATAGCGTGGTTTGTGATGAGAATGAAAAGAAAAGCTTAAGCGTCGCATGCGTTTAATAGTGGAGCAAACAAATTAAAAGAAAATACAATCAGTCATACTAATCATTCTCTGACAAGAATCTGCTGGCTGTTTGCTATGTTTTAGGCCATGGATCTTAACATAACTGCCACTCCATGTCTGACAGTTGTATGCATTTCCACTCCTTTCTTTAGAGAGAGAGAGAGAGAGAGAGAGAGAGAGAGAAAGAGAGAGAGTTCTTCCTTTTATCCTAGATGAGATTCGAATTCACATCCTTCTAACCAAGAGGCATGTGTAGATTGCACAAAAAATGCGGGCCTTAAGCTATTAACAGATGAATGCATGAGCGCTAAAAAGATATTGTATCCTTTAATGAATGTAATTTTAAAAGTATATTTTTATGATTAAATACAATTTTAGTTTTATATTAATTAAATATTACTTTTGCTTAGAAAGAGAGATTTCTCGTCGTAAGAATCGTACGAACATAACTTGGGGAATAAATTTAAGTCTCGACACACACACACACACACACTTTTATACGAGTTTTATACTACTGGTATATATTGCTTGTATCACCAAGGCGATGCCATAATTTAATATTTTGTAAATATTTATTTTAAAAAAATTTAATTTTAAACAATATTTTAAGCAATTTAATTAAACATATATAATGCCTGTTAAATAAGAGATAACCCAGTGGGGGTTTTCTTTTATGTTGTGTCGTGTCTTCTATTTCTATACTACTTTTGAATTAGCGATCATTACAGATGCTCACCTATGACTGAGCATTACAGATGCTCAGTCATAGGTCGTCCGCGCGGTTAGCCTAGTGGCTTTCCGCTTCGCAACCATATGCCTGGGGAATGAGTGTCCTGGGTTCGATTCCCGTCAACGACGTGAGGAGCTCAAGGATCTTCCTCAGCCATAGCCAAGTTAGCCGGTCTGGGCGTGGACAGCAGGGTTTTTTTCGCCAGTTTATCTGGTGTTTTTCATCCCGCAAGCAGGCAAACCGGTCCGAGGACAGACACGGATTACAGTCAGGAATATTGACCCAGCCATAGGTCTGATTCGTCAGCCTATGCCGGTTCCGGAGCCCGGATAAAATTTAGGGGGGGGGGGGACTAGATGGTACCGTGAACACCCGTAAAAAGGGGGAACGCTGTATCATCACACGGAATTTATTTATTTAGTCATAGGTAGTATGCGATGCGTAGTGGGTATTCTCAAATCGTCTACTCAACTCGGCTCCCCCCCAAGATTAAATCCTGAGTGCGCTACTATCGCAGCGTGTGCTGAAAGCTAATAAAGTCGTGTCAAATTTAATTTCCATACATCGAGATCGCTCTAATCATCTTACATTGTCGGGTTTCCCTAAAAAACATAATGGGTTTTAAAGTCATTTGAAATGTTTAAAATTAAAATTTTGTTATATTGTTACATTCAGAATATGTTTCTGAATTTGTTAGTATTAAAAGTACAAATTATGTGACAGACGAATATTCGAAGAATGATTCGAATAAGTAACTCAAGGAGTTCTTTCTTCTTTTGCGCATTTTTATTGTCTTCGAAAATGTAAAATATTCATTATTAGTTCTATAAATATATCTTCTCAGTTATCTAACTGCTTAACTATTTAATAAGACTGTGAGCCGAAACAGTCGTGATCACTTTTTTTTGAGGAGGGGATTACCAAACTGAAGGCAATTTCAATCCACCAGTACGTTAAAATATCCAAACAATATAAATACGTCATTGGTTAATATTTTTATATTTAGGACCGTTGAATTTTGAGGTCCTAAATTTAAAGAGCAAGAATTAATCTCTCTCTCTATAATGAAAGTTTCGTTTGTTTAATTTACTATGACAGATGTAACGTTATTTCCACTTTTAGCAACAATAAGACATATTTATGTCTACCAAGCTGCATGACAGTTTACGTAATCAAGAATGCAATAGACGAATTTTCGTAGCTTAGTGGTAACATACATACTGCTTCAAAACTGTCTTCGTTTAAGCTAAACTTACGCTAGAAATATGGAAACTTAGAAAAAAAAGAGAGAAGGAAATAGAATATATTTTAGCGAGTCTTTTGGCAAATACGCTCTCATCATCTTTAATTAAAATAATAATAATAAATAAACATTTGAAATCAGTACGATATTCCATTCATGATTTTGAACAAGAACATATTCATGTAATATCCAATCCTGGACTGTTATTTCAATTATTTGTTAAAGCAGTAATATTAACAGTATACTGTAATAGTATAACAGGCTGAATATCATCATCATACTGTAATTAATAGAAATTGCAGTGCATGAGTATCTCCATAATCACGCCTTGAACCAAGCTTCCAGTATATAAGATGTTGTATTTGTTTAATATCAAAGCTCGCTCTTTACTTGGTCATGCACTGGTAATTTTAATTCATATGGGAGTAAACAGAATCTCACACTTCAACATCAAGTCAAGTCAATTTTCATAACGGAAATTCGGTAATCCTGCACATTCAAACGAACTGTTGGAAACTGTTCACTCAAACCGATTTCACTCTCAGTGCCTTTTATACATCGATAGAGAAATAAAACCTCGACAGAATTAAAACTCTCGATCCATTGACTCCGCTCATTTTTATTACTAAAATTAAATAGCGGTACAGCTAGGCTAATCAGTACAATCTTTGCAGGCAAAGTTCAAAATAACGGAAGCAACTTAAAGTAACGGAAGATATCTATTTATATTAAATGAGGGAAAAGGAACATTAATTGAAAGCAACGGTGATCTTTCACCCCCTTTCCCCCCCTAATTATTTCTTACTTGTGCCATATTTCAGAAGACTCTCCCTTCGAAAATGGGTACCTTTGTGTTCCTTAATTCCAAAATTTGAACGAAGATTAGACCTCATTATCCGCCTTTGACTCGCTAGCTTCAATAGCGGGATACGTTGCTTCGAAGAAAATGTATCCTCTCCGACTAAATAGGTTCGGAATGATTTTGCAAACAGAAGACATAATGACCTCAGTCATGAGCCGTGGTATTGATCGGAACTCTCCTCAGGTTGGCGGATGATTCTGGCTATCGGACCCGCTATCTGTCTGCCATCATTCGCCTTTCCTCTCTCTCTCTCTCTCTCTCTCTCTGAATGAAAAGAAGATAAGAAAGGAAAGAGAGAGAGAGAGAGAGAGAGATGCATAGATAGGATTGATAGATAGAAAGAGAGATGCTGATTTGTGGAGTGATATGATATCAGAATGCTCCGAAGATCTTATCCAGCCTCTATTTGTACAACAAATAATTCGTTCTGGCATATCCACTATAGGCGGAGATTGTACTATAAACATGAAGTCGATGCCTTCACTTAAAGAATGATATTTCCATCTTTTATATGAATAGGAAAAGGCAAAGAGACGTAGATATGAAAATAATGCATTTCAATCTAATATTATTACTTCAGAATGGTCACACTAGAAAAAATATTTCTTTTCTGCAAGTTTATATAGTAAAATATTTTCGTATGCCGTAGTCTGTTGCCTTTGAGTTTTCCTTTAAGTCCTTATTCGGGATAAAAGTAGCGATGCAACTTGGTGAATATAATGGCGAGGCGATAATGCTGAATTCAAATATCGATCTGTAATTAAATTAATTACATTATTTAAAACGGATGTCAAAGGAAAATAGAAAACGAACTATCGATAGGGACAAGCAATAAAAATGGTAGCCATTTTATTTATATAAAAATTGTTACAGTCTTTGCGAAATGGCAATGGCAATAATTATTTTTAAAAATCATGTTAAAATTTTTTCGATGAGCCATAAATGTACAAAACAACCTCAGGAGTCCGCGATTTCTCTGTGGTAATGTTAATTTTTTTAAACACAAAATTAAAAAAAATATATATATATATTGTAAATTATATATTTAGTTTAATCCTTTATTCAAGTGTAAACAAACAAAGTTTGTGCCCGAAGTGTCTTCAGGACTTGGGCAACTCGTGGACTAACTTCTCATCCCACAGCCTTAGTATCCCATAATGCAAAGCACATCTCCTTGCGGGCATGTATAATGCTATGAATTATGGGAAGGGTCACCACTCAGACCGCTTTCGACCTTTATTGAGGTCTCTTCAATGGGAGGCAGACCCAGAGGTGATACCAAGGTTGAAGCAATGCAGAAATCATTTCCCACGAGTTGCCCCAGTCCTGAAGATACTTCAGGCGCAAACTTTGTTTGCTTATTTTTGGATAAAGGATTAAACTAAATATATAATTTATAGACTAACCAAGTGAAAAAACTTCCAACATCTTTCTGTAATTCAGAGTAATTTAATAATAAGGTGTGACACCTTTTGGCAACTTGAATATGGAAATATGACTTCTGCATTGCTTCAACCTTCGTATCACCTCTGGGTCTGGCTCCCACTGAGCAGATCTCAATAAAAGTCGGTGGGTAGTTACCCTTTCCATAATGCAAAACATTATACATGTCCGCAAGGAGATGTGCTTTGAATTATGGAATACTAAGGCAAGTGATGAGAAGTTAGCCACGAGTAAACTTGTTTGCTTACACTTGGATAAAGGATTAAACTAAATATAGGCAGCCCTCGGTTTACGCCTCAGTTCTGTTCCTGAAAAAACGGACGTAAACCGAATCGGCCTAAAACGAATCCAATTTTAATGGGTGGTATAAAGTTATGTTCCGCGCAGTCAAAAAATATGCACATGAAGTATGTGTAACATTATTATATTTAAAGCTTTGATAATACATACATATATATTTGTTAAAATAAAATTATTAATAACGAAAACAAAATTATATACAAAAAATATGAAACTTCGAAAAGACATTTCATATTTCTATGTTGAAGTTCCTGGTTTCGGATCACCTGCATTTTTTTTGAAAAAAGTATCCAGTGTTAACTGCCTAGACTTTCTTTTTTTTTTCTTTAAGGAGTTCGGTGTAAGGTCGAATAGATGTAATTACACTCCTTTTTACGTTCGCACTCCGTTCCCAATCGTGGTCCATTTCGCAGAGTTCATCAGTCAATGTCTCTATGCTTGCAAGGATACGCTGTAAATCGGCTGTTTTCATATCTCTCAGAGGACCTTCTTCGTTTTCTTTCTCCTCCTTTGGATGTTGACTTAATTTTTCGGCTAATTCTTTTAAGTCTTCATTGGAAAGCGGTTTATCATGGCTCTCCAAGACTTCTGTCACATTTTCAGCTGTAATATCGTAGAATCCCACCTCTCGCGCAAGCTTGGTAACATCTTCAATAACATTCTCCTCTTGCTCTAATTTCTCGAAGTCGTGCATAAATGCTGGAAGAAGTTTTCGACATGCTCCTTTTAAACATTTTGCTGACAACTCGTTCCAAGCTGCCTCGATGTTGTTAATGCCCTTCAAAATATCGAATGACCGCCAATAGTCTTTAATAGTTTTTTGCTGAAGTGTCCAAGACTCTTACCATTTCCATAAATGTTATACGGAGGTAATAGGCTTTGAAGATTAATATAATCCCCTGATCTATCGGTTGCAAAAGCGATGTTGTGTTTACTGGCATGTAAACAACCTTGACATCCAATGGTGTTCTTACTTCAGCAAGGTTTTTGAGGATGTCCAGGGGCATTATCCAAGAGAAGCAATGCCTTGGCTGGAAAATCATTTTCTTTACAGAAGCGAAGCACGGTAGGACAAAACTAATTTGTATACCAATCTCTAAAAACGTCTTGTGTAACCCAAGCTTTCTTGTTCCATTTCCAATAGACTGGCAGCATGGCTTTTAGAACCTTGAAGGCGCGTGGTGTCTGTGAATGATACACCAACATTGGTTTAAGCTTCAAAGTTCCGGAGACATTTGCACCCAACAAAAGCGTAAGTCTATCTTTTGCAGCTTTAAAACCTGGAGCGGAACGTTCTTCACAGGAAATGATGGTGCGTGATGGCAATATTTTCCAGTAGAGCCCAGTTTCTTCAACATTAAAAATGAAATCAGAAGGATAACTTCCTTGTTCTACACAGTCTTGAAATTCTTTAGGAAAAGCAGCCGCTGCCGCACCATCTGCACTTGCAGCCTCACCACATAATTTGACACTGTGGCACTTACTTCGAGACTTAAATCTCATGAACCAACCTTTGCTTCCTAAAAATGTTTCTTGGCCTCCATCTGTCTTTTTAAGATCCTCAAAAATTGTTTTTGCTTTCTCAGTTATAACAGCCTGTGTCAGACAAATGTTTTTTTCTGATTCAAGTCATCCACCCATAATGATAATAATTTTTCCATTTTTTCATGTACAAACCCTTGCTATAACGTACATGTTTTGCATTTAATGCTGTCGTAGATTGTTACGCAGACTGTTTTATTCTATCTCAATTTTTCATAATTCTAGTAACAGTCGATGGAGTTAAGTTCATACTTCTACAGACATTAGCACGTGTCTGCCCATCTTCCATTCTTCGAATCACCTCCATCTTCTTTTCAAGTGTGATTGATTTCCGCGCCTTCGTAACACCAAGTTCTGCTAATTTTTCTACACTTCTATTATCAGACATGGTATGTAATTAAGTACTTTATTAATTTAAATACGTATGTACGTAAAAAAAATTAAATAGAACAATTAGGTAGATTCAACATTAAAACTAGGTTTGATACATATACGTCGTAGTAGCTCGATAAACACTCAAACACGAGAGTGCCTGCTAGCGTCGTTTCTCAGTCAGCCACACTACAGTAAGAAAGCATGCGCAGGCAACCGGCGTTATTGTGAATCGGCGTAAATTGAACCGGCGTAAACCGAGGGCTGCCTGTATATAATTTATAGTCTAACCACGTGAAAAAACTTCCAGCATATGTATATTATTTTTTACAAAGCTAATGTATGCTGTTTAGGCATTATATTAAAGCAAGCAAGGCTATAGGCGCTAGTATCTCGCATCTTTGATAAGTGTGTTCTATGGTGTCAATTTTGCGGAACACACACACGTCTACGATCATAAAATATACTAAGGCAAAGAAGGCAAAAGGAAACCACCTTGCTCATAATCATCTCCCTAGTAAGGTGGCATATAGCTACCCATACCAGCGTATGGCTGAGGGAATAGGATAGGATAGGAACCCCGCTAATATAATATACCGCTGGAAATATCATCACGCAAAGTGCATAACTTTTCACTTAACATGCAACTGACAGTTAAGTGCTGGGTACCAGTAGCATCGCTGATTGCCCTGTCTATTTTCGTATCATCGGCAAACTTGTTAGACCAGTGATTCTTAACCGGTGGGTCGCGGTCCCCTAGGGGACCGCGTAAAATTTATAGAACGTTTCTAGTTTTTAAAATTTTGAAATCTCTTAAAATAAATAATTATTTTTTGCCTTTTATTTTACTTTGTTTCAAACTTGTATCGTTTCGTAATAGTAATCTGAATTATACAGTTTAATGCAGCAGTTTCTTTTGTGGTGGCGCCACAAGTCGACTTTTGCTGAAGTTGCCACTTGCAGTGTTGCCAGCCCATTGGACGTGCGATAGAAGTGATTCTCTGAAGTTTTAAACAATACGAGTACGAATGCATAGAACTGAATGTTGTTAAGTGCTACTTGAGTGCAATTACTTTTCGAAACTTTCAGTGCTGTAATACTGATTTATTATTTCTTAAAATGTACCCGTTATAAAATGAGCAAACAAAAAACGTTATTTGATTTCCTAAATATAAATACAGTTAAAGTTTTTACATAATATTTAAGAAAAGATGATTTCTGTTGTTTTCTGATTTTTTTGTCATTATAATCAGAAAGTAAAACCACTATTTTAAAAAAATATATTATTATTATGTTATTACAAGCTAGGAGGCCCCGAAAATATTTTAGGATACTTAGGCCGCCGCGACTATTAAAAGGTTAAGAGCCACTGTGTTAGACCTTCCTAATGTCATTAATGTATAGATTAAACAACAATTGCCCAAAGACTGAATCCTGAGGTACACCACTGGTCACCTTAAATCTGGCAGATTCACACCCACTGTATATCACTTTTTGATATTTCTCTGTCATCCATCCCCTGATCCAAGTCAATAGATTATGTTCCAATCCTATATTCTCCAGTTTACACAACAGCCTATCGTGTGGTATCTTATCAAATGCCTTAGAAAAATCCAACATTATCATAATGTATCCACTCCATTTATCCAACTCGGCTGTAACATTGTTATAAAATATGAGCAAATTGCTAAAACATGACCTTCCTTTAGTAAACCCATGCTGCTCCTTGCAGAGTATAGCTTGTTGTCTACCTATTTCTGTATGCGAGTTCTTACCAACTTCTCTAAAATCTTCACTACCACACCAGAGATACTGATAGGTTGGTTGTTAGACACATCAGTTTTTGTACCACCCTTGTACAATGGAACTAATCATACATTCCTTCCATTCCTGTGATATCATTCCTCAGCTGAGACTCAAGTTTCGTCCAATGTAGCAGTAGCACTGTGCACCATATTACATACACCTGATTGATATAATCTTAGCAACGTAAGCACTCATTAATTGAAACAATCTCATTAATTTCTGATACTAGAGTACCATCTGCATTCAATAAAGTTATTCGTCCACATTCATTCTCTCTTTTGCTTGCGGCATAACGATAAAATTCTTTTGCCTTTAGCATTCCTTTTTATACTCCGATTTAGTTTTCCTCACAATATTCATTACTTTTCTGGCCTGAGCTTTATATATTTCATAACTCCTCACGGTATTCCCTCCACACCATCTTCTTCTTATGGACATCATGTTTAATGAAATTGCACATCCATTTCTCTCCTATTCTATTTATTCTTCGAACACTAGGGATGCATTCAGATACTGCCCCATTTAAGCACTTTTTCAAAGATTCCCATGCATTGCTGACATTTTTACCATTCAGTAACTGACACCATGGGATCAAAGATAGTATTCTCCTAAGGTGATCATAATTTCCGGCTTCGTAGTTCAACATGTAACATGTTCTCATGGGAACATCGCCATAATTAGGTACTTCCCGAGAAAGCACGGCATGATCGCTGTCACCAACTGGTGGTAAAATAGCCATATTCTTAACAGAGACCTCTTCTGACGCTATGAACAAATCTAACACTCTTTGATCTCGAGTTCTTTCTTTCACATGCTGCTTCAGAAAGTTGTCTCACAACAATTCAATAAATTCCTCTTTATTCTTATCATGAGATTTCTCTTCTACCCAATCAATGTTTGGATAATTAAAGTCACTCCATAATTGGTTATTAGCTATCTTATTGGATACTTGTTTAGATGAATATTAAGATTTATCCAATAAGGCTAAATTGGCGATGCATTTCATCGTACATATTCAGCAATTCTGAAATATGTACATCATATTCCACAATTAGAATATGCAATAATGCATATTCTGATTTTATCTAAATCTGGAGTAAAATATTACTTCAGCTGCTGACAAAATCAGACTTTCGATTTATTACTCGCGTGTGGCAGCACATTCTTGTGTGGGCTCATTAGCATTCGTGAAATAGAACACTAATCTAGTGAAACATGACAAAGTTTTTATACAAATGGCACATTTAAAATAAAGTCAAAAATTGTGTTGCTATCAAAAGTGTGACCGAAAGAATCCTGAAATAAAGCAAAGAGCGAGAAAGTATGATGATCGGGTCACCCAGAAACATTAGAGATGGAAGAACGCAAGAGAAAAAAAAAATGAATTACACAGAAAGGATAATGAGGTAATGATAAGCTGAACGACGAATAGCAAGAATACCTGTATTTCAATAAATTTTATAAACTTCTTAATATTATTGTTTGTAGTTATTGTGCAAAGTTGGTGAAATTTCTAAGAGTAATTTTTGTTAGAAATATCGCTTCTGCGTCTTTAAGTATATTTAAATATATACCATGATGTACCATGTTTTCTACTTGACCAACCATGGGTCATACGAGCAAATCCGTGAAATTCTTAAGAACAATATTAGTGGCAAACTTGTTTGGAGTTGGTGGTAGTAGAAATGGTTTCACTTCATCAACTTTGACTGAAATACAATTTTCAGACATTTTTAGTAGTACTTGACAACGGTTCCTTTTTGCTAAAATTTAAATTATAAAAATAAGAAACAAAATGAAGTACAAAAAAGTAATCAATTGACGTTCATAAAAATCGAAAACGCACTCCAAGAATTTGGTCAAGGGTAAACCGATTAAGATCACGAGGCCAGTGTAATATTGTTCATTACTTTTGTGTTTTGGGGTAAGTTTGTCTAGTTTTCAGGGATTATACTTGCTAAGCAGATTTTCAGAGGGGGTGAGGGAGAAGTCTTATCATTATTTCCGTACGAGACTGTGCCAGATGAGCGAACTCCAAAGGTTCACACTGAAGGATATATCAGTTTGCTATTCTTCAAAGAGAAGGATAAATCGTCTTCGCGAAGAACTAAGTGTGGGATGGAACACTCACACACACACACACACACATGCATTATTGAGCAGCATCGATACATTTAATAGGAGTGAGAGAAGATTTACGAGTTTACATTTAATCTCATTTTTTAAATGATAATGGAGATATAGAGTTTTGGATGTCAGTAATTGCTTAATGCGACTGAACACATACTTGAAATCATATTAAGAAGCGTGCGCGAGAGGAGAAAAAAGAGAGATAGAGAGATGCTTAAGCAATGAAATCATCCTTCTTGAGATATAAATTACTGGATTCCAATCATGTCACGGTTGTGAAAACATTTTCGTTTTTTAATAGCCACGCGAACTCACTTGAGGATGAGTTTGCAAGGTGGATATTTTTGGATTCATGTTTAATCCCGTAATGCCGCACAACTGTGAACGTTTGTGTAGTTGTATAAAAGGAACCGTGTAATCAAAGTTTGGTATAATTTAAGAATTATATCAAATTATACTCTTTTTTCTCCCTTACGGTAATTTTTTTCCTTTGGAACAATAGTCCCGATGTTACATAATTTTATGCTATAACAGTTCTTGCAGTGATATTCATTATAATTTTTTAAAATTCTTTTTATATCGAAAAAAAAACCGCTGAAAATAATTGAGCAATCCCTTTCGGTTATCCCCCTCCCCTCCATAATTTGCTACAGCGTGTTTGCAGATGACTAGTTGATTATATTTAATTGCACATCCAGGGAGTTAGCTATAAGACCGCCACTATTAAATAACCCTTCAATTAGCTAATCCATCTTAATATTCATGACAGAAATACGAAGGTAAACCCTTCGTAAATATTTTACTCTCAATTCCGTCATCGCATCAGCCATACACTGGTGCGGAATTACCGGGAAAAATTAATTCTCTTAACGCGATGACACTCACAGCAGATGGCAACCGTGGAAGGATCCCTGAATATGAGTTAAAACTCCTCTTATTGTCCCCATTACACACAGTTTACATTTGAAACTGTGCTCAGCCAATGCAACAACCTAAAAAGGCCTCACAACTCACCTAAAAATATCCCGAAGTTGCTTCCAAAGACACCAAACTACCATTTAGGATTCCTGAAACAGCAGTTTATTATTTGTATCATCTGTTTAACAACTGTCCCTTGAGGCACATTTGGTGTGTGCGTGGGAGCGGTAAGGTCAAGAGAAATTACACCCACAGACGTGACTATAGTTCCTGCCAGGTGGCCAGCGCATCCTGGTCCCCCCCCCCTCCACCAAACCCTCTTCACTTCCTGTGTTTGTTAAACCAATAATTAGATATTAAGTGTGCACCCGTTCTTGTTAAAGAGCTGCTAATACAAGGCTGTTCGTGCACCAATATTGTTATCTGTGATCTGTAGTTTCCAAATATGAACATCTACACCGTGATTCACAGATGATTCAACCATGCAACGCGTGCTTTAATAACATTTCACGTTTCTAGTTTTACAACCAAATTGTTGTCCTGCGGTTTACCATTGGGATATCTATTTGCTGTGCGACAGCTGTAAGGGCGTGGAAGATTTGATAATGTAGGCTATTATTTTCATGCTTTTTGTAGATATGAAATTTAATGTTTCTGTTTTTATGTAGTAGGAAAGTTCAGTTCGCTAATTTGAGTAGATAAGAACACTTGCTCAAATAGCTGTGGGACAGACTTAATGTCGTAAATCGAAGAGCAAGTTTGACATCGTATGGAACTTCACACACACACACACACACACACACACACACACACACACACACACACACACACACACACACACACACACACACACACACACACACACACACACACACACACACACACACACACACACACAGTGCTTTTATCTGATGCTGTTTGTTGATAATTTGCAAAACATGAAAAAGAAAACAGCCAGATTTTTAAGATGATTGTGACTATGTGTGTGTGTCTATTCACGACTTTTACATCTTCTGTTATTTTAAATTCAAATCATTACTGAAGTTAGTAATGATTTGAATAGTTTTCCTACTGAAAAATAAAAGCTCAGATTTTATAGGAAAATTAGTTTGTAACGAATCGGGATTCCATATTTGTTCACTTCACGGTGAATCTCTGTCACACTTCGGTAAAGAAAGGAAGCCACTCTGCGGCACTTGTGGCTTATCATACAGATCCCACCTCCCACTTAGAGTACTAGACCCTGCAATCAGTACAGATTAGTTATTAAGCGGCAGGGGTCCCACTAAGTTCAAGAGGTACGTGATTACGACCAATACTTGAAAGAGCGCCGTGTTGATCAAGTAATAATAATAACAACAGATAACTCGTATGTAATAACGTGTTAAATATACTGCATATGCACATACACAATGTTATCAATTAACGAGTTTAGAGGAGGTAGAAACGAAGTTGTCTTATTAATTTAAAAAAAATTTTTTTTTTCATTGTCTTTATTGTTTAAGTGTCTGCAATATAATCACACATCTTTAATATAATAATGTTCGGCTATATGAATACTTTTTTAGATATGCGTAGAAATCTGAAGTAGTAGTAGGAGGAGTGATGTCTATGGCACCTAAGACCTCTTGTTGATGCAAATAAAATAAAAAAAAACTGACACTGGTGTAGCTGGATCAAGTCTTCAATTTTTCCTGGTTCCATCGATTGCGATCCTTTACCAGATTCCGCCCGTTGTGACTCATGAATGGTGAGTGGCTCTCAGGTCGAAGCGATCCCTTTAGTCTGTGTGATAACAATGACTTCTCCACTCTTCATTCTCTCTCTATTTTTTTATTAATGATTTCATAATACAAAAAAGTTTCTATTTATAAGCAGTTTATTGAAGCAGATCATGTGATTTAATTCTCGGTAGTTCGTTGAAAAAAAAGTTTGTGTATATGAACATGTTCCTTGATTGAAAAACTTCATTCTCGACACTGAATAATAAACGTAACTGACCAAAATAGAATATATAAAACACATCGCTGCTGCCATCTACATGTCATACATATGTATCCTTTCAGACTGTTGTCATTGGTGATCTATGGATAATAGCACCCTTCTACCTTTCTCAATCCTCCTCGTATGATTTTTCAATCGCATGGGGCACCATGCGATTGAATTGTAATTTATGTCATCTTGATATAGGTTCAATCGTTTTGTGATGTACATGCAAATGTATACGTCAGTGAGTGTGTATAATAAGACGCTAGTGAAGATCATGGATATGATCTTCACTAGCGGCCCCTTTCGATTCATGACTCAGACGAGATCAGCAAACCCATTAAACTCATCCTGTCTCCCATCTTCCACCGACGTATTAACTCCATTGGCCTGTCGCGGTTACGTAACTTGGATTCATTTAAATCTAATTAATCACATGATAGTGATGAGTAAGCCTATCTAAGTAGTCTGCTATACCTGTGAGCCGCGTGTGTTAGCTGTCAGATTTCTTTTGTGCTTTTGAGAGAAGCTGTAAACTAAAGTTTCTAGGAAGAAAAACCCTGACACCCACAGGAGAGCGGCTAACTCACGTTCAATTGAAAAGTCCTCAATAAAGTTCCTTGTTCATAGTGATATTATTCATCAATACATATCTTAACTAAACAGCCAATTCATTTTATGATTATGCAGATGAGGGTTTTCCTTTTTTTTCCCTCTTTTTTTTTTTTTTTTTTGTTTTTTGAAGTAAGGAATTCAGATATTCAGTGACCAATGCTCAGAATCAGACAGTGCGTATGGCCAATAGAGAGTAGCTATTCATCAATAAAAATATGTTCATAAAACTAGAACAACACTTGTGGATGAAAATTATTATAATCACGATCAAGACTGTATTAAACGAGGCATGGACTTGGTCGCTATTCGAGAAATTGAGCAATGAGCATGCATAGTAAGCTCACTGATCACTGTGCATTTTGTTTTGGTGATCGAAACAGTTCAATCAAGCGGATTTAATAACGTGTTCAAAAATAGTTATTTAGGAAACGGTTAGGGAGAAACTATAACTAATCATCATATGCTAAAGGATTCAAAAATAACTTAATTTTATCTGCCTATCGCTTTAACTCTAATGTTAATGGAATAAATAATGTTTTAGTCAACACAACTAAGATAAATTTTCATTGCTATGAAGTCAACAAAAATGCGCTTTCGTACAAATAAAGCACAGCTTCAGTTATAAGAAGTTTGATACATTCTGCTCAGTGGCACGCAAAAACGTGATTGGGTTTGTTTGATTTAACCTGGAAATACGCATCATCTCCACTACTAAGCCTTGTGAAACACAACATTTCAGTTCTATTCATTTCTGACTGAGATATTATTACTACTGCTTGACTTTTACAAGCACCTTTGTTTCGGGGGGGGGGGGGTCTAGATATCTGTGACTCATTAAAAAATTTGCATCATTATTGTTAAAATCTGTACTGATGATTTTTTTTCTGTCTGTTCCATTCCATATCGTTTGTAAATGGATTTCGATTAGATTTGGTATCCCTGTACAGTCTACAGTATTATAGTTTCGTAAACATTTAACTATTCATCATTAGCTTACCGTTATTTTACTTAAAAGTGGAGTGATAAGTTCACGTTTTATCACTATACTAACTCGTGTTTCAATCGATTTACCAAATCTCTAATGTTTCCACGATATTATTATAAGATTGCGCATTTCTTAGTAAGACAAATCTGGATTAAAATCCTTCAAGTTAGACTGCCTCAAGAACTTTATTTTAATAATTTTTGTGGTTGACCGAAACTGAACTATCAAGTTCAGATGGTACGCTGGCGTTCTTTTTTGCTAGAAACTTCGGCGCTTTCTTCGTGAAACAAAGAAACTGAGTGAGAATGCTTTGTTAACAGACATGGCATCAGCATTTTAATGGACTTACGATTCAAATTACTACTCTTATTTTCTCTGCCGACCTACAGAAAAAAAATTTGTCTCCGATTATGCGATTTTTTTTTTTTTTAATTGGTAAAAAAGGAATAAAAATATTCCCTCCTTTGATTTGGTGACCAAGGTAAACGAGAATTTTTTTAAAAAAGAAGTTCTTTAATTTTAAATCTCAGTTTATTTCTTCAATCAAACTGATTACAACAGAATGATTAAAACAGGTTAATTAAATCTCTGAGAGAATTATTAAAAATAATGATCCTATACAACATTTATTTGAAAAATTTTAATAAAATCATCGGGGCTTCAGAGTTGGCTGCAGTTTTGTTCTTCTGGGAATTTCCATTTCAAGCACGCACGCACACACACACACACACACACACACACACACACAAAAAAAAACAGCTTTTACCTCAATACGTTTACAAACATTCACGACAGCAGTGGGAATCGAACCCACAGCTGAAGAATCCGCTCGGCCAAGTTGGATGTCATATTTTTTATTTCTATTTCTTTCTTTCGATCACCTTTATAATAGATTGAAAACGGGATCTGCATTTGCGTAGCGTAAATTGAACTTAAAAGTAGAACGTTTCAAAGTAGTGTCAAGCATCTCACCACTAAGTTAGGATGGCTGCCTGTTTCACTCTTGACGTGGATCCAAGCAGAAAGTCTGCTATGGCTAAGAAACCATAAAAGCATTATGCCACGTCCATCTTAGACAACAAAGAAACGAACAATCTGTTTTAAACTTTGTTTTCATAACACACACCGTATTCTTCCAAGAGTTTAAATGTATGTTTGACATCCTGATTTATAATTTCACTCATATTTGAGATTTTTTTTCAATAAAACCTAATAACGAAACCAGTATTGTGTTAACTTTCTCTTACTAAGAGAAAAATTGCCATAAGAAATATCGCAATCATAATTCAGTTGTTAAAAATGTCTGAATGCTTAACTATTCCAATCATTGCAAGTTCAAGACAAATAAAAAAAGCATATAAAATAGTAATATTTTTTATAGAAAATAACCAAACTTGTCATCAGTCCAGCTGATATCAAGTGGTCTAGTTTCTGTGCTTTTTTTTTAAAAATATAAACTGTCATAACATTACCCACTGATGGTCCTTCAATCCAGCTACAAGACAGATGCAAGACATTCGTAAATCTATTATCCAAGAACAAGCAGCCATCTAAGAAATGCAATTATGTACGGAATATCTGAAAAAAACTTACAGCTAGGAACAAAAACTTCCTAGACTACAAGAAGAAGAACAACAACCAGTGGAATAAACATGAGCGGAGTTGTTTGAATGATGTGAAAGAGGCAGGTAAGAAGCCGCGCTTGTTTCTCGCTTCAACAATGAGATTATGTAAGTTATGAAAACGACTTCTTGGCACGCTACTTATAAATTCAAGATCAAATGCTTTGACAAAAATGTGTTTTAGTTAACACATCTTTCAGAATATCCGTTCTCCTCTACCGCGTGCAATAACAGAGATGACAGAACGTGCAGGAACCACGTGGGACAACTAAGCTTATCAAGATTACTGTCCTGTCCAGTTTACAGCAGCAAGCTCGTGCTGGCGCGAGGGTTGACAGCACGGGAGAAATGATTCGATTTCTCTGTTATCCAGTTATGTCAGATTTCGAGACTATTTTAAAGCTCTTCGTCTGAACCTTTCTTTATCGCTTATGCTCTTCGGAAAAATGTGACATTTGAACAAATTGGAAAGTCACGAGGTTTGAAGATACGCGTTCATTTTTCATCCAACAAAATAATAATAAAAACAAACGAAAAAAAAAATACGTGAAGACTTTTTGCAATAAAAGTGAACTTTTGAGATTTATAGCTTGGCGTTATATTGAGAACTGCTTTGCCACTTGAATCTACTGAGTGATGATTCAGAGAAGGAGAAAAAAAAAAAAAGCACGTGAAGTTACAAGGATTCGTCACATATACAAATAAACGACTTCGTGGATTTCCGATAATTATTCATAAGTATGATGATAGACAAAAAGAACTGTCAGTTGGTAAATTGTTTCCGGAACTAATTATTCTGTTCACAATTATGGTTATAAAGCTGTCATTCCACTTCATCGCAAGTGAATACAAATTATCATCCCGTTTTAGTAACAAATTAAGGGGTTGATAATACAACACAGCTAAATAAATACATTCGCTTGGAACCTGCACGTGACTACGATTATCGATACAAAATATATGAGGCGTAATTAAAAAAAAAAAAAAATCCAGACTGACTCCTAGATGACGATACAACAATTTTTATAACACTCCTCCGCTAGGAGTTGGTAGAGTAAAATCTTCTGAATCACTTGTCATTTATTTCAAAGTGTGACTTACATTACTGAGAAGTTATGCAATGTGTATTGTCCTTTGTGACTCCCCAAAGATGGTGGAATTCAAAGAACATCGCTATGCATTAAGTCGAGTTATTCAAAAGAGGAAAACCCATCACAGAAAGCTTTGAGATACTTAAACTCAACTGATGATGATGATGATGATGAGAGAGAGAGAATTCAGGAACTTCGTTGGGTTTCCAAATCCAAAAGTGGAATGAGATTTTTTGGTGATGGTGACCAGTATGATGATCCGCTGATTGGTGCGAAAATATCCTCAATAACGATGGCAATGGAGATTGGTTTCCCAACGACAATGATTCCACTCGTTTTACTTTGTTTGTGCAGGAAGTGCTAAAGGGAAAAAAATGCACGATTGTTGTTCCCTTTTTCTCTACATTTGACACCCTGAGGCTTTTTCTTTTTCCAAAACTAAAGGTGGAACTGGAGGGGAAAAAATTAATGAAAGCATGGCATGCCCATTACAAAAAAAAAAAAAATAAATAAACAAATAAACTGCATTGCGCGCGTGGTGCGCTTATACTTGGCGAATTCACAACATACTTTTTGTTGTTGAAGTATTTATTTTGAAGAATGAATCGAAGTGCATTTGCTTATATCGAGTAGTAAGGTACAGCTGATGAATAGCTGACATTGAGAAGAAAACGCAACACTAAATTCCATCCTGTACTGACCAATATGTAAATTCAATATGAAGATTATGAACTTTTGATATCAGGAATGTTTGAGGTCCACAGCTGTTTTGTTTTATCGAAGCATTTGGATAGACATATGTGCATGAAACATTTTCTAATTTGGAAAAAAAAAAAGAAAGAAAGAAAAGAAAAGAAAAATGTAACATTTTATACATATATATATATATATATATAATGTTAAATGAATATATTTCTCTTTGTTCCAAATAACAGATAAATTTTCTGTAAATTCGTGTAACTCGTATTTGAGTTCTACAAGACGATTCCGTTTCTTTTATGTTAAACTTCGAGAAATAAGGCAAAAAGTCCCTTTCTCTTCCTCACACCAAATTGTTTGTAACTATTTTTCCATATTTTTCATATCGAATGGATTTTTACTACATTCATTTCCTAAACAATGTTGGTTATTTCTAAAGTAGCACTTTCGCCATAATAACATAACAAGGAAAAGCCGGTATTTCATGGTTGTGCCATTATGACAAAATGCAGTCCGTTTGAATCAAGGGAAAACAGCAATGGGATATTTAAATAGCACTAATGCCGATGATAAAATTAAATACGATTAAGCAGAACTCCCTAGAAAGAAATTTATTGCTTGATTGCTATTAATTGTTACATCGCATTTGAAGCGAACGATATCATTTAAGTATTCTTGATTTTAGTAGCGATATCTCCATAGTTAATTGAAAGGAATTATAATCACACAGATTTACTTCTTCTTTTTTTTTTTTAATATATCGAGAGCTGTATTTTATAAGCACAATATCCGAAATGAATTATCATTTTGCTCTCTCTCTCTCTCTCTCTCTCTCTCTCTCTCTTTCTCTCTGCTCTTTTTTTCTTTTGATGGTTTTTCGATTATTTTATTAGCTTACCTCGTGTTTTTATACCATGCATACTTTTATCAAATCCGATAAATACTTCAAATAGTGAAATTGCATTATTCAATATTTTAATTTTTTTTTTTTTCGGGTGGATCTCAAATAAAGTGATAGTTAAGAGAGAGAACATGTCTGGTCATCTCTAGATGAGAAAAAAATCAAAAACAAAGTGCAAATAAAGCACAAGATAGGGTAAGAGTCTTGCAACTTACCCACTAAATTAGTTTTCATGTAAAGTTCAACTCAATGAATTGGCCTGGACATTACACATCATCTTCTATTCATTCCTAAAGCATTTTAATATTTTGTGTAATTATTAATGAATTCTTTTGTACACTGTCGTGAAAACTTGTGCTTCCTTAGAAAAAAAATAAATAATAAAGATCAAAGTGATGTTTGTGAGTTCTGTTATTCAGTGCATCTTTTTCATTCCACAGTTGCCCGGATTTTATATTTCCCCCTAGAGTGTTTGTTCTTTTTCCTTACTTCACCAATTTGTGGCAAATTAGAAAACTCATCATTTCACTATCTCCCGGCTGGCTCACTTCGAGATCTTATAATTTTCCTAGGCGATTGTAAAGAAAGTGCGATGGATTTTCAACCAACTAAAAAAAACAAAAGAGAACTGCTAACTTGTAAGTGTTACATTGGAAAGGTCACGTTCTTGGGAATTTCGGAAACCATTTTCAGTTAACGAGAGAATATTACTTGTATTCAAAAGGAAATAGTTTTGAAATGGAAAAATATTCCAACTAAGACGTAGTAGTCTGGCTGCATTCCAACAGATATTGTGCGCTTCAATAGGGACAGAGAACTTTAGCAAAACACTTACTGAGAAGACGGAATCACAAGCTAGCGATAAAATTACAAGTCGGGTCCCTCTGGCTACTCGTTTTATACAATGCAAGTTGGAAAGAGATGGATTATTCTCACTAAATATATTTCAAATAGATGCATCTCTGTTATTGTTTATTAAACGCATTTAAAAATATGTTTTTTAAATATTACTATATTTAAAAATAAACATTCCAGAAAATTTGTTTTGTTATTTATAAATTACATTTTGATCAATCGAAAAAAGATACACACATACACACGTTGTTGCAAAAATTTGTAGGCACAAGGTTTGCCCAGAAAATGCAACATAAAATATGTTCAATGATTCTTTTTCGGGAAGCTATGGCAAGAAGCCCCAGTCCATACGAGAACCGCTGCTCTTACCGGATGGAATTATACATGTAGGATAGACCAATACAATCTCTTCCGAGCCTCCATACCGAAACACATTGATTTAAAGAATCTGGTTTGAAATTTAAAATCGTATTTGAAGAAGGTGTATCATGTTCAGCTGAAGCATTGTTTGTGTTATAATTTTGCTAATGGTTATAATTAAAAAAACTATGGAAAAAATAATCAGTAATTATGTACTAACCCTCCTCGCGAAGAAATTATTACAATTTGTATTCCATATGTTAAGGGAATTTCAGAAAAAATAGCGACATTACTTCGACAGATTAACATACAAGTCGCTTTCCGTCCAGTTCGCAAAATATTCCTTACCTCACCAAAAGACAAATATCCTCCTCTGTCTTATGCCGGAATTTACAGAATCCTCTATTCTTGTTGCTAATGTTATTATGGACTAACTGTTGATCTGCATAAATTCGTTTTGAAGAACATCAGGAATATATTTCAATTAAAGACCCCAACAAATCCGGATTAGCAAACCACGCTTTATCTACAAAACACAGGATTCAGTGGAATAAAACCAAAGTGTTATGCAAAAGTGACTTTGTTCTAGAAAGACTGTACAAAGAAATCCGTGAAGCACACACATTCACAATCCGAATCTGAACAAAAGCGATTGCCTAAAACTTTCTCAATTTTGGGAAGTTATGTTAATCGATACTCACTTTTCACGTGTTCCTTAATTGTAATTCAATTTGGCTTATATTTAAAAATAAATAAATAAATAATTTATTGTAATTTATTTGGAATATCTATTAATGCAGATGGAGCTGCTCTCCTGCAGCCTAAGTTCACATCATATCACGTGCTTTCAATTAAATTGTTGTTCTTTTTAGGGTTTTCCTATAACTATATTGACAATGGCTATGAAACTTAGTCGAAAATTTTACAAATAAAAATATTAAACGTCAATGATTCTGGTATTAATATTTTATAATGAACCAGTCATAATTGATCTCGAACTGAGTGGTTTGCGCGAATATGGTAATTCGCTGGAAGTAGATGAACTGAAAACCAAGGCCATTTCTGTATGGTATACACAACTATAGTTATTTAGTATGAATCCCTCGCCTTTCTGTCCAGGTAACTTCTCACTAGTATACAGCGTTCGATAAAAACGGTGTGCATACATAATGTTTTACAAGATAGTGTATTCAAAACAACTTTGTTTAGCAGTTTATTAATTCGTTTATATACATATCTATTATTTATTAATCAAACAGCCGCGAAATAATATGTATAAGTTAATAAATAGATAAACTAAATAAATATTATTTATTTTCTTGTTAAGAAGATTAATATAATTCGTCTCAGCGGTCCTCTAAATTTCGAAGTATCCTCCTCTTTCTCCTCCTCCATCTTCGAAGGAGAAAATCAATTAATGAAGGTGTAAAATTACGTCCTTCTCACCTGAACCTATCATTTGTGTATGTGCGTGTAAATCCTCCGAGGATGCTCGCTGAAATATCGCTGATAGAGACCTATCAGTCTAGCTGTAACATATTCCCTAAACATGAGAATTGCTAAATGTGTGCGATGCTAGGAGGCGCTCGATAACCCATTCTGGAGAATGTTCAGGAATGAGGTTTCAGCCCATACATCAAATGCCTAATGGAACCTCTAGACGTAACCATTAACTACTGAGAACCCTGCCTGCCTGGATTGCGAGCTATTCTTGGATTATATTTAGAGGAATTTGCATTTATCTTAGAAATAGTTTCTGAAACGTGTGCAAAAGAGCTGTTGAACGATAATGATGGATGTAAAGCATCTCTTATATATATATATACACATGTATGTATGTATGTATATATATATTTTTTTTAAAGAATAAATATTTAATGACTTAAACCGAGATAAAATATGAAGTTTTAATAAAAATGATACAACTAGTTTCAGCCTTTTACAGCCTTCTTCAGGTATCCACTAAAGGTAGATAATAAAAATTGAAGTTACAAAAAACTGAGAATTACAGGCAAAAAATGCAATACATAATTGACATAATTGCAATATATATATATATATATATATATATATATATATATATATATATATATATATATTGCTTTTAAAGGTGTAAAAGATTTTTTGGTTGGGTATAAAAGAGTCTGCGATCCCTAAAATAATTAATATTACAGTATGTAATATTTGTTTTACATTTTAGGATGTAAAGTAAAATTATTCACAGAATAGAAACAGTTAAAGTTGTACCACAACATTTTTTTTTTTTTACTTTTTTTCAACGTATTCTTTTTTAACCTAACGCATATGTCGTGTGCTGAAGCATGTAATTTTAACAAATTTCTTTTCATGTTAAATATGGCTGCATGTAAAAATGTTTGTTGTATTAAACATAAATAGCGATTATACATGTGAATTTGATTAAAGTACCTCTTCTTTGATGTCCTTTGTTGGTGTGGTAATAAATACAAATTCTGATATCAGCAGCATACATTCCATTCCCCAAAATCTCTCATTATTTTCACGGGTAGTAGTAAATGCGTTACTTATTGATTAACTTGAGTTCTGGAAATGCACATAAGAAGAATTTATATCCATAAAGAATTTACATTCATGTGGTGTAATCAAATGATTTCATTTTCAATTTTGGACTATTATCCATACATGAGAACATGTTCTAAAATCATTTTGAAGACAAAACAGACCTGAAGACTTAATAATTAGATCATGTTCCGTGTGAAATAGTTCGATGGAATTTTGAGTAACTGTGAGATGAATGCCACGTGCTCTTCAAGAGCCATCTACGCTATGATTTGTTTGAGGAATGAGCAAAGTTCTCCTCTAGAACCGCCATTTCTCAAAATTGACCACTTCTTTATACTGATTGTATCGCTGCTCACCACATTATCACCAGGTGACTAACTAAATAGTTTAATCTAAGACAGAGGTTTTTTTTTTTTTTTTTTTTTGGCATTTCGAGCGTTGAATTGTCACCATCTTGACGTACTAATTAGAACGGGTGTTCGCACATGCGCACAAAACTCTTTGATTTAGTGAGGAATTCGATTAGGTTAGGTAACTATTAGCAATTTCGTGGTATGAAATAAGTGTTTGAATTTTAGGACTTTTTTTTTTTTTTTTTTGAGACCTTACTCTGGGTGTTCGAAAAGCGGTATTATTACCATAAAAGCCTGACTCTCCTCTTTATTTGCAAAAGCTGGGTTCGGATCTCGTCGGACAGAAAGACAACTTTAATATATATATTTTTCCAACTGAAGATGAGTCAGCAGGGCTCATACGAAGATGATCGAGTTGTTCAACCCGGAAATTCAGGCTTTTCATTTCGTGAGAAGAACATACGCAGTTAAAAGACATAACACACCTTATAGTCTGGCAGCTCTGGCCGTAAATGACCCCCCCCCCCCTTTACCGGGACTCAGCCCTCTGCAAAGAGTCTTGAAATTTATTTCTTCACTAATAGTATCTGAGTTTCAAGAGCGGAAGCATCCTGCTATCGCTTCATTTGCTGCAAAACATGGTCGCAGTGTTAAACTGTTGACTGGTATCGACTCGCAATATATTTAAGACATGTACAAGAAACATGTCACAACCAATGCGATATAATACGAAATCAATTGCATGCTCAACTTCTTTTTTTGTTCTACTCACTTTCAATGTTTGCGAAATATTTCGTTCGTTTTTTCTGATGCTGCTAGAGGGGTCCATTAAATGTATTATTTATTTCTCTATTCTTACGGAATCGTTGGAAGCAAGAACAAACTGTAAAGTCTGCTATGGTAAAGAACATAATTCAAGACAACCCCAAAACATTAACTTTATTTTATTTTTATTTTAATACTAGTGTGGGTTCCAACATGTTCAGGTCGACATCAGAGCGATGAACTCTCCACAAATAAAATGTAAACACTGCATTAATTCTTGCTGTGTTCATTTACTTTTGCATTTCCAGTGCACAACATCCAATTAAAGGACGTCTCCGAATACTACCGAAACTCGATGGTTGTGTTTGCAACAGTCTTTCTCTCTATCTTCATCGCATTCGATTTCTGTTTCACCTGCGGTTAGCTTTTCTGGTCACCGTGACATACGGTAGACCGGCTGATGCGTGTGCTTTAAATCAGACAACGCCACATTTTCTGCGTGCATTTAATTTACCGGTTTGGCTTCCCCCCCCCCCCCCCCGAACTTGTGCTATGTAACATCATCAATAGCTGTCATATCCATCTCGTTCAGAGGGCAAGACTTGCACGTGCCGCTACGCTGGAGGTACGAACAATTAATTTGGCCCGTGTACTATAAAACATACAGCGGGCGAAAGGAGTGCAGGTAGGGGGGGGGGGAGATAGAAAGGGAAGAGAAGAGCTCGGCCAGGTCTAACATCATCGCCAGACATTAAACAGTGATGAGTAGGCTGTAAACAGCAACAGGGTTGCTCGCGGAGGGGTAAATGGTAGTTTAATGAGCACGCGCCGCCGTTTGTTAGGCGGCAAGTTAACGGATCGAAAGGCGTCCACCACGGCCTGGCTAGAAAATGAGTCCCCGAGGACGGCAGCTGTCCACCGGATCCCCGCCTAACGAGCCGCGGCTGTTTGTAGGCATGCTTCACGGAGCATGCGCGCACTTTCGACACCACTGATGCACAGAATGACGTAGATTGCCCCCATTCCCAGCTGGGACAGTCGCGAAGCATGCACGTGCCTCCTGTTGCGACAGCATTTGATACTCTTCTTTCCCCCTCCTTCTCATCCCCCCCCCCTTCTCCAGTTCCTCGACATCGAGGGGTGATCGTGGTATACTGTTACCTCCCAGCTGTCTATTGTCGTATCACGTGCGTTTTAATTTTACGGGCGAACTGAAGTGTTTATTAACTTGTCGCGTCAAACACGCCATCAATTTACCAAACCTCTGGCACACGACGAAATAGTGGATGCCGATCGGCTGTGGTTCCCCAGAGAGCCGGATTTCTAGAACATTATAGATAATCCTTTTCTCATTTGCTGAATGGGCAAAGTCCAAACTGCCGTTAGGACCGAGTGAACGTCCTCGGGATATCGAGGAAAACAAAGAGATCAACTTCCAGACTTCCCAGTCATTAACATGTCTGTTTGTTCCTCGACCGTATTGAGAATTGCGCCCAGACAACTCGTACACCATTTGACCCTCCCTTAATTCCAGAAACACTTAAAGCACTCGGCAAGTAGTCGCAAAGTGGAAAAATTTAAAACACAGATTTCAACGCGTAAACAGAAATGTCTTCAGCCTAAGCAGTAAAATGAGATCTAGGAAATAACAGAATGAAAAATAAATCGGATCAGAGTTCAGAAATAAGTAACTTCGATCAAACTATTATCTATGTACGTACATTGCGATCAAGCAAACCGCTTTACCTGTGGTAAGAAAAAGACGATATTTATACCCACTTTTCAATTGTTTTTTTTTTTTTTCCACTCACGACAACTCCTTTCAGCACGCTCATCAATACCTCGAATACTGCAATGGAGAACTGCGCAGCTTCTATGAACCGATTAACTGCGTATGGAAGCTGCTGAATGGTACGTTCGATTTTAAGCAATAGTTCTTTTAGATAAGACTCAAGGGCTAAGTTGTGATTGGGACTCGGATAGCATTCACCACAAGAATATATTGATTAAAATGTACCAAAGTAGCTATTGATGAGGTGTGATGGGTTAGAACTCGATTGATAAATAGATCACAAGATGTGTTTAAATGGGAGACTTCTAAGAGGCAGGTGATCATGAGCAGAGTATCACGAGGTATGAGCTAGTGCGCTTGTTATTTGAATCCAAATCAATGATTTGAATTCAAATATTAAGAGTAAAATATTTCTCTCTCTCTCTCTCTCACTATTGATATGGATAAACTGTTCGATTTTTTTAACACTGAGACAGGCTAATGAACACATTTGTTAGTAGTATTAAACGTAAGTTAGCTGGACAGAAAGTAGGAATTGTGTAATTTGCAATTAATATCGTTGTTAATCCAGGTAGACCTTAAAGCGTTGTGGTGGAAGGTCGACACCAATGCTAACAATAAATAAAGATCCGGAGGGTACACGTTGTCAATACTCACATAGTTGTCTTTATTATTCATGTGCCAAATACGTAGACAAGTATTTTGAGAAACCAGCTTACTTTAATTAACGGTGCATACTTTATATCCTGGAAAGCGAAAAAACGTCTTTAAAGAAAAGATGTAGATGATGTTTTTATATTCTATTTTTTTATTTTGTATTTTATGGCAATCTCACTTACAAATGAATAAAATCCGCCTGTAATATATAAATACCAATGGCAGACTAAGAAAGAGATAATATAGGAAGCTATCCTATATAGAATAAGTGTAATACTTTTTCGTGCCACTTCAGTCCTCCTCCCCTTCCCAGTAAGCGTCTTCAATCACTGACGCGCATTGAGCTTTAGACATTTCCGCTCAAGGAGCACAAGCCCTTGAAAGTGAATTTGTATAGTGATTCATGATTTTAAAAATTGAGGTATTTAAAACAAACAAGGTTCGTGAAATTTGGCCACTTATTATGATGTCGTTCGGCATAACTGTTAAATAAGATATATAGAAAGCGCCTTGACTGAGTAAAATCGAGTCATATAAATCAAGTTAAATTAAAAATATACTTTATTTTATTCAAGCTGGTTTCTAAACATATCTCAGTTAAGTACTAGTCTTCTCTTGTAGAAATTGATTACAGTAACACGTGTTGATGATAACCTTCCAGAGAAATGTAGTGTAGCTTCACTTTTCCAGGTTGATGAGGCTGCCTTTCACGGGTCGGAAGGTCGATGGTGGTGGTGGTGTTCTGGTATGGGGATTGTCCTCATGGACATCACCAGGTCCTCTCATCTTTGTGTTTAGCGGTCTAAACACATTTAGACCGCTAATTCTTACTAGGGTAGTAGGGTAAGGACTCTTCCAGTAAGACAAAGCCACACTTCACATCGTATAAGCATACTTCGAGAAGCATATTCAAGCATTACTCTGAAACCTCATTCTGCTGATTTGAATCCCATCGAATATTTGTCGAGTCATGTGGAATGCAGCATCAACCGGTTAATGCTAGTGCCTCGCTTGGTCACTGACCTCCGGGACGTTATACTGTCTAGTTGGTTCGAAATACTTCGGACACCTTCCACGATCTAGTTATTTCAGTCAAAGGAAGCCCAACTCTAATAGGTTGGTGACCATTGTGATTAGAAGAAATATAAAAATGTGCATCTGGATTAATCAAGGATGTTTTACTCTGAGAAACCAAAGGAAGTATTATGTAAATAGGGTAGCACGAGGAGATTTTTTCACATCTTTAACACAGTAAATTGAGATGCCATTGACTGCCCGTTACGTATCTGCTGAGTTGGTAGCATTGGCCAGTAGTATTGACCAGCTAATGCGTCAACGTTTGAATTAGCTTGTCAATAGTTGAACATTGATGGGACGTAAAATGGATGGAAATATGACTGAAGAACCAAGAGAATCGCATGAGTAGAAAGTGAAATCTAAAAAATTCTTCATACAAATACGTGAGGTTAAGCGGGGACTGGAAGACCGAACTAAAGCAAGCACATCCATGATGGGAACCCTGCAGTGTAAACAGCAAAGTAAAGCTAAAAGTTTCGAGCTAGTATCAGAAGATTGATGTTGATTTGAACGACCACGACCACTCAAAAATGATAGTTGGTGCAACTTCTCATTTTTGAATGATCGTGGTCGTGAGAGAGATGCTTCGCTCGGACGAGTCACTGGTGGAGAAAAGATCAACAGTGTTGAGAACGTGGTGACGATTATTTACTATTCTGGTATACAAGTGAGTAATTCGCGTTAGATCACCAATGACAGTCCTAGAATTGGAAAGCGACTTCGCTATATAGTTATATTGGTTTACATGGTGTTCCCATAGTTATGAGCCCGTTGGATAGATCTGTGTTCGGATCGTATTGAAAATTCGAAGAATCTTCAGAGGAACTTTTCGGCTGAAGATTAGGTTTCATGAGGAGATGGCAGGGTTTTTTCTCCCCAAAATTCGCATGTTCCCTCCATCTTCCCCACTGCTACTCACACAGGCACACAGTTAAAGACAATTGCTGCAGTTCCAATAAGCCAATACACAATCATAACGATTATAGTATTTGCACCCTGCAACTTTACGAATAATATTCATGAATTTTTGTAAATTTGTAAATATTTCATTATTATTTTCATTGACAAAACGTTTCAACTAACAGTCTAAAAATATACAGAGTTTTTTTTTTTTTAATTGGAAAAGTTTTATTTAATTTCCAAACGATAATAAAACTGGAGCTTCCCCCTTCTTGCTGCAGTCATCAATTATAGAATTTTCTTTCTCTCTTTCTCTCCAAGTATAGTGGACCTTCATTTTAAAATCCAACAGTCATCATTCTCAAGAATTTAAGTACTTATCTTGCAATTTTAATATTAATAATTTTTAATTTTAATAACCTTGAATTCTAAATCCACATAATGAAAGATCTTTCACAATACTGACACACTCCTGGAATGTTTTAGCCAATGCGAAAGTGGTTCGTAACACTTGAGAATGAGAATTCAGTACCGATAGATCGTTTGAATAATTCTGACCACCCTACAGGTGTGTTTACTACTGAGATACTATTTTTAATCAAATGCCACTATTTGGCAGAGGAGTAATTCCACTTTTTATGAAGAATTTATTTATGTCTTTCTTAAAACACTATTTTTGTCTATCTTCTAACGCATATGTATTTAATATGAAATTTGTAAATTTTAATAGAACTCGGGAAAGATATTTTGCGTGTCTTGCAGAGATGAAATTAAAATACATTTTCCCTTTTCCGCGGCGTATGTGGACTGCTGTTCGTATTCTGAGGAATTACACTGGGTTAATCTCGAGGAGGAAAATCCGATGTATTATTGATGCAGTTGTGACCTGGAGGTTTGCCTATTCAGTTTTTTCCTCGAGAATTTCTCTTAATTCTGTGATTAGATTAAGCATTTTGTGCTGCATTCCATATTATTTCTTTCAGCTTATGCTTGGTCGTTTTGATTACATTCTGGCTTTTCTTCGTGGGAGGTTATTTGTGGGTTCTTGATTAGTCATTCTTTCGTGAGGATTTCTACTGCTTTCAGCGCGTCATTTACAGACATTTTTATGCCATAAAATAAAGCGACTCGCATTTTGAATTATCTCAATTTCGGATTATATTTTTATAGTTTTCATCGACTGACATTTCTTGTAATAATGTTGCATTCTTTAAAAGTAATCCTCTCAATATTTCATAGGGTTGGTTTAAGAAGGCGTAGGAGTCAAGTCTTATCTTTAAATTTAATTTTTTTTCCCTACTCCCCTGTTCGTGTTTCTCAATTCCTATGTCTGCAACGTACTCTAATGCGAGTTTGTAAGGGGCGAATATTACCAGAGTTGTAACATAAACACTGTGTGTGTGTGTGTGGTAATTTAGTGACTTAATATGCAAACATTTATTAGAAAGAATTGTGAAAAAAAATTAAAATATGACTTCCTTCGATACAAATTCATAATCTGTGTTTTTAAATAACTTTATTGTATACGAATGCGGGATCCGTTAAGGTTGCGGTCACAACTGTGGATGTAATGATAAACGAACGTCCTACACTTATAAAAACAGCAAAGAATTATTATGGCAGACACCTAGTCTTCAAGACAGAAATGTCCAACATGTAGCGCATTGCTATGATTAATCAGCAAACGGCCAAGACATCGCTAAGAAATTGACGTGCGGGGGGAGGAGACAAACAGCCTGTTTTATTCTTATTGTTGGCCGAGTGGTGAGTGTATTTTCTCTCCACACAGCAGTAAATGTTGCAATGCAAATGTTTGCAGATGATATTTGAATTTTATGGCCCAGCGTGAACTACTACTGTTTTGGTAATTATTGGAGGCTTGAAAAAATGACCATGTTTGGTCTCTAGGTTATCTAACACTTAACCCGCCCACGATATTAAGAATATGTTCTTATAAGTTTACAATCTTTAGTGGTGAGGTTCACCTAATAAAAGAAGAAAATTCTCTCAGAAACAAACAGAAGAGTAAAACAACCTTTTAGCTATGCTAATTTTAAGCCTTGTCTCATGGATTAACTGGTTGTAGTATGGCGGACTTAACGTTGGACTGATGATTGCCTAATACTGGAAGAGAGTGTTGTATGTTGGGGTAGATCACCATTAGTGTTGGATTATAAAAACGGCAAGAAGACGTGGAAAGATGCACAAGCCTTGTCCTTTTTGTTGAGCTTCAAATTTTTGTCCAGTTGTGACTATCCGTCATCAATATACCTCATTTGGAGGATTCGCTATAAACCAGTGTTTAATATTTTTTATTTCCATTGTCCATGTACTAATTTTCCAACCTCCACTGTACAGTAAGTTAGGCTTTGATAGTAAAAAATTGGACTCATTCATTTGATGGTAGAGTTTGATGGATTTACTGGAAGAATTTAATTTCTCCGTTAGTTCACCTATTAGAGGTTTCGATTTAATTTAGTCTTTTCTCTCTCTCTCTCTCTCTCTCTCTCTCTTTTCATGCGATTTATAATGAACTTTAACCTCTACACATATATTTTAGTTCTATTTCAAGAATCCTTTCAAAAATTTAATCCACAGATTAATTTTATACGAAGAAAATTGAAACATTAAAGATTGTGACATAACCGTCGGAAAATTGTAGTTAGTGACGTACTACAATGTCCCACCCAGCAAACAAGATACTGCGATGAGCCTTTTGAGACGTATGAATTCTTGGTTGGCTTCCCCAGAGTCTTCATTGGGCTTACCTAAACTCTTTGTCCCTGCAATTCAGTGTTTTGCGGTCTCTGGTAGTTCAGCTAAAAATTATCTTCAATTTTAATGCTTCAGTTTTTATCTGGTTTTGAGTTATCGTCTTACACAGTATTACAGCATGCTGCCACCCGGAAGTATATCATAATGATAGTGACGTAAAGAATTTGATCAGATCTTTTCAACTAGAGGGTAAGTTATCCAGTCTCATACGAGGTGGAGAGTTTTCTCCCGGAAAATCGGATTTTTCGTCCCTCGAAACAGGTAAACCAGCACCGTAAACACACACACGGATCTACAGGGATGCGACGTACTGGCTGCATTAAATCGCTGTGATTTCTAATCAGGAGCTCTACCCTTCGTTACTGACGGATGAGAAGAAGAAGAATCTTCTATAAAATATATGGTCCGAATTGTCGGAATATAGCTTTAGTTGGCTTTATTATTTAAAGAATATTTAAAACTGACATTCAAATAGACATTTAAAACTGCATATTTTATTCTTTCTCTGGCTATTTAGCCTATTTTTATTTAGGAGTACTCCTCAGAGTACTCCTAAAGAAAAATAGGCTAAATAGCCATAAAAATAATATTTACTTAGAGGAGTAACCTGAGAATTATCCCAGAAATAATACCTGCATATTTTATATTTCTTTATAGCTGAACAGAAAGCGCCGTTCCTAAAGACCATCCCTTTCTGTTTCGCTGAATTCTAGCAAGCAGATAGATTATATTAACTAGTAGTAATTCGGTTGAACTTTTTTACATTGTTTTAAGAGAATATAGTAGTTCCACGTCAGTGACAAATTACAGAATTCTGTATAGTGAACAGATACGCTCATGTCTGACATCTGTTTTTGCAGTTGTTATTATGATTTACCAAACAAACTGACAGATGGTTCAAACACCTGTAATAAGTGTTTACCCCAGTATTGCACATAAGTCATGGAGACCCTGACTATGAAATAAATATATTTTTTTATTTATTTATTCTAACATAGTTGAAATAAATAAAAAAATACAAAAAAATATAAAATTAATACAAATAAAAAAATTCCTAGTCTACCCAAGGTAGTAATGTATTATAGGTTTACAGCCTTTCGTGGTTTGGAAGTTACATAAAAAAAAAAAAAAGTACCCCATTCCCTCCCCTCTCCCCGCCAAACGTTTTTTCTCGCGCCAACGCAGGTACAGTCAGAAAAATAAGGTTGTTGTTCGTTTAGAAAGATCTGGATTCAAATCACGTCTATAATATGAGGAATTTTTTATGAATTCTTTTCAGCTTAAATGGTCTCATTCGAGGGGGAAGGGGGGGGTGACCGGAATTTCCTCTTGGGAAAACACGCATCGACGGAGTCAGAAACATAATCGCAAACAATCTTTCAACGTGATGGTTGACACACTTTTCATTAATGAATTAATATGGTGTAGATTATAGGTGAGATTAATCAAATAAAAACAACATAAAGAAGGATATTTTTGATTTAATTTAATTGTCTGAGAATTTTTATATGTTATCATGACTGCGATTAGTGATATAATCAACAAGAACATCTCTTAATGCTGACACTGACCGGCATTGCATTCATTATTCAATTACTTTGCATTCTAATCAAACTGGCAGAGTTGGTAACAAACTGATGAGCTAATCTAGATCGTTATTATTATTATTGTTGTTTTTATGCAAGTCATAATAACTGGGTAAACTCACAAACAAATAATGCCTACTAATGAAAACTAGATTTCCTGAAAAGAAAAATCGGAATCTTAGAAGAAATCCCTTCTACCAAAAGAAAACAGATTTAACTGCATTGGTTTGCATTGGCAGATTTAACTACTAAATATGAAATCTGCTGTAGACGCAATAATATTTTAAGCCTTTTTAAAGCGAAATCCTTTACATAACGCTAAAATATACCTGTTATTATTAACAACATAATATTAACACATCCCAAGATAAAAGATGGTTTTCTTTGATGTAGGCAGATTCCCAATGCGTTCGCATTTCCTCCATAGGAAAACTGCAATGATCGTAAAATGAATGCTTTTCACTACGACGCATATTCTAATCACTCCTTTAAAGACGTCGTTCCTTTTGGCCTCAAGTAATAACATCAGCTAATAGACAATTACCACTTAGCTGACATTCTCCCCCATTTATCCATCCCCCCTTTTCCCCATGAAACTGGTGCACTTTAAAGTTGCTAATTACATTCCGAGCTTCGGGATGCTCTGGCACAAAATTGAGCACTTATCTCGCAGGGAACAGCTTACTCTGATTGCGTGGCACAATTCACGACCACACCCTGCGTGTGTGGTCGAATGTTTTTGAAGAAGAACCGTCACCGTTGAAGACCCCGCTGTTTCAGCGATGTTAAAGCTCTGTCAAATAGGGTCAATGGAAAAGCGCGCGCGTAAATATTTTAAACGCTGCGATAAATGCGAAATCGTTCGCCGACCACACATAAAGGGTTTTCGCAATTCGAACAATCCACAATCCAATAGGATGCTTAATCGGATAATGGAGTTTAATCAGAGCAGCTTTGTGTAATTTCCTCTTGAATGCCTTTCTTGCACGGGGCATTGCAGTGCAAAATTACAAAATTTCGATTGAAAATTCTTTTTTTTTTTTCCCCTTTTATTCAACGTTGTGGCATTTCGGTTGAAAAGCAATTTCGCTCTCTCTGCAACGTCTGTGTGCATTCTTTAATGCTAAAGTAAATGGAACGTGTCAAAATGGCTATAAAATGCGGGTTTCACACTTTTACGAGCCTCACCTGCGGCACTTAACGTGATGAAATAGAACTTCATCCAAACATCGGATGGGAAAAAAGTACAGCATTTGGTTTTGGATTATTTTACAATAATTTCTGAGAATTAGTGGCAATTACTTAACAATTTTGTTGTGCAGATGGGTACCAATGATGGGGCATCAGTGGGAACTTCTCTGTCAATAATCGGTTAAGAAAAATTCGTTTGTTATTTGTTGATTAAGATGGCGGTAATATCACGATTCCTTGAAATATACACGCAAACGAAATGTAATATATATTACATATATATTACATATATATTACAATAATAATATATATTATTATATTGAGGATGTAATATATAAAAATATATTACATCCTCAATGACGAAATAGGCGAATGATGGTCATTTTTACAACAGGAAATTCATGCAAGCCGGAGGTCTAGTGTGTGTATTTTTGTAGCAAATATCTCGGGGAAAAAAGCCATGCGTATTTTACATGCATCAAATGTTATTTTCCATACTTATTTCAGTTAGAAGAGAATGTTGAATTGTATCAATGATTTCAAAGCGAGAAACAGTGAATTCGATTCTCGCGTTGTGTGCAATCAAATTCGTAGATTGCGAAAAATTCAGTGGCAATATTTTTTTTAAGAAAGAAAGAATTACAAATACAACAGGAACAAGTTTCATTTTTAAATTCTCGAACTTTTGATATTTCGCTGTACGTTCATCCAATGCTAAGAAAATAAAGGGTGATGACTTCATTTGTTCACTGCGATCAATCGTTACGAAGAAAGGCGTAGAAGTTAAGAAATTATCTTCGTTAGATACTGAACTGTAGTGTGATATTGGATCACATCGATTCTCAATAAAAGCCCCTTCTTCTAGAAGTGGTACTAATAACGACCCGTGAATTCATCTCGTAGACATACATTCTTAACGTTTCTATTTATTAGCTCGATTGCGAATTTTAGGCTGTGAGGAAATGCACCGATGTCAGTTACTTCTTAGGAAATGGCAATCGAAGCAGTATTATCATCAGTGAACACCGAATGCAATATTGACATGACTGAGCATATAATTACTGTGTTTGGAAGCACTCGCATCACCTTTTTTGAAAAGTGGTCGTTTCCCAGAAGGGCGAAATAACTTAACAAGTCTGATTTACTTTTGAATTTTTAAATCAGAGTGGATAATTACGGATAGTACTTGCCTGAAGACTTCAAGAAGAATGATGCAGTATGATTATTTTTGGTGAGTTTGCATTAGTGACGAATGGCTAACACATCCGCTCTTCAACCAATAGGTTGCAAGTTCGAATCCCGAAGGGCATGGATGTTTGTGATTGTCTTTAGGTGGGAGACCACTGTCCTGCTTAGAAGCCTGAAGCGGCTCGAAAAAAGTTCCTTGTTTGGTATCTAAAGCAGGATTTTTGGACTATGTGAAAAATAAATTAAAATACAAAAAAGAAAGGCAGGAGCCACTTAAAAATTTATTCTCATACTGGTTAAGCTGTGACCATAGACACTTCGTCCCATATGATTAAATCGGCACGTTGTATAACAATTATCAACATTATTATCAGCCTTATTAACTTTCATTGGCGTACATCTCTTTAGCAGTTGTCCTTTGGGGAATGCGGCTAGCAGCACATCTAATAGCTTATAAAGGATGGGCTACGCTTATTCTTGATGGAATTTATATAAATGAATGTGAGTACAAATCTATTGGCTCTCGTCAAAATGTTTGGCTTTCATTATTTTCTAAAGCTCAAGTACAGTGTAATTGAAAACAAGAGTATAATGAATCCAAATTCATTTTGTATACATTACAATTAGGAAACAACTTCTGTCCATTTTTTTACTACTGTTTGTCATCTATATGATTCCCCTGAAATATTCCCCAAGATTAAAACTGACCACCAGAGTATTCGTTAACCACATCAAACATCCTTGTATTTCAATGACGCTTTATTGAGAGAGAGAAATAACCTGGAACGATTCGGGGGTACAAAGAAATCTAACGCTAACGGCATAACATATTGCCAAGAGTTATTAAAATCCATTTGCTTTGTTCACCAGATTAAAACTATTTCGCGTCACATTATGACAATGTCCCATTTTCTGAAATATATTGTAAGCTTAACATTAACTCATATCCAGCTTGTTTTTAACAAGTTACGAAATGTATGTACAACTGCTTGTCAAAATTTCCTGTCGTTAAACATTAAGCATAATTAGAATTAGTTCATTCGTTCTCAGATTGTTTCATGTAGATGCACAGACATGATCAAGCTGATAATTGTTATTATTATTATTATTTCAGTCTTTCACCAGGAGAAATATCTGATGAAAGTAGTTTTATGTTTCTGAGGAAAAACGAAATCAACCGGACTAAAATCAGCAGCAAAAGTGACCTCAAAACTAGCTTCAGTGTTGGATCACAAAATTATCACTGGCAGACTACCACCTCAGTGGTCTGACGAAACCAATACACCTAATACGCGCATACTTACTCCTCTCTACCCATCGAAAAAAATTAGCTAGCGCTTCTTCACGCTTACAGTTACTTCCAGCTCTTCTTTTTTACTGGTAGCTTTTTTAATTTATTTAAAATATATTTTCTTATGAATATTTATATACGCATAGAAAACAATTCTAGTTCTCATTAAAATATCGGCCATTTAATTATTTCCTTAGCTATCATGATGATTAATAATTTACAGTACTAATATAAAACACTTTTTACAGACGTTTATAGTATATCCCCCCACTTATAAGTCAACTTACTGTACGCAGATGACTTGGGTCCAATAAAGGGATTTGTCTCAAAATTGAACCCAAATATGTAAGAGATTAGTAAAATCGCAATTCCGTGGCAAATTTGTCTTTTTGGATTGTTCCAAGCTTTCATTTCGATCCTATCACAATCCTAGAGAAGCTATAAGGAGAGTTTTAAGGCTTCAAGATCTTAAAAGACTGAAAAAAATTCGATGAACTTTACTTACGGGGGAAAGATGCGAGGTGTTTTTCTAGATTTTGATAATGAATATCAAAATCCAGAAAGATATGTATGCTAGAATAAAGGACTGATGCCACAGTGTAAGTAGAATCATTGTTTGCATAGACTTTGGAATACATTCCTCTTTCTTAATAAATTTTGCTTTTGGCGAAATATTAATGAAACGTCAGATGCTCGGATAGCTGACATGTATGCATACATGCATGCAGAGGGTTCTAATGTTAATAGCGTGTATGCGTGTATGTATATAAAAGCGACGCAATTATTTTAAGTGGTTCGGTATTAATGATCTTTTGATTATATTTGATTATCCATTTTGACATCTGATTCTATATTATAAATTACTACAGGTGGGGGGGGGATGAAGGGTCTAGTTCAGAATTTTTCCCCATCCTCAGATTCTATTTACATATTTGAATAAATCGCTTGTTACTACAGCAAAGTATTTTTTAACGTGGTGGGAGAGGACGGTTAATTCTATCTCTTAATGCGCTGTGTTTTCCAAATTTTCGGAAGGAAAATCCCCCCCCCCCATCTCCATATGGGACTCGCTAACTGACATTCAGCTGCAAGTTTTGCGAAGTTCCCTCCTTCTGCAGACGGAATTCAAACGCAGTTGTTGTTTTTTTTGTCTTTTTTTTTTTTTTTTTTTTTTACCAAAGTCACATGTTTCCGCCTGCGCTACGGACCTGGTAGGGAAGAATTTTTATCATTTGCAAGATGTAAAGTGAAGCCGTTGTCAAAAATGTTGGAACTCTCGTAGTAATTTATAGAATCTGTTTGCATTAATGGTTGACTGGTCTTTGCCTTTAAAAGGCAAGCTGGTTCTAAATCCTAATGGGTTATGGACTTTTAAATGATATTAGATGTTAAATGTTTCTCATCGCTCCACTATAGCACCGATTTTTTTTTTTTTTTTTTTGTGATTTTAGAGAGAACTAAGGAGTGTGGTTTTCACATCTAATATAGATTTCGGTATATTTACCTTTAATGTGACCACAGCACTAATGTTCTATAGGTTCCCTATCTTTAATCGATTGCATTGTCATAAAAAAAAAAACATGAAAGAAGGATATGCTTCCGTTCCTGTTCAAACATGGCACCATGTTTTGATCAAACCACATTGGTTTGATAAATAGAAAAAATTCGAATGACGGGTTTTCATCTTAGCCAATATGTAAAGTTCATTAATTTTATGTTCATTTCGATTATTGTTCATATTCTAGAAAATTTTAGCTTTTACTGAAGTCCTCAGTTTTTAGTATAAGTAAGATCATTGGATCAATGCTTCTGTTGTGTGATATTAATATTACTACTATTACTACTACTACTAGTAGTAAGCCTCCGTAATTCAGTCCATATAGACGAAGCCTTTTGGTCGGAAAGATATGAGTTCGATTCCCGTCCAAGACGTGAAGAACCTTTATTTGGTCTCTTTCGACTAAAGGTGAGTTAGCTGATCTCATACGGCGGTGATGTTTTTTTTTTTTTTTAACCCGGAAACTCGGATTTTTCGTGCCCCCAGAACAGGCAAACCGGCCCCGTGAACACACGCATCTACAGACATAGGACACACCGGGAGGCATAAGGCTAACCTTATGCCTCCCGGTGTGTCCTATGGTGGCATAAGGCTAACCTTATGCCACCTTATCCTCGAAACGGTCGCGGTTTCATATCGTAATAGGCATGCGTAATACGAACGTAATGGGCCGCTAGGCCTACTTCATGAAAGGAGGAGAAGATCTTTGGTATTTTTTTTTTTTTTATTATTATTACCATGATTTGTTCAGTATAGAATTATTACATCAGATCGATTTTTTGGCAATAAAAATGAACGAATTGAAACAACCAAACCAGCCAGACATCTTCTTGGTTGGATCCTTATGTTACCTTATAACTAAAGTAAATCCTCATAATTTCATCTTAACTAATAAACATAATAAAATACGCAAACTTTAACAAACTATTTCGAGAATTATAATTAGTCGAATCAAATGGGAAGATGTTTATAAACTTATAGTTCATATATTACTATTTAAAGGAAATACTTCTAACGAAACTTTAATTATGGAAATGAAATATTCAACTCAGTTCTAAAAGTAATCAGCTTAAAAGGAGAAATATTGGAGCCGCTGAATAAATAAACAGGTTCAGAATCATCACCAAACCTCCATATGAGTTAAGCCTAAGCTACATAATAGCATTGTAGAACAGCCAGTGACTTGATTTCAGATAGAAATTGTCGGAGAGACAGAGAAACACACACACACACACACACACACACACACACACACACACACACACAGAGAGAGAGAGAGAGAGAGAGAGCACCAGAAAATCAGCAATTAATCGGGGATTAGCAGCTGTCACTGTCCCGCCCGCCCTGCCTTAGGCTCGCCGCACCTCCTGGTTTTATAAGAGAGTTTAGGTTTCATTAAGGAAATTAAGCTAATTGAAGAGAGCCCGGTGAGCAACTATAATTTCAAGAGTAAATTAATAATGGCTTGGAAGATAATAGCCACACTCCCCGTGAGCCGTGGAGCAATCTTTCTACGGACGCGCGACAACACTGCAGAAAGGTATTGTGGGAGATGTAGAATTAAAGTCACAAAGAGAAAGAGAGAGAGAGAGAGATAACACAGAATACAGTAATTAGCGAGTCTTTTGTGTTTCCCGAGGAATTATTTTGTTCATTTTCATTTTAACTAAGAGCAGTTTAAGGATAGCGGATTTTAAGTGTGTGTATATGTGTGTGTGTGTGTTAAAGACTCAAACATGTCTTCTCATCTCGCTGTAGTCTTAAGTGAATGCAAGAAAAAAAAAAACATTTCATCTAATTACATTATGTAAGATTTATATAAAAAAATCAGCCAGTGAAGTATGCTTTTGTGATATTATTTGTTAGACGATGTTTGGTATATTCAAATATTCGCAGGAACATACTGAGAAGGCGAAAGTTAACTTGCTTCATAATGTCATTACATAATGCTGTTAGCTGAATGGATCTGATGACCCAGCTTGAAGGATACTAAGTATGGAAATACAGTAATACATTTCACGGCGAACTCGGCACTATATTATTAAGGAAATACACGATCTTCTTATCCATTAAATAAAGCATTGAATTAATCGATGATATTATCAACTGTACTCTATGGGACCCTCTCTCCTGCCAATAAACTATGCGATTTACTAATTAAAAGGAATAGTTAAATATATATTTAAATACCGTAACTGCTATTATTATTATTATTATTATTATTATTATTATTATTATCATCGTCATCTGAAAATATGCAGTATTTATTGACCATTTTGCGAGATTGATTTCCTATGCACAATTGGTGGGCAGCACTAATCATAACCTTAGGCTTAAACAAGAAATTGATTTAGCACCGATCTATTTGAATGCTGTCGCTCCTTTAGAATGACACGATTCTCTCAATAGAGCTACATCATTGGGAATAGCCCACTAAATTTCAGACTTTACGGATTATATATTAGTTAGTTACTCTGATGAGTTATTAAGATGCAGTTTTGCAAGCCCGAAGAAATGCGATGGTGACGCAACACTGAGCAATTATGAGATCCTCTCTATCTGCGAAAATGTTAAATGCAAGTGTTTAATCTGTACGATTATCATAAAGGAATATTAAAATTTATTTGTCCATTTTAGGTGAATATTTCTAAAATCTGGCTACGTTATTGTAGCCATCAATTTAGAAATATTTTATGAAGCTCATCTACATGCCCAAGTAGGTTATATATACAGGCATTTATAAAATATAGATTACTATTCACAAAAAAACATTCTTGTGTTATTTTTATCAGATTGGAACTGGAATGAGACTCTATTTTCTTATGCTGGAAGAATAAAGAAGAAAAAGAAGAAGCGGTGAAGAAGGATTCTATATTATCAATGTCTTGATGATATTCAGTAGGTAAGGGACGTTAATTTTCTTTTAGAAATCATTAAGTACAACTCTTTGGTAATTTACGCTTACGGGAGTTGATTTAATTAAGATATTCCTGTTTACATGAGAGAGAGAGAGAGAGAGAGAGAGAGAGAGAGAATTTGCTTTGTGCGCGCTGAAGGAACTAAAAATTATCACCAAAAGAGAATTCACATAATATTTGAAATATTGGGCGAAGTAAAGTAATCCTAATGTATGATAAAAGATGTGTGAGTAGTATGTAATGAACTGCTAGTAGTCCAATGCTTTCAACCGTGTACTATTTCAAGTACTTATAAATTTAAATATATCAATTATACTTCCACAGTTCATACACTGTATGTACACGTGTTGCAAATCATCTGCATATCACTGAACAGAATGAATTGGAAGAAATAAGTTGAAAAGAAGAATTACATGGTTACTGTGGATTATCTGTGAATGATAAAACTGAACTGGAAGACAACTTTCAAAGGTTATAATTATTACATCAAAATACAAAATCAATGACCATAGTGGTATCGATGAAAAATAGTGGTATCGAAGTAGACGAGTAAAACTGTAATGGCTAATAGAATATTCGGCACAGTTATATATTATGTGAATACCATTAACTAGAGGCTGAAGATCAATTGCGGGTAGGCTCAAGGTGTTAGTAATCCGGCAATCCTACTCTAGGAGCTATGCATGGAACTTTCTCAAGCCACTTTCTCAGATCTCCAATAAGCGGGAGAGTGGTGATGACATCCACAACATTCTTTGCCCATTACGGGATTCGAACTCTCAGCCTATTGGCTAGAGAGCAAATACACTAACCACTCGGCCAACGAGTTACTACATTATTCCAGAAGAAGACCTGGGTCCAAATCCCATTAAGGATATATAGAACATTTGTAAGGATTTTCTCATTGTAAGTAAGGTGGCTGGTGTCATGTAGGGGTGGAAAGGGAAAGTAGGGTTTTTCATCTTGAGAAACAGACAATCGGCCAGAGAACACAAGAAGGTAAGAAACATGGAAGACTATGAAGATCGTCCGCAGTATCGTGACCACAATAACATTCATTGAAAACAAAATAACAGTTAGCTCCGTAAGATGTTATTGGATAATCTGCAGAGGAAACCGAGATGGGGTTAAAACAACCAATAAAAAAATTAAGGTGCAAGTTGACACCGAAACAAACCACATGACACCAATCTATGAATGGAAGAAAGAAAAACGATGTTTCATTATTTTCATAATAATCCGCGGCATTTACAGATTCTTCCACTTGATCAGTTTGCATTGGCATTAGTAATCATAATTTTAGGATAAGGTGGTTAGTCTTATTCAAAAAATATATTTTTGTGTACAAATTGTATGTGAAGGGATGAAAAATCCTCTTTTTTTTAAGGAAAATCCCGCGACTTCCGTACAAGACAGGTTAATTAATTACTTTATTTAGAATTAAGTGAAAGTTTCTAGTGCACAACGTACTTCTGAGGGCTATTTTTGATTTCACCTTTATTGTAATTCCTGGACTTTATTGCAACTCTCATTCAGCTTATTAATTGTAATTCCCAATTGTCACATAAAAACCATTGAAATCATAGAAAATACGATTAAAAGCACAATTGCAGTTTGGGATTTTCCTTAGTTTATTCTCACATGAAAGATTCAACATCGATACTGCTTTTTCTTAATCACAAGTATAAAAAAGAAATTGCACATCTACAATGACAAGAGCACTATAACAGAATTCTTTCAGAAAGAAAAATGATAATCTCTCTCTCCATGTTAGCTAGGTGGCCAAGACAAGGATGCCGGTCACAAGAAAAAAAAAAAAACTAAATAACTGAAAAAAAAAAAAAAAAAGAAGAGGAGCGAATAAGATTGGTTAAAAGCTCAGCACCTCGTCCGCCTACCAGTGAATAAAGCCTATCTTCTTGCCTCCCCCATCAACTAAGAAAAAAAAAGGAAGAAAATCCCCTGGAATGAGAGAGAGAGAGAGAGAGAGAGAGAGAGAGAGAGAGAGAGAGAGAGAGAGAGCTGCCTCTGAAGAGTTGCTTTTGCTGTTAACGTCTTGGTAAAGTCGTTACCGAAGCCAGCAATGAAAAGGAGATGGCCCGAGGCATTCCTTTGTAGAAGGAGAACTAAATTATTCTGCTAATAGCGTCTGGAGGAGTTAATGATTTGAAAATGGCATCAAAAGTACCATTCATCGTCAGCGACAAGCTCTCCCTGACGCTTGTTCTCTGCCCTAATGAGATCATCAACGTAAACACACATTTACGCTTCTCACGAGCGGCAATAAGCCACTTTTACATCATTACATTTATTATGTCGCCACGGCAGGTGCAGCAAGAAAGAACGCTTTTGCACGTGCACTGGTGCAGGCGATTCGAGCGTGAAGAACGCAAACTTGTGTAATTTAGGGGGTGAAATGATAACACTTGCTGTCGAGGGTGTCGTTGATCAGCAGCTCCGCCCTCCCTACTGAACGGCTCTTATCCCCACAGTTCCGCCGTTCAAAGATTCACGAGCCACGCAAGGTTTCGACGATCAGTCACGCCGTGTCAAGCGCCACGCCCGCCCTTCCACTTTGTGGCGATCAGGCACGCAGGACACCGGTCCTGTCCGGATAATCACGCGGGGAGGGGTGCCGCCGCAGTGGGTGGACCCACTCGTCACTACAACTCGAGCACGCCATCGCTGCTACGATCGGTCACGAGAAACTGCAGAAAGACGCTGTGTGCTATCGACATGCCGAAAGGGTGGCTTGAAGCCCCCCCCCCCTCTCGGCTCTTGACAGCTGAAGGTTTTCACCTCCCCCACTCTCTTTCTTCTATTGGAGGACGAGAGAGGGAAACAATATTGCGAAAAGTACCTTTCAGCATTATCGGGAGAGTAAGAAGAGCATTATAGTAATTCTGCTGGGGTTGGATCGTGGGCTCAACCCAACTGGAATGTCTGTATTATGCTGCAAGATAATATTAGAAAGAATATGAATAATTATTTTCCCCATTAATTCTTTCATGAAGTATTTTGTATGCTTTGTTGCTTCCATGAAATATTGATTGAAGCAGCATTTTCAAATCCTATTGTATCAATCTCGGCGTCATCTTAGGACCTCCTCTGAGGAAGACATCGTCACTGACGAAAGGCTGTTAACCTATAGTATATTAGTCTTAGGGCCATAAATGGGCTAAGGGTTAGATCATCTGGAAATCCAACTCTAGATTTAGTCCAAACATGGAACTATTAAAAGCATTTCAGATCTCCAATATGCGAAATGGTGGTCTCGCACTGGGTGATAAGTTTATCTCGCACCTGAACACATTGACAAAACGTCTATCCCCGTATTAAGATTCGAATTCAGAGCCTGTTGGCTGCAAAGCAGAAATGCTATTCATTTGAATTTTGACGAGCAAAGAGCTTTAGAAGAGACAGATGGCTATATAGTCGTTGTTTTTAATGATTGTAAACGGATGAAATTGTAAAAGACTACAGTGTAATGAAATTAATTAGATTTTCCACGAAAAATGAACAGTTTACAATCGTTATTTGTTATTTTTAGCGTGAAAAATGGATTCAAGATGAAGTTATGAACTGTTGGTTCTATTTGATGATAAAATTTAATTTTTAATTTTTATTTATTTATTTTTTTAAATTTTTGCATGCATTTGTTTTCAAAATGGATTGCAACTGCAAGACTCCTCTTTTTTTTATGTGTGCACGCGTGTTTTTTATTTCACGCACTAAGGAGAAGGAAAACGTAGATTTACATTCCATGTTTAACTGCATTTGTTTTTCTACAGCTTTGCTTATTTTATTTGACGAGGAAACCGGATTTTCCGGAAAACATTCGCTGTAACATCCGTATGAGTTCCTCTGTATATTTTTCACGGACATAATTATAAAGAATAAGATATTATTTTCAACTAATCTTAACTGACTGCAGTCCAAGTTGCTCTGGGTGTCCGTTATAACTTAAAAAACACGACTCTTAAAGCAAGCGTGTGTTGCTTTTAATTACAGACAATATATTCTATTATCAACCTGGTCGGCAGAGGGCGATAACATACTCGCTTTCCAACAAACATATTGACTGTTCGAATTGCTCCGTGGGCATGGATATTTATGCAAGTCTTTAGGTAGGGTCTTTCATCCATCGGTGTGAGATCAACTGTGCTTTGTGGAGACCCGAAGTGGCTTGAAAAGTTCCATCTTTGGTCTCAAGCAGCGTTTGTGGATTATCTTCTAATCCGTAAGACTAATACTAGTCTTACGGATTAGAAGATAATCTAATCCAACAAACTTTGACTATATTAGTCAAAGTTTGTAAACCTATGGTGTACTATAGGTTTACAAACTTGGGGTGGGATTTACATTAAAAAATTAATTCGGAGTTCTGCTACTAGGACGTTTTGACTGTTTAATTGGATGAGAACTCTTCAGGGTCGAAGCTCTTATGTGTTGATCCGAATTCAACAGTTTTTCGTTCAGAGCGGATACCTAGAGCACTACAGTCTTGCGATACTTTTAAATCTCTTAGAATAAAAGTAATATCACATTAGTTTCTTGAATCTTCTAATACTTCAGAAACACTGAAGGTTGAAGTAAGAAGTATACGTTCTACTAATCAATCAGTTGAAAGCGTAAATTCTCGAAACTCTTGCACTCCTAGATAACGATCTTAAATATGCACATCGGACCAGCTGGCTGAGTGGATGAAGTTTCCGGTGTCCACAGCAGGATCCGAACACGGCTCGTTCGTGTTCGGATCCTGCTTCGTGTTCGGATCGATTTTTGCTGCCTGGATGACTGGCTAGACACACATGAAGAAACTTTGAGAAAGATTTGTGTTTATCTCTAACTCTTAGCCTATTCATGATATTAAATGTGCACCATACATTTACAACCTTTCGTGGAGAAGGATTCACATAAAAATTACCTTTTTTTTTTCACATTGCACTATGCTTACTATATAGAATATACGAATTTAATTATTTTAACTGTTTCAAGTATGCCTTAAGTACGCCTTCTGAAAAAAAATCATTGTCTGTTTAGAATTAATTTTTTATAGTTTTGTTTTGAGTAATGCCACTAAACTTCAGATATTTGAAGCGAAGCCGTTCTTGGTTTCTCTCAGTAATCGAGACTCGTTAGCCGATCTTTGAGGAATATTTTTATTTTCATATGAGTGTGTTATTTAAATTATGGCCGAAGCAACCAAGTCCATGAGATTAGTCTATTATGGATTAATTGTGTATATTTATCTGACTGGCGCTTGGTTGCTTTGATGGATGAGAAATCCAACAATAAAACATCCTGACACTTAAGTGTAAGATGCTAACGAACCTTCAGGTGGAAAACCTTTATAAAGGAACTTTGCATTGGAGAAGCAGACCCCCTTTACGATAAAGTAATTTAGTCTAAAGACTGGTGGTAAGATACTCGTCACTAGCAACAAATGTTCTTGTCTAATGGATGCCACTAATATAAGGACCATGCTTTCAACCGTATTATAAAATTGACTTGGAAAAACAAAGATTCGATGCATACAAGACTTCTATAGGGTTTCAATTTTTTTGAAAAAAATTATAAAAAAATTATAAATTTGAAAATTAGAGTAAATTTTCAAATGAAATATACATTTTTTGTCTAAAAGAAGCAAACACGAATTTCCAATTGACTATTAGAAATAATTACATTACTTGTAGTGTATTCTAGATTTAGAAATCTGCGTAGCTCAGTCAGTATAGACGATATCCTTGGATTGTAAAGGCTGAGGCCGAATCCATAGGATATGAAAAACATTTACATGGACTTTTTCAAGGGTTCTTCCTACTGGGAAATTTGGATTTTTTTTTTATCCTGCAGATAGATAACGTCGGATTTTCTTTCGATATTTATCGTGGCATAGTGCGGGCCTACGCGCAAACGTCAACAGATGATGATGATGATGATGATTCCAGATTTATTTTTAGTCTGAGCAGTCAGCAAATAATCACTTACAAAAAGAATAATTAAATTTGGAAAAATGGGACAAAATGATTCCCCGAATGAATTTTTACTGTGCAGAAACACACATACGTTAAACTAAAGGACATTAGTAATGCAGAAAATGTGAGCATAACTTCGGACTGAGGGAGCAATCATGTCTGGAAAAGCACCGTTTAAGTATTTTTACAAAGAAAGCAATGGAGAAATTCATTGAAAGAACAATAACATTAAAATGCACTGACTATCCTTTACTCAAAAAAAAAAAGAAAAAGAAAAAAAGGAACAATACCGGTAAGAAGAAGAAACGCAACGCGATGAATCTTAAAGAAATAAAATAAATTAAAATAAATAACCAAATGAAGAGAATAGATATTCACTTGAATAGAAACTAATTTCTGGTAACGTTCGACGAAGGATCGAATAACTTCTGCAGATCCTGTTTATTAAATAGGAGCAAATTTCTGTTTTTATGTGATCCTATAGTACATCAGTACACTGTAGTGGGCTAAGGGAAATTCTATTTTAGAGATTAAATGATAAAACCTCCTAAAGCCACTTCAGGCTGCCAATAAACAAGGTAGTGGTCAATCACATGGAGATGAAATTTATCAACCACCTAAAGACATTAACAAATATTCATGCTCTGCAGTGGGACTCGAACCCACATTCTATTTTTGGAAAGCGAAAGAGCTATTCACTCGGCCAGCAATGCTTATCAACTAGGACTTGATTTATTTATAATTATAATCACAGATATGAGCCAAAAATCTTATCGAAACTCAAATATGTTAAAAATACAAGTAATATTTGACAATGTACATTATTAGTAATTGGTGTAGCTACGCAGTATTTCTGTTAGCATTTCTTTTTAAGATACTTTAAGATTGTACTAGTTCATTTCTTTTTTTAATTTATAGTAAAAACTGAAACTTATAAACTTATTGATGGCATTGCTAAGTGAGAAATGTAAACAGCGCTTACTAGGAAGTATTTTTTGTTAATTATGATAAAACTCAGAACATTTGATTCAAAATGTCGACTAAAGGTTTTGGCCAATACATGTCAATCAAGATCGAAGTTCAGATCTGCTGATATCTGACTGTTTAGAAGAATTTCGCCTCTTCTGCTCCATCGATGAACCTGTTCTTAACGAATGAAGCTCCTAAATGTTGGGGAGGGGAGGGGTAACATCTTAAGGCAATGAAAAAAAAAAGATGATTTTTTATATATACTAAAATCTTACGAAGTGAGTTTTGTTTTACCATGACCGCCATTGCTATGACATCTACGGGGATGTCTTTATGGAAACGAAGTCCCGCCTTGACAGTACTTTCATTTGCATCTCTTTGTCTTTCTCGCTCTTCATCCATATTTATAGACGCAAACACACATGCGTTCATCAAGCTGCCAAGATGGTTTGCCGCTCGTAGTCAAAGTACACACGCCTCAAGAACCACTGGGCCCTCTAGTCAGGATTCCCCCCCCCCCCCCCTACTTCATTCACACGTCTGCTATTCCTCCCATGACACTACGGAGAAATAAAGAGGGGTGTTCGCTAGACAAACACACCACAACCAAAGCACCGCATCAACCGACAAAACAACGCTGGCCCTCACAACCGGGGTAAATGGCACCGCAGGCCGACTGCTATCTAATCTACAGGTCGGTGCCGCTCGCCTGCCGTTCCCGCCCGGAAGGTCCGTTCGCTCGAGTCGATGTCGCTGCCGCAGCTACAAAACCCGAGCCCTGGGGCACTCCCCCAGCCATTGTCCGGACAGCGCTAACGGAGAACGTCAGTGCTTCGCAAGGCCCAGCACTCCTCCTCTTCCTCCTCCTCCAGAAAACGCCATATGCCCTAGTCATCCGATACGGAAATGCACTTAGCGAACGCCTCGCCGATGTCCCCGGTGTAGCGGCAAATCTGCGACAGAATGAATACAACCTCTGCATCCTTTGTCCACAGGGACGGCCGAAACATGGCTTTTTGACAAAATAAAGCCTCCATACATCGATGACTTTCTGGTGAAGGGGATTACGTTTTGAAGGTAGAGGGGACCGCTGACTTGTGTATTTCGACGGAGACATCGATATATGTCGCAGGGCACGCTGTGACACGCGCGCTTGTAAAAAAAAACCAAATAGTGCACTCATACTAACCGTGGGGGTACAAACTTTAATATTTCTAAGATTTCTTTAAAATACAGTAAACGGCTTCAATCGAAGAACGATAAAATTTTACAGGGAACATTAAGCTGAATTTATTTTTTATTTTATTTTTTTCTGTTTGTATTCAGCAAAAGAAATATGCAGGAAAAACTAACTGTAGTGAAACATGCTTGCAGATCACTACACCCATTTCTTATTCTATAGTGGTTAACTTCAAGAAATCTTTCTTTTCAGCTGATAGAAAAGAGGATTCGTCCAACATTTTATTCTCGCTTATTCTATCTTAGGCTGCATAAATTTTTCACATCCTATTTAGAGGCAGAAAGAAACGACGTCTCAGAGCCGAATTTTACATCTAAATTATTCACTGCTTTAAAGTTAGCGTTGTTGTGCATTGTTTTATTTAACTTCCATACTAGACTTTAGAAAACAAGAGGAGAATGTGTGTGTGTGTGTGTGTGTGTGTATTCTATCACACTGCCATCTTCTGTCTTACTTAGATGTTAGCATTAAAGAAGAAGCAAACTTGGGCTACAGATTCGGTATACAGTTGGATGGGATGTCCAATTCTCTTTCTGTTTTTCTATGGATGCAGAAGAACGCTCAAAGGTAAGCTACTGACTGCATTCTGATGACCTTTATCATACAGAGAGCAAACGAAAAGATAGCAAAAGAGAAAAGAGAACGAATGTATTTTAGAAGATGCACACACACACACACACACACACACATATATAGAGAAATCTGCTAGTTCTAAGGTTTTCCACAAACGTGATAATTTTCGGAAGGTTTATCACGGTGATCCTAGTTATCATTTCCAAACAACTTAGTTTGTGGCTGAAGAATTACGAACCCATTCAGGGATAACTGTTTAATATGTACAGAGAGAGAGAAAACATCACCTGGTTTTAAATAGAGTTTTCATCTTACTTGCTTTGTTAATCTGTGCATATCTGCTGTAAAATTAGTTTCGGATGTCTACGTAAAGAATTTGTATTCCTCTTTTGCTATAGCAGACAAGATCAAGTTAATAGAGCCTTCCCACTATTCATTTTTTTCTCTTTATGTACACTAGGCTACCAAAATTAAAGAAAAGTTAAAAATGTCATAAAATGTATATTTATCGTTGTGTATACACCATGAGTCAACAGATAATATTACGTGTTTTTATTATTTCATATAAAAGAGCTTTGTTTTAGTAATGGTTTTATAAATTGTAAATTTGCCATACCTCATTACTCCAGAGTACCCCTCCCCTCTCCGTTTATAAGTAAATATATTACTTTTATGTAGGTTTATTTCTTTATTGGATTGTGTGTGTGTGTGTGTGTGTGTGTGTGCGCGTGCGTGCGTGTTTTAATTCATCGTTCGGTGAGTTTGTAAATGAAGAATTGTTAGATCAAGTGAGGCTGATAAGTTCAATATAACTAAGTTCACAGAGTTGGTAACATTTACAATGGAAGGCGACTGATTAGCATACCACATACAAAGTTTCATTACTTCTATATTTGCATAAAACCTACTTATTATTAATACTTATATAAAATCTGTTTTATTATCTCGAAATAAGTTACGTGAAATTAAGTTCTACTTAAATCCAGATCGAATTTCAATGAATACTTCTACAAGAAATATCACCCCCTTTTAGAATCCAACCTTGGCCTACCATACAAATTGACTGATTCAGTTTGAATGGATCAGACAGTTGCGATTCATAATAATATCAGAGCTGAAGCCGGCATTAAATCCATAAGTATTTCTCAATTAGAACGCAATTAGCTTTTCATTTACATCTCAAACAAAAGTTATTTTTGTGACCTATCGCGCATCATGTGAATAGAAATGTTCACTGCCTCGATAATGAATTCAAAATGTGAAATTCTTGGAAATAGACACAATAAAACAACATAAAAAAGTAATAAGTTATTTGAATCTGTTTTGTGCCCTCTTAAAAACAAGTTTTTGAACAACTTTAAACATTTTTGTGACTACTTTTCCTTGTTTAAAAACAAACTTATGCACGTGAGCTATTCTTCAGTTTGCCATTTTTTATGAAGTGAAAATCCCAACGAATACAAAACAAGAAACACATTTCAAATATATTACTTCTTAACAACAAGAGCTACAACCTCAAAGTGCATGAAAAGACAGTGCATATTCTGCTTTTCCTACATATAACGGAGAAGCTAAGTAGAGCATCATCATCTGGCAGTCAGTCCGCAAATATTTTGATCGAGCATCCATTTTAAAACTATATTAAACGTTAAATAGTCTTCCAACTCAACAATAACATCTTCCTTTGTAATTTTAAGCCCTCAGTCTCAAATCTCAACCATGCTTCGTGTCATATTGCATGTTATGTTCTTTTTTTCCCGAAGTCGATATTTAAATTATTTTCCAGCCGATATAATGAGGGTCATGGTAATAAAAATGTAATTCGAAAACATTCAAACACGTGCATGTATTGTCACAGATTATTCCTTACGTTGAGATAGCCACATGAAGTGAAACAAATGCTCCGAGTTTTGCAGTTATCATCGCAATTATCCGAAATTGCTTTTGTTTTGGAAACTACAGGACGAGATCAAACTGGTTGTTAACCACACCCTATACGATACTTTATGGAAACTCGTACATTACATCAAATCACATTAATATCCCGTAGCGAAGCCACTAATGCGAAAAAAAGAGACCGCCTGCACTTTCATGTCACTATAAGTTCAAACTTTTATGGATTTGAGCGATAACTATTGACACATGTCAATTGTCAAACGATCGATAAAGTCTGGTTCTAAGACCACCCTTGGTGGGAAAGTCATTCATATATGGTCATAGGAATAGACGTTAAGAAAATAAAAATATTTCAATAAGAACAACATATTCCTATTGAATAAAGTGGGAAGAATATTTTAGCAGCAGAATTTGTAATATTTTATATATCAAATGAATCTAATTTTTACAATATACGCATGGATAACGGAAATATTATCCTTTGTTATAAATAAGTCTTTGTGTAATATCACTTAGTATAATACTGTTTTTTAATGTACTTGTAAATGATGCATTCACTAATGCTTGCTTTTTGAAGCGAATACATCTAGTTTTCCAAGAAAAGCAATTTGCCAATATCATTCAACACAGTGCTACATTGAATGGCTATTCCTAGCAGAATTCAACGAAAAACATAGAATCCTCTAAATCGTCACCATCAAGAATTGATTCTAATATAAACCATAGGCCAGTTATTGAAATGCATCATCTCTATTCTAATATGAATTCTGACTGCGAAACACACAGACACACATGGCGGCGTTATCACCTTCGTGGACAGTTAATGGATACGAACACCTTCTATAGCTGTCATTCATCAAACAGCTTCTGTCTTTTCAAACCGGGGCAATTAGTGTCCTGTAATTATTTCTTGCTTACTCGAGCATTAAGATGGAACAGTAATTAATGCTCGGCGATACTTCTATTCCCCTTTTATCTCTCCCTTCCCTTGTCTTATGTGCCGTCGGCATGAATTTTCTGACTCTAAAAGCGCAGATTACTCTATCCGTTGTACGCACAGAACATATCTGCACTGACACTTGTGGATAGATTTAATTGTAATAAATCGTTGCTTTGTTCCCCTTTTTCACTGTAAATTGCTGGCCGCTGACAACTGCCTTGTAGTCGTCATTTGTCTCGTTCTGCAAATGAGAGAACCGACTGCGTGTGAGCAGCTAGCCGTTACGGTCTAGCTTCAGAGATTTTACTAAGAGTAATAGATTCGGACGAAAAAAACCAGACTACAGTATTTTTTGGAAGATACGGTGATGGCTTGGTGCGCGCGTTCACTATTAACCTCTGTCGTAAAACTAATACGAGAAGATACCTTTGTTCCGAATGTACTGATAGCACTGCATCAGCAGAGAAAACTCATATGGACGAACTTCGCTAGCATCTGCACGGGCATTAGCTTCAGTCTAGTCCGAATTCATAATGACATATTGAAAATGAAGTCTACAGACCAGCTGTGCGGATGTAAGAAGTAATTACGCTGCATCTCTTCCTACGCCATTAAGATCATCATCATCATCATCATAAAACAAATGACACCAAAATGTTCGATTAGTCATAAATTAATATTTTTTTTTCTCATTTCTCTTGTTAACCAAATACCTTGTTAGTTGTCTTTGGAAAAAGCGTGAAATCTTATGAGAGAGAGAGAGAGAGAGAGAGAGAGAGTAAAACATAATGCAATCGTGGAGCATCAAGTAGGAAGTATACTGACTTATGTTTTATTTGTTATCATAGACATCCATAAGCTGGCCTGATGCGACCATGTTATGCTGACTCATAATACGATATACAGTATACTGCGTTATACTAGACTATTATTATATAGACAAATATTATATTATACTATTATAGTACTATAAAGATTTTATGGTATAGACTGTACTGTAATATAAGTTTTTCTATTGCGATGCCAATAACTGAATAAGACCTCCCATAATTTAACATTATGTCTTAAATTCACTAGGTCTGATAGATGTGTGTTAAATATTAGAAACGGAAGTAACCATAAGTGGAAATCCCTATGTAATCCCCTTTATAAAACGCTGCCCTGTATAGCATATCACTTATGCAGTGATGCTCAACTGCATCACAATAATGCTTTTCAAGAGCACTTCGTTTCGCCAAATATAACTATCTTAATCAAGAAGAATGCACATAGAGAAAGATGAAGAATAAAAAGTTTGAACCGAAAAAGAGCCAACGTTTCCATTTATAACTTAATGCATTTCAGGGCGAAATAATTATTTTGATCTGCAGCTGATAGCAAACACATAAAACTTTTTAATTTGCAATACAAATTATCGCAAGATGTTTTGAGTTTCCATCCTGTTTCGACAGTCAGTTTAATGAAACTTGAAACATCTGTACAGTCGTTTAATAGGCAGTGGAAGATGCTGAAACTATGACTGAATCAATAAAGCAATGAGGCTAGTGCGATATTATGTGTTTAAATTGGGCGGGTTGCTCTGCTGGGTTTACTTGTTTTGTAGGATGAAAATACTAATTCCAAGGGGAAAATACAGGCTGAGTTACGGAGGCGTCAAAGCTGAAGAAGTATGTTATGTCTGTCAACTGCATTTGGTGTTTTCGCCATACGCAACTGGGGGAGGAAAATACCCTAATTTCTGGGAGGAAAATTTTCCACCGTCGTACCAGACTGGATGGTTTACTTTTAGCTGAAAAACCGTTATGAAGATTTTTCAAATCTTCAATGAGATTCAAACCCATGTGGTCATTCCAACCGGTAGATGTCATGTCAAAATGATGGATAAATGTCACATAGCGTTCGAAAGCAAGCTGTGCAGATGCTAAATGAACGACAGTTATACTGTTTAACAAAGAGACAATGTATTTCAAGTGCATGCAATGCTGAGGCAACTTGCGCTAAAGAAACTTTATTTTTCTGTTTGCGAATAAAAGGGTTTCTTTATGACGATTTAGTTTGTCTTTCTCCGATAAGAAATATTGATTTTTGACTTCATAATGTCATTAAGAAGTCAGCGCACAGAAGTTATTGTTTTCGTATTAATTACATTAAATGGGATGTTACGGATCATCTGATGAGTTGTTCATCGAAAGGTTTGCCATCTGTAACTTCAGATATTATATTTCATTCATAATGATCAAATGAACGCATTCAGTTCATAGCATATAATATATGCGATATATGTTTTTTCTTTATGCTCTGCATGTTGGATAACTTCGTTTCCAAGTACAATAATGAAACCGCTCTTATTAAGGACACGTTTAGGCAAGCTATTGATAACATATAAAGGTTTTTGTTGATTTGTCTTACTGAGGACGACTCGCTTCGCCTATTTAATCCTCGTCTAAATATTTAATACCGGATTACAGGCTCTTGATGTTTGCCGACAGAAGTAGGAAAGATAAATTAATCGACTGTGTACTGCATATAAGTTAGTTGTTAGGGACAGAATAGATAAGCAACTCGATGGACGAGGGAGGGCGAGAGGAAGCCGAACAAAAGCTGTTCACTGTACCATAACAATGGAATTCATTATGTACTTAGGGAACGGCAGCAGGATGTCAGAGGTGACATGTGGTCTTTCATATCACACTGGCAGGTGGCGTTCCTAGAGGACTATTAGAGTATACCCTGGAGGTAAAGTTACTAAACTCCATAAGAGGATTTTAAACATATCGAAAGTATAAAGATGAAACCTATCGCCAAATCTGGGACATAAAAAGTTGCCCCGCTTACCCCAATCTCTCTCTCTCTTTTCCCCTTGTTGTTCGCTTATTTCTATTAAAATGTTTATTTGTTTGTAAAATATATCGGGACCATTTGTACTTTAATATACATTTCAATAATACAATTTAGTTAATGTTTTTTTTCTCATTTTCAAAATGATAATTGGCATTTATAATCAATTATCATTACAATTATAGTTCAGAGAAATATTTATTATATCGTATGTTCGTTAAAATGGTAAATAATAAAGTAGAACTGTAGAAGATTAGAGTAGGAAGTACATAAACAAAATAACAAAAGAAATCGATTGTCAGAGGAAACCTAAAAGTCAAAGTTGAATAGAAACACGAAGATTGCAATGAAAAATAATACAGAGAAGAAGAAATATGATTCCTATGGTAGACTCTGGAATACAATTTTAAAGGAAGCAGAATGAAATAACACCACACACACACACACACTGAGTTGACTCTCTCTCATGCTACCATTTTCTACTTGTCTTTGTGCAATGCATTGAATGATCTCCAAAGGAAGGATAAAGTTCATTATTATTAAACGTAAAGTAGAATTAACTGTGTGCTTGAACTAAACAGAAAATACCACAAACAGATCAAAATCAACCAACGTGCTATGAACGAAGTTAAGAATTTTACATTCTTGGGAGCCAATGTATATAATGACTGTGGAACTGACAGGAATGTAATGCAAAGGCTGACTAAAGCTAATGCGGCTTTCAGAAAATTAAAAAGAATAAATTAAATGGCAGAAAAGGAAAGAAGAGCTGAAGAGAAGCCGAACTGTTAGCTCAGGACTGAGGTATCTGGAAGAAACGGACTTCGGCCTTATGGTGCCATGAGGCCCGAAGGGGATAAATAAGTAAGTAAATTAGCTGTGATTAAAAAATGGTTTAACCCATAAAAACTCGTTTCTTTATTGTAAAGATTTTTGAATAAGTTTTAAAGTGTTGGGCAATTGTTGTTAGAAGAACGATCAGTTTGGTAGTTTTAAATCATCACCTAAGTGGTATGTTATGTCTATTTTTGGTATGTGTACATAAGCAATGTTTTTTTTTGTTGTTGTTATTTTGTGAGAGAAAAAGCCAAGATTTTCAAGATCTAATGACTTTGCTACTATGAAAACTCCTTATTTTTGATGAGATTCAAATCTTGTTTGGCGATAATGGCATCACTAATTTCTGAAGTCTGACATGAGCCCTTTACAGGTTCATGTCAGACTTCTATATTGTATTTCCAAGGAAATTCGCGATAAGGCATCCTAAAATACAGGAAGAGAGCTAACCAACAACTAGCTGGTTGCACGTAACGTATTAAGTGCATTTAATAACTATTGAATGCGCCTAACGTATTTCTCTAAAGAACATCTGAAAAACAAAAGAGGAAAATCTATTTGTTTTTTCCGAAAGAAAGATCTATTAGACGATGTGGGCTAGATGGATATTTCTTAAGCAGCAAAAGTATTTTATCTGCAGTAAAACATTAATGAATATTGATCTCGTAAATAAGAACGGAGATTTTAGAAGTAAAATATAAAAGTATTTTTTTTTTCTTGATTTGAAACAAAAGAGTGAAGGCCACTGTTAAAAAAAAAGAGTTTAACAGTGAAGTAAAAAGTGCATGTAAAATAGTTTTATATTCTTGAAAGATCCTTATTTGAATAATACTTCCCGTTGTTATTTTCAACAGTGGGTGTTATTAATTAAACTCTTTTCTTCTAAGTCGCATAACGTTTTTAGCAAATTAAAGTTACGTAGCACAATTGATCGTACTACGTAATACATTCAAGGTGATACTGTCTGAAAAATCAAACTTGACTGTATACATTGGCTATATCATTTCATAGACCACATGCAATCTTTTTACCCCCCCCCAAGCTTCATAGTGATATAAACTGAAATTAAGAATTAAAATTAATTAAGAAATCAATGCTACAATTTGGCACATTTTAAAAGTTTCAGCTACCAATTATGATTTTTGTCTCAGATGAAAGTTGGGATTGTCCGTACTTGTCAAATACAATAAGTTTTTGTACTGTCAAGAGTATTTTGTGTGTTCTTGGTGCCAGTATTATGTGTTTTCTCTAACGAAGGTGTACAGAGTAGTCTAGTTAGTTCATAAAACATCCCCCTCGCACTCACTCTCTCTCTCTCTCTCTCTCTCACACACACACACCAGCGTTCTGGACCACCTTCAGAAAAAGCTTCCATATACCAGGACATCGATTCCACAAGTATCCTTTCCAAGATGAGCATTCCATTCCACTACATATCAAAGCTGTTCAATGCGTCCGAGATCCAGTGCTTGAGAGGGAACTAATCCATTTCTGGATGATACGTGTCCTGTGGTATGGTGTGCTATCTAGTTAGAATTAGCGGGTCTCTAATAAGCTAACCTCTAACAAGATAACGCGCTATATCACAGGACAAGTATCGCCCAGAAATGAATTAGCAAACTGGTCAAAGAACAGTCGCACATATAGTGGCCGTGAAGCTTTAGTTGCTTCGGTCGTAATTCAAGACACTGAGTACAATGCACTATTAGTGTAGATCGTAAATGATCAACATGAATGGATGCATTTGGTCGGCAAGGATGTTCAACTAGACGGTAGCAATTAGCCTTGTTTTACTGATATAAAAGGGCGAATGAGTACCAAAAATATGTCCCTAACCATCAGGTCATTCTATCGTTTGCATTCGCGTGTCCTGATGCATTCATGGATTCGTGTTGCTGTTAATACTCTCGCATCATTCCTTTTCCAGGTCTTTCGTCCTTCTTATTAGTAGCTTCTAGGTTTTGCTGGAAATTCGTGTCTATCTCATAGTCATTGCTAGTTCTATCCCATCCAGACCAGCTGCGATATCCAACTGTAACTTTTTTTTTAACTTTTGCGATCCGGTCAATCTTCCATCTAGCTACGTGCCGACATTTCCCTGATGCTTTCTATTTTTCACACCATTCTTGATACACCTGGGACTGAACATGTTGATAATGTCATTCGATCATAACAACGGTTTTTGAGATGTCAAAAACCGTTGCTTCGACTTTTGCCGTTTGTCGCACATACTTGCACGCAGATGCGGTCTACAGAGACATTCAGCAGCCTATTTATGTCAGCGGTTGAGAGGAGTAGTTAGTCGCGTTTCATTAGTCGGATTTCATTTCTCATGGGGATGTCGTACATATTCTGTTCAACAAATATCGGCACAGAAAAATAAGCAAACTAAAATTAGAATATGAAATGGGGAAAAAAAAGGTGGAGTTCAATTCGGATCATGGCCATTATCGTACCATACGGGACCCCAAATGATTTACAAATCTAAAATTCTTCACTTCAATAATCAAAGTATTTGTACATAAAACTTTTAAAATGTAGCGAATTATACAATGGTACAACTTTTTTCGGGGGCGAGGAGGTAATTATCTTCTCTAAAAAAAGTATTCTTCTCCTCACTAACCCCAACTCATTGTCGAAAGCTATCCTGCACCACCAAGCAACCTTCTTTTATCTCACACATTATTACGTGCTTTTATACTTTGTGATTTTTATGTTTTAGGTTCTATGTTTTAAAACAAAAAACAGTTGCTATTTTCATACTCTTGCTCAATGCTTTTACTATGACAAAATCAGTTCTTTTGAAGCCCGTATTAAATGATATATAATACGGGCTTCAAAAGAACTAATTTTGTCATTTGTGTTTTCTCTAACGAATGAACACAGTAGTCTTGTTAGTTCATGAGACAAAATTAGTTCTTTTGAAGTGCAAGATTAAGAGTCTACAGAATAGAGCAGTGCATATTATATTAGTAGCTGTGGAATAAAGGTTAGATAATAAGAAACTTTTCTCTAGAGACCACACATGGAACTTTTTTAAACCACTTTAGGCTTCCAATAAGCAAAACTTGATAATCTCACATCGGGTAATAAATTCATCTATCACCTAATGACATTGATAAAACATCCACGTCGATACTGTGACCGTACGCTGTTGTTGGAGATAAAATACACTAACCATCTATTTATTACTTTCTGAAAACTCAACATTCAGTTCACTGCCAGTTAATCTTAAGATCTAATAAACCATTTGTAATGAATCTTATTTTTTTTTTGTTTTTCTTTCATCTTTTCATGTGAAGACCTGCTAAATTACGTTTACAAAATGCTTTTTGAAAGCATATGTGTCGGCAGTCAAATTTTAACAAACTATAAACCGAACACAGTAAGTACTCGTGCGTGGAAGTAAAGCAAATGCTTCTGCCTGAGACTCTTTAATATTCTTAAACAAACTTCTAGCATTTAACATTTCAAGATTTTTCTTTTAAACTTTACTTTCATAAGTTTCTGTTATACCAACTAACGTTATTAAATTAACATTACCAAACTCGAAACTGAAATCACTTCAGTTTAATTTTCGAAATTGTGTAATTATGTTAGTCTGCCTTCTTAATTCGTTTTAGTAGGCAATCTTTTAATACAAAGTTCCAGAAGTTTCTAAAAATTTAATGCCGGAACATTACTGCAATGCTGAATTAATATTACAAACTTATCTTCACGAAAATTTTAAAATCTTTTCATCCTACGTTACGCGATCATTATTTTTCTATTATTTTACTGCTTTGAATATTAGTTGCAGGCGAGTCTTACCGAGCAAAGGCGCACGACTTCATTTTAGTTAACGCCATAAATAAAATTCACTCTTTAAAACGAATGACTTCACCATCGTGGATTGGAAAAGAACTCTAAATAATCACTCTTCCATCTTCTTTGACAGTCGGGTTTTAGAATAATTTGTTTGATTAAGAGATCGTACAAAATATATCATTAAAGTCTATCGATTTAACTGCTGCGATAGCTGAATACGTAAGAAATGCAATGTCGTCTCCACGTTTACAGTTTACATAAAGGATTTATTTAAACATCGGGCTTTCTATCCGCCTGTCTGTTTACCTTCATCACGATGCAAGGAAGTGTAAGGAATCATGGCGAGAAAGTAATTAGATAACTCCAAAGTTTGTAATGGACTTTTAGTTGAAGGCTAATAGGTGAGGTAAAGGCTCGAACGTAGAAAGATTATCTGTCAAAATAACAAAAGAAGGGTCATCTTAAGCGAAGTAATAGAAATAAATCTCATTAGTGAACTTTGAATATTGTTTAGAAAAGTTGAAACAGATTTAGAATAGAATCTTTAATATGGAAACAATTTATCTTTATGTTAGAAGCCCGACCGATTCATTTGACGTGATGGATCAGTGAGTATTTTAAAGAAAAGATGTATTGGAAGATGGAGATTGTAAATGGGACTGCAGACAAAAGAGGTAATTTATGTAATTTTCAACAAGGAAATGACGATATTATGGATGGTGTTAACTAAAGTGGAATATTATCATTGATCTTGGAAGCTGACTTTTTATAGCACTAGCACTCAGTAGAGAGTCGTACTTACAAATCGCTTAGGAACAGCTTACGCGAACACAATAAAAATGTCCAAAAAGTTACAGAACGAATAATTAAGAAAGATAACTTGGAGAGTAATTAGCACTTTTAGAGGGTTATAGTCGGTTAGTTGATTTAGCGCTGAGAAACTAATTCCAAGATTTCTATGTTATAACTGTTAACTCAGTGGCTGAGTGTCTGGCTGGTTTTATTGGAGTAGAAACCGGTAGTCTTCGTTGGAACTTAGTAGAAAGCTCAGTGAGTTTCGTATGTTCCCGATAGGATTCGGGCTAATGTGACATCAGCCGAAGAAAAAATAATAATATGCATTTTTGAGATTGTATATTAACCACACTAATGTAACTTATGTTTTATTTATATCACAGTATTATTCACAAACACACGAGATAAGAATAAAAAAAAATTCCCGGGTTGTGGCGACAATTAAAATGAACAGGGTAATCCTTTCGCCTGACGTTCATAATACTATGACTTCTAAGCGGCATGTATACACTGAATGCGATAGAATACACACTTTTCACCTCCTGAAGAAAGATACAAATCTAGTCATAGATTCCAAAGGGCGTAGATTATCTGCCAAAACTGGAAAAAAGTTCCCAAAATTGTGTTCAAATCGATTTTGTTTGTGATGTTCTTTTAAGAATTCTCAAAATAAATTCTGATTAGATCTTCCTTGACATCAGGATCTGTTAATGTCGAAAGGTTTTCAAAAAAGTTTAGAAAAATCAACGTCTCTAATTTGAGACGTCGGTTTTTCTCGAAGTTAATCTTAAAATTTAACCGCTGTGTCTTCCGTATGCGATGATGATAGTTATTCGTATCTTGTAATTCTGGGATACTCTGAAACTTTGAATCACATAAAAATACAGTTTTTCGGCATAAACATTCTTCGGAAACTCTGTTTTAGTATTTCATAAAGTATTCGCATCTGTTAACACGTCAAAAAGTGTGCATGAAGGAACGAACACAAGTAGATAAAAGCAGTACCAAAACATAATCCCATCACTTGCTCATAAGAATCCTCACGCATCATTCTAATACAGGTGTATGTATGATTCTCTCTTAAAATATTTCTAAATATCTATCACCAAACTGAAAATGTTTATATCAGACTTTGTGTTCTGTAAGATTATCGTTATACTAGCATTTTTGGAAGCTGCACAAATGTAAGGGATTACTTCCAATGAATAGTTCTGAATTAAAATACAACTACAAGGGGGAGAACTGCATTCTGAATTAAGTGAACATTCTCGCGTACAATGCAAATGTCGGTATGGTACTAAGAGTCAGTATTGTCTGATTCTGACCCTTAGATACTTTTTATAACAATATTTCCTCCCCCCTTCCCATGAACGAGTACCACATAACTTTAGGATAATATACTAAATATTAGATTATCTTGGAACCCTGCTCTAAACATTACGAAATATGATGATGGAACATTTTTTCCGAGTCACTAATAAATGTAGTAAAAAAAATACTGAATATGCGAATAATTCGAATGATTATTGTTATTCGCACAAATACTAGTCTTAGGGATTTGCTTGTTATGAAGTTTCATTCCAGACCAACAATGCTTCCCCCGAAGCACAATCATGAGAACGACCCAACCAAATGATATCATTCGGTTGTTGGAGAAAGAAAAAAAAAAGTTCGGATCTCGTCTTGGAAGCGAAAAATTTTTCTAAATACATTTCAACTAAAGGTGGTGAATTAAATCGATCTCATATGGGTGTGTGTGGGTGTGTGGGTGTGTGTGAGGGGGATAAACCAGGAAAGTGCAGTTTAATGTGTGTGTTTTCTTCTGGTCGATTTTGCCTGTTTTTATCGGATTAAAAAAATCCGACGAAATTTCAAGAAGAAAACCATCCCACTTTATGTGACCGACTAATTCGGCTTATAAAGTTTCCTCGCGTCCTGTACAGGATTCGGACCGTCAAGGTAGGAAGACGACTCGTGTCGTCTTTCTGACTGTCAAGCAAATACTGCCTCGTTACTCTGCTTACGGAGACGCTCGAAGTTAACAGACATGACAACACACACACAGGTCACGAAACATTCCATGTTCTAGCGTTATTCCTGAACCAACAATAATGAATGATTTGGTACAAGACGAAGAAGTGTTTTCTTGTGAATGCATTTAAGATTACCTCAGTAGTTCCTAATCTGAAATTTGTGATTTATCGTTGAATTTAGTGATTTCTGTTTCATAGTCTGTTTTATTTGATAAGAATAATCTACTTTTGTTTCACTTTCGTGAATCAAAAGATCAGAAACAAAACAAATTAGACACGTACGAAATAAATATTAAAAGTCATTTCCAAAGACTTCAAATATGCTAGGATAGCTCAAATAAGCAAATATTTTAACTCACTCCTGGCATTTTCTATAGGACAGAAATGCTGGGTTCGGTTGGTTGATTGGACAGCAAAGGTCTTACTGCGCCAAACCAAAGGTTAAGTCAGCAGTCTCATGGTAGCGGATAGAAATGCCGATGTGTATAGAAACGAAAATGGAAACATTTAGGCAGAGAAATATCTCTTTTACAAGGCCCGATGAGCCCTCCAATTTAGGCAATATTATTATTTCCTCTTTCGTTTTAAAAGAATTATGCACTTAAAGGAATAATTTATCCATTTTAAGACAAATTTTATACATATTGTAATAACGCAATACACATGGACAGAATATGTTTTGGATTATGCTCGTAAATCAAGTCTTCTAGTTTTAAGTAAAAACAAGAAGACTACAACGGATGCAAAGATGCATCGTTGTAGGAACCAACCAAGCAGAGAAAGGGAAATCAAGAGCAGAAAAGATTCCTAAGAAAGCGTTTCGTAACAGGTCATATTCGGAACTATAATGTAATGGCCACAGAATCGTCCTGCGCAGTTCTTATGTTCACCCCCCACTGTCCCATGGGCCAGAATCTAGGTAAACTACTAGTCCGAGCCATATTCATGTTACTTTTCATTTATGGAATCTTGGCTGCAGTATCTTAAACCTTTTTCTACTGTCTTCTCATTTCTTTCTGTTCCGTTTTTTATCGTCATCGTGCAAACAATTTTTAGCATAAATTGATCTACAAGGCTGTCTTGATGCATAATATGCGTTGCTTTGTCTGCAGTTTTTTTTTTTTTTTGAGGGGGGGAATGATTATTAAATTGTGCCAAACAGTTTCGTCGTTATTTTTATCGGACAGTTTCTCAAACTGACAACACGCAGCTGTAATACTCGATCGTCTTAGCTTTATACAACTGAGGAGAGGACCACTTCCCCTTAAAGTTTTCGAGATTTCAGTTTTGATTAGGGCGAAGTATACCCGCTTGGTATATAAATTATGTGACAAAGTACGAATTACCATGAAACTGCTAGAATAATGAATTTCCTCATTTGGCAAAATCACACAATTTAAAATCATAATAATTACACTGACACATATGGGCATGCTGAAATGAAATCTCGTAACATACCGTCAAATGTCAACAACTCTATAACTAGCAGAATATGGACATGCGAGTGATCTTTTTGCCTATTTTAACAACTAAATAAAGTCAGCCATTTTGCCAATGGTGCGCAATCATTTTTCCATCAAATAGCTTGACTTCTACATGCTGTTGACTGTCTAAATTTGCAAGTCTCCTTTCATCATATAACTAACGTTAGTTTTAAGATTGGTAAAAATTACTCCTTGATGATCTTCCACACTCCTATAGAGATTGATGTAAGGAGTATACATCAATCTCTATAGGAGTGTGGAAGATCATCAAGGAGTAGTTTTTCAGTTGCACCCATAACGAATTGTCAGAGAGCGTCTGAACTTTGTGTTCAGGAATAATAATTTTAATTTCCTTTTTGATTTGCTGGAGGGACCAACTTCGCTAAGTTCCACTTTAGAAGGGATTGTTCAAGTATCATGCTTTTCAAAATTCTCACTATTAGTAGCATGCATCTGATGGCACAGATCGTCAGCGTGCACTTTTATTACAGATTCTTACTACCTTTTCCCCCACCTACAGCGCGACCTAACGTCAGATTAACTTACCATAGCAATGCTGGGCATTGTCTCAACATTGAAGTATCATTCATTTTCATCGCTAGTTGCTTTGGTACAAATCTTTAACTTCCATTGGCGCGGTTTTTTTGTCATTACAGGAAGCTTCTAAAGTGAATGAAAATATACTATTTGAAAATTTTATCTATTACCATTCCTTTCAAATATGCTCCTCCACTGGAATAACCACGTTAAGTAGGAATAAGCTTTTTCTCTTTTACCTTATTTTGACAGACCGAATGGCTTGTCGGTCTTATTAAAAGCCAATTATCTTGGTTTCTTAGAAACTTTTGACTAATACTCATGATAATTAGGTTGTTAATCCTGTCTATACTGTTTCGAAAATTGCAAATGTTTTGTAATTACGAAAACCCGTTCTTTTGAAGGTTTTTTCGAGAGAAAAAACCCTGCCAATTCAGTATAAGACCAGCTAACTCACCTTCCATTAAAATGTCCTAATAATTTTTGGTTCTTCGCGCACTAGACGGGATTCGAACCCAGGTCTTTCCAATCAAAGGGAATCGTTATTTCTTATAAAACACATAATCGAAATTAGAGAGATGTAGTTTTGAAAAAAAAAAAGATTAAGTCAAAAGAACATGACTTAGCAACTAAATGCTGTGCTCAAGGTATTTCTGAGACATGTTTCCAGAATTGCGTCAACATTACAATAAGTGTATCATTTCCAAAAGCGTAAAAAATAGATAAGATAACAAATAAATTTGTCACATGATATTATTTTTATTCATTCACTTATTTCTGGAAAAAAAATGTCTAATTTACATGTTGTGGCAGTACATACACGCAGCATTATGGTAAACAAATACGAGTACTACGAAAGTAATATTCGCATTTGTGAAAGATAGTACTCGGTTCCAATATGGATTTTTTTTACTCAAAGTTTTTTTAATAATACATAATTCAACTGATGCTCGCGTATGGCAACTGATCATCATGAAGGTCTCAGTAAAATATTAATAAATGTGGAAATTCAAAACTAATATGCACTATATTGTTTATTAATCAATATAGTTAATCAATCTCCAATAAGAATGGAGATTGATTAACCAAAATGTAAAATGGGAAATATATTTCAGATCCCTCAGACTATCGGACACCACAATCTGAAAATCAGAGAAAGGTGTTTTTTTACTTTTTTTTTGAAAGAACTACAAAAACGAAGACGCAACTTATAACCATTCGAAATAAATGACGTCGCGGTAGAGCTAAGCACACTGTCCATGAAAATTTCAAGTTTGATTGACAATGCCGCCACATAACATCCGGACTCAGCTCTGGACTTTCGTTTATTTGGTCTATTAAAAAAAGTCAGCTACGTGGACATCACTTTAACATCGATATGGAATGCAAACTCGTTTGAATCTACGAATCCTTTAGTTGTATTCAACATTGGAAAAAATGGATCCAGAATCACCGGTGGGTACGCAGAAAACTAAAGTCTCCTCTAATATCAATATTGAACATTTGATTAATTTGTCATACATATTTCTTTTTTTTTATTCTAAAAAAAAGCATGACTTTTCATTCCCCCCTTGTACTAAGATTAGCTTTTCAATCCCGAAGATGGATCGAGCGGTGAATGCTCCAGTTTTCGTGATTGTTCAACTAAATTTCAGTGATTTTTTTTTATCTGTCAGAATAGAAAGAGACAACTTTTTCATGTCTAAATATAATCTCTGCTGCAGCACTGAATCATAAGTTGGGGAAAGGGGGGGGGATAGAGAATAAATGCCTGTTAAAACAGAACTCCTCTGCAATCCATTCATAGCTTAGCTTTGCGAGCAATGAAGTTAGAGGTAATTACTTAGATTGCATTTAATATAAAAATCTGTAAACTGCTGACCATGGCTCGTATACTGGTGATTCATATAATTGTTGTTACTTGATGGGTTACGATGAGATAGATTATGTAAGAGAAAATTTATGTCATCAGTACACTGTTAGATGTAAAATAATAATCATACATTAATTTTCGTATCTGAAAGAGAACCTGCTTCTCGAATGAGACGTACTTTATGTTATGAGTTAGTTATAACAACGCAGTTGACTATTGGTAAGAGTGCTAAATAGTCCGAGAAATTTCTGCTGCAATATTCCTTCATTTTATTCATATCACTCAATGAGCGATCTATAATTCATCTCTCTAATTCTTAAATGACATACGTTATCATCGAGAAGCACGTCCTTGTTATGCAATAAAAGCAAAACACACACACACACAGCAAAGCTATGGAAGATAGAAATTAATAATACAGCCATTACTGAGCACACCTTTATTCTACCAACGGAAGCGAAAACTTACAAATGGCAAGCATGCAAGAATGAGTGAGCATACGTGAGAAACAGGGATGTCTATACATCAAGCCGTATACATAAATAGGAAGATATTTACATGGAACTTAGTCCTAAACTTCAGGCTTCACCTTCACAACAGTCCATGCTGATTCTCCCATACGCATGCACACACTAAACCGGAAGGAGTTTTAAATGTCTTATGAGCGAGCACGTGCATTCAGTTCTTGTTTTATTTCCACACCATCACAACTAGTTCCAGAGTACAAAGAACTCTACCTTCCTTTTGTAGGTGTCGCTGCTGCTGCTGTCGGACATCAGACTAGACTAGGAAGTGGCGCCCTTACCGACGAAGCCTGGCTGGGGTTGAACGAAGGATGATAGTAGAGGGATGGGTAAGAAGTCAGAGCAGCTTGGGAGGCTACAGCCAATGATGGGGAATCAGCCGTGTGCGAAGGGGCTCCCGAGCCGCTGTCATGGTACAAGATGGGGACTCGAACCATCCTTTGGGCTGCAGCTGCGTGTGCCATGTTCGCTGCTTCGAGTTCTGCCGCCAGCTGGCGCTTCCACTTGTTGCGCCTGTTTTGGAACCAGATCTTCACTTGGGTTTCGGTTAGGTGGAGGGATGCAGCGAGACCTGCGCGCTCAGAACTGGACAGGTAACGTTTCATGTCGAAAGTCGACTCCAGCTGAAACACTTGACTCCGGGTAAAGACTGTGCGGGTCTTCTTCTTCCGGCGATTCTTTTTGTTCTTATCGTCCCTGCCGGACCCTTCGCTGCCGCCTCCAACCTGATCACCGTCGTGTTCGTTGGACTCGTGTAACGAGACCGTCTGTTGTGTGAGAGGTGGAGACAGAGGAGACGAGGTTCGGCTGTCGGAAGTGATGATGGCCTCCTCCCTGTTGGGAACAGGTGACCGCGAGGATCGACATCCACCTGGTGGGGAAAACAAGATATTTTGTTACAAAGACTGACACTACCCCCTTTTTTTTAAAAAATAAAATCTAATTGAATAAAATGTACATGAAAGGTAATTAAACACAAATGGTTGAATATCCTCTTATTGAGTTGATCCGTTTTCCAGAATATGGATTCTCGTAGAGAACTCTTGCCTGCATTCCGAAAATATATTTCAAGGACTTGGGGATGGGAAGGAACCTGAATATAAGTTAAAGTTGTAAGGCAAGCGTGCGATACTCTTATTTTTCCGTGTGTTTTTCAGATACGGCATTCCGCTCCTTATTGCGTTTCTTCATTAGTTGATATAATCCCAGTAAAAGATCAGAACATCTTATTCAAGCTTTTTAAAAATAAAAAAATAACGCATTTGATAGTTGAATGAGTGAAATATTGTCTTCGTATGTATTCTGAAAGAAAAGGGAACTAATTGATATAAATTGGTATCAATTCCAAGACATCTTCATCATCAATTTTTCCTGCAAAGTAAAGCGAATATTTTTCAGACCTCACTTTTATCCGCGAACTGAAGAATTATGAAAAACGAACCAAAAGAGAAAAATAGTTAAATTGAGCTCATAAAAATTTCAAACTTGAAAGACTCTTCTTATTAACATCGTTCATCCATCTCCAATCTCACAGCCATAAATATTCATGTATGAAGAAGCCATCCGTTGCTTGTATGCGACCGGTTACTTCTTTCCTGAACTTTTGTGTTAATCAGCTGTAGTTATCTCAGAAGTTTATCATTGTCGGTTAAAACGATTTACGATATAATAGGGTAGTTAATTGTATCTTCATAGTTTGCTATTCCTCTGATGTTCTCTGTCTGGTTCGTCTTGCCTTTGCAGCGACCAAACTTACGTTTAAGAGAGGGACGAGAATCCCTTCATCAGATTGTTTCTAAAGATCGACTACCTTTCTTTGAGTTATAGGTGAGATTAGAAATTAGGTCTTCCCCACTAAAGGGTCTTTTAAAAAAGGGTTTAAAAGGGCTGCTACTTTTTGACAATATTTCATACTGTAAGAATAATATTTTCATGTGTCTCCCATTCTCAACAGACTTTAGTAAACGTATAGTACATTCATACCGCGGGTGGCTACATATTTTTTGCACTTTTTATTTAATTTTTTACGCAGTCCGGAAACTTTGCTCAAGAGACCAAACATGAACTTTTTTCCAAGCCACTTAAGGCCACCAGTAAGAGGGATAATGGTCTCACACCAGGCAATGAAATTCACCCCCCACCTAAAAACAATCCCAAATACCCATGCACAAGACAGGATTCGGACCCGCAGTCTATTGGCTGCAGAGCAGAAACGCTAATAATCGGACAACCAGACCAGCAATGCACAATTATTGCGTATTGTAAAGTTTTAATCTTTAGAGAACACAATTTAGTTCCAATTAAAATTCAATGGTGTTCATAATTCAAATTTCTGTAATTCATAGAGGATTAAATATGAAAAAACTAAATAATTATGTTAAACATTTCTGATATTTCATATTAAGTATAAAACTATAAATTATGGACAGATATAGGCTGTTCATAATTTAGTTAATCCAAAACGGTTGATCCAATTACCTTGTAATTGACATATTAAGAAAATGAGGCTTTAATCTTGAAGGGGAAAGGGGAAGAAGAGATTTCCTTCTTCAAACCAGATAAATCGGCCTGAGAACAAAGGCTCAATTAAACGACGTAATGTACTTATGCTTCGTGAACCCTTAGTACTTTTTGCTAATTCTAAAGAGGCTCATTCCAATCGTAGTTTTTTTTTTAATATGATACATTGAATATTTTATTTTTCCTGATTAATATTTCTTTTCCTTGAGTAATTTTCAACTTATAACTGGTTATCATATTTGATGATTACTTGTGATGTACTCCTTATGAAAAGATTCTCTCTCTCTCTCACTCACTCTTGCAATCTTCCGACTGCATTGGAATGAGTGAGAGCCGTGAGCCCGCTGAGACTTTATTCTTACAATCTCCTCATCTCTTCGCATGAAATATAGCATGTCAATAAGCCTAGTGTATTTTTAACGTTGGATATTTTTCTGTAAGGTTTTGACGCAATTGTCACCTTTTAAATTTGTCACTTTAAAGTGATAATTTCCTTAAGAAATCTGATACTTCAATAACGACATACGTTGCCTATCAGTGTGGCATTAAACCACTACGTTAAAACTCCCTAATCAATTCACTCTTAGCAGTTACGAAAACCTGTTATGTTACCCTCACAAGATGTTTTCCATTTGTGTGATGTCAATTGTGCATATGAGTTGTGTTCTTGTAATCAAGTCTCACAATGTTTGGTCTCTGGATAAATTTAAAGAAAGAAAGACAAGCCAGTACACAATTTTTTGTTCTCTTGATGGAATAGAGACGAAACGTATATTAACGAAAGCTTATGTGAATAGTTTTTAACGTGAACGGTTAATTGAGAGAAAATAGAAATGCGAGCTATAAAGAATATTTTGTTTGCCTTTCACGGCTGCTTACACGACAACAGAGAGAAATGTGCTCATCAAGTATGCAGACAGGCCAAGATTAAGAACAGAATAAAGTCTTTTCGTAAAAGTGAACCCACATGAGGACACCAATAATAAATAATTAATTTTGTGTATATAAACTACAGCCAGGATCAATTCAGGTGAAAACAAAAAAGATCAAACTCTCTATTTAACATGTAATCGAAGACCTCTTATGCCAGCCTACACGAGCAACAAAAGCTTCTCAGAGACTTCCTACAATTTCAAAGATGTGCACTACAGCAATAACGCACAAAGGATTCTTAAACTATTTGTGGATAATTGTGGACTTTAACTCCAGATAGTTGCTTTGACAACTTATCAGTGAACGACATCAATCATTCATTTTATAATTAGACCAATTCGTATGTAAATTTATGGAAAATTTACCCAAAAAATATTCTTCAAAAAACAAACTCGCATTTTCGCCTACTTCTACGCATTCATTATGATAAAAGCAGGTTGATGTTTCAGATTAAGTACACAACTAAAGTGTTCGCAGATTCAGAATGTTTACCTAGGACTTTTGGGATAATTTCTATGTATGCTTAGCAACTATTCCTGTACTTATTTCGTATAGTGCGAGGTGGTAGGTTTCCCTCTGGATGCTCTTTCCCTAGAGATAAATTCCAACACTCATAGCCAACGTTTACCTATTACCATGTTAAAATCCAACACTTGTGTTCCTCATCCTCTGCGAAGAATAGAGATAACAACTGTCGCCTTACGTACGCTATCATAGAATAACTTACAAGAAAGCAATGTAGTCATTAGACCATGGAAAATGACAATTATTATGGCAGAATGTTTTTCTCTTTGCGTGCTTGTCTTCTAGTAGATACGCCTCCATACAACTGCAACATTAAGATCAAAATTCATGATTCTGACCTCGTCAAAAAATTATAATAAATCAAGTTACGTAGTTTCCGATTCCGTACTCCGACAGGCCTTTAGCTTAAGACTATTATTCATCTCATATTAAATTTCTCTAGAATGAAAGACTTGATTTCCAATTCAGCAAACTGCGTGCCATTTTTTAATCGGACTGAAACATGGATTGGGCGGTTTATAGCAAAGTACTCGTTTTCTTCTCTTCGAAAACTAGCTGCAATAGATCCACGCCCGTCTAAGTGGTCCCTTAGGACTGTTGAGGGCTAGTCACGTAAATAAAAAGGGGACCGTATCATCTTAGCAAGACAGCTGCATTTGGCAAGAGATAACGTTGTCACGACATGACCAGAATTGCAGCGAACCGCACATGGTATAAAAATATAACCCTTAAAAATGCATGAGCTCGTATGACCAAAAGCCTTTCCACCTTTACCCTTATTGGAAACGATATACGAGTGATAGATATCTGCCTGCAAGTAATCACTCTAGCATCTTGGAATACTGGTATGAGTGGAAAAGGCAGTTAGGGCCAGATTGTCTCTACCTTTTATCAGAGCGTGTCAAGTGAAGATAGATGCTATCATCTACTAAGAGAAGTTCAAATATAAAATCCACTTTAAGTTTTCAGATAAGTTGAACGTATCACGGCTTGTTGTAAGTTAGGAAATGAGTTTGGGCCAACTTTTGTCTGTCATTTTTAAATATTTGTAATTGTTTCCATTTGTGTTTGAAATATATTTATGATATGACGAGATAATAAAAGTTTCTGGATGAAATGATTAGCTACGAAAGAGTGTTCAGATGTGAATTACAGACACAGAATGCTCGAAGTGTTTAGTTTCAAAAGATATGATCAAAGTCATCAGTCATTGTTTCACAGTGAGGTGGAGTTGACATTTTCGAAGTCGACAATTGCAGAATGCAAAACATACTCATAGCGATTATTTTTGTCAAGTTAAAATAAAAGTTTTCTCTTTTTAGCGCTGTTTTGAGAGCATAATCCCAATGCTATTTAGTTGTTCGTATTCGAGCACAAAGATTTTGAAATTCAATGATGCAGAAGACTCGTCATGCTGTTGTTTAAGTAACTGCTAGATTTTCTCAAATAAAAGTCTGTTTAGTTTTTCTATGAGCTAGCGTTCCGAGGTGAAGAACCAAAACGAAGGTGATTTCGAGAGAAATTATACGATGTAATACACCGTTACACTTTTTGTTTATTCTGCATTTAGCGGTATATTTACAAAGATTTCGTAAACATCAGTGGCATACTTTAGAGGGAGTTTCTTGATCAATGACTTCAACGAACGAGACCTTACACATGTAGCTGATGTTGCTGTGTGAGAAAGAAATAAAACGAAATATTTTCTTTTAAAATGAGTTTTCTTTCTGGATGAAAAAAGAGATATTCGTTTACGATTATGCCATTAGGCCATGAGGTAAGTATAATGTCTATTACTTGCATAAAACTCCACGTTTGAAGAGAAAAATCACAAAACCAACCACGTAAGGTATTCACTAACTAACATGTATGTTTGTCAATCATCATCATTCACTTTCCATTTCATACGGATGAAGAAAATTAAGAACTCTACTGATCATTCTGACTTTATGTTACTCTCCTTGGATTTTTCAGGTGTGTATCACCATTTTTACAGTTTGGAGTAATTTATCTTCTGAAATTTCGCACACGTTCTTTTTCTCAATAATTTGTTAATAATAATCATTTTCAGGTATTTCAATGATGGGTTTTATTTATATTATGGGTCGGATTGGTTGAGCAGACATCATCTCCGCTTTACAGTTAACAGGCTCAAGTTTAACATCTCGCTATTTCTTGAATGTTTGCGTATGCGTTTGGGTGTTTGTTTGCTGTTGTTGAGGTGTTTTGGATTTACGGAGTAAGAAACTAACGCTGTGCCTGTAAAATTGAGTTTTCTATGGAAGCTTTCCCGTTATGCGGGAAGAAAACCTTTGCACATCTCAGTCTGAGACCGACTAACTCATCTTCAATTGAAAATCTCTGATAAAGGTTCATAGTATTCTAGATGGGATTCGCAGCCAGGTCTTTCCAACCAGAGGGCGTTGATACTGCCTGATTACGTTGATACGAAACTAATCCACCGTCTAAACGGAGCTATGAAGGCTCCGTTTAGACGGTGGATTAGTTTCGTCGTACGGTACGAGATGAGATCAGTATCTTGTTTACTGCAGTCTTGAAAAACTTCCGCATTTGATCTTTAGAGTAAAGTTCCTAGATTATCTTCTGGTCAATCCATTCACGGTACTAATGTGCTATGGTTCGCAAAGTTGCGTGGGTTTGGCTGTCATAAAAAATACGGTGCATATTTAACATCGCTTCACTAAATGTGTTATCATTCATCGTTCTATTAATTTTTTTTTCAGTTTGCGCTTAAATCATTATAATCTTGATTTATACAGGTATTGTTATTTAAACAAAACTTTTTATTTCATATAAGCATGACATCGTTTTCCAATTGTGAATATATTGCGCATTTGTTTTATTTTTCTTATTTGTTTTCGAAATTTTTGTAAGTTGCGCATCACTTTAATTCTACAAACTTGCCGATGCTCATAACATGAAAGACTGTACCTTCTTAATATCTGCCTATGATTTATTAACAGTAGGATGCAAAAGAAAAAAATGGGAATATGACTAGTGAGTTTAGTCACATGTGTACCATGGTATCGTCTGGCATGTGATCTAGAAAAAACTATTAAATGAACAGCAGTTAGCTGAAAATTTCTGATCTAAAAATAACATGTATGCGTTTTAAGGTGCGCCGGTGTTTGAATATAAAATACACAATAAGAAAGAAAATATCTAAAGCCACAGTACTTTTTTAAATCTAAACTTGAATTGACAGGAGTTTCACCAATTTATGAATGAGGAATAAATAACACACACACACACACACACACACACACACACACACACACACACACACACACACACACACATAGTTATTTGAAAAAAATGATACTCTGAGAATTTTAAAATTTAAAATAATCCATTTTGACGTGGCTTAGAACTTTTAATATTAAAAACAACACGAATACGTTGTGCCTGGTTTCCAAGTAATGCGATGACGAGAAATGATGTTGGCCAAATTGGCCAATAGTATGCATTATTCTCTGTAATGCACGGCGGTTTCAACTCAGAGATGTGTTGTAATGGTGATAAATCCCTACTCTTTTGGATTACGAAGTGCATTCTATCACAATAGAATAATGTCAATGAATAACTAACTGCTTTCTGGTCAGATTCCCACTTGAAGAATGGCCATATATATATATATATATATATATATATATATATATATATATATATATATATATATATATATATATATATATATATATATATATATACATCGCATTATCAGTGTATATATATATATATACACTGATAATTCGATTCAGTTTCTTTAAAATTAACGCTCTGTATAGTAGTGTATAAACCTCAACCATTATGTTGACTTAGTCGAACAACCAATTCAAGTTACAAACCATTTTCAAGATCGTAGTTGGCGGTAGGATTTTCCTCCAAAAACCGCTGCATTTCCTCATCAAATTAGTAAATGCTGCTCGAAACGCATAACTGACCAAGGCATATTCCTGTGTGGCATTAGCTTCCTTCCCTCCAAGCGCAAGTTCGATGAACCAGGAACCTCATGGATGCATTGCATTTTGCTCCATCAATCAATGCTTCCGTAGCGCAGTAGAAAGAAATGCAACATTTGCGTATTGCTTGCAAAGACCTGGGTTCGAATTCCCGTCTAGGACATGAAGTACGTTTAGAAGGATTTTTCAACTGAAATAGAGTTGTTTGGTCTTACACGAAGGTTCCAAGGTTATTCCCAAGCAAAAACTTCGATTTGCAATCCCAAAAAACAGGCAAATGAGTCAGAAAGCACACTCATCTGGTAGACATAATGGACAGGCCTCCTAATTAAGCTGTTTTGGCCGTAACTGCAACAACTAAATTCTGCCGACCTGCAGCTATAAGTAGAAGAAACTGAAGCATGGTCTCTCTCCCCCCCCCCTCATCTTCCTTTTGTTGGTTATGCATTTGGTTTGGACTAGGACATTGCCTTCTTTCTCCCCCCCCCCCGAAATGTGTCCTCATTCACCACAAAGCTTTTGGCCTCTTGTAATAACAGATGATATTACAGATTGATTTTATACCGCATAATCATATAAGCCAAAGGGGATCCAAAATTTGCTAATAAATAAATGGATAAGTCGTCCTGGAGTCGATCTCTCTACTGGTGTTACTAAAATAACACTGCCGCTTAAGAGATGAGCAGTAAGGTTTTGCAATCAGAAATAACAATCATCCCGAATATTACAATTCATCATTATAAAGAAGACCAAGGGATAATTTTAAGTAATAAAGATATTTTATATGACGAATTAGGATAACAAAGTTCTGCAAAATATCAGGATAATTAATTTGACTATTTTCATAGTTTTTATCTAATTTTTAAAGCGTCTGATTTTTTCGTTATCATGTAACTATTCTAAATAAAGTATATGCTTAATAAAGCAAAATTTATCCAGTTCAGCATTATCGTTGCAGATTTTAACAATATAGCGACATGATAGAACACAGGTCTGAATGCCAAATTGTTTTTAATCAGCTGAATGTATTTATTTTTGTGATTATTTCCAAATTTGTAAACATATATATTTATTGCTTGAACAAATTTCTACAGCCTTAGCAAAAGTCGGTCCCTGAGAATGTAACTTCTCTGCATAACACCGAAGTCGTACAAAGCTGCATCGCTTGTTATAAAAATGTATAAAAATATTGGTGCAACAGTCGACACTCCATTTCAACATAGATTTACTATGTACTTAAAACTACCGTATTCGTAGCTAAAAACTGTTTCTAGGATGTTCTTCACTTTTTTGTTGTTTGTTTTCCACGAATAAGCTTGTAAGAACTGGTTTGCCTGCCCATCTCTGTGTCTTTACGTAAGTTTTTTGGGAAATTATCACTGAAAAGTTGTGCTAATTTCGAATTTCTTAGAACCTCTGACGCCTTTATATATATCCTAAAAGAAAAAGAACAAATTATTACAGTTTGATGAAACATGGGGGTTAAAGGGTTTTAAGATTCTTTCTCGTGGTTATATCAGTTGCTTTAATATCATTTTTGTCACGTGGTTTATCAGAACTTTTCAGTCTCCCCCCCCCCATCGTATGCATTCGATCACATAGAAAAATTTGGTATTTTGTATTCTACAAAAAAGTTGTAGATTATAGTCCGATCATTCCACTTTTTATATCAATAACCATTTGCAAATTTCAAAAACCACCTTCAGGGACGGAAAGGAAAGGGAAAAACATATCGAAATTACATATCGCTAAAAACTATCGCTATCGAAAAAAATTTCAATTGTGATTTCACCAGGACCATTTTTGTGGCAAAATTAAGGAATCAAATTGTTTATTTGGAGTATATAAGGCCGAAAGGATCGATGTATCATAAATACTTTTGACACTGTCGGCGGAATTTTATATGAGTACCACATTCCATACAGTTCAACATCAGAAACTTGTCACCAACAAAATGATAGTCCTCGCAAAACTAATGGAAGAAAATCGAAAATTCAACTTTGATGAAGATAATTGTCTATATACATACTACATTATCCTAGTACGTTCTATTTGCCTGGTCGGCCCAATAGAACGTACTTTCAGTTCGACCAATAGGCTGTCTGTTCGAATCTCACCATGGAGGCAGGCCACGGATGTCTGTGAATGTGTTCAGTTGGTAGCTGAATTTCATCGCCAGGTGTGAGGTTACTAGTCTGCTTACTGCAGGAGTGAACTGGTTTGAAAAAAAAAGTTATGTGTGCTCTCTCGCTAGAGCAGATTTTCTAGATTACCTCTACCTTAGCCCATCCACTGTACTACTACAATAACGGTTTTTCCCTAATCGAAAGCATTTGTAACTTTGGAAAAATCAGCAGATTAATTTATATTTATCTCCAATTATAACTTAAAGTTTGACAGGATGCTGAAAACGAATGAAGATTTTAATATTTTTATGAAGACTCGAATATTATCTTGAGTTAGTCTAGCATTACGCTTCATCCCAGGATATCTGGATATTCTGACTGACAGAATCGTGACAACTTTGACAATGTGAAGAACGCAAATGGGATATTTGCTTCGCATTCTTAGTTATCAGGATTCATTCAGTAAGTAATCACTTTAGTATTACCATGGAAATGTGCAACAACTTCAATATAATCACATTATGCATTATACACCGAGTTTGTTCATCACTACCATCTTCCTAAAAGCATTTAGAATCCTCAAACTTTTAAAATTATTGTAACATTTCTAAAAATGCATTTTGAAATACACATTTTTGAACAACAAAATATTAGTGGATTAATGCAATCAGAAAATTTTACCTCAGCGTACTCCAATTTCTTATTTTTTATATATACATAAATCACGCTTTAAAGCCACCATAGACTTTTCTACTGAATCTTCTATTTTATGGATACTTCCAAGTGATACTATTAAAAACCTTTCAACAAATATGAAGCCTCGGCATATTTATTTTTTGAACACTAATCCACCTACTTCCTCTGCTAATATTCTGCTTACTTTCAGAAAATCTGCACAGATATTTTTTTTTCTTGTGTAAAATTAATGATAGAAGAATAGGAGGAAGTATTACTTACGCTTAGTTCTGTGGATGTCCCTTTTAGCGTTCTTTGGTAGTCTAAGATCCATTGTAACTGAGGAAGTTCCAAAGAAATTCTGGATTTAAATGGTGAAATTTCAAGGTGAAATTCAAGTGAGGGAGAGAACTGTTTTAAAGCCCTGATTTTACTGGATCTTCATAATCGTTGTTATGATAAAACGCAGTTCACAGGATGAAACATAGTCGAGGCGATACATAGGCCGTTTGAAAAATGAAAATGTTTGCTTTTCGCGGGGAATATCTATTTTACTTGTGTAGAAACCATATTGTTTTACAGCAGACCTGGCTATCGGGATATTCGCTTTTAGATTAATGCACAACGGATGTTCTAAAACTAATGCCATTAATAATAGAGGCGTACTAATAATTTTTATTAAACGAGAGGGGGATAAATTGTGGTGTATTTAGTTACTTTATGTAAGAAAATAATGTACGGTGTGAGAATTTTTTTCTAATTAAATACATGCCTATTGTGTTTTCTATTGTATTGTATTTCATAGAAAGCTTACTATGAAAATTTATTTCTAATTAATTTCTAATTAATGGAATAGATTATTATTATAATAATAATCTATTCAATTAATTAGAAATTAATGGAATAGATTATTATTATAATCTATTATAATAATAATAGATTATAATAGGCTGATAGTTCCTCACTGTTAAATTAATTGTTTATTTCATCTTTCTTTCTGCATATTTTAAGGGAGGATACTATCAAGGGGATTTTCGTTTTAAATGCATTTGCGTTTTTCTGATATCCATAAATCTGATAATAATTCTCAGATTTGTCTTTAGAATATTTGGGCCCCTTTTCCTTACATAAACATTCTTTGTAAGGATACTTGTGAGAACGGTGAAAATGATGTCATCTCTCTCTCTCTTCATAACATAGAACTTTTCAAAATGTTAATATTTTAAAAGCAACGTGGAGCACTGAAGAGATGATCAGTTACTTGTTCGATTCCTCATAACGTGGACAGATGAGAATTATGCAATTTCACCAGCCTTTCCAAAACGGGTGAATGTTCTCATTTTGTTCTCTGTGAGTTGCAATCAAATTAGCAGATGAACCACATGAAGCTCAACTTCTTTTTGCGGTTCTCAAACTATAGTGGATCTGTACATATCATTCTATATGAATTCCCGTGAAAATAGATTCATTGATATTAAAATATAGAGCCAAAGGCTTCATTCTGGTAATAGTAAATAAACTATGTGAAACACATTATATAGAATTTTGATTTCTCAGCGAGATTAAAATTTCCGGGACACTTACGAGAATATAACCTTCGGCATGGGAGTTGCCTTTGGTCTGCACTACTTAAAAGACATGAACTCATCCACGAACCCACATATTCACCTTTTATTAGTGCGTTTAGGTTTTACTAGCCTGACAGCTGTTTCGAACTGCTTGGTTCTTATCAAAGACCAAACAGAAACTAAACAGGGCACAAACCCTTCGGTCTAACCATAGGAATCATCTCATGTCAGAAAGTTATATTTTTCATAACTGAACTCTCTATAGGTTCATGTATAAATTATGTTTCTGTTCGTCTATGATGAGAACCAAACATTTCGAAACAGCTGTCAGGACAGAAATCTAAACGCAGTAATAAAAAGCGAATATACGGGCGCATAGGCAAATGCAAACCCATTGGACGTAACTCTTCTATTGAATTAGTCTTGGAATACTGTAACATGACAACGCATGCAGTTACTGTAGTTATTGTCTATAAATAATTGAGGCAGGTTTAATATTTATTTAACGCTACGTAAAACTTCATTTGGTCTACCAACTAGTGTACTTATATCTGTTTTCTTTTATTAATTCAAAGGTCATGCTGATTAATCCAATTATACAATGAGCAGATTGATACTTAAAATACGTAAAATATGAATTTTTCACTTCTTTTTTGTCCCACATGTAACTTCTTTGCATTGATTTATTCCACTATTGCAAACAGAAAGGAAGATGTTTTAACTCGAATTTTTATTTTTACTCATTCCTTCCTCAGCCTCGTTTTGAATTTTGCAATAGAAGCAATAAGAGATTTCCAAGAAATCATTGCTTACAGAAAAGAAATGAATCAGAATCAATTCAAGAAAGAATTTTCATCCTTTTTTTTAAAGTGAAGCTGTGTTAGCTGGTAATACAAATATCTCAAATATCCCAAATATTTCATTCTCTTTCTCTTTCTAGCGATTTTATACTATTATAATTGCATGACATTCCCATAAAGTCCAAAGGAGACTACTCTACACTACACAACATGATCAGTTGTAATCCGCACAATCCATACTCTTCGCTGTATTCTTTACCATCCCGCTACATAATATTATTTGTGTTTGTACTGTTAGTGGATTTTTTTATCTATGACTGGATTTGGTGGCTTTTAGTGCGCGCGTTTTAATTTGGTATTTTTTATTGATTTTTCTAACCGAATGAAGTAGGTAGTAATCTAGAGAAACTCACCTAGTTGTTTATTCTTATTCAGTCATCTAATTCCAATATCATGTGATTTAAGACAGTGCAGATTTATGGATCGATCTAAATCTAAAAGGAATTCTGGTACGAATATTTAATTATTTATGATACTTGTTGTATCCTTACAATATTTGCCTTTCGTAGCAAATATGACAGCCATTTACAGCGGCAACGTTCACTCTCTTAGTTCATTGTCGTTATTCGTTTACACATAAACTTTTTATTACCAATCAATAAAAACATGTTTGCCTGGACTAGGCTTTGCAACAATGAAAATGCAGGAAAATCTGTTAGTTTGAATTTTCTGATCCCTTGAACTATTGTAGTTCTACCGCATCGCGAGCAACAGTGATAAGAAATCTGACTTCAACTAACTTCTCTTCATGCTACCTCCGCCTATGAATATCTCGAAGCACAGCAGTCAGTTTTGGGAATTTAGGATTAAAAATACACAAACTGCACTGACGGAATTATTCGATCAGCTTCAGCGATCATTAAGTAAAAATCTTCTTGGTAGGTTCACACTAACAAAATGTTGTAAGAGAGAAATGTGAACTTCTCAGAGATTTATTCTCTGTGAGATTCCCAGTCAAGAAAGCGAAAGCATTAGTTGCATATACAGTGAGCGAATTATCCAATCGATACAATTAGAAATTACAAAAAATACTGCAATCAGATCTGCCTATTGAAATACAACATTTCTTAAAATACCTATGCATCAGCTAAATAACTCTCCCTCGGGACTTAGGATAACGTAAGAGATGTATTGTAGAGCAAGTAATATCATCATAAAGAATAAAACTAAAACTTAAATCAGATCTGCAGCACACTAGTTGCAGCGCATTACCAATGCCTGTGTCGAGATAGAAGAAAAATTATTTATTCATGCAAGGATGCTCAGTGAGGCGATAAATTAGAAGTGTTGTGAAACTCTGCACGCAGAAGAAATGCACAAGAAAAGAAGAAGGGAGGGAAGTTCCGATAGGTTGATCTGAGAGATGGGAATTTGCCAGTCATAAAATTTTCTTATCCCCATATAGAAATCAATGGATGAACTTTGATTCATTCACAGCTGTAAGTATTAACCGTTAGTCAAAATGGTCTGCTTTTTTTCGTAGCTCCTAAGTTATGCAATCATTAAGAAACGATTCAATGAATAAAATATTTCTAACATCTCTAGAAAAACATGTTTTATAAAATAAGATAAACAAAAGGAATCAGCTTCAAGGATTACGCATTAAACATAATTATTCCCAAGGAGGACATCTTACGGAAGAAGAAATTAAAACTTCCAGATGAAAAAAAGAAACACACTGAGAACAACAAAACATTGGTGATACCCATTGATGTTAGTATTTAAACAGTTTGGTAAATTCAAAAAGAATAGCAATATTCATTTTACTGTGGAAATTACGCCTTTGTTAGTGGATGGTTTTACAATTAGTCACTTGTTAAAGTTTCAGTCTATGTTAGGAAGAATTTGGATACTTTCAATAAAGAAAAAATGGAAAGTCTGAGTTAGGTTTCACATGGAGATAGAAGGGTTTCTTCACTCTTGTATCTCCGGAGTGTGACCAGGAAAATCTGCAAATCTGCAATGAGTGCGTTTTCATTTCTCAAAAAAGAATCAGACTTGCCTGAGAAGACCACGTGGTTGAGAGATTGATTGAATTAATTAGAATTACGAATGAATCAACTTAGGCGATTAGGTCGATGTATATATATTATAGGTGTGTGTGTGTGTGTGTGTGTGTGTGTGTGTGTGTGTGTGTGTGTGTGTGTGTGTGTGTGTGTGTGTGTGTGTGTGTGTGTGTGTGTGTTCTCCGGCTGGTTTGAATGCTTTGGGTAGGATGAAAAATCCGAGTTTCCTGGGAAAGAACCTTCCAACCTATGAACGAGACCGGCTAACTCATCTTCCGTTAAAAACCTATATACAGACCAATAAAAAACAATACACAGGTCAGCATCCGAGACGGGATTCGAACCAGTTCTTTACAGCCGACGGGCAAATATCACGAAATCTTCGAGATTGTGAATTGATGTAGCTGGGGTGAAGCCAACAAGTTCGAATATCCTACTATGGCGTATTGTTGGGAAAAAAGAGTATTTTTATCAAATTGTACTTATCATTACAATATGATATTTATATTCTTGAGTATATTTTGTAATAAGGCATCACTTGTAATCCTCGATAAGTGTAATGACTGGAATATACTCTATAACACACGCACGCACGCACGCAAGTACGCAATTGATGCTGACTAACCAGCCTTTCTCAATATTTGTGATCTTCAATTTTCTCTCCAATCAAAGCCATCGTATCTTGTTATTCAATGGCAGGTAGACAAATCAAGAATCGGGGAAGTCCGTTCCTATGATTAGAAAATAAGTTAATTTCATTTTTGTTTTTAAAAAAAAAGCAGCATTTACATGTATTAGACGGACTAAGAGTTACACAGTATTGAGAATATTGCTCTAGACACCAAACATAATACTTTTCTAAACCATTTCAAGACTCCAGTAAGGAGGATAGTTGTATCACATTAGGTAACGAAAATCATCTACCACTTAAACACATACCCTCCCTTCCCTCTGACTACCATTCGAAACTTTAGTCAGTTCTGAGTATATCGGTTTTTCTAATTAGTTACTATTTATCACCACCGGCACGCACGCACACACACTATTTTGATAAGAATATTCCAAAATCAGTTTCAGCTTTTCTGTCTTTAAGTACGGCAATGAAATAACTAAATTGAGTTAATTTGTCCAGAAAATCATAATGTTTGTAGTTCTGAGTGCTGTGATTTTTTTCGTGGTTACCCTGAATGTAGACAGGCGTAAGCCTGTCTACATTCAGGGAAGGCCGTTCCTATGATTAGAAAATAAGTAAATTTCATTTTTGTTTTAAAAAAAAGCAGCATTTACATGTATTAGACGGACTAAGAGTTACACAGTAGTGAGAATATTGCTCTATTCTCACTACTGTGTAACTACCAAACATAATACTTTTCTAAACCATTTCAAGATTCCAGTAAGGAGGATGGTTGTGTCATGGCATCAGAGGTGAGGAAACTTTCATTAGCTTTATTATCCCTTGTCTTGCAAATGAAAGAACTATTTAATTATTTGTTCTGGTGATGCTTTTCAACACACCTGTTGTATACACTGTATATCGCTACAGTCAATTCAGATGTAACACCTAACACAAATGAGAACTGTGGTAACGATTCTAGACTATGTAGGAGATTTGCATTATGAAGTGACGATTGTAATCTACGAATAAGAAAGTTCAAAATGTTCGCTTGGGGAGTATTTCTAAACAGTCCGCATTGGAAGGGAGGATGATTTCATTATTTTCTAAATGATATCTAATGATGTAACAACACATTCACATGCTAATAATATTAGGCAGTAAATGTTAATTAAACAAGATTTAAAAAGATGTAAATTAATAGTCATAATTAAACTGAAGCTTAACTTTGGGAACTTAACGCTTTCTTTATGAAAAAGAGGCGTCCGATGACAGTTTTTTCTGAGCAGTGGTTATTCACTTGCCCTCGTGATCGGAAGTATTTTTACAGCCAGTTATTTCTTTAATTCAGAAGTTTTCTTTCTTGTAGTGTATTTCTTCACTGGGTAAAATATTATTGTGATTCTGAAGACACGTTCGTCTTCATTATGTATTAATTTAACAACCTATTTCTAAATATGCGTATTTTGTAAAAATTCTTCAACCCGATACCAATGAATTTGAATGTGTTGCAGTCGCAATATCTCAATCTGAAATCCAATTTTAATTCTCATTTCATTTTTTCCTAATGGTGCCTTTCTTGTGTGTGTGTGTGTTTTTCTTTCGTCCTATTGCATCAATTCATGCTACATGCAATGTACGAGTATGTGGAAGAAAAGACTGAACATCCGAATTGGGAGAGAAAGACAAACATGCCATAGCCGGATGTTTCATGAAATACTCCATAAAGTATCTTGACATGTTTAATTACATTGTTTGTACAGTTAAACACACATGAACGAATATTTGTTGGATAATATCAACGATTCATTTAGATTTACTACACATAAGAATGAAGTTATGAAACTCACTAAGTTAAATATAGTAGTTTTTAATGTCTCCGATTATAGTCTGTATAATAATGGAAATAGCGACCTCATAAAGGCACTAATTATGCTATAAATTCTACTAAATTACAGAATATTAGACTTCGTATGAAATAGAAGGAGGGATATATCAAAGATAATACCGTAATCTTCCTAAGAATTGTATTATTGCCACAAAAGATAGAAGAACGATGTCATCAATAAACAAAGCTTTGCAATCTTTGTTTACTGATGACAGCTGAGCAATATATTTCACACGATAATAACTCTTTTCCCCTCTGTCTTTATTTGAGAGTATCTGCCTACAAATCAAATACAATATAGAAAAGGTAAGGAATAATGACTCTTGCATTTCTGGATGTTCCAGTCATAATACTCTTTTAGGCATTCTACAAGAAACCTTGGATTTACAGTAATGTGTTGTTACTGAAAAAATCTTTAGAAAATAATGGTTCTAATAAGAAAACAATCGGAAATATTACCAACAACTTTCTTAGAAATGTCCAGTTTCATTCTAAGTACAACGCCATCATCACTTTACCTTATGCAACTTTTGAAAAAACAATGACTGAAACTATAATTGCGTCTGTTGGGCTTATACAGTCACAACCTTGGAAGTATCCTGAATTTTCGTGATAAAATTCAATGAACTGAGCTTTACTCAAATACCACAAATAGGTACAGCGATTATAGTAACTTGCAGGTGTATAGAATTTGGTAATCTGTCTACGTACGCAGTAAGCTCCATTTATGTATTTTAGAGATACGCTCATTTTGCAGTCAGAATTTGGCTCCTGAGGACGTTGTTGAGATGGCTTACAGAGATATTTGAGGGAAAAAAGCTAAAGTCAGGTTGTCGTTTAAGTTGAGGAGAGCGTTTACATTAATTCATCATTCGTATTTAAGGATTTTTAAGGCTTACCACCGCCTAAATATTCTTGACTTTCATACCCTTAATTAATTCTTATAAGATGGTTAACCTTAATAACTACTGAGAATTGTGTGTAAACTGAGTGTGTTCTATACGCGGTTTGTAAGGTTAAAAAAAAAAAACTGTTCCGCTTCTGTAACCAGCTTACTTTCAGTTGAAAACCCTTTATGAAGCTTTTCCATCCTAGACGGAATTCGAACGGAGGTCTTTACAACGAAAGGACACAATCGATACCGAATGGGTTACGGAAGATTTTACTGCTTAAATAATCTTCTGAAATCATGTTAAACGTCCGTAATTTAAACCTCGTCGATGTTGGTAATTTTACAGGCTATTGTTAAGGCACGTATGGCACCCATGTTCACAGTTGTTGGTATATTGGTTCATATCTCACTTGCCGTGAATTATGGTGGTGTGTGCTTTTGTTTTGTATCTAATATGTCGATCATGTGCTGGTGAACCGTTGATACAAATCTAATTTAATTATTTTTATAACTATGAATCTAAAAAAAAATTCTAGTATGTTAAATGAACGGAGAACTTGTAGAGCAGGTTTTTATAGCAATGGTGGAAACAGCCAAGTTTATTGGGTGATGGAGCTCCCTTCTCCTCTTACAAACCAATGACAAATTTACACATAATATAAAATTTAGATTATCTTAAGAATAGTTAAAAGAATATACTTGGTAGCGCAATTTCGGAAAGTAGGAATGACCAGATATGCGAAGCTGAACGTGCTGAGTCTAAATGTACGATATTGAAAATGTGTTGAGAACGAAGCTCAGTTATGTGAAATTTAGGTTATTTATTTTTTTAATTTATCCGATTTTCATCCATGAAAGACTAACTTGGAGTATATTACTACCGTGGGTTTTGTGTAAAGGATATTTTATAATTATTTTTTTAATTATGATATATGTATATTTTACTTAATCCGGAAACAACTTCGCTTTAGAAACAAAAGGGGAACGTTTTTTCACGCCACTTCAAACAAGTCATTTTCAAGAAAGGAGTTTCGAGTCATTTCATAAATAGGGGATGGTGGCAGTCTCACGCCAGGCTTCTGCAGCCTACTAAGCTAGCCACTCGGCTATTCTAGCCGACAGTTGTATGAATCATGTTTTCTATTTTCAATCAGGATCGCCATCTTTCGAAGACATATTTTTCGTCTCAATACATACAACCAGGGTTCAGCATATTATATAAACCGTACTCGCCAAGCCAAAAAAAAAAAAAAAAAAGTAATCGCCCACGTCTTCCCACTTTTATATTGGTATGTTTTAATAACCCAATAAGAGATCCACAGAATAATTAGTGGCACTTAATGCAAGCGCATTTGTTGAGCCCTATATTTAACTGTATCTCTAACGTTTATTTTTATTACCACTTGAGTTCACAAAATGATCCCCGCTATTGTTTTTATAGCATTGTAATCTCAGTAAAATGAATGCCAGTCTTGTCTCACCCGTCGCAACATAGAATACCAGCTATACTTTGTTATGAAGATAGATACCTATTTGCCAAATAAGCTACAAGTAAACTCACTTCGCCTCCGTAGCTCAGTCGGTATAGACGAAGCTTTTTGGCCGGAAAGAAGACCTGCATTCGATTCCTGTCTAAGACGTGAGGAACCTTTATCTGGTCCCTTTCGAAAGGTGAGTTAGCCGGTCTCATACGGAGGTAGGGAGGAAGGGGGAGTTTCACCCGGAAACTCAGTTTTTTCGTTTCCCAGAACAGGCAAACCGGCCCCGTGAAACACACACATCTACAGACATGGGAGGCATAGGGCTAACCACCTTATCCTCGAGGCGGTCGCGGTTTCAAATCGTAATAGGCCATGCCTAATACGAACGTAAGAGGAGGGAGGAGGAGGAAACTCACTTCGAATAAAAAGACTTGAAACGCTTTCAGATAAATATCCTGAAATTTCCAAAAGAGTAGAATTCAAGTCGAGTCTCAATACTAAAATCGGTTTCGACGAAACCATATGGTGAGAAAGATATGAATTCGAATCCTGTCTAGGACGTAAAGAACTTATATTAGAGGTTTTAAAATGGAAGTGAGTTAGCCAGTCTTCTCCTACAGAACTTGCAAAGTTTCTCCCCGGGACAACTCGGGTTTTTCTTAGATGATATCTGAGTGAACCCACGTAATTACCGAAATACATGCAATTTACATACAAGAATAAATAGCAATCTTAAAATTATGATTACAAACGCTCATCACGATAAGTCGTGGGCCTTAAAGGAGCCTGTTAGCCTCGGATTATTATAATTATTATAATTCAAGCATGCTCATTCATGTTTTCATTTATTTGCAACAGTGAGTGACGTTTTAACTAGCTTGGATTTCTTTAGAATGGCGGGAAGAAGGAATAATATCAAACTATGTTTACGATACAGTTTAGTTTATATAAAATTACCGTACTTTTTAATCACACCCTTGAAAGTAATGCCCTAAATTTAAAATATTTAGTAATGACATCCACAAAAGATTGTAAATTGGCAGTACACTAGTGCTATAAGTTCCAACAAATGGAGCAAGGATGGAGACAGAAGGGAAAATTGAAATATGTAGTCTGTAATTTCAGAGAAATACTAATTTGAAAGCTAATTAAAGTAAACATAACTGCTGTTTAGAATAAATAAACGATAAATGATACAAGGTTTCAATATGCAGTACAGCTGCAAAAAATTATGTTTGTTTGTTTGTTTATTAAATTCAAGTATTGCTAAGAATGAGATTACTGTAGCTTAGAACTTCAAGTTTGAATACTTAAAGTTTATCACAGCCTTTTAGTTTTACGGTTGATTTAACTTTTGAAATAATTTTATTTAATTGTCTTCCTGCTAGAACAACATTACTTATTCGATTATCTATCGCCACGTGCAATTTGCCCTCTACAATAAAATCTGTACTTAAAAATGCGTACATTAGTTTCGAGAATGCAGTTCATATTTTGTTTCCTTTATTTATTTTCATATGTTTGGTCTTTTTATTGCTGATTTTATACTCAGTCTGTCACAACAATTATTTAATTTAACTAATGACTTGTGACGACTTGCAGAAGATTTATTTAAGAAAAACATCATCTACATCGAATAATATTTTCACATCAAAACATCTTTCTGTATCGCCTTCCGTTCTAACTGCTAGAGTGTAATTTAATTTCATTACACTCTAGCCTTATGACAATATAATAGTACCATTTTTAATTGCTAAATCTGGAAAACTGGTCCTGCATACCGACATCAAAGTTATTAAAAGGTAATTAAAGGCTTATCAGTACTAAATTACTTGTGATAAAAAGTGAATAAAATATATTTGACTTTTTAATCAGAGAAAATAAGTATTAACGAAAATTTGTCAAGCGCTTTAGTTTAAAACGAACGTTATGTCCATTAGTATAAGGTGGATCGGAAAGTAATAAAATTTTTGAACTACATTTTTAATATAAATTTTATTAAAGAACAAATTAACGTTATTCAATTCTATAATCGCCATCGTTAATTATAACCTTATTCCAACGATCTACTAAGTTTAGAATTCCTTTTTTGAAAAAAGCCTTTTCTTTGGACGCAAAAATGATATCAAACTCCTTTGGACATCATCTTGCGAACGGAAGGTTTTATTTCTTATGCTGTGTTCTAAGGATCTGAATAAGTGGTAGTCACTAGGGGCAATATCCGGCGAATATGGAGGATGTGGTAGAAGTTCCCATCCTAACTGCCTAATTTTTTCTTGAGTCATTCTTGCAGAATGTGGTTTTGCATTATCTTGCTGCAAAATTACCCCTTTTCGATTGACAAGCGCAGGATGTTTGATTAGCAATGCTTCATGTAGTCGCTCTAATTGTGCACAGTAGATGGCTGCTGTAATAGTCTTACCTTGTTCCATGAGTTCGTAATGAATAATTCCATGAATATCCCACCAAACGCACAACAGAACCTTTTGTGGATGAAGTCCATCTTTAGGTGTTGGAATTGGAGTTTGATTTGAAGAAAGCCACTGTTTTTTGCGTTTATTATTCTTATACAGCACTCATTTTTCGTCACCAGTTACGACTCGTTCCAAACCGGGATCATTTTGTTGTCTGGTCAACAATGAATTGCAAAACGCCCGTCTTTGTGCTTTGTTTTCTGACAGTTCATGCGGTACCCATACCTGTTTAAGAACCTTGCACTCTTATGTAAGTGCTCCTGGACAGTTGACCATGATGAATTAAGTTTCTCTGCTAATTCTTGTATGGTTTGTTTTGGATCTGATTCAACGAGAGTCTTAAGAGCATCGTCATTTTAGAGTAAGAGGTGTTCCAGATCAAGGATGATCAGAGAGATCAAAGTTTTTTTCTGCAAATCTCCTAAACCATCGCTGACATTTGTTAACCTTCAATACGTCTCCATAAGTTGAGCAAATGATTTTGGTAGCCTCGGTAGCATTCTTTCCTTGGTGAAACAAAAACAGCATACAATGACGTAAATGGTACTCTTCAACTTTAAAGTCCGCCATATTAAAAAAAAATAATAATCTAAAATTAAAAAAAAAAAGATTTTTTAAATAGAAAAGTAATGCTAATATTTAAATAAAAATCAAATTTAATAATTTATGTGTTATTTAAGAAAAAACAATCGGCTAAAAATAATTGATTACTTAGTAATAATATTTTTGGTTTACAGATCAAGTGTTGATCAAATTTATTAACTTAACCAACTAGTTTCGGCAAACTTTAACTGTTGGCGTCTTCAGGGCACTTATATATATATAGGCTGAAACAATCTCACAATTATGTGTAACTATAAAACTGACAAGAATAACTTTTTTTTTTGTAATTATTCTAGTCAGTTTTTTACAGTTATTCTTGTCAGTTTTATAGTTACATATAATTGTGAGATTGTTTCAGCCTATATGTAAGTGCCCTGAAGACGCCAACAGTTAAAGTTTGCCGAAACTAGTTGGTTAAGTTAATAAAATTGATCAACACTTGATCTGTAAACCAAAAATATTATTACTAATTATCAGGATGAAGAAAATAAACCTTCATTATAATTGATTACTTTCCGGTCCCCCTTATACAACCGTTAGTATCGGCTCCATTAACATAATAAGAATATCGCTGCATAACCTGTAACTTGTTCATTATCATTCGATTAATATACACTGCTCTCATTTTGGTAATCTTCATCTGGTTGAAGTTTGGTCGCTTTACAGTTGCCTTCCGAAAAAAAGTAATTTTAAATACTCCGAAAAAAGTATTTAAAAAAGTCAGATAAGTTATTGTAACTCCTTGTGCAAATCTTAAAACGTATTTATAAATTATTATTAAACGCATTTATACATTATGTTGAAATAAATGTTGGAATTATATTATATTTTAGACAAAAGAATAAATTACATCGATGGCTTTCTCTTGGACCGGATTCAGATTATCCCCCCCCCTCCAACTTACTTCTGGGAATTCCCTACATCACTTTGTAATATGAGTCAGATGTTTTGTAATATTCTTCCTTCAACATGACTACCGTAAATGTTCTGCTTTGGGTAGAATGCTCAGGCTAGTACATGACGCTCCAATTCTCGCGAAGATTTTCCGTTGAGTTGAGATTGGGATTCTGAGTAAGACCGAAATTTTCCCATACAATTTTCATCTAACTGTGTAGCAAAAGCGTCTGTAGTATAGCATAACACATTGCGTTGTAAGTGAGATAGATGTGTTCCTAAAAACTGCCACAATGTAACAGACATTTCATTGTGCAGAAGCGTCACATATCCATCTATGTTAATCTTTCCAGGCATTACGGTCGAAGGTCACATTCCAGGACAGACAGTTCCAAACCACACCACACCACAGTCACCAAATCTCGCAGTGAGGATGATGCACTCGGGAATAAGGCATTCTCCAGAAATTCGCTGAAACTTTACACATATGCATCAGATCGGAAAAGGATCGGATGTAATATTGTTTGCCGTTCCATATCACGGACTTCCAACACCCTATCGTGAATCACGATGTTTTTTACACCAGTGTGGTTTGTGCTTTTGAATGTCATTGCCTCTATACTTATTGTTCTACTAATCTGAACTCCCCCCCCCCCCACTTTGTCCCTTGGACAAAGCGGGGGGGGGAGGAATGGTACGGAATTGTATCTTCTTTGGATGGAACTGTATCTTCTTTGAATTTTTCTGTGCATTTCTTGGCCGAAGTAGTACCCTCATATTTCCACGATGCTTCCTACAGTTAGTTCAGGGTTATTCTGTCTGTGTCACAAGACAAGGGAATACGCAGCTGATAACTTAATTTGAAAACCGTGTCTTCGTGTTTTTTTTCTTTTCTTTCGTTCCAACGACAGTATACTGATGTATTCTCCATTATATACAGGTACGGGACACGTGTAACGACAGAAATATACGAAACATGCCACATTCTAAAGAAAATAATTATATGACCTTTTGAAAATATCTTACTTATGTTATGTTTCAAAGGAATCGTCTTTTACTTATAATCAATTTAAAAATTAATATTGATACATCGTAAATATAAGAAATCCCCCTGTAGCGCAGCCAGTAGAGATGATTTTTCTGATAAGAAAGATCCTAATTCATATCCTTGTAGGAGAGAAAGAGATATTCAAGTTCTTTTTTTTTTTTCCCTCAGTTGGAGAACAGCTAACTAACCACACATAAAGTGATAGAATAGGATTTTTTCCTTCTAGATTCACACGGAGGAGGCAGGGGTTTCTCCCTAGCTAAACGAGAGTGTTTCAATCCATAAAACAAGCTAGAAGAACATATGAAATATACTAGCATAATAAAAGCTACTTCGTCCGTAATTTAAAAACAACTCGACCCAAGTCAGCCATAATTCCAAAACAATGATGACAATACAACAACCTGGAATCGTATTTTTCCACCGTATTCTGCGAAATGGACAAACCGGCCAAAGAACATGCGCAAGGACAGAGAAGAGACTGCGAAGATAGGATCAACCCCTTTATCACTGCATAAATTAGATTTATGAAAGCATCTTAGGATAATGCTGCCCGAAAGACGTTGAATATATAAACTCGAAAGAAAATGGCAAAGAATTAGCTAAGAAATGATTTCCATGCTGATATTCTGGCTAATGGCAACTGTTTCAGCTAGAAAATTCCAGACAACTTAAATTAACTTTTTCACGAACCATGGTGTGAATCAATACAAGTACACGACATTCAATGCGGTTATAGTCGGGGACGCAGTTGGGACGATAATTACAGTAAGGTTAGACATGCATACCCTGAATCTAGAACAGTGGCATCATTGAAATTATGACATAAATTTTGTTAAATAATAAATGAACTATTTTCTCCAGTCACCGTAATTCTGTCACAGGCGAGTGGTAGAATTAGGATGACTGGAGTACTGATTGTAATAGTGACCGTCATCCCATTCACTATTTCCACCAGCAGAGAGAGAAGATCGTCTCCTCATAGGTTGCTTGTGCAATTAATAATGATCACACCTGCAGCGATAAAGCATATATTACGAATCGTGTATATGCATCTAAGAAACATGATGCAATTAATTCGCTTAATTTTCCTAGTCAACTTGGATTTGTAATAAGAGTATAAAGTTTCCATTTTTGAATATAAAAGGCAAAAGACTTAAGTTTTTAACCGGTAGTGAAGTTCCTCCCATTCAGAGCTCACTCCTGAATGAAATGTAAAATTTACTGCTTATAATAGACAGATGAACTGAATGAGCGCTCTTTTCTTGTGAGAATGGAAATCGTTTTGATGAAATTTTACAAATGCTTATTTTCCAAACAGATTTTTACTGTATTACTCCATCATCATCATTGGCTCGACAGCCCTGTGTGGATCCTGCCCTTTTTATCCTGGATCACCCCCATTTTTTAATTTCGCTCCTTAATATTCTGGGTCACTCCAATCTTCTCATCTCAATTTAGATCTTCCAATTTTCCTTTTTCCTTCTGGCCTATTTTGAATATCATCTTAATTACTCTGCTATTAGCCATGGGTATAATATGCCATTCCCAACTTAATCTATTAGTTTTAATGTACTTATTAATGTTTGGCTCATTAAATAATCCATAAAATTCATAATTGTATCTTTTTCTCCAAATCCCATTTTCTTGTACTGCTCCAAAAATATGTCTGAACGCCCTTCTTTCAAATGGACCTAACAATTTTTCATCTGTCATTGATAACAACCAGTTTTCAAAGGAATAAGTTAACATTGGTCTTATAAAAACTTGTGCATAGTTATTGTTGATTTTTCTTGAGATCAGATGTGACTTTAAATGTTTTCTAAGTCCATAGAGGCATCTATTTGCGTAAAAATATGTTTCTGATCTCAATACTGATATCATTTTTATAATTAACTTCTGGTCCCAGGTATATAAAGCTACGTACGGTTTCAAATTTATAAGAACCAACTTCGATTTGAGAAGGATCATCATCATCATCATCACAAATTCTTCAAGTAACTGACATATCTTTTGTTTCTTCTTGGTTAATCTGTAGATGTATCTTCTTTGCTGCCTTTTCTCAATGATAAAAGTTTCTTTCATTGCTTTTTTTTGTGTGTCCTTCCTCTAACGTCGATATCATCTGCATATGCCAGAACTTGTACTGACTTGCAGAAGGTAGTTCCTCTTGTATTAATACCAGTATCTCTGAAAACCTTTCCAAGTACTATATTAAACAATAAGCAAGCTAAGTCAGTCCCCCTTATCCAACACCATTTTATATGTATTGAATTAGACAACATGTCTTAAATTTTAATCTGACAGGTGTATTACTCCATGTTTATATATTCTGTGTTATAATTATTTCCTTGAACGCTTTTAGAAGTATTAGAGTTATTCGAACAAGTGTCTTACAATACAGAATATGATTATTTCACGCTTTCTATAATTGGCATCTGGCAATCAAGATAAGCACTGTATAAGAAGTAATGCTGCCAATTCTCCTTCATATTTACAAATGCTTGGTGATAAACTCGACAAGACTATAACAGATTTATTATGATTATAAATGAATGATTTGAATCTTTGCTACTCACATTTGTGTTAAGGAATACATTTAAGGTAACTAAAAATAAGCATTGAAACATTTGTACTTAAGATATGGTTGCTTAGAATTGAAAGTCCCCAATAAAATACGGCTGATTACCCCATAAAACTCGGAAAAAGCGAAATTCTGCTTATCAGAAGCCCTTTTAAAACCATAAAATTTTTACCTCCTCCTCCTCCTCTTTCTTGAAGTATTTTTGTAAAGGTTTACATTTATGCTTTAAATATGTAAGAAAACGTTTTAGTGCAGTTTTATCCCATGCTTATAATTTTTCAGTTTTTATTCATTAAAAAAAAAACTGATTTTTAAATTTTAAATTTTATTTCCAGAATATAACACAGATTTATATCTGCCATGGAATTGCACACTTCGTTAGTCTATCAATATTTGTTTCTCATATTTACATTTCAGCCCATAACGCCACATTTTTATCATATTTTGGATAAATAATATTTGAATTATACATTATATATTGTACATTATACATTCTGGAAAAATATGGGAAACAAATTTTGGAAAAACTGAAATTTGGAAACAAAACTGCTTAATTATTTACATGCTTTTCTCAATTCCAATTACGTGTATGAGAAGACTCACTTATAAACTAAACATAAAATCAACAGAATATTTAACTTCCAATTCCTTTTAACTTTTATTAATTTTCCAATAGGAATTTTAAGATAAAAATTAAAATTTCTATTGATTAAGTTAAACAGTCCACATGAGATTGTTCTCCTAGAAGAGAAGTTAATAAAATTTTATTCATTGGAAAAACGCAAATACTTGAAAACCTAAAGAAATAAATAAACAAAATCGAAACATCTAGAGCAAATCAATTCAAAATGGAATTTAGAACTGCGTTCCATGGAGAGGTCTTTTGCATCAAAGGCTAGGATTTAGGAAATGTGCTCAATTCCCAAGGAGATTCTGGAACGGCCTTTAATCTATGATATATATATATATATATATATATATATATATATATATATATATATATATAGAGAGAGAGAGAGAGAGAGAGAGAGAGAGAGAGTACACTAGTTCCTGTTCTTCCTAAACGCAGGGGAGCGTGGAAAAGAGTATTGTGGTTTCATATTTTCCAAAACAAGCCATTTTCTCTGTAATGTATTCACTTGATATAACAGACAAGAACCTAAATTTTATCTTTTTATACTACGTTAAAAATTCTGTCTCCTTGATGCGATAACATCTGCATGATTGTGTTATTATATAGATAGATAGATAGATAGATAGATAGATAGATAGATAGAGAGAGAGAGAGAGAGAGAGAGAGAGAGAGAGAGAGAGTACTAAAATAGTATTAATGTTAATATTATCTGATACTTTTGTTGACAATAGCTAGATATAGTAAAAATAATCAAATACTCATATGAATGCTGCCGATGGCATGGATGTATGCGATTATCTTTATGTGGAAGATGAATTTCATTTCCCGGTATGAGACCAACATCCCACTTATTGGAAGAGACTGAAATGGCTTGAAATAGTTTCATGTTTGATCTCTAGAGCAGGGTTTTTGGACCAGGTAAAATTGAATAAAATATGCAAAAATTATGAAAATTAATAAAAAGAAAAAAAAAACTTAGTCCACTTACAACACTAATACGTTATAGGCTTAATAAGCAAATTCGACTTGTATTGTGCAATACCAAATAAAACTATAATATATAGGTTTGACTACTGCTGTCAAATTATCAATTACATGATGAGCACTCCTAGACTTTCCAACTTTTTTTTTTTGCTGAGGAAAGGAGGCTCGCTTAGAGGGGGAAAAGGGTATTGTGGGAGCATATTTCCCAAGAGATAATACTTCCTTTTCCAGACCGACTAATTCATTCTCAAAAAATAGATATTATAAGACACGTTGCCTGCCTGTTTCTTTCATTCCATCTACAAAGGATTTAGAAATCCTCTTTGGTGAAATATAGATTCTAGACTTACCTTCCAGTAATGAAGCCTATTTCATGAGCAGGTAATAGGAGATGTAAAACGTATATAAATAGAGCAAGATCCTATTCATTCAAGCAATGGAGTGGGTCGTATTTTGCTGTAAAATATTTTCATGCGCAGAATAACGGATTACTTTCGTACAGTATTCAAAGTGGCGTTCCTTTTAGAAGTAATCCACGAATCGGAATGATTCCTTTTGCATATTACAAAATGAAACCCATCTTAAGTGAATTTTTTTCATAAAGCCAAAAACCAAATTCCACGAGCGTTTCGTCCTTGGACATCCAGTATTATCATAGACTAGCAAAATGAAACAAAACACGTTATCAATGAGAAAAAAAGTTTTTTTTAAAATCTCAAATATTGATCTGTTTGTATGAAACGAAGAGAAATAAACACTTATTTTGAAATCGCATTTTTAAAATCAATATTTTACTTAAATTCTGAATTTCTATTGGTCTTGACACTTTGTTCCTGCTGTACTGGAAATAAACCAATCTTGGATTTTCAAATAGCCCATGGAGTGAATTTTAATTCTAGTAAATATTAAAGCAATTGTCGTTTTTATTTGGTTAGCTAAAAACACCTAAAATCACGCGATCATTTGTGTTCTTATTATACCTATCTTTACGCAGTGTAACTCATTGTGATAACAAATATGAGATTTCTTGCAACAAAATACTAAATTTATGCTAAAATTGGAAGCTTACTGAGTACTGCTCAAAGACATAAATAACATAAATACTTTACATTTTTTTCTAACTCCTATAGGCGAGGTTTATAAGTGATGTAATGCTTCAAAAGGCGGAAAGAAAAGGCTCGGCTATGGTATTAATATGGGGTGTTTTCAACTCGTACAATTAAAGAAATGTGAAACTTGGGAAACCACTGTATGCATCAGAGCAGCCATTAACTATCATAATTATTATATATATTAATATATTATATGTCTATATTAACTATCTCACACACACTTTTTACCTTCTCAGGATGTGTGCCACTAGGTAGCATTTTTTGGCCGATGATCAATGCCAACAGCATCGCCAACTTAACGCATGTAGTATACTAAACATTCCCCCCCGCACACACACACAAAGCAATTCCGTTCATTGTGTGTCAATTATATAATTTGCCTAGTTTGCGGAGTTCATATTTAATTCTAGTAACCAGTTGTAAAAATTTTACAACTACTTCATGTTTATAACTTCTAAGAAAAGGCGCACGATGTCAGACCGCACGTTATTACACTGCACAGTTACACATTATTAATAATAACCTTGTTAATCATTATCAATAATAACCTTGTACAAACAACATAAAATTACTGTACAATACGACTAAAAACAGAGTGGTATCGTACAGTAATTGTTGCCTTCAGAATTGTTACTGACCCACGTATGGTAGAAGGAAACGAAGCTAGCTTAGTATAGCTACTCTTCAACTAACAAGCTGGTTTTGGTTCGAATCCCATCGTGGGTATCGCTGTCTGAATATTATTAGGTTGCAGATATATTTTAATTTCATCATTCGGGTTAACACCACCACTATCCTATTATTCGAATTCCTGAAGTCACTTGAATGTGGATTGAGTACTATGTTTCGTCTCTAGAAGGAAATGGGATTACCTATAACCCCTTACTCATACCAAATGTCTTGCAGGATTTTAACTTTCGGGGGAAATTCACATTTCCCCCCCTCACTCACTATCACTATTTCCTCCATTCTTTAGTACTTCATTCTTTTTAATTATGATTTTCATACGAAGACAACAAAAGCATACGAAAGAAAATCATAATTAAAAAGAATGAAGTACTAAAGAATGGAGGAAATAGTGATAGTGAGTGAGGGGGGGGAAATGTGACCACACGCCAACCTAGTCGAGCTGTGTAAGTTTCTGTGACGAGGAAAAGGGGATATGTGGTTTGGTTTTTGCCAAGCCTACAGTGGTGATAGAATGCGACTGTACTGTTTGATTCTCTTTCTTTCTCTCTTTTAATTTCCGGCGGTGAGTTAGCACTTGAGTTTGGGTTTGGATTTGTGTCTTTCTTCGGGTGTTCCAATTTTTTCTTCAAAAAAAAAAAGTAGCCTGAAACGTATTTTATAGTAAAATTATTTCGTATAATTAATGTCTCTGACATCCCAACAGGACTTATTCTCCTGAAGAAGAGCTAATACTAACCATAACAAATTCATGTTTCATCTCCTTTGATATATTCAATGTGCACCATTCTGAAACGGTCTACTATACATGCATCTCCAAGTAGACGAGTGGGGATCAACGTTCTAAGTTCCATAATTTCTTATCTGTTTTAGCATGAAATTAGCATGCTAAAACATGCGTTCATATATGTGAAATGTCTTGATCTAATAAAAATTAATTTATATGAATACGAATACAAAAATTTTAAGACTATCTTCAAATTTAGCATCAAAAATATGTCTATTATCCTACGCTTTGGTATTAGCAAAATACATACAAATGTACTTGAAAGAATAGCATTAGAAGTGCTATTCTTTCAAGTAGAATGTAAAGCGAAAAATTAAGAATTTTAACAAAAAACACATGACTGTAATATTTTAAAAAAATTATATAAAATTATTGTACATTTGTGCGGACTATGTAAAAATAATTTAAAATACAAAAAAAAATAATAATAAGATAATAAAAAAATAGAAAACTCCTTAGCGCGGTACGAACATACTATAGATTTACGAAAGTCTTTCTTGGTTGGTGCCATATAAAAAAAAATTCGGTTTATTGACTTCTGTTGTTTGGGAGTCTAAAAAAAAGCCAAGAACTAGAGTAGTGTACCGATGGTAAGAATATGCATTCGAATGATGGAGATTGCAAAACTACTAACCGACTTTAGGCAATTAACCCATAAACGGACAAAAACTGACTGCTTAAAACCACCAAAGCAATCCAAGGATAAAAGTCAGTAAGCTTCTGATTTTCCATTAGTAGCTGCCTTCGCATCTGCAGTCAGCAATACATACAATAGAAAAGACCAGGGATATGATACTATAGAAACTACACATGCTGCCTATTTGCCATAGTTTATAAGTAAATTAGTATATCATATTTCCATAGGCAAAGATATGCACAGCACATTCTCTTCTACTGCAGTCTAAAATAACTGAATAATGATTTGACTACTGGCTCTAGTAGCATCTGGACTGGACATAAAAGGTTTCTAACAGATGGAGTCGGAGTAAGCGAAATGAATTCGAACATTCTGCATGATATGTATAAGCCCAAGAAGATCTGGCACGAGCATTTACATTCAAATACTATTTGAATTCTTGTAACCGAGCATATGATAACTTGCAAACAGAAGACACTGAACACGACGCACCTGTTTAAGTTAAAGGAACTGCCGAATGCTGTCAAATGAATATGTGTGTGGGGAGGGGGGGGGATAAACGGTGATATTAGGAAAAGTCGAATAATTCCAGTTCCTTTGCATTCATTGTCAGCTAGTGCATCACATTAGATTTCACTAGATCATCGATGGAAGGTCAAGTAATAATTGTACCTCCATAGTTTTCAGGAAATTTTCCAAAACGAATTGGTTATCTTGGATATATTAGAAAATATACAAATACAGTAAAACTTTATTTTGGTTAATTAACCACAGCACATCGAGATTAGATACCTTTATGATTAAAATCCACTACAGTGGTCTAATTTTTGAGTTTCGGTGTATATCCAACATATAGAACAAGCATTTTCGGTTATTAGCAAAAGAAATGTTTCAAATATAAATTACACGCTTGTATGCAAAAATATAAATAGATTTTTTTTTTCACAAATGAAGCAAAGTGTAATACTGTTCTTTCTTGCATGTTTCTATGTTCGCAGTGACTAATGTTATCCTAATTTTGCTTATATTTACTGCTTTTTTTTCTTCTTTGAAGTAGTCTCAAAGCAATTGCAATATATAACGGAATTCTATTCTATTCCCTCAGTCATATGGCTGGTGGAGTAGCTATACTTTATGCTAACATACTATGGAGATGATTATGAGCAAAGTGGTTTCCCGTTGCCTTCCTTGCTGTAGTATATTTTGACTGTAGCCTTGCGCGTGTGTGTGTTCACGGGTCCACTTTGCCTGCTCGCGGGATGAAAAACCCGAGATAAACTGGTGAAAAAAACCCTGTTGTCCACGCCCAAGACCAGCTAACTTGGCTATGGCTGAGGAAGATCCTTAAGCTCCTTACGACGGGAATCGAACCTAGGACACTCCTACCCCAGGCATATGGTTGCGAAGCGCATAGCCAATAGGCTAACCGCGCGGAAATATAACAGAATAGCTTTACAAAATGAACAACAAAATTTCAGTTTTGACATCTGTGAAAAACCACGCAATTTGAGCATAATCAACAGAGATTCACGTGTTAATATATGTACCGTAAATATATTGTCTCATATTGTATACGCATATAGCAGAGAGAGAGAGAGAGAGAGAGAGAGAGAGAGAGAGAGAGACAGACAGACAGACAGACAGAGAGCGAGAAAGAGAGAGAGACGAGAGTGAATTTAATTGTTATTGAAGGCGATAATGATAAGTTTTATCCTACTAAGCTTTTCTCATTTCATTTAAATTTAACTATTTAAGCCAAATGACAAGATAAATTTTGACTTCATTTCAATTGTGTGCATGCTTTGGCAGTTTGTGTATTTTACTTGGAGAGAGGACCAAAGTTTGGGAGAAAGATATGTGAGAGGGTTTCCTCCTGTCACGTTCGCTAATTCATCCAGTGTTCTGATTATAACAGTATCTTGCAATATAAGAGGGACGAATACAAATCGTATAGTACAAGAAGGAGTTAATTTAAAAGAATTAAATTCTCGGTATATTATGATCATACAGAAAGTATTAAGCAGTATCATAAAATTTGAAGTTATTTCAATATTTAAGTACTTAAATTGTTATGTGAGTTTCTATTCAAAAAACGGCAACAGAGCCTTTAATACAATCAATCAATAACTACAGAAAAAGAACCTAACACTGAAGGCTATCCAAGAGGATGTGGTACAAACATTAGCAGAGGATATTCACATCCCGTGTGCAATGGCAGAAAATTGAGCAAAGGAATTCCACCTTGGCTTGCTTGATGATGATCCTACCTCCCTTCGTTCATCAAATGAAGAATATAATGGTAAAAATAGCAGACAGATCCACGATTTAAGAATTTTAGATACACACAACATCTCTGGATACATGCTAATGTTATATCACTAGCTAATATCAACAAGAAATAATAATAATAATAATAAAAGAGTTCATCAGAACAAAGCGCCATCTTACAAGTTAACGTTGGTGATAGCTGCTGGTTTGTGCGATTGTGGCTGTCAAGTTATCAAATGTTTAAGCTGTTTACCTTAATTCGCTCCCCGCCCCCTTGAGGTCACCATTTAAAACAAATACTAACAGCTAATTTTGGCACTTGGATAATCTCGTTTTTGTTGCTGCTACTGCTGTTTTGGAATTACTAACAAAACAACTGAGGTTGAGGCCAATGTATTACGCTTCGAACCCGTTTTGCGGAGTGAAGAACTTGACATTCTGGTAGGGAAAACTTTTATGTCTTTGTATGAGGCCAGATAACTCACCTTCAACTGAAAAGCAATAATGATGTCATCGTTGCTGTGGAAGACTTTATTGACATCCAAAATGATGTCAGATTTTGTTTGCCGATAGAATTAGAAAATCTGTAGCATTGTAAAAGAAGCATATATGTCGACTAAAAAGAGATTGCTGACGAGAAACAGCAGGCATAATCAGTTTCATGAATACCTCCATGCATACTTAGACAATGATTTACTTTGAAGAAATATGGGTAAGCGCATTGAGTAATTCAATGAATATTACCTGATAATGCATTTATTATTTCTTGACAGATTTAAAAAAAAATAGGCTAATTAACCGTTCGCTCTACGAAAGCAGGTTTTTTAAAAAAGTAGTATTCAAAGAAAAATAAGGAACGAAACAAATGAATGAAAAGAAAATTAATATTACATTTTTTTTTGTTTTGTTTTACTTAGTTTTAGTTGTTATCTGTCATTCTTCGGATGGGTGTGCTTATATCCATACATACTTCAGCTGAATTTTTTTTTTTTTTTTTAAATAACCTAACATTCTGGAAGTATCGCATGATTTGTACAATAGCAGGATTTATTTATTTGGAAACAATGAAAACTTTCTCTGGCATCTTCAAAAAATCAACATAAGAAAAGTGTCCATCTTGGTGATTCATGGTGCGGATGAGATGTCAGCAACGGCTTCTGTAAGGGAAAACTAGGTAATCGACACGGTAATACCACGTGCCAAGGGTGGGAGTAACTGATTGATTGGCAATGTTTCCCTTAAGTCAAAATGGAGCAAGGTTACATTTATCTACGTCAGTGTAAAGAAGTCGGGATCGATAACTTTGGCGTGTATGGCACGAACTTGCCGTCACCACACACACACACACACACACACACATTGAGGTTTCACTCGCTCCTGCTCCTTGTACTTAAGACGAAACTAGTGTAAAAATGATAAATTGAGTGCGGTAGTCAAACGCTACGGGTTATTTGTCACAGTTCAGTGACAGAAACAGACGTAATTTAATTGGCGAGGTGTCGGCGGCAGTTTGCCACTATTTACTTTAGAATGCGTTCGGAAAACTGAAGTGAAGCAAGAAAAACATGAAATCATATCACAGCCACATACAGATTAATGGACGATATTTTTCACTTGCTTTATACATTTTACACCTTTCTTTCTTTATTGTTTCTTTTCCAGCCAAGCATGCAGATCTCAACGGCCCTCAGATCAACAGAAGGAAGCGGTTATACTTCTGGAACTATTGAGAACAGTGAATATTAACATGTAATATTATATACAGTATACTATATTATATCCTTCATTCTAAAAGGAATGAAAAATATTTCTTCCGAATTATCATTTCGAATTAAATATTTTTTACAGCTATACAAAGACAGTAGAAATCTTGGGAAAAAAAATTGCAGTCATACTTGCCGTTAAAGTAATGTTAAGGTTTCGTTTTAATAATTAAGGACACGGAGCAGATAAAGATGAGCAGGTCTGGCTAGCGATAGCAGACACATATTCTTTTCTGAGTGATAAAACATCTTCATTTCAGGTGGCAATTATTCTCTCAATGTTTGAAAGCAAATTAAAAATAAAAACACTAACTCGAAATTAGTTTGCCATTTCTTATAAAAACATTGTGGGGGGGGGGCGATGCACGCGACGTAAATCACCAGTGCTTTCATCCCTGGCAGTAGTAAGATGGTTTGCATTGATCTTATTGCACAGGGACATTTGAAACGGTGACAGGTGTCGAGTTTGGGTATACAGAATGGCTATTTGGCAAAAAAGAATGAGTAGTTTGTTTCCACGACCAAAAACGAATCGGGAGATTGAAACGCAAAACACGATTACTCAGTCATTCAGCATTATCTGCAACCTCAACTGCTCTTATCGAACATTCTGCCCATTTTATTATCATGACGGTATGCGGAATCCTTCAACGACTCTAAAAGAGAAAGAATGCGAGTACTCTGTAGTATGGAAAAAAATCTCGATTCGAATTCAGTCTGAGATATGAGGAATTTATAAGAGCTTTTCAACTGAAGACAAATAGCCGGGCTCATATAGAGGGGCAGAACTGTTTCCTTCTGTAAAACGAACAAACTGGCCACAGAACATGCAGTTTACAGACATAATACTCTCACTTCATAGTCTTAAGGGCATTTTCTTTAACTCTGAATAACCAATCGTCAATCGACTTCTGAAATGATTAAATCAGGAAGTAATGGAGAATTCGTCTTTTTCTTCTAACACGGGTTTGTATGACTTCGATCGGTCTCCAACAAGAAGTAATAAAAAATAAAAAAACATTTTATTAAAATAAAATAAAATAAAAATAATAAATAATAAAAAAAATTTAATAAATAAAAAAACAAAATAAATAATTTTGTTTATAATAAAAAAAAAACATTTTGGGCCAAAGGGGGATATAAGTGTCGATATCTTGTGGACTTTCATAGACAATGTTCTGCAGATGAGATTTTTCCGGTTGCTGTTGTGTAGAAAAAAATCATTGAAATATCCTGGAATAATATTGAAAGCACATGTAAGTTGTAAATACTGATAAAGAATGCCATCTTTTTGGCTCGTTCTCATCAAATCTCATGTATTATCAGTAAAAGCCGAATGTGTGTATATTTAATTAAAACTGTGGATCTCTGAGAGACATTTCCTAATTTGTAATACAATCTTATATCCTTTATATTGCACAACGCCAACGACCAGCATGGTTTTTAGTATTGGGCCTAGAAGTCTTGATATGGCTAAACTGACTGCTTTTCGAATTACAATTTTGAGAGGATCAGGTAATAAGCTCTACGGTCTTAGTATGCTATATCTGCTGAATTTATGTGTTTAGTCTGTTCTACTGGAAGAAACTTGGTTTTTTTGGGAGAAGAAGAGAGAAATCCAGTCACTACTAACTGACAGATCTATAGTTATTCTTTAGAAATACAGATAATAGTAGTAAAGGAATACAAGATCATTTCTGTATGCATTAATCAATAATATATTTAAGAAAAAGCAAAAATTATTCCCGGTCATCTGGAAATGTGTCCATTTGGGACTCCAGAAACCGGAATGAATTACAATAATTAGCCTTTTCTTTCTTTCTTTTTTGCAATTTTGGAATATAAGAATACGCTAATGATTTTCCAAATTTACAAGTAAACAAAAATGCTAGATCCCCATTTTATTATTATGCTTTTTTAATGTGAACCCCACCCATTATAGGATCCTGCCAATAGAGACAACACGAAAGTTTTTTCCACTTCAGGCATTCAATAAGCAGGCTGGTGGGCTCACTCCGGTCAATGAAAATCAAAAGACATTTACAAACACACCCATGATTGCAGTGAGATTCGAACTCGCAATCTGTGGGCTGGAAAATGAATACAATACACTGTCCATCCGACAAAGCAGGCCGGCAAATTGCTCACCATCAAAATTATGTGAGAAATCACTTTAAAGGAATTGAGTAAATGCATTCCAGGAGAGGACAGCCACATCAAAGTTCTTCTAAAGGATGGATTTAATACCATTTCTGACCTCAGTAAATCTTTGATTATTCTTTACTTATAACTAATATCCAGTCTCCGTAGTCCTGATTTCGTTGAAGCTTTTTGGTTGGAAAGACCAAAGTGGAATTATTTTTATTCTGCTTATTCTTCTTAACGACCGACAAAGTTCCGTTATTTAATATTAAAACTGTGCAACTTAATATAGAAACTGCTATCTCTCTATTCCCTTCGTGTCTAAGATGCGAACCTTTACAACACTATTCAACCAAAGGTGAGTTAGTCGGTCTCATAAGGAGGCTATGAGTTTTTCTCCTGGAAATTCAGGTTTTTCGTCCGTCAAAACAGGCAAACCGGCTCCGTGAATATGCACGCTTATAGGCATTGAATACTATTGGACAAGGTAGGCAACGGTAGACCACCTTATTCTATAATAATTCCCTATAATATGTCTCCCCCCTGCACCAACCAGTAGGTCCAGGGAGCGACACAGAACTAATATATTCCAATATACAGCTAACTAAATTAGTTGTGATTTTAATGATAACAGTGAATAAAAATGCATTTCTAGTGATCTTCACAAACTCTTTTTGCTGCTAAATTTTCAGCTTCCTCACTGAGAATCTTCCACATATTAAAATAAATTACATTTCAACTGTCTTACACAAACCATTCGACAAAGCCATTAGGCAGCCACTTTCTTCAACAAAATCTTGGTTTGAATGGTTATCCTAGGCGTCTACTGATAAATCATCAGAAACTGATGCAGTAGAAGGTTGCAATTTTAATGCGAAAATGAAGCTAGGATGCTGAGCTTAAAAATATATACCAAACATAAATATATATACATTGTAATGTAACTCTTTGTTTTAACTGAAGATTAGCGGTGTAGCACATGGCAGTGCTATCTGAAAGAAATATACCGTTGACAGTAAAGCCTTTCAAGTGAAATCTTCACATACACACTCCAATGTAAAAATGACAGGAAATAAAACTGCAAAACTAAATTCTAAGTGGATGGATGCAATTACTTCTACATGAGTTGAAAGACAATGTGGTGAATGCGAATTAAGAAATATAATTTTGATAGATAGGAGGGATATGATAAAAAAAATAAATGTCATAAGAATATAAGCAATGATATTTCTGAACCGCGCGCGCGCGCACACATACACACACACACACACATACACACATGGCGGCATCTACGAAAGATTTTTGTAAATGTGTAGCACATTCGTACCATGGGTTCATCAAGGATTTTTTCTGTTTTTATTGATTTTATACATTCTTTGTATATTTATTTATATTTTATATAGTCTGGAAACCTGCTCTAGAGAGACCAAACATGGAACTTTATCAAGCTAAAGGCCTTCAATAAGCGTGGAAGTAGTCGCACATCTGGCGATGAAGTTCATCTCCCATCAAAAACATCCGTGCCCATGGCAGGATTTGAACGCGCAGCCTGTTGGTTGGAAATACTAAAATTTTACATTTTTTCAGGCAACTCTCTCTCTCTCTCTCTCTCTCTCTCTCACACACACACACACAACACACGTGTGTTATTTCCAGCTATCTTATCTAAAAAAAAAAAATTTTTTTTAAATAATTACCCTAAATTAACTGACGAATAATTTTCCTCTCTGTGGTTGGAAAGGTTTGAGACACTGAATTATTTAATGGAGCCAATGCTACTAGATCACAAAAACATTAATAAACTATCAGCATTTAAATTAACGAACGAAATAATTAATTCTCCCATTAAATAAAAATGATTACCAAAGTTTTCCATTAGGAAGAGCACAGCGCTAAAAAATAAAATAAATGAAATGAAATAAAAACTGCTTCTGTTCGCCTTTCCTTCCTAAGAATGTGGAATGAGTCCTATTTGTAACTTGAGCCAGTGCTGGCGCATTTAATCATCTTTACCTTAAGGCTAATCCACGACTCATCTAAGAGAAAATCCGCTGATAATTTCATAGTAGTTTAATTACTTTTATAGTCCTCGACCTCACGATGAACATCCTATTAAGTTTTTCATTTGTACTTCTTTGACTTTACTGTTGATCGTCATTATTTTATAGTCGAGGCATTGGCTAAACACACACACAGAAATAACTCGCAAACGAATGCAAACAAATATTGATATTGGCAATCATTAAAGAAATCAAAGAGCCAAGGATTATGTTACTGCATGGTAACATTCTTACGGTTATCAACGGTTGCAGCTAACTCTTCGGACATGGTAAGCCATCCTATTATCTGGATCTAACTCTTAGTAGGAAGACATTCTTCTGTTACTGTAGTCGTACTTCATAAAAGCAATTCTCTACCCCCCCCCCACTCCAAATCTTCTGGATTACACGATGCCATAAATCTTTTATAGCTTCTTCAGTACGTGTGTATGATGCGATAAGTGGTCATATATCGATTGGACAATTGTAAGGTAAGAAACATTTCATCCAGCATTTGGTATATGTGTATTTAGTATGTAATTTGTGCTATTTTATATAAACAAAGTCTTTAAGGAGAGTTTGGCCACTGGAACCGTGTAGGTAATGATGTCCTTAGTGAGTTAATACGTCTATCATTGAGCAACTAAGAAAACGTTTGTGCCATTAGAACACTTTTTTCAAAACCTTTAAGTATTTGTATGGGTTAAGGATGCAGTTGAAAACAACAGATTGGTCTGCAATTACAAGGGTTGGAACATATCAGGTGACTGCATTTTACAAATACGGTTAAAAAAACTTGGTCTGTATAATTATGTCTATTAATTGCACGTGATCTCCGCTGGTGTGTGTGTGTGTGTGTGTGTGTGTGTGTGTGTGTGTGTGTGTGTGTGTGTGTGTGTGTGTGTGTGTGTGTGTGTGAGAAAGATACTTCTGTCGCCATATGATATGTTTTCCTAACGCATCTTCTAAGTCTTCCTCTCTTCTTAAGACGAGATTCGAACACATTTCTTTCTATCCAAAATGCCTTGCGCTAGCTGTATGTTTTGGATGGAAGCAAGAGTTCGTTGGATTGTGTAACATAGCATCACTGAGGGAACTTTTGTGATGATGAACATTGATGGGCAGTAATTTCCTTAATGAAAAAAAAATGAGTACGTCTATAATGAATTTTTTTTTTTTTTCAGTTATTCTGCTCAGAGTCACATAAAGTAGCATTTTGCATAAAATAACATTGAATGAAACTATTGAAAATAATCTGGTATATTAGTACCGTGGAAGGACCTCGGTTAAATATACATACTGAAAGCTGTACTTTGAATGCTAGAAATGATTTTTACCGCCTCAGGACTACAACAGATGTTGAAAATCATCCACAGTTTCCAATCATGAAAACCAAACCCATTTCTCTTGGGCATGGAAAACATCTGCTTTTTCTTGAGTAATTCTACGATTTAATCCTAAATGATTATCTACTTCAGTTGGATTTGTCCTCTTTAAAGGAATAAATTAATTTACCACTTTAAAAACTTTAGCGATCGACCTTCAGGCTACAGTTTCTTATCCGTTATGTAAGAAACAAATGAGCGTATGGCAGACTGTATGCGGCTTCGCATGGGAGGACAAGAGTAAGCACTATCAGCTTCACTATACAGGAGCGTAGTATCCAGAGAATAACAAATAAAACCTCAGTCTCACTTGCACATTTAGAATAGCTGCGATCTCTTCGGCAACGTTCTTATCTTAAATTTCAGAGAAGGTGCTGACAAATAGAAAGAAGGAACTTGGTCCATATTTTTAAATAATTTCTTACATCTGTGTGATGTGATCACTTTTACCCTAAAAATGCGTTATGCCATTAAAACCAAATAGAAAATTGAATCATTCAAGTCAAATTTCAATTTATCAGCGATACTCATAGTGTTTCCCATAAAACTTTATTCTGGTATTGGAATCTTTTACTAAGCAACATTTTGACCAGGAAGACTTCTAAAACCATGAATGGACAGTAACAGATTAATCATTTGTAAGCTGTCACAGCCATGAAATTAATTGTCGACATTCATCTTATGAAGTATTTATGACGGTATAATATTCATGAGTGGGTGGGGACGCAAAGAATTGGCTGTTAAACTCTATTAAATTGTTAGACTGTGAGAAGTTAAAAACAGAAGCATAGAGCTGGAAATGAATTTAAAAAAAGCATTCTAATTACCTGTAAAGCTTTTAGATAAATGAAAGATTAAACAGAGAAGAGCAGAGAAAGGAGGGAGAGAGAGAGAGAGAGAGAGAGAGAGAGAGAGAGAGAGAGAGAGAGACTCAACTTCTTTTCTACACTGAGGAAACAGTTTTGGTCGGCTTTTTACCCTAAAAATGTATCACTAGCAATTGGAAACATCAGAATTTCTTATGAATCAACTGGAATATAAAACACACACATAGAATGATTCGTTTATATATATATATAACTTTTCAACAGCAGTTCAAGATTTCCTTAACAAAGAGATCATTCATTGTCTATTAGTTTTAAACCAAGTAGCCACCTTGTGGTCGTTACGTTACACTGATAGGGTATCTTACCTGATCCCTCCTGGTGGGACACCTGCGCGTCTGTCACTTGAGCCCACGGAAACCACGGCGTTGGTTTACGGGAAAAAGAACCTGCAACAGGAGCCACTGGGAGAAAAGCAGGTGGGCGGATTACTGGGAAGTGAGTATCAAAATACAGTCGTGTGACAGTCGCTTCGTTCCCGCACACGTCCCCTCCTCGAACAGGGGACCGTCTCTTGGGATCACTCCTGCTGAGGATGCTGAGAATAGAGAAAGGGTTCTTTGAGGGACACGGGGGAGGTTTGGGAGATTGTTCTGAAGTCTGGGACGATGGAGAACTGTCAGAGTCTGGGTTAGGAGAGGGCGACTTCACGTTCTCTCCGCCGTGGTCGGACGCCATGGCGGACCTGCGGAAGCACTTAGCGTTACTTCTGCAGCGGGTTCACTGGGGCATTCGGAATCCGAATGGTAGAAGCGATTAAAACGTCCAGATGTCGCCACTTGAGTTCTTTCTGTGCAACGGAGGTTACAGAATATCCGGAAAGGTGAATCAGAAAGGCACGGCAGGCAGAAACAGAGTTTTCAAAACTGTTGGCAGAGCAAATGGTCCTTATCTCGGATGTCACGTGGTTTGTATATGCACCCGGTGTCGGTTTCGCTGCGACTAGCCAACTAGGTGGTCATGTCTTGAGCGCGATTCACGTGGATGGACGAATCCTTTCCAAAATGACTGGCACTCGATGGGGGTGGGTGGGGGGAACCGTCAAGCACGTGATCAGATCGACATTCTGCTAACGATGCATCGCCACCGTCAAAGGTCTGTTTTCTGTTCAGTTCGCCGAAGCCACCATCCGTCTCGACTGGCGGTTCGATTCAGTGCATTCTCCCTACCTGTCGCTTAGCGCACCTCGAGTCACGCGCGCACATACTGAGCCTTTCCTGGGAAAATGTCCGATTGGTTCGCGGCAGGAGCGGCACGCGACAGTTGAGTGGAAGAATCGGCAGCGAGACACGCCCCTCTAATCAATGGGCGTTCGTAGGGAGCGAAGACTGGCTCGTGCCTGGAGACGGAGGGGATTAATTTCTTAACGCCGTTACCTGATGAGGTAGGTGAAAGCGAAGTGTTTCGACGGCAATTTGTTAGCACAGTTGGTTTATTGGGGCGGTAACGTCAAACTAACCCAGCTGGTGTTTGGGCAGGGCTCGCTTGCGATGAACTACAGCACTTTATTGGCCGTGCTGACATTTGGTTCCGCCGTCATCGTCTCCCCAGTGCCGCTGTTTAACGCGTTTCACTCCCTGTAACACTTCGGGTGGCCGTGAATAAAACTTGGGGAATTATTAATTAGCGGAGAAACGGCGGGCGCTGCCTTAAAAAAAAAAACTGTTCGGAAGTTCGATGGAAAGCGGCGTTAAAAGTTCTGGCGATGCTGCATTTAAATGTAGAACCACGTGTGCATGTCTCGTTACCATGGTTACCGCTGACCGTCATCGATGTACTAATTTTTTTATTTTGTTTCACACCATCGAAACCCTTAACGAAATCATAAACGAAACACTTCTTAAATTTCATCCTTTCGAACAATTTCCACAAGTACCGCTTTCTTTCAGAAGTCGTTGGTTTTAAGATTTCTTTACCCCCTACACCAGTAAGGGTGACTTTCAGGATCAATTAAAGAAAGATTTTGGTTTTTCATTAAAATGTTTCAAGTGAAAACCTTAGCGACGTCAACTCATCGAGTTAGGTTTTGTTGGAACAATTTCAAAACTGCAGTTTTTTTTTGCTCCCTTTCATTAGGAAACGGAGTTCACCTTTTGAGTTAATCATTATATCGCGTGTCGCCAAAGTTATTGGTAAAGAAAGAAGTGGGTTGCTTCAGCCTCTCTTTGGACATCCAAGAACCAAAAAAATCATTTCATTCTTTTAATATTTTTTCTTCATCTTCCGGATGGATACACTGCTTTCTGAATTCGCTTTATAAATGATTAATAGTAAAGCTGTTTAATTTTTAAATAAAGTAAATTATTTTAAAATCGAATGAAAGTAATTATCACAAGGTGATGGTAATTATTATTATTATTATTATTTTATGTTGAGCCCAAACACGAGAAGTTGGTTGATATCAACCTATAACACATTAGTACCGTATATGAGTAACTTTGGTCTATGAGAATAAGAAAAGAAAGTGATCGATAAGCTGACCCCAAAATACTCCGAGAGAGAGAGAGAGAGAGAGGTATCTGGGAATTGACCTCTGATCAATTTAATATTTTAATGTATTTTAATGCATCAGATCTAATGAAGTAGTTCAGAACTCTGGACTGTTTTATCTCCAGCAGTTTCTGTGGTGGGGCAATCACTGTTTAGAGAAGCTCTGCTCTTATTCGTTCAAAATAAACAAAAAATTGGCTTCTTGTAATTGATTACGGAGAGAGGAGACATCGATTACTACCTTACAAGGCGGTAATTGATTACTACCGTGAAAGGTTGGTTTTTTTTTTTTTTTTTTTTTTTTTTTTGAATGCCGTCTTGGATGCAAAGAATTTTTATCAGGGCTTTTCAACTGAAGATGAATTAAACCGGTCTCATACAGAGTTGATGGGTTTTTTTTCTTTCTTTCTTTCGAAAACTCTGATTTTTCGTTCCACAACTGGACACATCGTCTAGAAGAACATATGCAATTTACAGGCATAGGCTTCTGCGGGGAAAAGGATTAATCACCCTATTCTGTTGGATCTGGTTTCGAAAGCCTGCATGGTCTACGCATAAGAGTAAAACAGGAAAGGAAGGAATGGAAACGGAGTCTCCGAGGCTCAGTCAATATCCACGATGTCCTTCGGCTGGAATGACCGAATTCTATCTATTGTGCGAAGGAGCTCTGTAAGGTGACCTTCAAATGAAGGTGACTGGTTTCAAACGGAAACGACGGGGTTTTCCTACCTGTAAACTTTATTTTTTAATACTCCAAAACACACAGTTAACACACACAGTTAAAACATATAATGAACTGGCCTGTATCGTTGCACTTTGGAGAGTGTCCCCTCTTCTTTCTCAAAATATATGAAAAGTTGCATACAGTTCCTGTGATGGAATGCAGAAAACTTTTCAAGATATTTCCATCCTTTCATATATTGAAGCGCTTGTTAAATAAAGCGGCAACTGCTTCTCTGCAGGTTTATGATTAGGCAACAGTGAAACTTCTTGTAGTACATTTGCTTTCTATAGTTCTATAGGCAACGTAAACAACAGTTTGTTGTGTTTCCATTCTGGGTTGGGTTGGGTTGAATTGCGACCGAAGAATGAAACCAGTGTAATTATGCCTGCTAAGTGCATGTGTTCTGGCCAGTTTGTCTGTCGGGGAAGAAAAATCCGAGGAAGGAAATCCTACCACCTCGATATGAGACCAGCTGACTCACCTTCAGCTGAAAAGTAAGCCTCGATGTAATTCTGTATATTACACGAGGAGATATACACAATTCTAGCCCATATATCTTACTTCTCAACTGAAAAACATCGTAAACACCGACTAGATTACGGAAGCTCCCTTTCCGGATAAGAAAATAAAAGTGTGTGTGCGCGCACAAATGACTACTGATAGTCACTTACCGTCTTAATTTGTAGCAGATGCTTTTCCTGTGCTAACCAACTGTTCCACTTTGATAAACAACCATCTGTAGAACAGGATTAGTTGCTATATGGAGTCATTTGTGACAATATGGACCGTCTTGTTTGCACAACTCTCTTTAGAGGTTTTGAAATATGAAAATCGTAAGGGAAGAAGTCACGACTGTATTATGAATGTTCCCCTTATTTCTAGTTGAAGTGTATGAAAGTATATATACTTGAAGTATATGAAGTGTATGAAATATCCATTATACACTTCATACTAACAATCTTAAACATCAATCTTGTTTAAGATTATTAATACTGATTTACATAACCTTGGTGCAACGAACTTCGGTCCTTACTAATCAATTATGACAGTCAAACATCAGCATAACTTTTTCTGCGTACAACACTCAAACTGAATTCTTAGAAGATGGGATGAACAAATGATCGTATTGCAGTGATGGCACACATGAAGCCATGCACTCCTATACCCATCCGCAGAATATCCATCAGTTAAATTCCTCAATTCCCGTTAGTGGCTGATGTTTTTCCTTTTGCCACAAATAAAGTATGTTAGAGCTAACATCAAGATGTGATGTTAGAGCTAACATCAAGTTTCCATGAAAGAAACGTTGTCATTCAGTATGAGATCGACTAACTCACTTTCAACGATAAAAGTTCATCGTATTCATCACGAGATTCGATCAACAGGTATTTTTCAACTGAAGGATAAATGTCGCAATGTTTTTACAAATGCGCTAAAGAGAACCTCAGAAATAGAACTGTAATAGAACACCATTATGTTAATGGTCTTCTATTACAGTAAATGCAAATTCCAGTTATTAAGTTCATTTTGTATGGAGATGATTAAGATTATGATTTCCAGGCAAAGGATAAATGTGAAAAATGTCAATAATAAATACGGAAAATGTGCGATCAAATTGTCAAGTGGTTCTTACTCTTTCTGCATGCATCTTGATAGATCCAACATGAAGCTAAAACAAACACATTTCCAACGTAAAACTTCTCTTGCAATCACTGTTACTAATGGGACAGTATATCACCTTTCATAGGAGCAATTAAAAACACATTCTGAAACTTGAAACAAATCCGAATACATCATGAGACTGTTTTCGTTCGCTTAGATTTGTTTAACAGATAAAAATATGGAAGTCAATTTATATATGGCGAGATCATTGAAACTCGACGAAATATAAACTCAAAAACAAAGACAAAGGAAAATGTAAAAACAAAATCTAAACAAGTGCATGCAGGTGAGTTAATAGAATTTTTTAAGCTGCAAAGAGTGTTTTTTTTTTCTCTTTTTAAAATTACTTTCAGAATTGATCGAAGAATTGAAAACTCAAGTCCTATACATGAAGGAGAATTTGAATATAATTGCTTAAATGTTGCAAATGAAAAAAAAAAAAAAATCTAAAATATTGGCTTCAAATGACATTTAATTTTGAAGAAAAATAAGCACTTAAATTCGTTTGCGTGAATTTTATGTACTTCTGCACAAGAACATTATTACAATCGCCTGTTTAGTGTAGGTCCGCAGAGAAATGCTGCTCTTACTTCAGAGCATTAGGGAGTTGGTTTCCGACTCCTTTTCTCACGAGGTTAGAGACTCGCAACGGAATTAAAGAACTTGCTTTGAACATTCGCTGAATATTTTCATATTCATTATTCCTACTTAATTTATCCCTATAGGATCTAGTTTTTGTAAATGATCTTTCGGAGTCAAGTGAAACTTACTAATTCCCCCGTATTGCTTTTTATTCTGATAAAAGAAGAGTAGAACTTATTTTATTTTGGCTAGAAACGGCTATAAATGCGTTAAATAATCAGCTAATATTTAATAATTTTTTGCAAACCATTTTATTATTATTATTATTATTTATATCGTGGAGTTAAAAGTTTCACGCATGTAGTCACTGACGAAGGTCAATGTTAGTTCAAAAAGAAAAATGAATAATTATTTGTTGATTTTGGATGTTATCGTTGGCTAAGAAAGTGGAGGTAGATTTTTTTTTTGAAAGAAAAGGGAAAAAAAAAAAAGTGTCCTAATTTACATTTAAATTGATTAGATTATCTGATTTGCATTGATGGATGGATCCCATATGGGTTGAATTGATTTTCTGCATGGTTTGAACTATTTATTCGAGATTATATTCTGTTTTTTTCCTCTCCCTCGTCATTGATTTTCAGTTTTAAATTTATTATTTAAAAGATTGCCCACATAAATCACACTGATAAAGCAAACTGTTGCTGTTGAATCATGCTTCATGTGCTAGTGGCATTTTCATTTCTCCTCTCTCTCTCTCTCTCTCTCTCTCTCTCCCCTTTATAACCTCACCCAGTTGTGCAGAAATTATTAGCTGACTCAAACAATGCAAGAAAACAACAGTATTACAAGTTTAGTGGATAGGATTCGATGATGTGACCTAGAGAGGTATTTGAGGAAGACACGCCACCCATAAACTTCTTCTTCATTTTAGACCAATTAGGATGAGTTTCTCAGGGAACCAACAGCAGAGAAAGAAACCGCTGTATTCCAAATCGGATAGAAATCGGTTGAATAGTGTGACCTCTAGAGAAGTCTGCGGACGAGAGAAGAAGGAGACGGAGGAACAATCGCGTATGTTGACCCTTTTAGGTATTTTCAAAGTGTTCCTGGTCTTTAATTGACTGAATTTAGCGCTCAAATTCGACACGCCGTGTGCGGTTAACACTTCATCTCGGTTGAAATTTAAAAGTGGGGACTGATATTATTCCACTAATAACCCAGAACTAGGTCAAATTTTTGGTCAAAACGATTCTTGTAATAAGAAAAATTTAGAAACTCGCTACAGTACGCAGCATAGATTCAAACGTGTGTTTTGACAATCACATTTCAATAATTTATCTTCTCCTTAACGTGTTAGGGTCCATTGCCTGTTGTGGCCCAGTAATTTGGATTCATACAATTAGTGCTAAAATAGGGCTATTTGATCTATATTAGTCTATTATGTCTGTCCAAGTATGTATTCTGTGGGCAATTTGTCCGTTTTGCAGATGAAAATTACATGTATTGGCTAAATTACTTGCATATTTGTGTATGAAACAGTAGAAAACTCTTATATAGATTTCCGCGTCTTACATGGGATTCAAACCCATACTGCTACAAACCTAAGGGTGTCACCAATACCGACTGAGCTACGGAGAATTCCAGCCCCCCCCCCCCTCCAACCCATCTTTTAATAAGAAAATTAAATGAAAAATTATTGCCGAGAGAGAGAGAGAGAGAGAGAGATCTTAAGGATATCTCTACAATTCAAATTCATACGACATATCCTTTATTTCCGACTAAAACAGTTCTGGGCAGGGTTTCAACCTAGGGGGTACCTACTCCAAGGGCATCATCGATACCAAATGAGCTACAGATGCTTAGCTTTTAAATCAGATTAAAAATAACTTTTTAACTTAAGGAATGATGGCAAAAATAATTTTCTGAATAATATCACATACTAGTAATTCCATACTTCTCCATCTTACCGAAAGTTATTTTGCATCCTTACATAATAAACAAATAAATAAAGTAAATAAAGATTAGGCACAATCGATTTATATAATGATTTTCTGTATTTAAATAGATAGTGAGTCGATTGTACAGAACTGGTTGTTCAAAAGGATTACATCTCTGTTTTCCAACCAAAACGCGTTGAGTTCAAATCCCAAGTGTGGCATGAATGATTGCCAATATATTTAGGTGATTTCCTCAGTTTGATGTGACACTACTCACGTGGTTTCTATAGTAGCGTTTCCGGATTATTTAGTTCAGGTGGACTAAAGACTATTAGGTGACTACTTTCCGTGAGTGAAATTGCCAAATAAAAATATCCAAATCAAGGAATTATTCTTGTTATTATTCTTATTAGGAATACAGAAAAGGTGATTTAAAATAAAACATATCAGTAGCTATTTAGCTGGGAAATAGCACATTCTTTAACATTGATCAGTAATGAAATGGATTCATAATACTGACAATGGTGATTGCAGGAATGGCTTACTGCTCTATCTAGCAATATCATTTCACTGAGGTCGTTGCAAATTAATTGACCAATCTACTTATGTATATCATATCCCAAATGGAAACTTAGGTCGGTGCAATACAACCGCTGTCTAAATATAAATGTTTGTCCGCAGAACTGACACTAAAATGCACCGCTAACTGAAATTAATCCAAATAATATCTTTAAAAGTCTTGAATTTTTAAGAACGAATCTTTTCAACAGATTACAGATTGTATGCGTCAGTAATCACAGGTAATAACCACTTGATCAATCTGAGATCGCCAACCGTCTCAGCGGCAAAGTCAACAGTCTGTTAAAGTTCTAATCTCGGCATCATTGAAGAGCGCTATTAGCTGCTACTTAGCTCCACACTAAAGCAAACTATTCGGTCCAACAACTCGCTTTTCACAGTCGCACTCAGCAATACAGACAGCCATAGAGAGCACTTCTAAAAGGCTCCATCTTTGTTCCCGACTGTTGTAAGCTTGTGAAAAGGGCCTGAGGCCGGAATGATGGGGCTCATTGTGCCAGCCTATAGACGATGGCCTTACGTTCTCTCTCTCTCTCTGAATATAGAGCGCTTTCAGCAAAGGAGTCCTTTCTCAGAGCCACGCGGCCGCCGACAACACGAATAGGAAGCACACAATGAATAGCGACCGGACTATCTTCATTTGCCGCAGCAGGCCCGCCTATAAATGTTATGTTATTCTCCCCTCGAGCGCTGTTTTTCCGGTAATTTGCGATGAGCTGGTATTAAACTGGCGTTCCTTGGTAAGCCGTGGAGAACAGGGAGCAGGACTCATCTACGAACGTGGAGTTTGTTGTCGCAGGCGAATTTAAGTTTCGTATGGGGAGGGAAGAGGGTAGGGGGATTTACGGTCATCATCTGCCGTCTCAACGAACTGTTTTCTGAAGACAGATGTTTGGTTGCATGTCGCTCGTTAGAGCCCAGCTTGACCTCTTAAATTTGCTTTTACTTTCACTAAGTTACAAGACAAATGCTGGCTCTTTCATCACACACACACACACACACACACACACACACACACACACACACACACACACACACACACACACACACACACACACACACACACACACACACACACACACACACACACACAGAGAGAGAGAGAGAGAGAGAGAGAGAGAAAGAGAGAGAGTGGCGCAAAATAAAAAGGAACAAAATACAAAATAAACAATCACTAAGAAGTTATTTTATTTTATTTTTGTTTATATGACGCAAACAAGTGATTTTAAATATTCAAATTTAATAAGATTGCAACGTACAGAAATTAATTTAGCATATTCCCCAAGTTCGTTATAGTCAACTTGGTTTCTACACCGAGGAAGGTGACAACACAATTGTGGTATCATCTCATTTTCACTAAAAGTTCTTTGCTGCAAGAACTAACTTCTTGTGCTCTTTTTTTTTTTTTTTGTCATGAGCTGTTCCAGTCTGGTACAGAATTCACATCTGTTAGATATTTTTAATATGTTATCCTGTCAACGTGCTCTTCCTCTAAGTCGTTTTCCATTAGGTTTCAAACTGAAGACCTGTTTAGCCACTGTCTCCTCATCTGTGTTTTTTTCCATATATATCCGGGCCATCTTCATTCCTGCAAGCTCTGGTTTCATCAGTTAGTAGTGTGATATATGGAATTCGTATATTTCTTGATTATGTTATCTTCTCCAATCTCATGTTGTGATATCTCTTGCAGGTCCGAAGACTATTTCTAAAGATTTTATTTTCAAATATCCGCAGAAGCTTTTGCATTGATTTGTTATGCTCCTGGTTTCTGCTCCAAATAAAACAATAGATCTAGTGATTGTCTTGTATATTTCCATTTTAACTATGCTTGAGATAATTTTCGAAGATATAATGCAGTGGATGATAAAATCTATTGGAAGCATGTATTCTAGCTTTTATTTCTGAACTAATTTTATTATCTCAAATCAATAATTCCGAGATATCTGAAGGAAGTGGCATTTTTAAATTTCAGGTTATCGATGGTAAACTGATCATCCCCCCCCCCACCCTTCGTTGCTGTTTCTACATAATTTTAAATAGTGAGTTTTATCCTGGGTTGATTTGGAATCCTAATTTTTCAGCAGAAGTTTTCAGTTTTCTGATTGTTATTCTGTCTTCAGCGTTTTCTCATACTACGCAGATATTCTCTACACATCCTAATATTACCGTTCCATATTTTACATTTTCTCTAATGCGAATACATTTTTTGAAGGAACATTAAACTGGATAAATGAAAAGGCATCTCTTTGCTTTAATCCTGTCTCAACAACAAAAAAAAAAAAAAAGTTCAGATCTAATTCCATTAGCCAATACCATGCTTCGGTTGTCAGAGGTGCAAATCTTGATTAAATGTATTATCGTTGGAAGTATTCCAAACTCATTTAATGCTATTAAATCCATAAATAAATACAGACATTCTGATTAAATTTCTATTTTTAAACGTAAATTGTTTCTGGATTTCTTCAATCTGTTCGCGTAAAAATTTTATTTTCGGTTGTATGGTTATTTTATTGCTTCTTACCTCTGCCTCAACAGCATGAATATTAGATGGTTTATCACGCCAATTATTTGTATCTCTGTTTTCTTTATTGTCAGTCCATATTCTTCATCAAACCATTTTAGCTACATTTTTAATTCCAATTCACTTCGTTGCGACTTTTGTGCTATCTTTGATATGGTTCCAGATAATTTCAATATTTTCATTCTGTTTCAGTTTTCAAGTTTTGTTTTAACTCAGTCTCGTTTCTTCTCTCCTCTGTTTTCTCTAGTTTGTTGAAGTACGGCTGTAACTGGTTAAATGCGCTAATATGCTAATAGAGAACCGACTTCTAAAACACCCGAAAAGTGACGAAGCCATGTTCAGATAACCTTCAAAGAGTATATGTTTCAACGCTTCATTGAAATTCCTCTTTGACACGTGAAATTTTTGGATACTAATTTGAAATTTTATCTGTAATAATAAGAAGACGAAGAAGAGGCAAACACGCAGCTGACAAGAATTCCAGTGCCATCTATAGGACAAGTGATGAAGCACTCGCCTCGTAATTCATCTTTCAATTCATACTCGCTGTATGAATTGAAAGATGTAAATCGCTCCCTAGAAAAACAGTAATAACATCATATATTAATAAGTCCGCGCGGTTAGCCTAGTGGCTTTGCGCTTCGCAACTATATGACTGGGGAAGGAGTGTCCCCGGTTCGATTCCCGTCGGAGACGTGAGGAATTTGAGGATCTGCTATAGCCAAGTTAGATCAGCTCCCTCCTCTCTCTCTGCCTGGAGTTTACAAAGTACCCTGTTCCTGTAAGCTGGCGTACTTCGGACAGACAGGCAGATCAGCATCCATCCGCTTAGAGGAACACAAGTCTTACATCTGTAAACACAACTATGGTCATTCAGGCTTGGCTGACCATGTCTTGGACGCCACCCACAGAGTATGGAAGAAAACCACCATGCTCCATCACAGCAAATTCAAGAAAGAGAGACTATTCTTAGAAGCAGCAGCAGCAGCTCTTAGAAATCAACCAAATCTTAATAAATACGGTTGCATTAAGCTTCCGAAAATTTGGGAAACACTCATCACCAGAGATCCTACTTTATATTCCAGGCCACTTACAACCGCCCTTAGAGGGCGCTCCACCTAGATAGGACTTTAGTGTCACCCACGTGGTTGGGCTTAGTATTGTATGATATTTGTGTTATGTTACATTAGTTATTTTTGTAATCCCCGTAGATGTCCTAGTGACTAGGACGAAATATAGGAAGTATTAAATTCTTTTTAATCCTTTCTGAGTGTTGTAAAAAATCCATTAAACCTCCAACATTATGGGAATAAATAGGAATGTTCAAGGATGCTTCTCTAGAAAAACTAGAGAAACACTACATGAATATAATTGGTGTCGATAAGACGAAAAACATTAAAACAAGTAGCATCCGGCTAAACAGAAATTTAGGTTGTTATATTCGGCAGTACTGATCTGGAAAAGAAATATACGTATATCAGCGATAGTATACAATCACTCGAAGATAAACTTCTTGACAGATAAACTTCCGTGATTTCAAGCAGTAATGTAGGTAAACATTAAATTAGCTAATTGCAAAATTAGACTTATTTTTGTCCATGGTCCCAAAGAAATTTTATTAATGAAGCAGATGAATTTTTAAAGTCATTAGAGAAGACAACTAAAAAAAAAAAAAGAAAAGAAAAGAAAAACCTGGTCCATGTTGGAGATTTAAACAGCAAAATAGAAAATCAATTCCGGGAATATATAAATGTGTTTTTTTTAATTTATTATTTTTTTAATGAAAATATGAAGAAAGGACAAAGTTAATAATAATGGTAATTGCCTGCTAGGTTTCTGTTCGCTACACAGATTATTCATTACCAACAACCATGACAGTGATATCCTCATAATAGTCCACTAGTTCAGGACACAGGAATATGCAGCGATTTCGAAACAAGAAGTGGTTATCATTTAGTTTTGAGCGGGATGAAAATGAATTTCATAGCGTAAAGAAAAATATATAAAAGGGTTAAATAGAATTAAAGTTGAGCAGCTTAAACTGTGACGCAACCAAAAAATAGTATGTAAAGGAAACTGAAAGAGTCTGAAAACAAGAACCTAACCCTCGAGATCCATCGGAAAACTATGATTCAACTAGGAAGACATGTGAGGAAGTTGTTTCTGATAGAAAAGTGGGATTTTTATGTTGGACGGAGTAAGTCAAAGAGAATCGTGGAAAATGAAAACGTGTATCGAAATTTCTAGCAAGTAAGTTGGCAGATTCTTTGAGAGAATACAGAGAAAAGTATAAGAGAGTTAAGAATTGTATAAAATTAGTTAAACAAAAGTTATGGGAAGAATTTCACGCTTTCATGATATTTATTTTGTGCATAAAAGATAAATATCATGAAAATGGCAAAATGTTCCGGAGGCTATTAAAAAGCTTCGAAAGGAAGGAGTAATGTAAGGAATCAGATATGATAAAACCTGAAAGATAAAGATATTCTGGATGCTTGGAGTAATTGTTTTGAAAGACTATTAAATAATGTAATCAGTGGCAGAATTGTGGCGGAAATATTCAACAGGAATACAATAAGGAATGCATATCAACACTCTGAGCTAGAGAAGTCCTTCAGAAGCTAAAATATGGAAACGCAGCTGCAATAAATGTTTGACTAGAAAAGCTCAAACTTCTGACTGTCCCTTCTGCATTATTCAGAAGGGATAGTCAGAAGGTCGAATTCCCAATGATTGGAGTAGAGCTCTTAGTTCGCACCTGTAAAAAAAAAAATTAAATAAAATAAAATGTGATCACAGAGGATTTTCATTATTGAGTGTTCCAAGAAAGATTTGCAAACGTATATTTGAGAGGTGCCTAAGAAAAAAGTGTGGAAAGAAACAGAAAAAAAAAAAGTTGGGTTCAATCCGAATAGAGGTTGTCATGATCAGATTTTCACTTTACCATCAATGGTTTAGAAATCATGGGAATATAACAAGGATCTGTACTTGAGTTTTGCAGATCTGGAAAGTGAATATGATAAGATGCAAAGAGAAACTGTTCAGAACGCTACAGTTGTATGAGGTAAATGAAAAATTAAACAGAGCAATAAATATTTAGTTTGTAAGTGAGGGGTTAGAATTGAAGGAAGCGTAGGAAGATGGATGCAAATTAAGTAAGACCAGGGTGTACTATATTTCCACTCTCAGTAATCGTCTATGTGAATCGCATTATGAAAGAAATTGGGATGAAACCTAATATTAGAATCAGAGATATCAAATTAGATCTAATGACGCTGTACACCAAAACCAATCCGGTGAATTGTCACCAGGTTTCTTTAACTAAAATCGATAACTGATGGAATAAATTTGTCATGAAATTTAGCAATAAAAAGATGAAAACCATGAAAATAAGCAGGAACATGGAAAACTTCAACTGCATTCTCAATGGAGAACCTATAGAACAATAAACCAGTTCAGCTATTTAGGCACGTTTTAGTGAAGGCGGCAAATTGAATACTGAAACAGAATAAGAAAAGATAGTATTGTGGATGGTAACTAAATAAATTTGTATGAAAAATGAATGCATTTTTCAGTTAGATAAACAGACATTAAAATATGTAAATATCTTTAAAAATCATTATAAAAATTGCGAAGTAGAAATAGAATCTAATTATTTATTTAGCCTTTGATTTAAAGATGTTGTGATATATGAGTATCATTTGCTTTTACAAGAATATAAATAATTAAGAAATTGTGGAAGTACATCTCATGTATTTATTTACGAATCCCACCCACCACTGTTTTAGGCAGAAAGAAGATTGAAAAGCTCTGAAAGGAAAGTATTATTTAAAGATTAGCACTTATATTAATTCGCGCGCGCCCGCGCGCGTGTGTGTGTGTGTTAGAGTTGTTTTTCTGTGTTGGCTGACGGCTTTTCAACCAATTGTCCTTCTTCTGACAATGCTATAGAGATGTTGGCAGACTTATCGTATTAGGCCCAATCGCCATTTAAGGCCAAATAACTTGGCTTCTTATAAACCTAAAGAATGATAGGGAGGTTAATCCTATTTGTCCAGTGCAGCCGTAAATTGCGTGATGTTTGTTTGTATTTCGAAATGAAAACCCCTTGAGTTTTCGGGAAGGAAAACCTTTCACAATTTTCGTATCAGACCTGCTAACTCACTTTCAACAGAAAAGTGTCCTGATGAAGGGCACTTTTCTGTTCGAATCCTCGACGGGATTAGAACCCAAGTCTTTCCAATCAAAGGTACTGATGAGATAATTTTAAAAGAAATTCAAACTTAGGAAGCGTTGAACGAAATAAATACTGATTTTGGATTTTTTTTTTTTTAATCACAATTTCTGATAATCTGAAACTGCGATTTCTTTCCGAATTTAATAGATCATTCTTTAGGCAAATTTAAATGCAGATTTCAATAAAATTATGACGTATCTAAATTTTAGAAAATTTTTAACATTTCCAAAAAATAACGTGAAAAATATGTTGAATTTAGACTCTGCATGTTTTTGGATTAAAATTAAAACAAGATGTAATTAATTTGAATTTCACATGTAAGATATATAACTGAAGCTTTACTAGAACGGTATAAACAGAACATAAAAATAGTTGAACGTAGTAAACAACTGAATAGCTCGAGCTCTTAGCAAGCACGATAATGTATCAAATATGATAACATGCTCTCAGAAAATTACTGTATATTTTTGTGGAAAAAAAAAAGAAAAGAAAAAAAAGTGATGTACAGAGGGTACTTGTAGTAAAGTTTTGGCTTTAAACTCAAAGTAGGTGTGTTTACAGAAGCTACGTTCAGTTTTGAGCTAACACAGTTTAGTTTAAAAGTACAGAGATGCACTTATAAACTAAAGTTTTCGGTTTTCTACAAACTTGCTCACATGATTTTTGTTAGGCTATTTAATCCCAAACCAAAATAATACACTAACAACTATGATCAACATTTTGTGATGTAAACAAACAAGTAAACAAAACAAAATGATTTATCCCTTTCGTTAAATATATCCACTCCAAAAACGGAGAAGTGATATTTAAACCAGCAAGCTTAAACATGGATGGTTTTATGTCCAGTCTGCTTGCATGGGACACTGAGAGAAAATCGGATTAGCTTAAAATAACTCGAAGACTTTCAGTCTGATGCTACGATAACTTCAGGCCAGGGTTTTTCTGCTACTGCATGAGCATTCGTTTTTCTTACTACAAGTTTTCTAAAGGGGGGGGGGGGGAAAGCAGAGCTTTATTTGCAGCAATCTCTGAAGGCAGACGATAACTTGGACACTAAATGGACGCTATCCCTTCGAGACTAGTGGACTGACAACACGTCGGAAAAGTACGTGGAAGAAAAACAACCGGCGAATGCAGCAATTGACCGACTGAAACAGGTAACACCGAGCGTGGATTTATTTTAAACGAGACATTCGCTCTGCAGTTTTAAGAAACTCGACTATAACTCACGGCATTTTTTTTATGTGAAGCACTTTAATGGTCGGGAGGGGGATGAGGAGAGGAATAAGCCACTACGCAACTTCAGAAACACGAACGCATTGTTGCAGAAGTCAGTTCTTGTCAAATCCCAAACTCGCATTCGTCAATCACGGGGGTTGTTTATAGTGCGGTCATATACGAGAGACGAGATCGGAAGTATTTAAAAAAAAAAAAAAAAAGACTTCTTTTAGAAGTTACAGGCAAAATAAGAAGTCAGATGTTAAAATACGTTCCATTTATTTTCCGATATTCTACTGGCAACTTAACATACATTTATAAGGACTTTTGCTAGAAGAAATACCAAACTGTTTCGAAAATATGTGGGTTGGAAAAACACTGAACGACATTTGGAGTTTAGTAAGGAAATTCTAGAAAAGTTAAACTTCGATGCGAAAAATAACAAAGAAAAGAAAGGAAAACGATTAGTGGCAATCAGTGATATCACTTTTATATCCCCCCCCCCCTCTATTCAATACATATTACATTGGTACTCGACACAGCCAAGTTTATAAAATTATTTTATTTATTCCTTCTTCTCGCGTCTACTTCAGTTTTCCAAACTAAAATAATTTTTAGTTCCGAAATATTTGGTTCAAGTAGTTTTGAGCAATAAAAACAACATGTGTTTAACTATTCAAGAAAGACTGTCAATCAACGGTTTTATAGTCTTAATTTAGAACTTCTATCAGATAACGACATAAAAGAATTTTTCAATCTTCACTGCGTAAGTTATGCTTTATGTTAAACAGGGCAAGTGTATGGAGACTCACAGGAGAGTTTATTTCTCAGTTGCTAATTTAACACTTTAAATTACCCTACATGAATTTGTTACAAACCACTCTTTTTTTTTTTGCTGTCTTTTGTACTTTTCTAATACTAAAAAGGTACGCAGGCGACAAGACGTTAATGTCACTGATTTTCATTTTTATTCCGGTGAGTTCTTTTTGACTCTCCAAAAAGTATCTTTACGTTCTAACTGATATTCAGCTGCCAACTAATATTCTCACCGGCATTAGTCCATTTCATGTTAAAGCACCGATTTCATTTTTATTAAAATTAACTGTAGCACGGTTCACTAATGTACTGAAATCTGACTTGAGCATGTGTTCTCACAGCATCACTAAAATGTTACTACTGATGTCTTTGTAGTACTGTCTGAATTACTGTGTTCTTTTGTTTGAAGACCTCGGTTAAAATCCGGTATAGGACGCGACTTTCAAAACTTATACAAGGTCTCTTCAGCTGAAAGTGATTAGCCTAACTTATAAGGATGGACATGTCCTGACAGAAACTTCAGTTTTAGCTTCTCTTCTAAACATACACAAACACGTAAATTATTATGGCGATAAGATTAACTTGAATGGGGTGAATTAAGTTTATTAAAATCCAAGTTACTTTGCCATTATGAATAAAAAAAGACGACATGGATTTCAAAACCTAAGTGAAAAAAAATATACCAAAAATTAAATAATCTTGAAGGGGATACAAATCCTTTGATGTTTATCTGCCAGTAAGAGAAACTCTAAGAACTAGGACTAAGATCTATGAGTTTCATACCGAAAAACTATCGGCAAATCCAAGTGTAAGTAACCACTTGGTAGTACCAAGGCAACTCGTATCAAAGGTGGAGCAAGCTCCCTCACTATCCTTGATATTTTCTCATAATGTAAAAACACAGCCCCTAGGGGATGTAATACTGTAATTACATTATGAGGAGAGGTCACTACCCAGACCGGTTTCAACCTTTTTTGAGGTCTCATCAGTGAGTAGGTAGACCTGGAAGATAACAAGGTTAAAGTGAAAAGAACTTACATACCTTCACTATACGAATGCCATAAAGGTGTGCCTGTATATTATAACATAGAATAAAAGCCAAAAGGCTATTTTTCTGGCAACCTTAATAATATTGAATGGGGATACAAATCCTTTGGTAGTCCTAGTTCTTAGAGTTTCGCTTACTGGCAGATAAACATCAAAGGATTTGTATCCCCTTCATTATTATTATTAAGGTTGCCAGAAAAATAGCCTTTTGGCTTTTATTCTATGTTATAATATACAGGCAAACCTTTATGGCATTCGTATAGTGAAGGTATGTAAGTTCTTTTCACTTAAACCTTGTTATCTTCCATGTCTACCTACTCACTGATGAGACCTCAAAAAAAAGGTTGAAACCGGTCTGGGTAGTGACCTCTCCTCATAATGTAATTACAGTATTACATCCCCTAGGAGCTGTGTTTTTACATTATGAGAAAATATCAAGGATAGTGAGAGAGCTTGCTCCACCTTTGATACGAGTTGCCTTGGTACTACCAAGTGGTTACTTACACTTCGATTTGCCGATAGTTTTTCGGTATGAAACTCATAGATCTTAGTCCTAGTTCTTAGAGTTTCGCTTACTGGCAGATAAACATCAAAGGATTTGTATCCCCTTCATTATTATTAAGGTTGCCAGAAAAATAGCCTTTTGGCTTTTATTCGAAATTAAATAATCTTTTAATTTTTTTCCCATCGTTATCAACTGTAGTCAAAATGGACAATACAGACAATCCTATACTAAACATCATCCTTTTGAGGATTAGCGTTAAAATCAGCCATAAGCGTTAAAAGAAGCCTTTTTGATGTCATTTCTTGATATATAAATTGCAACTGATTTAGGAATCCTCTGTTATGTTGAGTTAAAATTTTGAACGAATCAAATAGTGAACAAGAACTTCTCCAGAACAATGGTCAAGGTCCCAAGTGGGAAAACAATAGATGGTGAAATGCGAAACTTAATAGAACATAGTCTGATAAAAAAAAAGGGAAAAAAATCACTACTAAAGCCGTCAAAACCAAAAATAATGTACTTACAGTCTGAGTAGTTTAGTTATTCCAAGAAAATTTTGCAAGCACTTATTCTAAAATAGTTTTAGAAGTGATGGCTTTGAAAGGATGAGTGTATTGAATGCACTTATTTCAAAACTATCGAGAAACTTTCATCTCTCTCTCTCTCTCTCTCTCTCTCTCTCTCTTGTTCGTTTACACTAAATTAAAAGGGAATACATCGCACTGACCCATGCCTGGTGAATAAGAAAATATGTCCAACCAGTGGGATATTGTTGGTCAATCCAAGTGACAGGTGGGACAGAGAGTGTATACAAGGATGTTGTCATGGAGAAACTTTCATTCCCCATATCTATTTTTTGGTGATTTTATGCACATGCGACACTGCAGATATTTCAAAAGGTTCAAGTACAAAAAAACTGGTGGACGGTATATCCATTTTTCAGCCATTGATTCGTCACTGTTCTCGGTTAAAGGCATTCAAGGATTGAACATTTGTATTAACTGACAGTAACACTTAATTGCATATATCATGACGCTGGGCAATATGATTCACCACAGCTATTCAGTCAGTTGTGGTGTTTCTTATTAACATTATTTTGATCCGACTTCACACATAAATATTGCTGGGCATTAGGTGTTCATAATCACTTAAGACCTATTTAGGGAAGTAGATTCAATGGTGAATGATGATGGGAAATGATAGTAGTAGATTCACGCTCTACTACCATCATTTGATAATGATGGTAGTAGAGTCTGAGGCCGCTAATACGGGAAGAATAATCTCAGGCCATATATAGTGGCAAAAAAAAAAAAAAAAAAAAAACGAAAAAAAAACCAGATAATTTCCAGTTTAAGTGAGTGACTAACAAAAGGTGAAAGCGGAGAATTTTTGTTTTAATTTTATGTGTGACAGTAGAAAAAAAGGGTTTTTGTATTCATTTAGCAAATGCATTTCTGTTTAATTCAGTGATGAATGGCAATATGTAGGAATTCAAAACCCTCTTTCTAAAGACACGAGAGGTTAGGAAGGGATAAAGGAAATGAATGAAGGCAGCGGAGAATATGAGAAATCAATAAAAAAAAAAAAAAGTAAGAAAGGGAGGTTGATCAAGGTGCTTTTCTTGATCTTCTCGGAGTCCCAAAGCTGCAAGTAGTTTGCTGCCAGAATCCTCGACGGCAGCTAAAGGTGTCGTCTGCATCGAAGAAAGCCCCACCAATGTACGTTTCTCTCGGTTGCCCTGCGGAAACCGGAGTTGAGATAATTATAGCATGGGGTTGTGTCTCCCATTCCGAGACATAATTCCTCCTCGGAGGAATTGCGTTACCCTTAGAGAAGTAACTCTATGCTGCAGCGAAATTACGAAGGAGAAGTATTGAAAGGCTGTGTTTAGGAATGCGAACACGCACGTGAAAGCTTAAACCGCACGGACTGGCATTAAGAATTATTTCAGCGTGCAAGCCTTTTATGTTGTCCTCGCCTGGTACGTAGCGAGGCCGGCAGTGAGCGTGCATTGCGACTCTCCAGTTTCCGGGTAAATCCCAAGGCGATCCTGCTAACGCCATCTCCACTTGGTGTGTCGACTGCGGCCAGGCCGTGCCGAGGTGCACCCCAGCTACCCTCAATAGATGTCAGCTCCGATTTGATGCATGTCCGCGCCATCAGTACGCGATAACTTATAATCCCCAGACGCGGTGCTAGCGGACGGCCGACGATGGAAGGCGCGCGCGCCTGAATGGGTTTTAGTTCCCGCGAGAGCTCGGCCGAGCTTCCCAACAGGTTCTTGGCAGCTTTCCGCTCGCCTGCCTCGCGTCCGGCCGCGGCTGCGGAGTCGATGTGGCGTGAAATTTCCTAATCTTTGCCGTGATCAGCGTGATGATGAGATCGGTGGCCCATGCGTTACACTGCCGTCGCAATAGTGGTAACTGTATAATAGAGGAGCTTTTTATGCCCGTGTTCACGAGCGCCAGGCGTCGGAGGTAAGACTTCTTAAACTCAGCTCCGTATTCTGGACCGTTTAGGCGGAAAAAGCAATCTCATACGAAGAGATGCGATGCGATGCACAGCATATAATAAGGTAAGGCCGAGGAACACGGATGACTTTTGGGATGATTGTGAAGCAGCTTGCTAGGCGGCCGGAGAAGATGCATATCACCACGCCAAGAAAATAGCTGCTGCTGAGGAACTCTCCCCGGAGAAAAACGGCTCGATGCCCCTCCGCATCTTGATTTACGGGTTTTCGTGCTCAACACGCCTGAAAATTCCCAAGCTTTGTACGTACACGTTCTGGAATAAAGCTCGCATTTTCGGAATGCGCGCAAGCGCGAACACTGTTTACACTTACTCCACACACACACACTCACACACCTCCGTGTTTGTTCCTCTCTCCCTTTATGTTTCCTGATTTGGTGACGAGGGGAGAAAATGGAACCACAACTATTATCGCTTCCGACTTTCAGATGCGGAGAGGAGACGTCAGAGAAAGCGGCCATCGACGACACTTTACACGTCTAAGTAATACGCCATTTACATCTCCTCCCCCGTTTATCCCCCTTGCTTAGTGCAGTGCTTATCCGTTATTGGATCGCTGTTCGGAAGGCAAAGGAAAGTCACTGTATATCATTAGAAACTCCCGTAGAAACTTGAGGGGGAGAGGGAGAGGAATTTCATTTCAGTTCTGTGACTTGTCGTCTTCGCTACGAACGGGTCTGTTCAATTTCTTTTGATGTTATTAAATCGACACGCAGGAAGCCTGCAAATCTTAAAGCTGTTGAGGGTTGTATCTATATGGATTTAGGTTTTCAAAATATTCTCAAAATTAAATTTAGTTTGATCCCATAGAATTTGTTTGGGTTGCTGCATTTCACTATTATGATCTAGTTCGAAGAAAAATAGCTTTCCATTCATTAAATATACCACATCGAATTGACGTTACTGCCCATTCTTTTCAGAAATAAATGAGAAATTTAAAATACCCGGATGATTACACTTCAGATTTGCATTAAGTCTTGTCAAAATATATAATTTGGATTATGAACAGCATCCAAAACCTAGTATTATGCTTATTATAATTTTTTTGTTTTAGAGATCCCATTCCATCAGAGAATATTTATTCAAGCAACAATGAAACCTTCGAATTAATATATTTATTACTTTTCAAAAATAAATTAAGCACAGTAAAACAATAGTAATTTAGATAATTAACTAGCTTTTTTTTTCTCGCATCCATAGCCCTTGGGCAATTACATGATTCGACATTTTACTCACTGTGTATCACACTAGTTCACAAGGAAAATATTTTCTTTTTAATATCAATAAAAATAGAAACTGTTGAAACGACTGGTTTTTTTTAAATTAATACTAAAGTTACGAAATATCATTTCAAATGTTTCACACACACACACAGACACACACACATGCACCCACCGCTTCCTATTGGCCTGGCTGGTCGAGTGGATACCGTACCAAGATGTGTATGCCCATTTTATGGAAATGAAAATACCGATAACTGAACAGCAATAAAAATTATTTTTCCAAAACACTATATACGAAGCTCATTAAAATATTTCTTTTGCATTTTTTGAAAAAGGAAAAAGGGGAAATACAGATTATATTTTGCCCTGCAGACTACGAAAATCAATGGTGAAACCATATAACAGTAATATTTCCTTTCCCATAGAAATGACACCACACAATTCTTTTCCGACGTTTCACTCAAAGCTAATACAGCTCACATGTCTATCATAAGAGTGATCATATACAATGAACGAATACAAAATTCAGTCTGAGATATGATTTTTATCGTACGTGGAATAATTAAAAAGCTTTAATTTAATACTGCTTCATCAGACCACTGAGAAAAAAAAATTACCGTGCTTAAAGAATGTGAAAAAAAATTAAAATAAAATATGGATAAGCAAAATTTGCAAATTTAAATTCTTCGTTAAAAAATAACGTCTTTGAAAATTTCTTAGAATTATTAAAAGGAGACGATGCGAAAGCAACTTCTTTGTCGGTCATTTAGTTTTCCTTTGGCAACTGGAGATAGAACGTTGTCCGGAATGCAACTGGAGACAGCAGGTGTTAGAGATGAATCGTGAGCAGATTCATGAACCATTTTGTTCCCCATTAAACACGCCATGTTACATACATAACGTGACAATGTCTGCTCACTTCAGACAAACTTGCTCTGATGATCACCGTCAAGTCATCTATCTCTCGTTAAACACTAACCATCATCTCCCCCCACCACCACCACCGACAGTAACATCTTCACCGAAGCCCTCTAAGAGACAAAACATTACATTATGAGGAAATTTTCTCCGTCACTCTCGACCGAGATGGTCGTCTTAATTCGATAGTATACAAACGAAGCTTGCGGAGGCAACGCCAGCGCACGCACGCACACTCACATACACAGCGTTAAATTTGCTCCCAGTTAGATGCGTGTGTGTGTGTGTTGGTAACGGCAGCAGTGACCGCAGGCGAGTGACAGGGGTCGCGGCGGTCTTCTGCTCTCTCTCCCTCCATTAAACTCCTTTTAAGGTCTGCACTCGGGCTACGGAGGGAAGGGCCTTTGAGCTTCACTGTTGATGAGAGCGCGCCCGTTCGGCGAGATTTATACGTCGGTAATGGCTAATCTGCCGGGAGACCCATTCACAATAACGTCTGTAAGTTCAGGAGCGATAGAAAGAAAGAAAGGGAGACCGAAAGGAAGATGCGTTCCTTGCTGGTCCATTACTCCGCCCGCTCCTAATAGTCAGTAATGACTAAATACGCTCTGACGACTGATGAAATAGGACACGGGAAAGCCGAGTCTCGGTGCACTTTAGCCTCACATTCGGAGTCCGAATGTGGTGAGGCCGCCGGTAAGTGGACACCATTAGGGGGTGCTGAGCGGTAAATACGCGGTGGTAACTGGAGAATTCTCTTAGCTACTATGCCCAGATGCTGACTTCCGATGACGTCAGAGGTGGTCTTATAAATGATATCACCGCGCTTGATATTATAAAGCGGCTTATTTCCGATCTGGATTTAACGGAAGTAGTCGCCTGTATTGATTACCGAGGTGTTCATAAACAGAAAAAAGAAACGACGCTTGAAGAAAAAAAGCTCGAGTAACTCAAAATAATAATAATAAAAAAAAGCTGGCTTTGTTGTAGATGTTGCAATCTCATCACTGAACTCCGTTTTTGTTTGAATATAGTAAACTGAGGTGATTTGCGTGTATGCGTGGTGTCAAAGAGTTGAATCGACTTGCTGGAATCTTAAGATCAGGAAATGCAACAATATATGATGTTACGAATAAACAAGTAGTGTCCAGAATAGTTCAGTCGAATGCTTTATTTTCTCAAGAACTTAATCCTCACTTTGTGTAAATGCTGGTGATAAAACGTAGATGATACGACGTCAAATTTTTAATTTCCTTTCAAGTAAATATCGAGGAAGCCACATCAGAATATTTCAGAAAAATGGGGTCAGGGATTAGATGAATACATATCTTCTTAATGTCGGTTTGTATGTTCTTATGAAGTCAAAAATCTTCACACCGGAAAAAAAAATCTCCAATAACGTAAATACTTTGTGTGGGTGCAAACAATTCAGACACCTATTTATAAGCAGCAAAGAATGCCAAGTTGTATAAGTACCGTTTACAATGTTAAAGAACTACGCAAAGCAAATTTATTTAAGAAAGAATTAGGAAAATCGATAGTTTCAATTAATTTCTTGTGATTATCTGGTTCCTTCTCTGAGTACGATGACTACAAAGTCTTTCCTTTTTATTTTACTTTTTTCCATGAAGCCAGCCTTCAGAATCTACAGAAAGAGTTCCAAGACAAAAAGAATAAATGACTGCATCAATTGGTGTAAATAGTATTTTCTGCTTGTAATCAAACAGTGCAATAAAGGTGTTGTTTTTTTTCTTATCAAAGAAAATAGAGCAACTTCTTTCATGGGGATCTCAGCCTTTATATCAGAGCAATATCACGATGTAGCGATTGTTATGGAAGTAAACTATCCGTGCAGGGACGTTAACAGGAAATGAAATTGACATTTTTCGCATGCTATAAATTTGGCCTTCAATAGCGAAGATGAACAAGGAATTCATGAGTACCAGCTTTGTACAGGATTTATTTGAAAGAATACTTTCTACGAAGATGGGACACTAATGCAGATGCATTTCTCTCTCTCTCTCTCTCTCTTTCTCTCTCTCTCTCTCTCTCTTTCTCTCTCTCTCTCTCTCTCTTCCACTGTGTCTACCTATCCCTCTTCCCAGCAACTGAACATTGGACCGGACTTCCTAACTGCATGCATGCCAGTAACTGTTTGCAATATCTAAAACCAAAGTTGGAAATATACCTCACGTGAAAACATTTGACCTCTTATACATGGATACATATGGATCATCCATATGTATCCATAATGGATGAAAACAAAACAAAATAATAATAATAATTTCTTGTAAACTATAATTTCCAAGATGGCCACTAGATTCAAATCCGGGTCTTCCCCACCCACTAAAGAAACTGTTATTCTTTGGCTGGAACTACGCGTTGGAATGTACACCGTAACAGCACCATTAACACAACTGGATCCATTACGTCATTCGTAATGTATAAGATCCAATGATGATGAATTAAGTAACTTTTTACGTAAATCTAATTATAGTAATGTGAGAAAACGGTTACTCCTGTTATCATAATCGACAATGTGTGTTACATATCCAATATGCCAACTGGTTGAAATGTTTTTGCAGGAAGATAACTCATTCGCCTCCGCGGAGGCGATGGGTTATCTTCCTGCAAAAACATTTCAACCAGTTGGCACATTGTTCTTTACCAGTTGGCAAGGGCTCTTTAGTTGAAGATGAGTTAGACAAAGTCATCTTCAACTAAAGAACCCTTATAAAGATTCTTGAAGTACTCAACAGGAAACTAGGTCTTTCCAATCAGAGAAACATTCGTTTTTCTGACTATGCTACGGAGACACTCGATAAATATTGCTGATTGGAATGTCAATAAAAAATTTCTTGCAGAAAATGATTACTGATTCATATCTTCTTTCATGTTACTTTTACAAGAACTATGCAGTTAATGATTAATTACGAAAAGGATAAACTAGAGAACTTGTTCAACCCTTGTCTTGCTCAACCCTTTAAACTGTTCACATGTTCTTTATTTAAATTCAGTTCTGAAGATTAAATCCAAATATTTTAAGATATTACAATTATTGTTTCTTTTTGTCATTTTATTCTATGATTTTTATGGTATTATTACAAGTGATTATCTCATGTTGTTATGGTGTATTTGTATAATTACAATATTTATTATTCTTTTTCTGCTTCAAGTTAAATATTATAGTTACATGTATTAATGATAGATTTATATTTGTCTTGTAAGATGGAAACATTTTTTACGATGGATAATTTTGACTATCACAAATGATCATAACATGTATTTAAAAAGACAATTTACAATTTTTATCTTCTTTTCTATCGACCCAGAAACACATTAGCTCGGATTTGTTTTGTGGTCTACTTTAGTTTTTAAGCACATCAAACAAATTGAATAATTCGCAAATCTAAGTTTAAAATTTCTATTTTAAAGTATAAAAAGTATAAAAGAACTTTAAAGCAAGCTATTCGAACACTATCAATTTCGTATTAAATGGTACAAAACGACTGGGCAGAAGTGTAGCAAGGGCGTCATACACCCAAGAACTAAGATAAAATCTGCAATCATGAAGTATTTTTTGCTATTTATATGTAAGTCAGCTAAAATGAGAATGTAAATAATAAAAATTATTTTCTAAAAGTTTCTTCCGTAACTTTGAGTGTTTATTGAGAATCTTGTGCTCAATTCTAGTGTTTAACTCGTATTATAATGTTTCACTAACTTGTTCCGGGCATCATCAAAGTAGTGGTCTTCTAATTTCCACTAATACTGAGATCGGTTTATGGATCGTTTGAAGACTTCTTCGGATGACACTCGGACAAGCATGATGAATAGTGGGCTGAAAAGAGTACGTGAGTAATCAACATTAGAAGCAAGGGGATATGGAATTTTTTTTTTTAAAGGTGTTGGTATATGATCTCAATAATTTATTAAAAAGTATTTTATTTTAAAAACTTAATTTTTCACACAATAACAAATTGCTTAATTACGTCATCAAAATAACTTTTTTAACGTTTGAATGGTTCGATGAATCCTTTTTACAATCGACTGTTGGATATCTCCAAAATTGGAATTAATCATAAAAATACAGAAATACGATGGTTGTTCGAAAAGTTTGGTAAATTTTCAATAGACGGCGACACAATTCATTCATTCATACCAGTGTCGGCACGTATCATCTTTTTTCATGACCCCTGCCAAAATTTTAGCAACGTGCGAAGCGTAGTTCTAGTTTGGCAAACAATTAAAATGACCGTGTTCGCACTTTTCATAATAATAATGGAGAAAAACTAGTTTCGTGCAGTGATAAAACACTTTTATTTGAAGACATGGGCGGCCGCGCAGATCAAAGCCGAATAAATACAGTTCATGGGGACTCTGCACCAGCATTAAAGACTATTTATTTTTGGATAAATGACTTTAAACGTGGTTTACACGTAAGTTCATCGAAGATGGAGCGCTCCGGATGCCCGACTGAGGTCACTACGAAGGAAATGATTGACAAAATCCATGGCATCGTTATGGAAGACTGCTGAGTGAAAGTGAGTGAGATTGCTGCGATTGTAGGCATCTCAACTGAACGGGTGTATAATATCCGGCACGAAAAATTGCACATGAAAAAGGTGTGCGCGCTATTGTTGACTGTCGATCAAAAACTCATGCGAAAAAGACATTTCAATGCTTGGCGATGTTTAATTGCAATTCGCAGGATTTATTGCGTCGATTCGTGACTGTGGCCGAAACTTGGATCCACTATACACCTGAGTCCAAACAGCAGTCAAAACAGTGGACAATGCCCGGTGAAAGAGCACCGAAAAAAAAAAACCCAAAAAACGAAGAACGTTTTGTTAGCTGGGAAGGTGATGACCACTGTTTTTTAATTTCCAAGGAATTATCATGATAGACTATTTGGAAAAGAGTAAGACAATAACAGGAGTCTATTATGCGCCATTGTTGGACCGTTTAAAAGAAGAACTGGAAAAAAAATGGCCAAGATTGGCCGTTTTTTCTTCAGGAGAGTTTGATTTCTTTCTTTCTTTCTTTTTTTTTTCCCCCTTTTTATGTAAAGAGTTTTCGTAGTTGCATCTCAAGTTTGCTTTTGTTTTTTTGGAGCTTTTAATTGTGTAGCTAATGAAACACGTGAAAATAAAGCGTTTTGTTTTCCATTAATCTGCTACTTTTCTAAGTTTCTCTTTAATAATGGATATCAATGAAAACTATCCAAGTCTTGTTTCTCCAAGTGTGTCAAAGCAGGTAACGATTAAAAAAAAATAAAATAATAGTAAAAGTGGAATATGTCAAGTGGCTCACGTCACAGAGATGTTCGCAATATCTGTAAAAAAAAAAATGTATCAACGAATCTTAATTCACATCTGAAAGTGCAGATGCAGAAAACTTGCCTCCTGTTCAAACGACAGCCCCACTTTTCTGGTCCATAGCCAAAGTTCTTATTCTTAGGGGCAACTTCCATCTCATTCCACCTCTCGTATCCATACAGTATCACTGTAACATCGCCCAAAGATAAAGTAACCTTTTGACATCACTGTTCTCTTGCAACACTTGAATAGACAATTAAGGCAAATCACTTTCCACCGTACCAAAAAATAACCTCACTGCATTTCTGATGCCGTTGTTGTTTTTTCCCTCTGGAAAGGCCGGCCTGGTTTGCAGAGTGGTAATCGTATCCGCTCTCCAGCCAAAAGGCTGCGCGGTTCGAATCCCGCCGTGGTCATGGATGTTTGTGATTGTCTGTGAAAATACTGGTGGTGGTGGTTGGCGGTAGATGGCGATGGTGTAGTTGCGGTTCGTTGTAGGTGGTAGATTGAGTGGTGGAGACGGAGAGTAGGTGTCCTCCCTCAATGGGTCTTTGGATTCCCTGGAGGTGTCACATAATAATAATAAAAATAAAGACATCGGAAGAATGCTTAATAGTCAAGATACCAACATGTCTCCTGGTTGAGATGGTTTCCCTCCCCCACACATGCATTGTGGCGAAAAGATAGGGTAGAAATTTACATCACTGTATAAATTGTCACACTCGTCGGGCATACCCAGCATCTGGGAAGCAAGTCTAATACAATTGATCCCAAATAAGAAGATAAAAGTAAATTCCCAAACCATTCCATTGCGCTTACCTCAGCCTCTCGAAAACAATGAAGAACGTGATCAAGAGTCAACGTCATCACGACTAGGAGATCCATGAATTAATTAATGATCACTAATATGGATTTCGCCATTCTAGCTACACAGCAGCTCTTGTAGTCAAGCTTTCCCGCCTTTGGAATTAAGCCATGGAGAGTTGGAAGGAACTTCTATGTGGTCCTTCTTTACATTTCCAGAGCATTTCATCAGGTCTGGAATAAATGCCTACTTACCAAGTTGTTATCTCATATTATTCATCTTGAACTGGGTACTGAGTTTCTTTTCTGATGGTTCACTGAGTGTTATGGTGGATGCTTTCCTCTTTTCTGATTCCGTACCAATGACGTAGTACTGGGAAATTTTAATGACCTTCACCAACTTCAAATCCTATCAAAAGTGTGTTTTGATGACATTGCAATTTACTGTTTTCCTAACTTCACTGACGAATTACAAGAGCGGAAATATAAACCATTGATTATGAAAGATCCTGAAGCTTCGAATGATTCTGCAAGCAAGTTTGTCATCGTGAACGACAGTGAATTGCAATGTCATCAAAACATACTTTTGTCTTATTTCCAGTAAGAAAGATCTCACATCAGTGGTCCGTATCTTTGATAAAACTTAAAATCCCCAGTCAAGATCAGATTTCTCTTCTTCGGCTGACAAATGTCATACCACACCCAGCCTCCAAAACTTGGTAATCTCTTCAGCCCAAGACACTACTTTTCACTCATACATCTTCTTACTAGAATGTACACACTCCAATCACTTTCATATTAACATAATGTTTTTTTTTCTTACGTCTTTTCCTCATGTAAAAACACGAGCAAACTGCCGATCAAATTCAGTTTCAAACTTATTGAACCAACTGCTCATCTCCTCTTTCATTCAATCTATCCCTATTCTTTCCCAAAGAAAAGAAATAGATTAAATGCACTTTTCTTACATAGATTTCGGCAAAGACTACAACCTCCAGCTGTTCAAGAAACATAACAGCAACTTCCTTATTTCTCTCTAACCACTATCAACACACGGCACTGATGTGCTATAAATTTTGTGACCTCCCATGTGTGGGAATGCATAAAAAAAATGTAAACTTAAGTAATAAAATGATTCCTCTTCTTGTCTCAAAGATACTAAACTTACGGGTATAATTAATGTAATGTTTGGTATTGTGGTAATATATTAATGCTTTTCAGAAGAAACACCAACCTCATTGCCACAATTTGAGACTGACTAACTTACGTGCCGAAAAAAACGAATAGCAGGTGAACTACACAATATTATACAACACGATACGACATGCAGTTGACATACAACAAAGCGTAGGTTGTTGTATGTATATATGTGGTGTGTTTGTGTATAAATATCCTATTCATAAATTACAAGAAACTGAGCAATACATAAGAACGAAAAATGTCAAATATACACCCGTGCAACCTTTAAACATTTCTTTATGTTGACATATAAGCAGAATTGTTAGGTTAGAATAAACAACTTTTAGCAATCAATACCTAGATCACAAACGAAAAACCTTATTTTCGTGACCGATATTCAAGTGATGCAGCAGTTTGGAGTCTTCAGTTCTTTAAATGGGTATTTAGAAATGCCAAGCACGACCATTTTTTGCTACTAACAGTTAAGTCAAAGTTATCTTACTCGCTTGGCTCTTGTTTTATTCCCTTATCTCAAAAGACATTTTCCTACAGTTCCTTAACTTGCTTACAGCTAAAAACTGCACTTATTTTTTTCCTTACTCTACATGCATAAGTTCATATTTTTATCTGCTATCCTCGTGAGAAGTATGGTTCGAAAGCTCCACGCTTGGCTATAGTTCTAATCGTTTTAATACAGTAGCTACTGTTTCTTAGTAACACCCATTTTATTTCTATGATAAACGGAATCTTCAGTTTGTATTTTTCGTTTTTGTGATGTATTACTCCGATAACCAAGAAGGATTGTGTCATAAATAAGTGCATTTAGAGTATTATTTCATTTATGGATTGATTTGTTTATTCTTAACAAATCATTCAAAATGCATGGCAAACAATCACGTTCAGCTTGTGTTTGGGTTCAGACAATATGGTACAATAAACAACTTTTAACTACAGCACCTAGATCATAAATGGCAATCTTTATTTTCATGACCGATGTGCAACTCTCACATCTCAAGGAATATTACACTGCACGGAGTTATCCGTGGCCGTTTTAATGGTAATTCCACTGTCTAAAGATCGGATTGTGTTTTAGCAATAAAAGTCATCCACTACGAAAAGATTTACTACAAACATTTATGCCGCAGCGAGATTCGTACCACAGCCTGCTGGAAGCTATCCACCTAGGACCGACCAGATAGTGTCAGATACAACTGGAAATTAGGAAAATAAAACATCGGCTCACTATTGAGTTACAACTGTCTCCATGTCGTTTTGTCATACAATGTATCTTGCTTGAAAAAACACGAGTTCCTGATTAATTTATTTTACTGCAGAAACATTTATTGAAATTTTTCTGCAGTTTTCCAAGCTCCCGTATTGTCCCCCCCCCTCAGAAAAAAGTGGACCAAAATGTTACAGATGTGTTCAATTTAACCAGATAGTTACTGGGTTCGCCACGATTCGAACTTGATAAGTTTCTACCATATACTGGTAGAAACTTATCAAGTTTCTTCCAGTATATGGTAGAAACTATATGGCACTAACAGTAGCCAACCCAATACCGTTCTAAAAAGGCATATCCAGTTGAGTCAAGTGGACATAGCAACAATGGCGAATTTAGAGGAAGATGATACTGAATCGACCATATTTGTAGTAAAACACACACATACACATTAAGTAGACAAACGAACCAATGAACCTTTTCTTAACAGAAAATACAATTGTGGTAATTAGTATCAATTAGTAATTAAATGGTAATTAGCACCAATTAGTGCTCTTCTCTAGCTCAGAGGTAGAGTATGGCCTGCAATCAAACCCTGGTGATTCAATGTATATTAACTTTAAAAAAAACAGGCAATAAACACAAACTATATTATATTTAAGTATAATTTCTGGGAAATTCCCATGCTACTCCTCTAAAACACTATTAATATAATTAACGGCTATTTTAGCCTGTTTTTGTTTAGGAGTGTCCCTTGTATTTAATACATTGGCTAACATAACTCAAAAGGGGTATGTATATATTTTAGGGCATTACGGGCGAGTGTAGAAGGCAATTATGGCAGAATAAAAAATGTGGAAAAATTATGTACATACCTTGACTTTGGTTTAAAGATGCCTTCTAAATCCAAGCTCTTGTTGAAAGGGGGGGGGAAGAGAGGGAAAGAACATGGGGATGTACTTGAGACACGGGAAATAAGTTTGGGAACCCGGGTTACTATTAATAATATATATATAAATATATATAAATATATATATATATATATTTATATATATATTATATATATATATAAATATATATATTATATATATATAAATATAAATATATATATATATATATATTTATATATATATTATTAATAGTAACCCGGGTTCCCAAACTTATTTCCCGTGTCTCAAGTACATCCCCATGTACTTGATATATATATAAATATATATAACTATATATATATATATATATATTTATATATATATTATATATATATATAAATATATATATTATATATATATATATATATATATATATATAAATATATATATATATATATATATATATATATTTATATATATATATTATTAATAGTAACCCGGGTTCCCAAACTTATTTCCCGTGTCTCAAGTACATCCCCATGTTCTTTCCCTCTCTTCCCCCCCCCCCCTTTCAACAAGAGCTTGGATTTAGAAGGCATCTTTAAACCAAAGTCAAGGTATGTACATAATTTTTCCACATTTTTTATTCTGCCATAATTGCCTTCTACACTCGCCCGTAATGCCCTAAGATATATACATACCCCTTTTGAGTTATGTTAGCCAATGTATTAAATACAAGGGACACTCCTAAACAAAAACAGGCTAAAATAGCCGTTAATTATATTAATATTATATTTATTATTTGGTTTACTTTAAATATTCTCATTACTTGCTTTCAGTCATTCCAGGATCCAGCAGTGGGTCAGAATTTGGATACGATCTGAGATCAAGAGATAACAGTGTGTTTAGCAGTTTTCAAGTACTTTCAAGTGTTTTTTGTTTGTTTTTTTGTAGGGAAGAATGAGTTTCTGGAGAAGAATTCCTTTTAAACCTCCTTCTGACTGTTAGTTTAAGACAGCATGCAATCCAAAAAAAGAAAATGCTGTCTATTTAAGTAGCTATTGTACTTGAAGAAATTACTCAATGATTACTGCAAAAAATCAGTAAAAAGCATGGAGACATAAAACCATGAACTTCAGTATGCCAGTGAAGATAACTGCATAATCAAACTTAGCATCTCAACCAATCTTAACAGAGATTTAGGAAGAAAGAGCAAAGCATATGGATGCATTACGTATAGCAAGAGAATGAGAAGACAGAAAAAAGGAAAGCAGTCTGGGAAAGTTTACTCGGAAAACCTTGGTTCCCTGATATCATCCTACATCCTTGACTATATCCTACGCAAACTCGGATGTTATATGAGATGTACACTGATATGTTTACTTTTCTTGTGATATAAACAGATAGTAAATTATAATTGCTCATTTTTTCCAGCAAAATAAAGAGGCATGTCATAGAAATCATCCTATGACATGCGATGTTTTAAACACAAATATGAAAGTGCCTTTTTCTGCTGTGATGGCCAGGAAGGAGTCGTCTAACTGTCTTTAAAGGACAACCTGCTTATAATAAGTTACAAACCTAGAATGGTTCTTTCTTTCTTTCTTTTTTTTTAAGTACTGTGAGTGGAATAAGGGTTATGATCTGAAAATTAATCTAGGGGAACAATAATATATTGAAATCACACGAGGCTTCCAATAATCCGTGGGATGGTCTCTCACCGGGAGATAAAATTCACCTCCCACGAAAGCTATTCACGAACATTCAAATCCGAAGCGGAGATGTCATCCAACCTACTAACCACGACGGTAATCATAATTCAGTATTTATGTGTGAACGTTGAACGAGTAGCAGAGTAGTTAACGACTATTTTGGTCTCTTGAGTATTATTCTGGCAGGACCCGTCTAGTTCCTTGCAGATTCAATGGTAAGAAGAAGAATTTCAGAGATGTTGTAAGCTAAAGAATATACTACACAATATTGAAAAGTGTTGCTGAGAAAATGGCCACTGAGTGCATTAAGGATTATTAGGACGCAGTTTGTGGTGAAATAAATCGGATGAGGTCTATACAAATTTTAAAATTCGATTATGGATATCAACGAAAGCGAAAAAGGATCACAATTTTCAGACTGTAATCCCCACCCCCGGAGATAAAGGCATTAGCTTGTTCATCCCTTTGAAATAATTTCCTTGAAACTTAATATACAACGAGCTAGCATTTGCTAACAGTTTCTAACATTTTGTGTGTGTGTGTGTGTGTGTGTGTGTGTGTGTGTGTGTGTGTGTGTGTGTGTGTGTGTGTGTGTGTGTGTGTGTGTGTGTGTGTGTGTGTTTCCCAGATTCACAGAAAGATCGAATCTTTCCCTTTCCCTTCTCACAGCTAATTTGATTTTTTTTTAAAGAAGAATTAAATTCATAGTGTGTTAGAAATATAGAGCAAGATGGCTCGGAACAAACAGTCATTCCGTTTTGGGTCAGAATTTTTTTCACAGATAAGAGCACAACTTTTGTCTTGATTCACCACATGATCACATCCTGTGGCGAAATACTTTGGATGATCCAAGGGAGATTCTCCAACTGATTCCCAGCAACCTGAAGAAGAATAATGCCTCTGACTTCATGGACAAGTTCATCTTCGCTACATTTTAATTTGTTTAGTTCAGTGGTGGCCCTCCGAATTCAACATAATCAACGGACGCCAAGCTACTTGAAAATCAGTCAAGTGGCTTTAGTTCAGCTCTCACTGTTTTCTCTTTTATATATATATATATATATATATATATATATATATATATATATATATATATATATATATATATATATATATATGTATGATATAAGTAATATCAGAGTATTACTTATTCGAAAGCAGGGAGTTATCTTATACCTATTTCGGCATAGTGTGTATATATATATGTATACATTTTATGCTACTAAATGATAACACCTCGTTTGAAAATCTTATATGAGTAATTCTTTCAACTGAAATAAAAAAAAGTAGTATGAAGCATGTAGCACAAACTTGGTACATACAAAAATGATAGCGACATCCACAATTTTTCGAATACTGAGTATCAATGATCAGCTTACATGGCACAATAAGACATAAAGGCAAGAAAAATAAATACTAAATGAGCGCAGTTTGAAGTACTGCAAATGAGAGAACCTCCATAGGTCAGTTTGCTTCAACGGAATCCTTCCCCCCCATGCCAGAAAGTCGTTTTTTTTTTCCCACCAATCACGCAAACTGACCAGGAGAACACATGCAGTTTAGACACAAAAATATATATGCGGCATAACCTTTGTTCATAAAATTATGGTTCCGAATGCCAAGGATACTTGGCAATGGGCCAAGAACCGCGTATTGTTATTATTGTTATTATTATTATTACTGCAGATGGAATGTTTTAAAATTCTAATTCTAGTGAGATATTTTCATACATTGCTTCATTAGTTAACAGCTTGCGCAATTATAGCATATTTGAGATCAACTGAAGCTGATATTCTTTAACGATATTAAGCAACCAAGAAAACGGTTATGCTACGGGAAAAAAAAGGGACAGGACAAGAGAGACAGAGAGAGAGAGAGAGAGAGAGAGACCAAAATGTCGATCTTCATCATAATAACTGATAATTAAGAATATTACTTTGCAGTAACGGACCAAAGTACTTTCTCCCATTTATATCGACACGAAGCGTCTACGGCAGGAAAGAGCATTTGTAATACTAACCAAAGGTATTATTGGGAACTGAACTGTGAAAACAGAATTTACGAAACATTCCTTATTTTAACAAGGGAGAAGGCTATAATTTTGTAATATATAAATTAAGATTTTTGCATCACAATTTTGACCGAAATGGTGTTTTTGTTATACAGATTTAAACACAGTCGAGCAAGAGAACAACAGTTATTATTCCTAACTGTTGCAGCGCTAATGCAAACGAGAAATCATTTAGGAGAGCCATCATTTCAGATGTGGTAGGATAAAATACTCCAGGTGTGAAATGCACTTTGTTTTTTAAGAGGAAATAAAATAAAATTAAAAAAACTATAAGCAATCTTCGATAGTTCTATTCAGAGTTAAGAAGATTACATTTAATTAACATTTCGATTGTAACGTACAATTCATATAAGCAGAGAATAAACGACTGCTGAAAAAGCGATTCTTTTAGAAAGGAATTGACATCGATTAATGGTTCTGATAGTTCAGACATTTTAAGTTCATCAGTGTGTATTTCGTTGGTAATAAATACAATCTTTATTGGATATTCTGCTGAATAATTTCTTTAAAAATGTAGCTACTGAAAGAACAATTACTATGGCATTCGCTGGTAGAAATCACAGAGATTACTTAGTGTGAATCAAATCCCCCCCCCTCCCTTGCACTAAGAAATCCCGATATTAGGAATTTTACATTTATTTTTGATTTGAAACAGCTTGACTTAAAATCTGATCTAAGACAACTTGCAAATCTGAAATCAGAACTATTTCTATTTAGTTATATAATTCACAGATAATTTAAATTTGTCCTAAAACGTAGTCATTTAATTTTATCCTCATCTTGGGTGGTTCCAAAATTCCTTGAAGTCTGCTCTTGCCGCAATAGAAAAACAGAAATTATATGCAGGAGCCCTGAAAGGCTAATGCAGCAGGATAACCAAAGTTTGGTATGAGGCTTAGCATAAATATAGATTAATACAAGCTTATATTAGGCTACTATTCAAGTAACAGGCATTTTAATATTTGATATTCGCTGTCATTTTATTTCATCGTGGAGAGGATTAACAAGGAAACAAATCTTGCCTAGAACCACACTGTCTCGAAAGTTTCCATGGTGTAATCCTATACAGGAACACCAATTACCCGGATATCCTGTATTGTACGAAGTTGATAGGATGAAGACTTACAAAGGTTTCTTGCGACTATGAAGCCACGCCTCGCCGATTCTGTCAACATTTATTTCTCACAATTACTTCATCCCATTTGGGACTTGCACCAAAGGAAGCCCTTTACAGTTTTTCTGCCACCCTCTTACTTCATCTCATAAACCTTTGTTGTCATCAGTATTAATACAGAAGGAATCAACTCAAGAGAGAGAGAAATAGAGAGAAGGTAAACGAAAAACAAAAAAAAAACATGCAGCAAAACTGCTTGTTAAGTTTCACGAGTTGTCTGATTAGCCAAGTTCAATGTACAGTCTTGACCTTAGGCCTTGTCTCCATAGCTACCTGTGTTGTTACACCTCGCATACATCCTCTTTTATCTGAAACTGAAACGACAGGAATTAAAAGAGATAGGAAATTGATACAGAAACCTTACAATACTCCTTGAGGAAGCAGAATATTATAATATGAAGAACATATCATTGTCCAGCTGGTGGAAGTATTTGACCCGTTCAGAAGCCTAAAAACAGTCTCCTGAAATAGAGTGTTAACTATATTATGTATTCTTCGAACCATTATATCTTTGTCACAACTTCTTTGTTGGAAAGATTACACTGATTAAAAAATATAGAATATAAAAGGAATGAAAATGTCCTGCATGTGTACAGGAAGGAACTACATGAGTTATATAATTAATAGTTACTCCTCACCAGTTACTGCTTGTTAACCTTAAGTTTTCTTTGATAAATTTCACATTTATTTTTGAATTATTACGGGAAAAGATAACACCGTAACATAAGGTGAAAGTTCTGTCAATAACATGATCCAAGGATGGGAGTAAAAATCCGAATTATCCGAAAAAAAATCGTCTTAAAGTCTTGTGATTGGTCAAGACTTGAATGCAAAAGGATTAAAATATTCATTTCAATCATAGATGACAAATGAACCAAAGTCTATTTCAGGAAATGGCATGTAAACATACCAGTTGTGTAGAAAACCTAAGGAATTTGAAGCTCAAGGACATATCAAGTACGCTCTTTTAGAAAGAGATTATGAAGAACATGTTTTTTTAGGGGATGGATAAGGGATAGTTTAGATAAGGGATAGTTTAGATAAGGGAGCTCTTGTTTCGCCAGTCTAGCAATCTTCTACCCATTATAGACCCAAACACAAAACTTACATCCTATTATTCCATCATTCACAGTTTTCTTTAGGAAATATATTTTGTCTGGGCGAGTCGAAAAAGGAAAATATGCTCTGAAGAAAAGTATTAGCTACTTCTCTTCAGTTAGTTTGCTACTAACTGAAAAGGATAATATTAAAAGATGGAAGAACACTTTAATGAGATTTTAAATGTAGAAAACAATACAATTGACATCATTACAAGTTCGAATATGGAAAACCTCCAAATAAGCACAATTTTAATATTACACCAGAACCAATACCTAATAATGAACATAATAGGGAAGATGAAAAGTAGAAAATCATAAATCTTAGGGAAACCGTAATAGAAATGCTTACGATAACTAATGAAACTGCAATTTTTATTAAATTAATCTTTACCGTGCTAAAGAATGAAAATTCTTTAGGATTATAAGCTAGATGGGAAAATTGGAGAAAATGCGTAGTCATTGGTCAGACTATGAATTCGAGTCACCAATGATTCAAACAATTTAGATTCTAAGTTAAAAAAAACAAAAACGAAAATGATGACCCAGGCGCTATTGATCACAGTCGCATTTATTCGTTCACGGACTGCCTAACATCATTTTCCCACAACTACTATATTTTCAATAAAACTCGACATATATATTAAAAAAAATGAGCTATGTCATGATACAATATATTATTATATTCTTGGATGAAAAACAAAACGTATAACAAAACAAATGGTATATAACACTGGAATCTCTAAAACATCGTGCTTCTTAGACAAATCAAGTGCTTTATCTTACGAAAAGCCAGCTCTGATCATCATGAAAGCGATCTTTCCGCTAGCTGTCATTACTTCCGGCATTCAACCAGGACATCGCCTCAGATGACTAACCTAATGCTGAAAAAAAAGTAGCAGGTGAACTGGATTTTGGTTAATTACAACTGTAGCCATTGAACTGATTTACAATTTCCCACAAACTGTCCAGTTTTTATTTATTTAACCAAATATCCCTTGTTTGATGACTAACACACTGTTTAAATAACAGAATATTTTCCCTGACATCCTCGCAAGAAACATCTCACTCTAATTTCCCTCTCCTTAGATAATGCCCAGGATCTCCAAAAATGATCCGATTTTTTTTTTTTTATTTTCAGACTAATTTCACCTCTAGCCTTTCCTAGCGCGAGAGAATGCATCTTAGATATCTCAAAAAAGCGTTGTGTACTTTTCCAACTAAAATACTGATTTCAAATTTCAAATGGTACATCATACACTTCCCAAAAATCATCGATGCTATCCAAAAGAGTACACTCCCACTTAATAATTAAACCCTGTCCCTTTCACACACTCATTCTGATCACTTTGTATAGAAGTTCTGTTTCTGCCTTTTTCTGTAGATAGTTTTGTAGACAATGCTGTCCTTTCTCCACTTTACTTTAAGCAAGTAACTTCAGCAGCTACCAATCAACGTTCGTACATACACAATTCAGCTTCAAACTCGGTATCAGCTTCTTGGTCCTTCCCCTCTCTGTGTCTTCTTTGAAATAGTCTTCCTCACATTGTTTTCCACAAGCACAAATAGCTACAACTGTTTTCAAGAAACGCATCAACTTCCTTTTTTCTCTTTTATCACTTGCCTACATTTTTGATAAAAAAAATGTTCTATGTTCACTGGCGTCTTTAATATTAAATTTATGCTAAGAAAAAAGTACGTTTTTATGTGATGCCCCTGTCGTCTTAGAGCTCGTCTTCGAAGTCAGCAGATTATATGCAAGATCTTGAAAGAGTCAAGATCTTGCATATAATTAATATTTCAGATCAAAGTTGACGAGCTATCCCTGCAGTGAACGAAATACGCTTCCAACCAGAAGAAAGAGTGCTTTTGTTTATCATTTTGTGCCATGCTCGAGTGAATGATGCTTTTCTTAGAGGTCACTGCAGTTCGAAATGCCACTCGCTTCAAGCAATGCGATCACTGCTACTGACAGCTGAAAATCTATCTCCTGTTTGAATGTTTCCATTGTGATATTGACCTTTTTATTTCGTGTTTAGATCTTGATTTTTCTATCAACATTCAGTAAGCAAAAGGATAGATAGTGTTTTTGATCCGAAAAAGGCTTTTCAATAAAAATATTCCGACTATCTAGATAGACTTACGTGGATAATTCTTAGGACTGCAGGAACATAACACAGTGATTTATAATCAGCAGTAATTTGCTTATGAGAAGATCTAAAATGAATTCAGAGTATTATTAATTTTAACATTTTACTCTGTTTCCGAAGTCAGGAAGCGATCTGTTTCCACTGACATCTTGCCACGTTATAGAGAAAAAGAAATCGAAGGAAGTTTCTTGTAATTCTTCAAAAAAATTGAACAGTACATAAATTTAACGGTAAGTAAATTTATGATTTTAAATCTGCGGATACGAAACGCAGTGGTCTTTCGTCTTGGGCATCTCAATGAATACATTACGACGTTGACAGTGGCTGTAAATTACATGTAATGGTTGCAATGTCGTATTAACATTCACTGCTAACTGTGGCGTGCCTAATTTAGTTTCTGACTGTTGTATCCTTGGAAATTCTCGGTACACTTACTCCGGAGAGAGCGAGAGCTGTTCCTCCTTCCAACCTTTCTGACTAAGCCACAATCTCACATTGTGTCACACAGTCCATAACAACGCTGGTGACAAGATTCCGAAGGCTACTTTTAAGTGCTTAATTGCGCCCTTTTATAAAAGCAACTGTAAGGCCTACTAAAGCCTTCAGCGATGGATTCAGTCAGCAAATCGCTGTCTACACTGCTAGACCCTCAAAGAGTCGTGCTAAGCTTCTTAAACATAATAGCTGGTCCACTTCATTTAAAGGGGACCTTAATTCCCGAACAAAAGATCAACAACTCCTACATTATCCCCTTAGAGAGCCTGACTGGAGCAGCAGGTCGGAAGAACGCTGTATGCGTGCCTCGCTGCACGTGGTCACGAAACGGCTCTAGAAGGCCATCAGAGAAAATAACGGAAGTAACTCGAGCTTGCTGAACAGACATGACAAGCCTAAAGTGATGGCTACACACTGTTCTCTGCTCCAGGTCGTGATTGTCAGCCGGCTGCAGTGGCGCTCCCTAGTACAGATTACCAGACTATTAACTCTTTATCTGCCTCTGTAGCTCGGCAACAATAGAGAGTCACATCAAGTATTTATTACGTTGTTGCTAAGAGACAATAACGTAGCATTGATCAGCGAATCAGAACATTTACGAAAGCAGCAGCTGAAAGAAATTGCGTCTATTCCCAGAATTGAAGACAAAGTATTAAGGATGAAGAAAAGAGACTACCGAGTTCTTGTTCTTTGTTACTTCAATATGTTCCGATAACGAGAAGTATTAGATGAGATAGTTGATTCAGCCCACATCATTTACTCTTAACTTTATATAACTATTAAAGTAACCACTAAAATTGGTTTGCGAAAAAGAAAAAAAAATGTTTTTCAAGTTTTCACAATAAAAATGGATGCAATAGCCTGGACCATACTCAATGGTCCAGGCTATCATTTTCTGGAAATCTCGTCCTAGCATCATTTACGAGGCAATGAAGGTTCAAGATGGGTTGTAATATCATTGAAGATTAAGATCTTGTTAATGTAACTAAAACAGTCACGATGGAATGGAAGATAAGTAGGAAATATTGTATGACATTAAATAGGAACTGAACTTGGACAACTCCGCGTATTAGCATAAGAGCAAGTTGTTACTCGCATATACAAATCACGTCCCCTGATAATATCTTTGAAGAGTCTAATGATTTAGTTCGAATCCTGTCTAGGATGCGAAGAACTTTTCAACTGAATGTAAGTTAGCCAGTCTCATACGGAGAAGATGTCGGGTTACTCTTCCAAGAACCTGGTTTTTCATCCCTCAGTGAGGCATGAAAAACACATGCAATTTACACCCAAAATATATTTATAGGCATTAAACTAACCCCCTTATCCTATTAACATTATAATACAGAGATCGTGGACCATAAGGGCCTGAATTATCAACGATAAATAAATGAATACAATTGCTCTAGGGATTGATTAGTATTGATTCAGAGGTAGGCCTTGATTTCCTTTGTATATTTAAAGAATAGTTTCATCCGCAAACTGACAACCGGCTCCGTGAATACACGTAACTACAGACATAAAATACTTACCTTTAGAGGGATGCAGCAGAAAAATGTCAAGTCTGCATTAAACTGTTTAAAACTCCTAATCTGGGGAATCAACTCGTCTCGGACGGACCAGTTTCTCAGTTTGGAAATCTAGAAAGTAAGGCGAAGATTATGTGCTATCAGTGCAACGGAGAGCATAAATATTCAAATAATCGAAAAAAAATGAGATTACCATCAGTCCACTATCAAAATATGAATTAATTCATTTTTTTTTTTTTTTTTTTTGAATGCTGCGAATGACTTCAGAATTCTGAACTTGTTTCCTTTCAATCCTAGATTTCTTTCCACATCAGTATATTTTCCTTTGGAGACAAGAGCCGTTCATTCAGTCATAACTAGAACAACAAGGACTCGGAACACAGTGATGGCAGGACATTCAAGAAACATTTTCTATGTCTGCTACTACATCTAACGTTGCTGGGTGGAACTTACACACTTGTAATGATGAATCACGTCATGATAGATACAATTATTTGGATTTCACAGGCGTGCATCATTTCAGAATTCAGTTCATTGTCTTCAGGAAAGGATAGGAAAGTCAACTTAAAAACAGACTTGACAAACGACTCTAAGTAGGTGGTGGATTGTTTCTGGGAAGCAGTATCTACATTTCAATGTATGGAATAAGTTGTCAAGGTTTTGATCAGAATTACTGTTCATGGGGAATGATGGTGGGAGCATATGGGTTGGAAGCAGCCATTTGAGCTATTTGAAATTATGGCAGATGCGACTACAGCTATAAAGCCAATGCATTATATCTGTTAATTTCATGTGTTCTTCTGGACGGTTTGTCTGTTTTGCATGATGAAACCTCTACTACTTCCGCAAGAGACCGGCTAACTCACCTTTAGTCATAAAACCCACCCCTATCTTTAACGGGATTCAGCACCAGGTCTTGACAACCAAAGGACATCATCGATACTAACTGAGTTAGGAAGATTCAGTCGCAAAGAGTATCTCTGAAACTGCAACTCTTGTAAGACAGCTACTGCAGTAGTGACTTGGATTCTTACTGTTTGTAACTATGACCGAAATAACTAAGGCTATGGGACTAGTGGATTATATCTGTTAATTGCGTTGTGAGGGAATTTATATATCTAAATGCAGCATACATCGGATATTGTTATGAATGAGATCAAACAGACAACTATTGAGTATGTCGCACTTGTCCCAACAAAATCAAGAGGCTAACATGCAAAGGGAATCCGCTGAGTTTGCATTTGGAGGAATATCAAAATTAGTCTCCAGAGGAGTGGAAAATGATCGTAGAAATGATAAATTTCAAGTTCCTGTTATTTTACGAGGATGAAAGGAAAAAAAAAACAGGGGAAGCAACAAAAACAACTCCACGACTTTATAGTACCACCATGTTGGTAAAAATGACGCAAAGACAATGGAGTGATGGTTTAAGGCATGTTTTCCTGGCACTCCTTATGGATCCTTGATGTCAGCAAAGTAAAGGTTGAATGGTGTGTTTTACCAGAACATCGTGGTTAACTAATTATACCCATATTAGGTATTATTCATGGAAAAATTCTCATGTTACTCCTCTAAAAATAAACTATTATTTTAATGGCTAATATAGTCTACTTTCATTTAGGAGCGTCCCTTTTTTTACAATGTCATTGGCTCTTTACCCAAATGGCATTACAGAAGTGTTATAAAAATAATATATGAAGAATAAAAATAGGAGAAAATTTGGACATACCTTTTTTGGATGTTGTTATCTGTCTCCTTATTCTGGCAAAGTACCTTCATATGCTGTTAAGCTGTTAAAGGAAGGGGTTTTTTGGGGGGGGGGGATAGGATAGGAAAATTATTTTTCAAATAATTTTCAATTATTTGAAAAAACTCGGGTATTTTGCTGTTGCCGCGTATTACCTCGAAGTTTTTAGTGTGATATGGTGCTTGGGGCAATTTTGAAGGAATTTTATGTGTATTTTTTGTACGATGTACGTTAGAAACGGCAGTTCTGTTGAAGGACAATTTGGGGAGTGTCATCTTCATCAGAATGTGATTAATATTTCCTTCCTTTGAGATGACACAACACAGTAAATATTATAAGTAAACATCGGGCTTACTTGCCAGAATATTTCTTCTTTGCCGGCACTTCTGGCAAAGAAGAAATCAAATCAAAAATTTCTGGGCCACCATGAAGTTCTGATTTGTTTATATCAGCAGTGGCCAAATCCCGGCTCGCGAGGGTGGGGTTGTTCGCCGGTTCTCGAGTCAAATGTTTCTGACTCGAGAACGGCAGCCTTAGAATTTATGACAAATAATTAGAATTTTTCTGATTGCTTATTATAAAAAACAATTTATAATGAATGTAATATTTTTCACAGGCATATACTATATGTATCTATATGTCTGTATTTATATTTAATTATTTTTAACATCTTTTTTAGAAATATTAGAAATATTTTGTAGCTCGTGAACATGTATAAAAACGTCCTATGTGGCTCCTGGGCCTAGGAAACTTGGCCACCCCTGGTCTATACTTTCAGAGAACGGCGCATGCGTCCATGGATGATTCCCTTTCTTTTACTTTTTCTCGAATAACAATTGCATCGTGATTAGGATACAGTTCACAAATGAAAGTTGATTCACCAATATTCATCATCATGCTTTTCAAGGATTTAGGCCTAAAGTGGCCTATTCCGGCCTTAGAAGTCATTTCCTAATGGCTTGTACTTTAAGGCTTGTTTTGGTCATCTTTATGTTTTCATTCTTTCAACGTGTTCCATCCATTTATGCTTATATTTTTACATTTTTTCTATTACTGATTCTTGGTTTTAATTCTTTCATAATTTCTTCATTTCTTTTTTGATCGCATAGCGTATATTTTGCAGTTTTTCTCAAAAACTTCATTTCAGCTGTTATTAATCTTCGTTTTTTTTGTTTTATTGTCCAGATTTCACTTCCATACAACAGGTAAGACTAACGTATTGTATACTTTTCGTCTGGTTTGTTTTTGAACTAGGTTAAGTTTAAATATAGAGTTAATTACACCAGTTATTTATAAATATTTCGCAATTTTTAGGTTTATATCTTTTTCATTTTCATATGCAATCATACACCTATGTAGTTAAATGAATTCACCAGTTCTAAAATCTTGTTATCTATTACTATTTTAGTTCTTACTGGATCTTGCTTGAAAGGCCATAGTTTTTGATTTTTCTGTTGATATTAACACACCATAATATTTGGCTATCTCATTTAGATTTTGTAATTATTATTTGATGATCAGCAAAAAGAAGAGTGTTTAAGTTCATAGCAGGAGAAAGTTTAATACCTTGATGGAAATTTTATTCCATTTAGATAAATAATAAAAACAGTTGTTGAAAGGGGGGGACATCCCTGTCGGACTCCTTGGTTTATCTCTCTTGCATATGATAGTTCCTAATTTAATCTTATTTGTCTTTGATTATTTTCACCATTTTTCATCATCAGTATTATTACACTATTAATAATTACTCTCACGAAATATGCTTTATGTTACCGAAGTATCTTAATATTCGCATTTTTGAAGATATTATTTCTACGTCATGAGATCAGAAGTTTGAAGTCTTTTTTTTAAAAGCAGTTTTGATTATCTCATGAAAATATAGAAATATAGCTGATGACCCTTTGGTGATGTCACTAATAAGGACCTTCAGCCAGTTTGAGAATTAGGCGATCTTGATCACAGTAATATTTTGATAGATATAATAATACCCACACTTATTAGAATTAATTCAGCTACGCATAAGAAAAATGAGAAGATTAACGAGCATAGCAACCTGATCATTTTCAGGAAGATAAGTATTATTCCTATGACAAGTCATAAAAATAGTAAAGAATACGTGTTTGAACAAGAAGACAAAGGAGGGAAAGGACAGAAAAGAAAAAGAGAAACTACAGGAAAGGAGAGAACGAAGTGAGATTTTCCCTTTTCACTAGCACTCCACAACCGACTGGTGGTGGTGCTGCCAAAATCGGTCCTCTTTGTCCAGACAAATTCTAAAGAAGGTGACCGGTGATTAGTGAAATCAGAACAGCGTTAACCCTATCCCACTGCACGCAACCAACCCAACTAATACCGTCGTAAGCGGTTAACCTTTGAACCCTCAGGGTGGAGCTGAAGAACCTCCTGCACCCAGCGATCTGATCTGATGCTGCGTGCGTAGCGGAGGCGAGAAGATAATGAAGACAAACGTCACTTAATTTACTTCTTATCTGGTCATCTTGGACCCCGCAGAATCCCCGATGGATTAAGGCGGACTATGGACTGTAGCTCGGGTAAGTAGGGTTAATGTGACCCATTAGCGTGACATTTACCCTGGCCGTCCACCAAGATCTTTATCGCTTGTGAAGCAGGAGTGCCGACCTTACGCTGTCGAGTATATTTAGGCAGAGAAGGAGAACGTCTTCCTTGAAGTGTACGTTGGCAAAGTAGCGCTCTTGCATGCTGGCAGTGAAAGGCGAATAAATAGGTTTTCCGTTCACAATGGCTTTCTTTGTCATCTAAGCTGCGTTATCTGGCATGCACTCGAACATGCAATTGCTTAGGAAGCCGATTCAGTCTAAAATTTCTGTGCGATAGCAATATTCACTTATCTCATCCTTTTATTTTTACATACAACAACAGCTGTGCTCACCTCCTGTTTCGTGTGTAAGAAGTTGGTCCTTTATTTAGTTTGTTCTTTGCTCCAAATAATAACCTTCTTCAATTTATATCTTTAATGTTTAGAATATAATATTTTTTATTCTAGTTAGCATCTGTTTAAATTAACTAACTATAATTCTTATTATAATTCCAAGCAATAAAATGTCAACTTAATGGTTAAAATACGTACATTTCGAATGTTTTATTTTAAAATGGTTTCAATTAGTTTCAATCCATTTAAATTTTAAGCGCATTAAATATCTCAGTCTCATTCTTTATCTAATAACTTTTTAGGTATATTTGGTTCATTATATTTATTTAGGATATCGGATATTTGTTATTCAGTTATGTTTCTATTCTATTTTTCGCTTAAGCGTAGATCCACCCCATACCATGCAGGCTTTCGAAACATCCGACGGAATAGGGTAGTTAATCTTATACCAATATATTGCGTGTGTTCCGGGCCATTTTCATTTTGTGGAAGGAAAAATCCAAGTTTCCGGGAGGAAAACTCTCTCCACCCCCGCACGAAACTGGATAACTCACCTTCAGATGATAGTTAAGTCAAGTTTCTCAACAGAAAACACTGCATATAATATCAGTTAACTGGCCTTCACATTTCCAGAAAGAGAATGACATACGTTACTATTAGGAAGAAATATTTCTTTAAATTGTTATTTTGGTTTGTGTTTTATTTTAAAAATGCGATTTCAACATGTCAAGAGATATTGCAACATTCCAAGGTAAGGAGCAGTCAAAAACTGACTTTCTTTTTTTGAATCAAAAGAAAATAAAGTACATATAGCTAATTCTCTTTTTTACACGGCTCTTTTTACACGATTTCGAAATAACACGGTTTAGAAAATAAAAGCAATTATATTTTTACACGGTATATTTTGATTTAACACGTTTCAAATGGCGCTTATGTTTAAAATTTCTGTTTGAATTCAGTTCTGTTAAAAATGGTACAAATATCTTAAACTTGAATTATTGAACATGGTGGCTACACTCCTGATCAAGTTTGGAACGCAGATGAGACTGTCCTTTTTTGGAAAAAAAATGCCAAGCAGAACTTATATAGCGAAATCACAAAAAAGTGTTAGTGGCTTTAAAGCAGCTAAGGATCATGTGACTCTATTATTTTTGCAACAATGCTCTTCAAGGAGATCGTATATTAAAACCATTATTCATTAATCGATCCCTAAGACCGCAGGCAATGAAAGGTTGGATTTTAACACGTTATCAGTGCACTGGAAGGCAAACAAAAAAGGTTGGGTTACAAAAAAAATTTTTAACGAATGGTTCCATCAATGTTTTGCTCCAGAAGTTAAATGCTATTTGATGGTAAAAAAATCTGGACTTTAAAGTTTTATTGATTATAAACAATGCGCCTGGACATCTTGTTTTAGAACACCCGAATGTGGAATTTTTTCTGCCACGTAATACAACACCTTTTAATACAACCATTAGACCAGGGTGTGATCGCTACCTTCAAAACTCACTACATTAAGAAGAACATTCCAATACATTTTCGATAAACTAGATAAGGATAATTTACTGACAGTTATTGATGTGTGGAAGAAATTTCCTATTTTGGATTGCATTAAACGTGTTAAGTTGATATTAGCAGAATTGAGACCCTCAACTTTAAATGCATGCATGCTGGAAAGCTACTTGCCCAAAATGCGTGAAAAAAAAAAAAAAAAACTGTCCCTTTGCATACATCTGAATATCCCAATACCATCAGATTAGCACATTCAATTGGCGGAGAAGGATTTGATAATTTTTCGTCTGCAGATATTGAAGAAATGATGGTTGACAAGGTTGTTAATGATGACGAAATAATAGAAGCTGTCCTTGAAAATCTCGATGAAAAAGAAAAAAAAAATTGACGATGAAGATGAAGAGATTTCACTCACTGCAGGATTAATTAAAGAAGGGCTTCAAATGGCTAGTAAATTGCAAAGTCGTTTTCTTACACATGATCCAAATGGTGAACGAGGTGAACAGTTTAAACGTTAACTGAAGTCATATATGGTACGATATGAATAATTATACAAAGATCTAGTCAAAACAGGATCTAAAAGACTACAAAGAAAACTTTGTAGTCTTTTACTATTAACCATCTTAAGATGTTCAGTTGTAAGGTAACGTTTCTTTACTTCATAGGATTACCACAGCACATACTCCGAAATTAGTTTGTCGGTATAAAAAGAAACCTTTATTCTTATTAGGATGAATTTCTTGTGTGATATATTTATCTCCAAATATCTCATCGGAATTTAGTTTGTTTAGAAGTTTCAGAGCTTATAAAGATTTTATTTTCATTATGTTACGTCACTTTGGGATCAGAAAATAATCCTGGAGGGCAAGGATAGGGGGGAAACTGATGATTATCAGAAGTATTTCAATATTTCTTTTCGTAGTTTTATGTGTGAATCGGAAATGTGATAATACAGCATCCCAGTTAAAGTCCGACACACACATCGGTCATACATTACCGTTTGAGAATACATGATGGTCAACTGAAAATATTTAAAGAGTACATTTTGCACGAGAGGTGGTAAATAAAGAATCATAAGGTAGACTAGATGGCAAATAAGAACGCTGTTCACAGTGTCAAGCAATCTCAAGTATGTGAAGATTAAGGTCAACAAGAAAACGCCTGTATTCTGTTGCTTTCTGCCCTGCCTTTCAAATATGTGCGATGAAGATGTATAGCAGACGAAATTATTGATTTCCTGGGAGATTCAACCCATTGTGTTTAACGTAATTACAGCACCATGTCGTAAAATTTGTTACACGTCTATTCATTAGAGACGGTCCCTTGCGTCCTAGGGAAGACATGCCAGTATTTCAGGTCGAAGGTTCTGGGAATCAACCTTAAGGATGATTTGTTTCGTATGTGAGTATCAGGCCAAATACTTTAACGTTTAGAGATATTTCAAAAGGGGATTTCTGTGAGATGATCCTTTCTACCAATTATTCTTACACTGATAGTATTGTAGAATTCAGTGAGTGCTTTGTTAGTCTTATATTCTACTTGCTGTTCGTGAAGTTAATAAGAAACATTTCTGGAAAACAGTTTTCTCACAAATTTATTAAGTAATTTTCAAAAGAGTTGTATGAATGAATTCAGCATGAAATTCATTCCGTGTTCTATAACTTATTCAATATAGATAAGAGTAATAAATCAAGAATTAATTAGAAATTCTGAACTAAATGTTGTCTAGTTTCTTTGTCTTTCCTTTAAGACCTAGTGACATGCTTCTATTTAGCATTTCTTATTCTGCAATCTTCGATCCGCGAATTCCTTAGGGCTGCAAATGCTCTCTAAGGGATCGAGTTATGTACACCAGTTTATTAAATAAATTGTAGTTTATTATTATTATTATTTTTTTTTAATTTTCCCGTTTGAAATAAGAATTTCGTATTGTAAGTTAATGCTGTTCAATATAATAGGGCTTTGGCGAGTACTGAATTAAAAACTTGCCATTTTACTTTTTTCTTTTTAAATGTAAAATAATTACACGTGGTCATTTGCATTTCTCCCCAAGCACATAGTTAGTCTTGGACGATTCGTATATTTGTAACATAATTAAACTCGAACACCACCAACCGTTTGGAAGTAGTGGCGACCATCCTTTTATTACAGACTCCTCGCTTATTTCGTTCTTGACACACACGCACGCACACACACACACGCACACGCACACACACACATTCTAACACTGATAGTGTACGCATTTATTACTGTCAACACAGAAAAGACGCGCCTTTGTTTTAAAATAAAAATAAAGCACTGTTTTTGTTGTTTTTTTAATCAGTATGTTATATAAATATAACAAGGCTTGGGGATCCATGGAAAACGTAAAACTAAATTGAAACGTTTTTTACTTGTCACAATTTAAGAACCGCTGTTATATTCAACTTATGGTGATATGTTTATGTGAATAAAGTAAACTTTACGACTATGGTTGTTTAAGGACGATAATATACCTAGAACACATGAACTAAATGATTTGTGAAACCTTTTTCAATGCACCTTTCTGTTACAATAAGTATTTGTTTATTTTTTTTTTTCTATTGAATCCTCCTAACTTATTCAATGTTAGGAGGATTCAATATCTTCCTAACATTGTCTTATAGCGGAGACTGTATTCAGAAGTTAAACCATTACACTTGTGTTCTGTGATTAATTTTCTGTTTATTTACTTTTTAAATGGCCTTCCTAGTCCCAGACTACTAAAGAGCGACAGAGATGGAAAAGACATTCAGAATTTTTAATATTTATGTGTGATACAAATCTTCCAACTTTAACTTTCTTCTACAGTAAACTTAAACACTCTCCTCTTTGCCAACGACCAAATAATAATTACAAATTCTGAAGATAAACCACGGAAAGCCATTTTAGATCTAAACGAGATATCCAAAGATTATGGTATGATAATATCAACAGAAAAATCAAAAACTGTGGCCTTTAAAGGACAAGATCCAACAAGAACTAAAATAGTAATAGATAAGAAGATCTTAGAACAGGTGAATTCATTTAACTACCTAGGATGTACGATCACATATGAAAATGAAAAAGATATAAACGTAAAAATTGCAAAATATTTAAAACTAACAGGAGTAATTAACTCTATATTTAAACCAAACCTAGTTCAAAAACAAACCAGGCTAAAAGTATACAATACATTAGCCCTGCCGGTCTTAATGTATGGAAGCGAAATCTGGACAAAAAAACAAAAAGACAAACAAAGATTAACAACAGCAGAAATGAAGTTTATGAGAAAAACTGCGAAGTATACCCTATTTGATCACAAAAGAAACGAAGAAATTATGAAAGAATTAAACCAAGAACCAGTAATAGAAAAAATTAAAAAATATAAACATAAATCGATGGAACACGTTCAAAGAATGAAAATAGAAAGATTACCAAAACAAACCTCAAAGTACAAGCCATTAGGAAAAATAAAACCAGGACGTCTTCTTAAACGATTCAACGATGACTTCTAAGGCTGGAACAGGCCATGCTAGGCCTAAATCCTTGATACGCATGATGATGATGATGATGATGATGACGAATCTTCCAAATACAGATCTTCCAAATCCAGCGAAATGGCATCGCCGAGATGTCTTATTCAAATGGCTCACACAGCAGAACTTTGTACTAGAGTCTCTACTGCCATTCTATTTCTGTTTTCAATCCACATATCACATGAATGTTAATCGAGATAATAACGTAATGAATTTTAAAAGCTCATATGTGCAGAACTGTCGGATTAAACAACCGCCTTTACTATGAGAACCGTTATGCCTTCTAGTATGGACACATATCCGATTCTTGACTACACCCAGATTATTGTGCAATTTCATGCAATGTTGTTACACCTCCTGCAACGTTCACAATGACTTCTTTTAGACAGTTGTTTAAAATGGTTATGCAAATCACTCTTGAAATAACTAGATTAATCTGAACTTGATGAAGGCTTCAGTGAGTGTGATCTTTCAAATTCCGCCTATTCGAAAACTTTAAATTCATACTTCGCGAAATCCTTACTAAAATATAAGATGGAAGAAATACAAGATGAAAGAGAATGATCAACTTATTTATCATCTTTTGTTACTGTAATATGTGAAATATGACGATGACGTAATGTATGTCCACTATTATAAGCAAAGAAGCAGTCTTCTGAAAGATTTCAGAATAAAAATGCCATCATCTTTGATGTTAATGATCCAGAAGAAAATGAAGATAAACACTATTACTTCTTTCTTATTTATTAGTAAAAAATAATCTTATTGCAACATGAAACATGAGCTTACAACAAATATTTAGCTTACAAGCTATTCACTGATTTCCAAGCACTCGCTTGATGCTGGAAGTACTTGAGAATATGTAGATTTTCATACTGCAAGAGTATTAAAGTGGCTTGATTTATATTAAAACAATGTACTTAAGAAATTGTCACTATCCTTAATTACATTTGGCATTAAATATGTAAATTCAAAAACATATAATTGAAAACGAAACTTTCATTTGATGTTTGAGTTAACAGTGGATGCGAGTCTTGGCATATTCCAATATATATTTAGAATAACAGAAGGCCTTCAGAAGAAGACGATTTCTAGATGAGTTTTGTTCGGATATGATCAATTTTCTTTCTGAAACCTGATTGTTAAAAGTTGAAGAATCTTTTTTTTTTTTTATCAATTTGAGCTGGCCTAATACATGCCAGTTGAAATTGATAAAACAGGGGAATATTCCAATATTTATTTCAAAATCTAAAAAAGTATGTTCAAATACTATTTAATACACTTTTATATTTTGGAAGAAATATTGGAATATTCCCCTGTTTAAGAATGAAGCCTACTGATATGCATAACGCTGTAGTCACGCATGGCTATCACTGCTATATAGAGCAAACGTATATCTTTAGAGCCGACTGTTCAACATATGATCATATCAGTGGCCAATCCTTTCGTAACAGTGAAAGTCTTACTTATTTTTACATATTCGTTACAAAGTAAACGAAAAAGAAACTGCCAAAAAATCAACAGTCCTTGCAATTTTATGCGAGGACGGAGTCATTGAAAGACCAAAAAAAACTAATAACACGAGAACACAGAGCGGCATGGAAGTTTCCGTAGTCCGATATAAAGAAAACATTCGCCAGAACTTCGCAAACTTTCACGGGAAAAGGCTGGTATGTAGTAGGAACTAAATAAAATGCTGCAGAGTCTTAGTTTCTGAGAATGCAGCTACACATAAGCAAATAGCAATCATGAGCACAAACTAAACTGATTTGAAGAAGATCGCGATGATCCGTAGAGTGTGTTACAATCCTTGCTATGTAGCGAATCATTCAATACATTTTTACAACTGTTGAGTAAGCCTATTTGATAAGTTTGTAATTTTGAAGTATACTGTTTATTTAAAACCAGCTCTGTAAATAAATACCTCAAATCGTAGCATTGTTTTTTAAAAGCAGTGCATATTGTTTATTGTTATGAAATGAAGAAAAAAAGGAGAAGAATGAAAATTCAGTCATGATTAGTGAGGAAAAAAGAAATGGATAAACCAACAAATCATTTCTAATAAACTTAAGAGATTATATTCCATTTTACAATAAACAGCTCTTCCATATCATTTATCTCTGTTTATGATTGGCTGATCTAAAGAAAATTCAATGATAATGATGACATTATTTCCGCACTCATAACTAGTTGCATAGATAGATGATGAGTGCTGCCATCTGTGATACAAACTTGGAAATAACAAGCCTGTATCCTATCTTTCTTGATACTCTCGTGTTCTTTGTTTGTTTCTTTTTCTGTTTTTTTCTCCAAAGGGGGAGAGAGTGAGAAAAGGATAATCCTTTCTAAATTTTTTTGGAGCACTGATATTCTGTGACCTGGATTTTCTAATATTAGAATATGATATATAAGTGTTGATATTATGAAGATCCGGTATTTGAAGATTTTGGTATTTTTGCTGTATTCAAATTCCATGCTCGGAACTTTGCCCCCCCCCCCCAAAAAAAAAATCTTAGCGGCTCATTAATAAATTTAAAAAAATTAAAAATTATGTTCTTTCACGAGCAGTAAGTAAATATGTGTGTTTTATTTTTATTTTTATTATTATTTTTTTGCTACTCAACATTATCAGGTGTCCATCTTTATATCATTACGTACTTCATGCATGAATTTTCCCTAAAAATTACAATTCCTTCATTTTTTAAATAACAACCGAATTAACGAAGATCATGACGACGGCACATGACGTGTTAATTTTATGTGATGCGGTAGTAAAACTCGGCCACCACAAGATAAGAATCAGCTTATTCGCCTCACCTGTCGCTAAAAATCGCCTATAAAGATTTCTTGAGTGTAGAAGGAAGATTAATTAAAAGTATAACACCACGCATAAAAACAAATTTTTCACATATAGGAGTCGTTTATCACTTAATAAAATATCTTACAAGAAACTAAGCCAGAGATTTAAATGAACTATCTCCCATGCAGTGCTATAACTAGGTATTTTGGTGTCCTATACTCGTTTTTAGGTGAAGAAAAATTCTTTCCCTTCCCAAAAATATTGAAATAATGAACGATATCGCACGTGGGAGCAAGAAATTTAATATCTTTCTTTCTATCTATATACACACATTAGATATCTTTCTTCATTCTCATTTCCCTTGCGTGTTAGGCTCAGTGGACTGTCAAGACCAAGTAACTTGGCTTCTGTGAAATATTCCTTAATGCTCTAAGAGAGGAGTTAATCCATCTGAATATCGTATTATGCCTGTCGATTGCATGTGTTCTGGCTGGTGTGCGTTACTGAATCAAAAATCCGAGTTCCTGGAATGAAAACCCGCTGCCTCCGTATGAGACTGCCTACCTCACCTTGAAGTAAAAACCAAGATAAATGTAATTTGTATGTAATTTTGTCCACACAAGGCAATAGATCCTGTCATGACCTTTCATGTGTATGTCAAATATATGACCCACCAATCTATCTTTCTTCTCTTATTAAGTATTCGATTAATACAACGTGGACTTCATTGGAGTGTAACGGAATGGAAGAGTCCATCTGTAAAATGTACACCCAATCTAGGGGAGAAACATGAATATGTCCCGCTAACACAGAAAGCATTCTCTGTTCGAGTTAGCTACTCGCGAGAATGCTAAATTGCACTGCACAAAGAAACTAAAGTTTGATTGAAATACAGGGAGGATGCTGGGGATTGAGCGGTAACGAAATAAAGAAAACAAAGATGCAAGCAGAAATAATGATAACTGGTACTTAGGATGTAAGATCGCTGACACGATTTTTTTTTTTTTAAATGTATAATTGAAGAACTTGAAAACTCTAATATTAAAAACTGCGGAGTACCAGAAATAAATAAAAAAGAAAGAAAAGGTATGAAGCAAACTGACAATTACATATTAACATATAGAGGAATAGAAAAGAGATGCTAAAAAGGAGAGGAGTAGAGAAGTAGAATACTTCTTTAACCTTAAGGAAATAAAAAGAAATAAATATTCTTATTTTCAGAGGAAGAAGAAGAACCAAAACCATAGATAAATTAGACATTAAAATATTAAAAATAAATAAAAATAGAAAATTATCAATCACTACAAAATAAAATATATAAAAAAATATATAATAATAACTGAAGATTAAATCGCAAGAATTGGCAATGAACTTATTTCCGGAAGTATAAAAACAATTAATGAAAATGGAAGAATAAATATGGTACTATTTTTGTAAGAATAATGAAGTAGGAACAAATACTACATAATTTGATAATAAAAAACATAACATCAGCAAATATAAGAAAAGTATTTTAAATTAGAAACTGCATTTTATAGAAATCTAATCAAAAAATTATACTGGAGGGGGGAGATTATTGATAGCAGAGTTTTAAAATAAGTATATACGGAAGGTGAAGATAATTTGGTATTTTAAAAAAATAAAACTAGAAAGATGTTAAAAAATTAACACATGATGTATATAAATTACATTACAGAATTAAAAGATACTTATAACTGGAATATACTTATAAAAAGACGATTGGAAATAATAAAACATAAAAAATAATTAGTGAAAAAAGTAAACAAAGTTGGATACCATAATATAAAAAAGATGAAAATAAAATAAAATTACATTTAATAGTTCTATTTACAGACTCTTCAAAAACACAGAAACGATCAATGGGAAACCAAATCGGCTAACATCAATACTGAAGATCATTCTGTCTGGAAATTCTTAAGAGCGATCCGCACCAAAAAGCAACTCATATCCCCTATAAACCAAGAAAGGGACAGTTCACAAAGATGAAGAGAAAGCCGAAGCACTAATAGATAACCTTGAATCTCAGTGCAATTCATCTTATACAAATCTAAATATCAACCTTATATACAAGATTCACCGTCATGTTAGGACAATCTTACGACAGAACACTGTTAACTCTGAACATATCACTCCTAAAAATCCAGCAGAAATGATAAATATCACCACCCATCTAAACAGTAAAAAAGCTCCAGGACCAGATGGCATAACTAACAGAATAGTAAAACTACTCCCAAGAAAGGCCATAGTCCATCTCGTCAATATTACAAATGCCATTTTTAGATTCAAGCATTTCCCTGCTACATGGAAAACAGCCGCCATCATGCCATTGAAGAAGCCAGGAAAAAATCCTCACCTTCCCTAAAGCTACAGACCCATAAGCCTGTTGTACAGCCTCGGAAAGGTGACAGAGAAAGTGATCCTCTCAAAGATTCCAAGCAGAAACAGATAAATTAGGAATTTTGCCTAATGAACAGTTCGGCTTCCGTAAGGTCCATAGTACAGCTCAACAAGTACACCGGCTGGTAGAAATCATTACTGATAACTGGAAACTCAATACAGCTGTCATCTTCATCAACGTAGAGAAAGGGTTTGACAAAGTATGGCATCAAGGTCTTCTCTACAAACTGATAAAATTTAACTTGCCAATCAAGTTAATAAAAATAATCCACTCTTATCTGAAAGACAGATACATGCAGGTCAGGGTCGGCGAAACGGTTCCGACCAGACGCCCGGTCTCGGCAGGCGTACCTCAGGGATCTCTTTTGGCCCCTCTCCTGTTCTCAATCTACGTAACGGACATCCCTCTGAACCCAAGAACAACATTCACTGCATTATATGCTGATGATACTGCGCTGATGGCAAGATCTCTGAGCCCAAAACTGGCAACTAGAAGACTTCAAACCAGCATACACATTTTAGAAAAGTGGATGGCAGACTGGAGGATCCAAGTTAACCCCCAGAAAAGCTCAGCCATACTGTTTACTAGAAAGAAATTCCATAGCATGGAGGACATTTATTTATTGGGAGTAAAGATTCCATGGCAGACTGAAGTTAAATATCTTGGAGTGATTCTTGATAGTAAACTCCTATTCAGCAAACATATAAGCTACATTACCTCGAAGACATCCAAAGTCTTAGCACAGCTCTACCCTATGATCAACAGACAAAGTAAACTGGACACACTAACAAAATTAACAATTTACAAGATGGTAATTCGCCCGGTCATCACTTACGCATCCCCCGCATGGAGCCACACCGCGAATACAAACATGAAACTTCAGAGATCACAGAATAAGTGCCTGAGGATGATTCTGGATGCCCCTTGGTTTATTAGAAACTCTCAGATCCATAGAGAAGTTAATATCCCTTATATCGCTTCCCTTCTCCTAGATCTAGCGGAGAAGTTCTTTACCAAGACAAGCAACCATTCAAACTCGTTAATCAAGGAAGCTTCGGAATATAATGAACCGAAAAGTTACAAATATAAAAGACCAAAGTCTATCTTAAGTTCAGCTGAACACAGCTAATTTCACTGCCCTTAATGGGCGAGCATATAGCTCACAAACACTCCATTCAAAGTTCTTTCATTACAGACAAAGGGGAATATGAAAAGCAATTTTGCTTCACCCATCTAGCCAGAAATGTTATTCGTTCGTTATTTACAGATTAAAACAAATATATCAATTTAAGAATAAACACATAACGCCGCTGAATTAGAAACCTTTATGCAGATGTATATGTAAACGTCACCTACGCAGCGTATATACAAAACACTTCTTCACGTGTTCTAGGCAACTATTTAAGAATGCTGCTGGTCAGAAATCGTCTAGTGTTGATCACAATGGGAAAAATAAAGGACTTTTCTGAGTTCGAAAAAAGGGCTTACTGTGGGTGCCCGTCTGGCTGGAGCCACGATTTTGAAAACAACAGAGCTGACTGGTTTCTCAAAAGGTGAGATATTCCGGGTGTTTAATCAGTGGAAAAATAACCCACATTGCTTGTCTAAGAGGCGTAAATGTGGTCCTTAGTCTCTCAGGAACGAGATCGCCTTCGTCTGAGAAGGAGTGTACGTTCAAACAGAACTTCCTGTATACAACAGCAATTGACCGAAGCATTTAACGAAGGCTGTTCCCGATCCATATCTCGCCTGACTATGTGCAGGGAATTGAAGAGGATCCGTATTGGCAGTCGCATGCCTATATGGAAACCACTGATTTCTGCGAAAAACCGGAAGTTCGTCTACTGTGGAGTCAGGAACACCATGATTAGACATTGGAAAACCGAAAAATAGTCATGTGTTCCGACGAGTCAGGGTACACCTTGTTCTGTACCGACGGTAAGCAAAGTTTGGCGGGAGACCCATGAAGCAATGAACCCAGCTTGCCTTGTAAACACAACTCAAGGTTCTGGAGGTGGTGTCATGGTGTGAGGCATGTTCTGTTGGTAAGGAACGGGTCCACTAATATTTCTGGAAGGTTCGGGTCTGCTCCAAGGAATATCCGAACATTGTTACCGATCAAGTCCATCTTGCAACGTTGACTTTTCATCCAGCGGGTGGCGGTTGCTTCATAAACGACAGTGATACTGTCTATCGCTCAATAATTGTTTAGCAGTGGTTCAGCGAGCATGAAAAAGACTTCCATCATCTTCCCTGGCTACCATAAAGCCCGGATCTGAACTCCATTGAGAGCGTATGGGACATGTTAGAAAAACAAATCCGGAAGCAAAGTCCTCTGTCGTCAAATCTAAGCGAGTTAAAGGACTGTCTGGTGAACGCCTGCTATGTTGTAGACAGATGCAATCCAACACCTTGTGGAATCTATGCCAAATCGTAGAAAGGCAGTCCAATGCGGTATTAAATAAAAGTTTCTGATCCAGTGGCCGGTATCCATAGAACTACACCAACTGGGAAGTTAGATAAGAAAATACTAATAATAATAATAATACCGGAATAATTAACTGAAAAAAAATCAGAACGTGATTTTTGGGGAAGAAGAAGAAGAAGAATCTGGGGAATAATAAACTCAAAAAAAAAAAAAAAACTAAATGAAAGCATAAAATTAACGAACACTGCATTACACAAACAGAAAGGATGGCTGCATGATGCATACACACAGCAAAGAAAATACCTTAACAAAAATCTTATGAAGAGGATAAGATAAACATGTGAAATAACAGAAAAAGATGCCGAAGGAAAAAAAACAAAAAAAACCGATCTTATTAAAAATGGAGAAAATCAGCTGGAAAAGAATGAAATATGAAAATATATAGGAAAAGGAAAAACGAAAGAATTATGTGATATTTGAAATAAAGTGTTGAAGGAAGAAAAAAACATGGGGATAATCAGATGGTATCAGATGAAAATGAAGACGAAAAAAAGGGGAAAAAAATTGAAGACAACAGAAAAAGCAAAAATTATGACAAACGATAGAGAACTCAAACGATATAAATTATATATCAAGGCAAAAAGAATTGAACCAGTTAATAAGATAAAATATTTATAAATCAAAGTAAAGATCTGTATCATTATACTAATTAAATTACAACAACAAGCAATAAAGACTAGTAGAATTTCTAGATGGCTTTTTAAGCAGACATATGTGAAAAGTAATAACGGAAATTGTTATTAAAGAAAGAAAGAAATTGTTATTAATAAAAGAAATTGTTATACCAGTGATAGCAGATGAAGTAGAAACACATGAAGAAATTGCGAAAATTGGAAAACTAAATGAAAATAGAGCGACTGAATTAATTGTGTTTGTCTATCAGATACAGTGACCGGCAAGAGCTGCCATCTACACTTAATCCAAAGAGTTAAACGTGTAATATTTTCAATTTAAATAATTATAGAAGCCAATATGCATGCTCATTATTAGTTTATTTCTTGTAGTGAATGTGATGAAATTTTCAACAGATTACTTTTTAACAAATGAATATTTTTTCTATCGAAGATGAAAATATTTCCAACATGAGTCATGCAAATCGCATAGTTGATTAGTACTTTGCAACAATCTCTTTGAAAAGAGAGAATTATTCTGCATTTTTAGATAATGCTCAAAGCTTAATAATTGTCAACATTAATCCAAATCATATTTCTGTGAGAAGAATATACCCAAACATAACCTTAAGATATAATTGAGAAATACGCAAAGTAATGCTATCGCCAACTAGATGGCGCTGCACTCAGATACGCCATTCTCTGTGCAAAGCGAGAATTATCAGATGCCATAAACATATTCCAATACTTAATCAACCAGACTTGATCTAGTCGCACTCGTTTTTTATTATTTATTTATTTATTGTTGCTGTATAATTACTTTAGCATATTCTACGATTCTTTCAGTAACCATGCTTTTTTTTTTATGGACTTTAAAGCCTACATAAAGTAGCAATATATTATATGTTCTGTAACCTGTTTACCTCTGGGATTAATATTAATATTTACGATGCATTAAGTATGAAGGTTAAAATGCCTATGCTTTACGACTTAGGAAGAATAGTAGCCTTGATCTAAGACACTGAAGTGTTTAAGAATGTTGGTCATAACGGCAAGGGGACATTCTCCACATCTCTCTCATAAGTTGCTTTTGCATGTCGATGTGCATCCATCACCATTCAGATTTCATCTTCTTCCACAGTCTCTGTGGAAGAAGTGAACAGTATAAGACAATAGAAGTGGAGTGAACAATGAATCTGTGCTGATGGTATTGTCAAAAATCAACAATGGATACTGAGCAAAAAAAAAAAAAAAGACCAACTGAGTTGCTTTGTTGAGCATTTTCTTGTACAAGTGCTTTGTGTTGTAAAAAGGTGCCATCTGTGAGGACACTAAAGATCTTTCTTCGTTAGTGTCCTCATAAATAATGTGTAGAGGACAAGGTGCCCTTTTTCTTAATGATAAGCGCTTTCCTATTCTTCTCTATGCTTATAATTTGTTCGGCTTTTTTGCATCCTTCGAGATCAGAACCAATTTTCAACATTGAGTCGCTGACCGAGGAAAGAAAACCCGATCTTCTCTTTGAATCGCCAACAACACTAATAAGAGACTTTATGTCTAGTGGAGGTAAGAATCGGATATAAAAATATGATAATTATAGAAGCCAATATGCGTGCAGGAAAGACACAGTAAAATAAGTAGATGAAGGGAGATTCAAGAAGGCTAAAAAATAAATAGAATAAAATAAATAAATAATAAAACGATTAAAAGAAATAGCTTTGGAATTTTTTATATATTATTTTATAAAAACGGTTTTATAAAGTGGACATTTATTATTATTATTATTATTATTATTATTATTATTATTTGTAGGACAGATCAAAACGAAAAAAATGGTCTTCGTTGGTACCAACCTGAAACTATCATGCACGTTGCCAGGGTTAAAAGATACTTACAAGTGGACACGAAATAATCACACGCTGAACAATCCACGCTTTCATGTTGATCATTGGGGAGTGCTTCAGATTTCCCATGCCCATGTTGAGGATTCGGGAATTTACAAGTGCACTGCCACGATGGAACTTGACGGAACTGAGAGAACTCGCGTGTATTCCGTGATGGGTGAGTGATTAACGTATAAAACTTGAGATATTTATTTACTTCATTCTTTGAATTATCTAACAGAAACAAACTCATCGGGGAACAGACTAAATTGACAATGTCATGAAGGAACGTTATCAGAGCCTCTTAGCCTTAGTTGCTTAGGTGGTAAATTCAAACACCACCACAAACCCATCTTGTTAAGCCAAGCGAAAACTAGTCGCTGGGAAAGAAGACCTTAATCTCTCCCCATCACACACACACAATCTTCATAGCCCAGTCGAGTACGACTACACCATTTCCTCCTTCAGATTACGACCATTTATAAGATTCCTAACTAAAGATGAATTAGCTAGTCTCCAGAGGAATGGTAGAGATTCTTCATTGACACTCGAAGAAGACTTCATCTTACATTGGATATAAACAGGCAAAAAAGAAAGGAAAAAACACGAAATTCCTCTAGTATTAATCGTTTCAAAGATGACTCTATGAAGAACCGACTTTAGATAAACACGAGGTGACTCTTCTTTGTTTTCGGGTTGCGTCTATTCTATTTGAATATATTTGACTAACTTTTGCTTTTAATAATTAATAAGTTTTCATAACAAAAGCATATATACATCACTCCGAAAGACAATGAGTACTTATAGCAGGGTAAAGTTTTCAAAAAAAAATTCATCTCTACTATACACAAGGGTCTAAATTTTATTGGACTCAGTTTAAAGTAAAAGCTTCGAATGCAGATGAAAAAAAAAAAAACATATGGTTACCTATCCGCGACATTTTATTAGTAGTTTAATTTCAGCAAATATTGAGTTGATAGAATCAGTCTCTATTTTAGGTTCATCTAACTTCTAAACTTGCAAAGAACATTTGAAATTTCGACCATACATACTTTGTTAAAAAGTTATTAAGTATCTGTTATTCCTTTCAATATTGATATAAGATGTTAGTAGTTAAAAAAAGAGTTCGAGATAACCTATTTTACTATGTAAAACTATAAGTAAAATCAATTTTAATCCGATTTACGTACAAACCTTCGTTTCAGTCGTTGACATCCCGATTCTTGTATTAGAGAACGTTTTTCAGTTTGACTCCAACGAATGCGAGACCGGCAAACACACCAGTTTCGAGTTCGACATCAAACGTCTCATTCATAACCGGATCTGTCTCAGAGAAGTAACTTGTAAATTCATAGACACGTCTACTTCTTGCAAGTATATAGAGGTAAGTCATTATATTTTCTCAACTAAATGATCTCATTCTAATAGTAGTTTTAGAGGAATACGTTTTTTTTTTAATGTATTATTTAGCGCGGTTAAACCAAGGTTATCGCAGTCACTAAAGTGAAGATATTCTAACTTCTACAAAGCCGAATACGATATTTGGCCATCGCATCAATGACAGGGAAAAACAATGCTCAGAATACCAAACCCTACTGATGAGTTAATGGGTGCATCAATACATCCTTTGATTGTGAAGAAGTGATGGGAATAGTTTGCCCTTGCATTTCGCAAGGGCAAATTATTAAGTGCACATTTTTTACCTAATAATTGTCAAAGGCGATTTGTAGTTACATGAGAAAGCGAAATTCGTGTCGCTCTGTTGAAATTTTCAATGAACGTTAAAATCTCCAATTAATAAATGAAAAAAAAAGGTAATTTAATTGACAGTTTTATATTAATAATTAAAAGTTCGATTTTTATAACCCATCACTTTTACACTGATAATTGCAAGTTTGACTCTGCTGTTACCGAGAGATCTTTGTTACAACCTGATACATACAAAAGTTCCTTGCTTACGAATTTATGGAAATGTTTCACAATATCTGTGCTATCTTTAATCACCGTTCATCATACCACAGTGTTAATCTCAACAAATGGGTTTGATTTATTTCAGGAAAAGGACGTCTTTGAGCACAGAGTGCAGATTCCAATTATGCTGAAAATGTCGTTGTCTAACAGCTGCAAGCGTAGATGCGTTCACAGAATGATGAAGAAAAGAATCCAGGAGGTAGGGATGAAGATACACACGACATTCGAGATTAACGTGAAATACAATTAGTCTAAACTTGTATGACCGACAAATCCCCCTTTTTTCAATTCTTCCCCCCCCCCACACACACACACAACAGCTATGAGAATTCTTAAACAATTTTTGAGCACGGATTACAGCACAGTTCTTGAGCGCAGATTTAATTACAGCAAACAAATGCCACTTTTGCGCCTAATTAAATTTTATCTTTACATTTTATTTATATTTTTTATTTATTTATCATATACTCACTCTTGAAGGAAGTTCTATCGTCTTGGTGGTTAAATAAGCATTGTCATAACAGTACACTGAACACCAATTTATTAGCCAAGAATATTACAACTCACATCTCGTTCATGTCCGCGCGATTAGCCTGGTGGCTATGCTCTTCGCAACCTCAGCCATAGCCAAGTCTTGAATGTGGACAGCAGGGTTTTTTCCCCAGTTTATCGTGGGGTTTTTAATCCCGCAAACCGGCCTTGAGAACTCAACACTACAGGACATAGGATACACCAAGGAGTAGGGCTGACCACCTTATTCTGTGAACGGTTTGAGGTCCGATGATTAATAAACGCTCGACACCGCAAGGTAAAAGCGTATAAAGAAGATATGAGATGAGAGATCTTGTTCGTTATCTAAGGAATCAATGTTGGTATTTTTTTATTATGATTCCCACTCAAAAAGTTAGTAAAATTATAGTTTTTTTTTTTTTTACATAATCTGCAAATCGTACTCTAGAGACCAAACGTGGAACCTTTTTCAAGTCATTCCAAATAAGCGAGGCAATCACACACACACACACACCAGGCGAAGAAATTCATCTCCAACCTAAGGGCAAACCTGTACGTTATCTTTTTCTACTTCAATGGTAGCAATTATTGTAATTAATGTCTTTTTATGTCGGGTTGAGTTGCGTTGGATTGTTTGGAATTGACCGACGTGTGTCTGTAAGTGTGTATGTGTTCTCCTGGCCGGTTTCGCTGTATTGCAGGCCTAAGAACCGTATTTTCCGAGGGGGGGGGGAGAGGACCTCTACCTCCGTGTGAAACTAGATAATTTACCTTTATTTGAAAGGGGAAAAAATGTTTTCCACCTCCATTGAGACAACGTGTAAAGTTCACGTTTACTTTTCCTTGGAAAGGTTTATTTGGTTCCACATGGGATTCTAATCTGCGTCTTCTCAACCGAAGGAGAACTGCGCCATCGTCTGTTGACTGTGCTACGGAGGTGCTACACATAGGTTATTAAGGCGTTAGCAGGGCCGTTCGGTGGGTTTGCGTCGCCTGGGTGCAAAAGTTTTGTGCCTCCCCCCTTTCATTAAAAATTAAAAGATCCCAAAGTACAATAACACGTTACGAATCATTTATTATACTGCACATTAAGAAAAATGTATATTAAAATAAAGAAAAAACACAAATAGTAAAAAAACCTTATTTTTATTCATTTCCTACTGAGATGTTCTTTGGCTTTCATTACAGAAAAATCTTTTATGATATCTTCTAAATCTAAATTGCTACATATTTCATTTTCTATACTTAACATGGATAAAGTTTTTCATCTTTCTTGTGACATACTCGATCGTAAGTGATTTTTTATTAATTTTAATTTTGAAAAGGATCTTTCTCCATAAGCAACTGTTAATGGTATTGTTAAAATACGTAAAGCTATTGCCAAATTCGGAAATAACGTTGTTAAATTATTTTCAAATATAAATGATGGAAGGGGGACTTCTCAGAACAGTAATAGAAAGTAAAGTTCATGGAAAAAGAGGAAGGGGTAGACCATCAATGAGATGGATGGATGGTGTGTGTGTGTGTGTGGAGTGACTGACCTTCAGAGAGTTGAGACCGCCAGAAAAGCAAACAACAGGACTACATGGCGAGGCCTGGTGTGACTAATTCATCGCATAAATCTAGGGCGTTTATATCAGTTTCTTTTCTGGTGTCATTCGATAATTTATTTTGTAGATCTAGACAATATTTCATTTTGGTTTCTTCGTGAATGTTTGATAAACTGGGGATGTCACAAAGAAAGACAAAATTATCGTTATGTAATTTCAATAGTTCAAGTCTTTCATTTAAAGAATTTAAACTTGTGTCCAAAATGGCGAAAAAGAAATTGATTTTAAAATTCGTTTCTGGCTCTTGAATAGATTCATCTGCGCTTTCATAATTAAACATCGTTTTCTTTTTATGTAGTCGAATTACTGACAGAGGAGGAAACGTAGTAGCTTCTATTTCTTTTGCTAATTCTCTTGCTTCGCATAAAATGTTTTGAAATTCATCATAAGACCTATAATTTTCTAATATTTTTTAAAATTTTGTAATACTTCTATACCGTTCTCAATACTAGAATCAATTTTTGTAACACTTTACTAGCTGCATTCACTCGTGACAAAATATTGTACCATATCACAACTGAGCAGATAAATTTAAACGATTTTATGTTAATTGCCAAACACTTTGCCTGAAATTTTGAATTTGCGTCTCTGTTCATATCCTCAGACAACTCATAATGCGCCATAGATTTCTCCTAAATTATATTTTAAGGGTTTCATGGCTGATACTCTGCTTTCCCATCTAGTATCAGAAAGAGGTTTAACAGTTAATGTAGGTACATAATTTTGAAGAACTTTATATTTTTGTATATTTATATTACCATTCTTATTATTTATTGTATGCACCCACTGCGCATTCTCCATTTTACTAATAGAATGTCTGTTCAGTGCGCTGAGAGCAGTGATTAAAGTAAGTTGTATTGAAGCTCGTACCATTTATTTCACTACCCAGCGACTCAGCCCTTCACTAAAATCTCTCACATTAGAAGGTGACAAATATGCACAAACAGTTCAGTGTATTATTTATTCCCTATTTTTTTTATGAACGTGTTCGATTATACCGCCTCTAAATTGTGCCGCAGGGGTTCATTGCACCCTTGGCACCCTGGTACGGAACGGACCTAGGAGTTAGTATTGGATAATCTCATTTCATCTTCCTCTTAATATGACAAAAATCTCAATGGTCTATCTATACAGTCTGCTTATTCTGTTTACTGTAAGCATTCTCTGACAGGTTTGCCAGTTTCGCGGGATGAAAAACCTGACTTTTCGTGAGTTAGAATTCTGTCATCGCTATATGAGACTGGTAAAATTTATTTACATAGGAAAAAAATCTGAGTGACTGGAAAAGGGGAAAAAAATCGCATTTCCGTTCGACATCGAAAGAACAAGCTTGGATAGAGAAGATATTCCACTTAACCTGATTAACTTAGATTGTTAGTATTAACAGTAATGACCAAGGCAATTGTTGAACAGATTTCAATCCATACGTTGTTTTTACTGATTGATTTGTTATTAAATGTATCAGTCTGACATAGTAGAGTACCTATTATAAAAACATAAAAACGGTCAAGGATGTGCTGCCATCTATCTACAGTTAAATGAAACATTGCAAGTTGAATGCTGAATGCTGGATTGGAGGAATGATAACACATTAATTTCTTTATAATTTTAGCTAAGCAGAATGCTCTCTCTAAAAACTTCTCGCACCAAACGATCCCAAACGGTGTTTAGGATGAAGCCTGTCCAAAGATCTTGGTTCTGTTCAGAAGGTTACCAAATGAAGACTGGTTACTGTGGTAAGTTTTCATTTTCTTTTATCAAACAAGTTCAAGAATATTATTTTAAAACCTTCAGAAGAACTATTTGCTAGAAAAAGCATATCAAAATAGCAAAATAATTGTGTTTATTAGGCTAATACTGCGATAATTAGTTTGTTTTCTTATTAAGACAAAACAACCGTTTTGAATATTTCTATCAATTATAGTTTACTGATTAAGAAAAAAAAAACTTATAAAGAACGTTTGTTTTAGTTCCTTGCCAGCCAGGAAATTATATGAGGAATGGAAGATGTGTACCATGTCCTGAGAACCACTACAGCCAATCATTCGCTTCCACCAAATGCTCCAGTTGTCCGGAAGGCAAACATACAATCTCTAAAAGCTCTATTTCGGTGTCGGATTGCAAAGGTATACAACGTGTTTTGTTTTTTTCCTAGTTGAACAAAAGGAATATTTTATTTCGAATTCTGTAGATGCATTAGTGGGCAACTCCAGAGCACAGTCCGTAGCGAAAACGTCCTTTGGTTAGAAAGACTTGAGTTCGAATTCTGTTCTCCAATGTGAAGCATCTTTTATATGTTATTTTTAAATGAAGGCGAGCTAGCTGATCTTACAGGGAGGTATGAACAGTCTTGCCTGGATTAACAACTGACCTTTTCCATTGTGCTTCATATGTCTAAAGTATAGGAAAGATTAAACGCGTGTAGATTGTGCAGTGGTTCTTAGCCTTTTCGAAGTCACTGAACACTTTTGATTATAAGAAAAATTTGGAGAACACCAAAAGCATTAAGGTCACAAAACTAACAATAAAAATATGCATGACTTGCCTTTTATAAAAATGGAACCCATTTTAATGGGTTACTTGAGCTTTTCGGCTTTTACAGATTTCAGCAATATCAGGTCTAATGTGACATAGCTACCCTCATCTCCTTGTCTATATTAGTAAGTCTTTCACGCTTTTTAGTTTTTATATTGGTTAATATTGAGAAATCGAGCTCACACAAATATGATGTTGAAAAGTGTAACAAATTTTTCAGTGCCCTTATGGAGAGAGTTGGGAATTCGGCTTGGACAAAAATCCAAAATTCCTCAAGAGTTGTTTCAGAGAATTTCATTTTTAGAGAGAGATCCGTTGAGAAAGTAACTCATTGTTCTTCTTCTTGTAACGAAAATTCACAACTTGACGTATTAACTGTGCCAAATGAATTTCGTATCCAGTCATAACTGTATGTGTGCGTAACATGGGAATCTTCCCAGAAATAATACCTATAATTGTGTGTATTTAAGGAAGGAAAGTAACTTGAAATCTTTTCTACCAATATTGTTAAATGTTTTCTTATAACGGAAATAATTTCCTCGCCATTTTTATTATGGAGTGAAGGAAACATATCTACTGTTTTTTTTTTTTTCTGATATGTGGTTTTTCCAAAGAGATACTTTTTCCTGAAAAGCTGACAATTTGTCAGTGGATGTCAACATATTTTCATTTTCTATTGGATACTTGTATTAATACGCTATTTAAGTAATTAAAAATATCGGCTAAATATGCCATTTTAGCACCAAAAAATATCATTTTGAACATATTTTACAAACGCATCTGTACCTTCGTTTTGAAAAAAGGCCAATAATTCATTCTTAAGTTCTGAAATTCGGAATAGCACTTTACCCCTGGATAACCATCTTATTTCAGTGTGCAAAAGCAAAGATTCGTACTTGGCTTCCAGAGTTATGCAACGTTTTTTTAAAAAGGTGTGCTTTTAAAGACCTTGACTTGATGTAATTTACATATTTACAACTTGGTCTAGTATCAGTTTTAATATTGCCGGTAATGTTTTTGAAACTAGGGATTCTCTGTGCAAAAAACAGTGCGTAGATATAATATTTGGGTTATTTTTCTTTGTAAGGGTAACAAATCCTTTAATAAAGCCTAGCATTGACCTATAAACGATATTCTATTGGTTTAAAAGTCAACGCGCCTAGCAGTTTTCATTTGTTAGGATCAGAGTAGTCAATTACACTCAGAACTGTATCATGTAACATCTTTCACCGGCGAAACACTTGTAACCAGTTCGCGGAACACAAGTGTTCCGGGGAACACCGGTTAAGAACCACTGATCTAGTGTATAGATTTTTTTTTCTTTGAATTTTCATGATTAATCACTTTCATTCTAAATGATTTCAAGGTCAGAATTTATTGAATTAGAATAATGGTGAAGATTTAAAAAGAAAAAAACAGTCTTTTTAAAATAATAATGCAGTCAGAGAGATCTTCACGAAGTAGGTAAAAGAAGAAAAACAGCTGGCAAAAACTGTATCACGGATGTAAATACAAAAATAATCAGTAAATAAGTGCCCGTATTTGTTAATTAATTATATGGTAAAGACGCATTCTGTATGACCGAAAAGTAACAGTTTCAAGTTATCGATAATTGGGATTTCTTTGCAAAATGAGTTTCAGCTAAATCTGAAGTCAAGCGAAATAGCAGACGAGATAGTTGAAAGGCATAGGAAGAAGATGAGCGCACTTGTTACAGATCAGAACACCAACAATTCACTGTCATGTCCTTCGTTCCAGATTTATGTTTACGCGTAGACCCACACTTTATCATGCAAGCGTTCGAAACCAAATCCAACGTAATAGGGTGGTTAATCCTTATTCCCGTAGTGTCCTATGTCTACGCGTGTTCTTCTGGCCGGTTTGTCTGTTCTGAGGGAAGAACAGCCGAAGTTTGTTTTTGGGAGAAAAAAATCCACCACCACCACCGTATGAGACCAGCTAACTCACCATTTGTTCGAAAAGACCTAATAAAGATTCTCAAGTCAAAGACGGGATTCGAACCTGGGTCTTTCCAATCAAAAAGCTCGTCTATACTTACTGAGTTAGGAAGGGTTAGGTATAATAGTGTACATAGTAAACTATTATACCTAACCAATTATGCGACGTCCGCATGCGCGCGCGCACGCACGCACACACACACACACAATGAAATGATTTTGGTTGGTATTCTTATTTATTTGACCAGAAAGTACAGCATCGAAACAATCATTAGACCACACATAATGACAGAACGTCACACCCTGATAACAGACTCAAATTTCCAAATACTGATCTAATTCTGATTAAGATCTGATTAAGAATTTTTAAATTTATTAATTAATCTGAAGAGATTTCTCTTCCTTGGAGGTATTTTTGAAAGTTTTCTTAAAAACTATCGTCATTGTAAGTATGCAAATACTGTTGTTGTACTTTTTGAACAGAAAACAAGAAAAGATCACGCTGTATCTTTATTTATGCGCCAAGTTGTAAAAGTTAAGGCGCTTTTATTTAATAGTTCAATCACGCGCTAACTTGTTCTGTTATTAACAAGATTAATCGGCAAATGAAAATCAGGGAAAATTATTGCAACTTTGCAATCTCATCGTAAGAGTTGCAGTATTTTTTTATTTTTAATTTTATTTTTGTTTTGTAATTTTCTTATTAATTTATTGCAGATGGACGAAGATTCTGAATTTTACAGTGATAATAAAATTTTAGAAATAAATGAAACTTAACAAAAAAAAAAAAAGAAGTACTCAACCTATCCTCGTATCTATGTGAATATCAACTAAAACCTTCTTCTGATCAAAAGGCAACAACTAAACTCAAATATTTCATTACATAATGGTTCTTTTCCATTTGTGGGCATGTTCTGTGGAGCAGTTACGATTTGAAAGAGCACATGCTACTTGGATAGACAGATCTCAGTTTGAATCTCGCCTATTGAGGAACATTTGTAAAACACTTTCAGTGGCGATCCAAGTAAGTCTAGGCGGATAGGCTTTTTTTCACAGAAACTCGGGTTTTTCATCCCGCAAAGACAGACAAACGGCAATTTACAGATATAATACATCTGAATTTATGAAACTCAAATAAGTGATGATATTTCGCAAGTAAGGGATTCGCAGTTCACCTATTACAGCAGCATGCAGGTCCTTTCATATATTTCAGTGTCCTTCCTACTGTGATGAGAGTTTTTTTTTTTTAACTGAAGTTCTCTGAAAAAAAAAAAAAACATCCTTTCGACTAAGGCTACAAGGCAATTGCATTATACATTTTAGCTACGTTCGATTATTCTTGTTGCTTTAACTGTTTTGAGACAAGACAAATCCTACATGCCGCGCGAATAGAGTAGTGGCGCGCTTTGAAACCATATGCCTGGGAAAGGAATGTCCTGGGATCGATTCCCGTCATCGATGTGAGGAGCTTAAGGATCTTTCTCAGACACAGCCAAGTTAGCCGGTCTTGAGCGTGGACTGCAGGGTTTTTCTCACCAGTTTATTCTGGGGGGGTTTCATCCCGCAAGCAGGCAAACAGACCCCGTGAACACAAGCAGCTACAGACATAGGACACACCGGGAGGTATAAGGCTAGCCACCTTATCCTCGGGACGGGTATGGTTTAGATGGATTAAAGAGAGCTCCGTAACTGGCCGCTAGGCGTAATACCTGAAGGGAAGAAGAAGAAAAATCCTATGCACTGAAAAAAAAAAAACATCGCTGAAAAAAAAAACCTTTTAAAGAGTGTTCTTCGCGTGATAGAAAGGATTCCAACCCAGATGTTATCAACCAAAGGACACTCCAATATTATCGATTGACTACGGCGGACGATTCTTGCAAGACTTTACGTCAATGGTAAAATAACAAGAATGTATGACTATTTAATTTCATTTATTGAAAGACTATTGAAGGTAAGATCATTACTTAATGATTATCGATTCTTTTCGATTACATAACGTCACTTTTTTTTTCTTCTTTTCTCCTCACAGATAAACGGAATAACTGGTTCTGGAGTGGAGTGATTCTATCGGTAGCGGTGTCCGTTTCAGCGACAGGCATCACTGCTACGTGGTATGTATTCATTAGACTTATGCAGGGAGAGAGAGAGAGAGAGAGAGACTGAAAATTGACGAGTAATTAATAAATGCTACTTTAGTTTGTGGAAGTAAATTTATTGTAATAAATTAAACAATTTTTAATATTAAATTTTGACATTAACAATATTAAAACAATAATAACAATATGAAATTTTGATATCGTCTCCTTATATTATATAATATATTTCCCTTTTATTAAAGTAGATTTATTTTAATATATTTTACTTCATGTTTCACTTTCTGAATATTTACGATTTCGGGAATGGCCTAATTCATTCATTTATCTCGTTTTGTAGTGTGTGGCAGAAGAAGAAGAAGAAGAAGAATAGAAAATTGCATGTAAAACCAGAAGTCCTTCACAATAAAGCTGTTCCCAAGGCACCACTTAGGGACAAAAGGAACAAACCCCGAATACCTAAAGCCACCAAAGCAAACAAGAAAGTGCAGACTTCTGATTTAGAGAAAAGCAGTGCCAAGAAAGAAGCACATACTAGAAGTATCAATCGCACTTCGAGCAGCTGCAAATTGCTATCCAGTACATCCCCCTCATCCGGATCGGCATCTGAAGTTTCCTCCATCCATCCTATGACCTCTTGCACGAAAGTGTCCTTCGGTGGTCCACGCTGCAAGTCTAAAAACACGAAATATAAAACGAAAAACCGTATGTCAGGTCATCATAAGCACTTCGACAAGAAGAAGGAAAGAAAGAGGAAGAAATGAAAAGAACAAGACGAAACAACTAGATCCTCTTCGAACGTATTTAATATGTCTTCTCTGTTACTCCAGATGTATTTGGTACTCATTCCATCTTTTAGTGTGACAAAAAAAAAAAAAAAAAAAAAGTCCAAACTATAATAAGATGTCTGATAGGAGGAACTCGGGAAGTAATAGCCGTGATCCCAACTCGCTTGTATTTGCTTGTTTTTGCGGTCAGCAAAAATAATGAGAAATTCCAGTAGCACAGATAATCACTGTTAATAAAGTTATTTTACAGATAGTCCTGTCTATCTGTGGGAGATTTTTAAAAGCATTCATTCTCTTGCTATTTGTAACACGAGTTACATTACGTGAATTTTCCTTTTTTTTTTTTTTTGCTTGAAGGCTGTAGTTATTAATTGTGTGTGAGAGAGAGAGAGAAGGTTCGATTCTTGAGTACTACATAGGGCACACAATGAAAATTTACCTGCAACCAGTATGCTGTGGCCGAGCGATTGAAGTGTCAGCTCTCCAAACAGCATGCTGTACATCCGAGTTCCACTATCCGCATGGATGTTTGCGATTGTTTTTAGGTGGGTCATGAATTTCATCGTCTAGTGTCAGATGATTATCTCCCTGCTTGTTACACATACCGGCCACTGAATTAGAAATCTTTATGCAGATGTACGCAAACGTCACTTGCGCAGCGTATATGCAAATACTTAGTCACGTGCATCACCACATGTTCTAGGTAACTATTTAAGAATGGTGTTGGTCAGTAATCGTCAACAGTGTTAATCACAATGGGAAAACAAAGGATCTTTCTGAGTTCAATAAAGGGCTTATTGTGGATGCCCGTCTGGCTGGAGCCACGATTTTGTAACCAGCAGAGCGGACTAGTTTCTCAAAAGATGCGATATCCGGGTGTTTAATCAGTGGAAAAATAACCCACATTACCTGTCTAAGAGGCGCAACTGTGGTACTAAGACTGTCATGAATGACATCGCCGTCGTCTGAGAAGGCTCGTGTCTAGCGACAAACAGATCTTCCAGTGTGCAGCAATTGATCGAAGCATTTAACGAAGGCTGTTTCCGACCCATATTTCTCGAACTATGTGCAGAGAACTGAAGAGGATCGGTACGGCAATCGCATGCCTATACAAAAACACATTAGTGAATAAAAGTTTCTAATTCAGTGGCCGGTATGTGTAGAAGCCTAAGCGGCTTCAAAAAGTTCTATGTGTTTGGTCTCTAAGGTAAAGTTTCCGGATTACATCCTTCGTCCACTCAAGAAACTACTGCACTATAGGTTTACAGATTATGGTTGGGGTGATTCATATTAAAAAAAAAAAAACTAATCTGATTTCTTTTCATCATGAAATCTCACTTGCAGAGGACTTACATTCAGCAAACCTGTTTACACAAAACTTCAACAATTATTAATTCAAAAGAAGCTGTTTAGTTGAGCCTGAAATAATTTCAACGAAAATATAATCAAGCAAATATGCTGTAGTTTTTATCGGATTTTATAATATTTTTTCCCCGTCATTATGGTGATTTCATTTCTGCTACATTCGAGACACGCGAAATACAAGTACTGGAATTGTGCTCACATGTTCGATTACCAATTGCTACGTCATTTCTATTCAGAGTTGGAGGAAGTATCACTAATCCTACCCAAGCTTATTCAGTTGACTAATGTATACATTTCTTAAACTTTTGATTATGAAAGATGAACGATTGGTAAGTGATGCCTGAAAAATGCAACATTTTACTAATTGACAAATATACTCAAGTCAAATTCCTAATTTCTAATTAATAATTTCTGTCATTTTGTTCTTGATTTGTCGCGCTTTCATCAACAAAATGTTTCACACACAGTGCAAGAACGCTCATCAATTTTTGTTATCTTAATGAGCGAAATGATATCAATACCGTTTATCAATACAATAACGTTACCACAGCTTTTTTTTTCTTTTTCCTTTTGCTGTTTGGCTGTAAAAATGAAAATTTACATTACAATAGAATCATTATGGTTTTTTAGAGAAGTTGTGAAAAAAAAAAGTCTCATATTTTTCGTTTCGAAACATGTTTTGAATATCAAACGACAATAGCACAGAAGCACCATGACAACTAAGTTTAAAACAACAACGTTACTGGCTAGATGGATGAAGCAAACATGTTTTTCATATTCTCCTTTTGGCTATGTAAGGAAATTTGGGTGGTTTTGAGCTTTACGCTCGCCCTTTGGGGGCAGTGGGGTGTTAGATGTGTTCAACTGAGAGTACAATTGACTTGGGTCTTTTGTGTTTGCAGCAGACCGCTTCATTGTAGTTGGCGGCTTGTTTGATTAGTGGGTTTGGGTGCGTGCTTGCCTTGGTGAAGAACTTTTCAGCTAGATCATGAAGAAAGGAAGAGATGTATGGAATTCTGGTCTTTCGATGGATCTGGGTGTTTCTCTAATCATAGCGCGTCCAGAATAATCCGCAGCCATTTATTTTGAATTCGCTGCAGTTTTAGAATGTTTGATTTTGAGGTATGGCTCCATGCTGGGAAGGTGTAAGTAATTACAGGGCGTATCACCATCAGGTATATTAGCAACTTGTTTTGTATGTCGAGTTTGCTTCTGCGGTTGATCATGTGGTAGAGTTGAGTCATGGCTTTGGATGTCTTAGAACCTATGAGTTTGATGTGGCTGTTAAATCGGAGTTTTTGTCGAGTTGAACTCCAAGATATTTGGTGCCTGTCTTCCATGGAATCGTTCCTCCAAAAAGCTGGATGTCATCTTTGATGGAGGCTTTCCTTCTGGAAAAAAGTATGGCTGAGCTTTTGTGGGGATTTACTTGGATCATCCAATCCGAGAACCATTTCTCCAGTGTAGAGATACTGTCCTGGAGTCGTCGGGTTGCCAGATGGGGGCGGAGAGATCTTTCTAGTATTGCCGTGTCATCTGCATACAGGGCTGTGATGGCTGTCCTCGGGTTTTGTGGGATGTCTGCTACATATATTGAGAATAGTGGGGGGGGGAGGCAGCAAAGAGCCCTGAGGAACTCCTGCTAAGATTTTGCACCTGGATGAGACTATTCCGTTGACTTTTACTTGCATGGTTCTATGATTGAGGTATGCTTTTATTGGTATATTTGCTTTTATGAGTTTGTAGAGAAGGCCTTGATGCCAGACCTTGTCGAAGGCCTTAGTAACGTCTAGAAATACCACGGTGGCGTGCAGGTTCTAGTCATATCCATTTGTGATGTGTTCTACTAGTCGGAAGCCAAATTGTTCATTTGGAATAATTCCTAGTTTTTCTGTTGTTTCTTGTAGTCTTGAGAGGATGACCTTCTCAGTGATTTTTTTCTAAGTTGGATAGTAGACTCATGCGTCCGTAACTTTGGAGGAATTGGGGATTACTTCCTGGCTTTTTTTTTATTGGTAGGATATCAGCAGTTTTTCATGCTATGGGAAAGTGCTGAATTCTTATTATTGCGTTAGTTATATTAACTAGATACATTATGGCCTTTCGTGGGAGCAGTTTATAATTTTGTTTGTGATACCATCTGGACCTGGAGTGATTTTAATCCATGATTTTATATATGCGATATGTACATCAAACAAGGTATGGTATGTACATCAACAAGCGTGTTTATTTGTTCATGTGTATAAGCGAAGATTCTCTATAACCATGTCTTTCTTTATTGAAAAAAATGATAGTTATACGGCAGCTTCATATTTGGCCAGAGAAACGTTCCATAACAGGTAAGCAGGTATGATACTACATGGAACGTGGTGCCATCTAGTGAGGCATAGATTAAACAACAGCATAAAACTTTTTTTTATGTTGCTCCTACAGCGAAACGTTATTTGTATTAATAAATAAATATATATTTATTAATACGCTTAGAAGACAAAGGGTACGAAGTGACATTTTCAAAAAATAATAATTGCAGGAATCGGTACATAAATTGACAATTTTTTTTTCATTTTTTTTTTTTTTTGACAAACAGACGCAAACATTGCTAGGGAAATCACATAATAATTGGCTTACAAGATGCTGTCTGGAATTTTCTATATATATATATATATATATATATAACACCTCCAAGGAGTCCTTGAGTTCATTGTGGAAGTGCAGGACACTACTCCACTAACTCACCGTCTCCGCTATTTAATCCTCCTGCTACAGACTACGGCATTATTACCATCGACAAGCAGCGCCATCTACCGCCCACCACGACCACTATCAATCGTATTTTTTGTCTGTAAATTGTGTATGTTATTCATTTTTTTGCATTGTTTATCTCTCTTCTATTGATTACTTTCATGCACTACAGCAGATAGATAAGAAATGTTACTATGCATATAAAATAAAGCTTCTTTTATTTTATCATTTTGAATGATAAAAGTCAAGTGTTTTACTTCTGACCCAGCTCTCAGATTCATAAGTTAAAATTGGTTTAAACACTGTCTTGTATATAGCTAATTTAATTTAGTGATTTGACTAATTTCTCTCTTATTCCATATATATTTATTCAGTTGGCTTCCTATCATACCAGCTTTGCTAATTCTGCTGTCTATTTCCATATTTAATTTACCATCTTCATTAAAAATCGTGCCTAAGCAGCTGAAATGTTTTACTTATTCTATAGGTTCTCCATTTAGAATGCAGCTGAAGTTTTCAATGTTTTTGCCTAGTTTCATAGTCTTGCTTTTTTTTTTTTTGCTTATTTTCATGCCAAATTTATCATAGCAATTATTTAGTTTCGTCAGGAATCCTGTAAATGGTTTGTATTAGTTACATTTTTTATTTGCAAAAGTTTTCTTTGCTTCATTCTTTTTGTTTGTCTTTCATTTTTTAACAGTTTTGCTTTTGCTTAAAATTTGAAGGAGGTCCTTAGTTTATAAAATCCATAATGGTCTCTGTTGTTTGTACTTATCTTGAACACTGTTTAAGAACAATAATCACTGACATTTGCAGCACTCATCCGTGAAATTTGTCATTCTCTTTTCAACTGTTTGTTGGCCTTTAAGAACAATCTTAATATTTGATAGATGCTTAAATATTTCAGGATGTGGCTGATGCAAATAGATATTTAAATATTTTAATTAGATGTAAACATATATGTTTTTAATCCAAGTTTTTGAAATGATCCCAATTATAATTGTGATTTTATACTACTTACAAGAATCCAAAATAAACACATTAAAAAATATATTAATTTTGAATGTTCTCACTCCTCAGAGGAACACGTTTTAATACAGATATATAACTACAGAGAGTTAACATTGAAACGTGTAGAAACATAATCGATAAAATTCCACTGTTATTAAAGGGATGTTAATTCACTGGAATTGTCACTGGTAATTCACCCATACTCCTCCAAGGAGTCCAAAGACGCATTGAGGGAGGGTACTTACTCTGCAACTCTCTGTGTCCACCAACTACACCGAACCGCCACTACTGTCATCATTTACACCCAACGCCATCTGCTGCCCACCACAGGCACTAGTATTTTTGTCTGTAAATTGCGTGTGTTCTCAAGGCCGATTTGTTTGTATGCGGGATGAAAAACCCGAGATTCCGGGAAAAGCCCTGCTTCCCCCCAGAATGAGATCGGCCAACTCATCATCAATTGAAAAAAAAACTCACATAAAGAGTCCTCTCATCACGATGAGAATCGAACTTAGGCCTTTTCCAATAGAAGGGCGCAACGTAACGTCGTTCTTCCAATTGCTCTACGGAGGAGCCTAATGGTGGCCACTTCACAATTCAGCTCCAAAACTCTGAATAAATTGTTCTTCTTGTCATTACTTCTGTTGTCCTTGGAAAGAGAAAAACATCCCTTTTATATATTTCCCCCTATTCATTGTGCTATAGATTGGGGAACTTATGTGTGAGATTATCATTACAGAAAATAATTTTGGCGTGTCTATCTGTAACGCAATAAACTTGTACAAAAAACCTGCATATTGAATTTAGTAATATATTTAAAAGAAAAAGAATATCTTATTCTTAAGATTAAGGCATTTCTAACTCCTGTCTCTTTTGCTTTTAATGAAAAAGTTTTTTTTAATTAAAAAATTTCATTTATAATGTTTCATGTTAAAAATGCACTTTTCAGGATTGCATGTTCATTTATAAGTAACCTTATTCTTACATAATAATCACTATGCTGAGTAACACTTCTTCAATTTTGTCAACTAATACCATATTTTACATTGCAAACACTGAGTTTCTAACCACTGAAGTTTTGTCTCTTTTACTGTGATTTATGACATTCAGATTAAAACCGACTTCTTTATAAATCCCCTTTTATATGGTTATGTGAGCTCTCACGATGCTTATGCCTATACACGTAGAATATCGTATGACTCTCGGTTAACCAAAATGTTAATATTCTACTCTTGTATTTCTTAGTCACCCTCATCTGTTAATAGCCTACATTTAAAAATATAGACTGCAGGCAATTTAAAAATTACTGTTCTAAATTCATTATGGCTGTATGGTTAGTCTATGAATTAGAGTATAAATTTTAGTTTCCGAGAAAAGAAAGGCCCATCTTGTCCATCTGGATAGATGCAAAATAACATATTGTTAAGCCCGGTCTGCTCACTCTTAGTATGTGCAGAGAGATGAAAATCATGAAAATAGCTTTAGATTACATTTTCATCTAGTCTTTTGGTTTTGGTCTTTTTATTGCTGATTTGTTTTGCCAAATCTGTTACTCAGTTCAGTTAAAAAATCCTGGAGGCTTGCACTGAATGAGTTTAGGAGTACAAAATTACCTGCATAAAGTAGAGGGCTAAGTTTGGCATCTCCAATTCTAATATCAGGCCTAAAGCCACTCTCTTTCATAATGGGATCCATTTGGATGATTAACATGAGTAGAGATGACGTGCATCCTTGCCTTATACCTGATACATCAAACCATCTTCCTGCATTCCCTTCAATTCTAAAAACTTGTCGCATTCAAGAAATTCTGATCCTGATCATTCAGTAATCATGTATTTCGTTATTGAAAAATATGACAGTTATACGCAGTTTCATATTTGGCCAGAGAGACGTTCCATAACAGGTAAGCTGGCATGATAAATTGTAAAATGTGGCGCCATCTAGTGCGTTATACGTAAACAACAACGAAAAAAAATGTATTTATAATATACACGACGCGTTTAGAGAGATACCAAGTGACATTTTGAAAACAGTTAATTGCAGGACTCGATAGATAAAATGATACAAGCTTGTTTTTCTCAGGATTTTTCCCCCCTGGAAAAACAGACGTAAGCATAGCTAAGGAAACCAATAATAACTGGCTTATAAGATGCTACCTGCAAATTTACTATTCTAACTGAGCTTAAATTTTCTGAAAACTAACGATAATTATAGTTTAGATATGGAAAAAAAGGATATTTGAGGAATAATTTTAAGGAATTATCAAAGTAAGAATGTGATCATCTTAGGATATCTTTATGTGCAATTTGGAATAGAAAAAATTTCGATCCCATTTGGTTTTTATTCAAAAAGATGAGGAAGAATAAAAGTTTAGATTTTTATATTAGAAATTATCTCAAAATTGAAAACAGATGGTTTGAGAAAAAGATAAATCCAGAACTGCAGAAGAGGTGTGTGGAAGAATAAGTGATAGAAGGAAAGGAAAAGAAACGCTGGTGGAATAACAGAGTTAAAGAAGGAGTCAAGTAAAAAAAAAATAAATAAAGATAACGACCAAACTGTTTATGATCAGAGAAAGAGCCATGCGAAGAAAAAATGAAACATCAAAGATAAAATGGAACTATAGAGGAATAACATTACGTCACTGCACAACTATTTATTACAGGATAATTGCAACAAGAATAAATCTAAAAAAAGCAATTTGGTTTCAGAAAAGGCGATTAATTGTCGATTTGATGGAGACATTGTGAATCTTAAAAAAAAAAAAAAACACTTTGTGGTATTTCTTATTTATTTATATTCCCACCCACGAAAAGTTATTTCGTAAACCTATAGTACATTCGCACCGTGGATGGGTTAGGGATTTTTTTTTCGTATTTTTATTTTTGCATTTTTTACTTATATTTGGGAAAGTCTTTGATTATGTTCAACGAGGAAAAGTCTAGGGAAGATTGAAAAAAAAAACAGGCATAGAAAAAGAACTATGGGTTACATGTTGATAGCAGGAACAATCACAGCATGGTTTTAAATCGTAAAGAAAATGCACTTATCAATGGTGATAGACTCGATGATCAAGGCGAGTTTTGAAGAGTAGTGAAAACTTAAACAGTATTTTCCGGCTCTGCTCATCGATGTATGCCGTTCAGGCAAAATTTATCATACTTTAGCAGAACTGAGGCAAGGAAGCAAGTTGAATGTCCTTCCACGGGCATAAATCGGTGTTAAAACAGCCAATAACCTTCGTGCAGTCGGAACAGTGTACATACATATATATGTCGGTAGCTCCTAGAGAAAAGCCGAATAATATTTCCTGATTATTTTTACAAGAAGGCAGATTGATGAGATGGTCATAACACAAAGAAAGAACTTATCGCCCACCATTTACATAACGTGCTTACCAATGAGACGAATGTCTCGAGAAAAACACGCCTCACTGTCTGTCCGGAAAAACATTAATTGACACCTATGGTATATATTTCACGTCCCCACAGCGCGGCTAATGGCATCGAACTTCCGCTTCCGTCAATGGCGACGTTTGGTATCCTTATATTAGCGATGACAACGGAAGCAACAGATTAGTTTCCTAATCTCTTGCTTCCATCTTCTAGGACGTCGGGGAATGAGTCTGTGTGCTCACTTCGGTAAATGAGATCGGCAAAGTTTAAAGGCGAGCTCTGTGCACTATACCGTGTATGATCCGACTATGTGTGCGTGTGCGCACATTTTTTGGGGGGGGGGGAACAAGAGACATATATTTCCATACGTATATTTATTTTATTTTCTTTTTTGGCATTCATTAGGATATGTACAAGGTTACGCATTGATAACAAACGCGCTGTAATTTATTATTGCGTAATCTCAAAGGATTTACCGTTTTTGTTCTAAGCAAGGTTCTAAAACCTCTATTATAAGAGCGTTTTAAGTAAAGCTGAGTTACCAGGTCTCATCCGGAAGAAGTTGGCAATATTTTTTCCGGGAAAACGTAACAACAAACCCGACTCCGACTTAGCAGCTTTGACCGTAATTCCAACCAACCTTAAAATGGATAGTAGCGCGCGCGCGCGCGCACACACACACACACACACACACACACACACACACACAGTTAGAATACTGTTAGGCTACTGGAATGCTTGCACCTCTAACGATAACCTAGCTGAATACCAGAGAGGTGATCCCCAATCCAGTGACGCACTCAGGATTCAATTTTTTTTTTGGGGGGGGGGGGGAGCACTCAAGATTTAATCTTGGGGGAGGGAGAGTTGAGTAGACGATTTACGAATACACACTAGTACGCGCATTGCATACGACCTATGACTGAGCATCTGCAATGATCGCCAATACATGACAAGTAGTATAGAAATAGAAGACACAACATAAATTTTAAAAAAAATGAATTTTAATTAGGAAAAGATTTTTGGAAAATTTTCTAGTGTTTATTTCCTTTTTCTTTTTTGGGGGGGGGACCAGGGTCCCTTGGCCACTGCCCCGACCACAAAATGAGGAATAAAAGAAAAGAAACTGAACAGAATTAATTTTGCAATGGAATATTGCTTCCATTCTTCTTTACTCTTTCAGGGCTACGTAACTGCAGTAGTAAAAAGTGGCAATTAAACCTTGATATTTATTTTGTTAAAAGGGACGGAATGTTAATCGATCTTTAATGGCAAAAGCTATGGGAAAACGAAGTTTAAGAATAATGAGGCAAAAGTTGGGGGGGGGGGGGGAGGAGATGGAATCTCCTACATGATCCAACATGAATTGGCATGAAATATTTAACCTTAGCACGGGTTTTAACAAGTCTGAAATGGCTTGGCGAAAAAAAAAAAAGCTCGAGACAAGGTTCAGAAATAAATACATGTAATCATTTCACTGTAAGTTGATAAACAGCATTTTCTGGATTATAGAATTATACTAAATATATAATTGCATAATTATAAGCAGTTGTCACAATGGCGCGCGCGCGCGCACACACACACACACACACTATATAAAAATTGTACGGTGGAATCATATTTTGTTTGCTTTTCTTGTTATATTTCAGAAGTGGCTAAAACGGCAGATTTTTTTAGTTTTATTTCTTTCTTTCTTTATTTATTTTGTGTCCTAGATTGAATTTTTGAAATTTATAAATAATAACAAAGAAACATTTAAGTATTTTCTTACTATTAAAAATATTTAAATACACTCGAATCACAACAAGCCTTCCGTTTTGGATGACATGATGGGACCCTTTGGTTGGAAAGATGTGGGTTTTAAAAATTTGATGTACGATGACAGTTAACTTTATAAGAGCTTTTAAGTTAAAAATGACTTTGGGTGTAAATTTAGCGACTATTAGCTTTCATTATTTATGGCTTGCTAAAAAAAACATCCGGGTTTTCCATTTTACTTTTATTTGTGTTAAGTTATAGGAGGATCTATAATTAAAATTAGTCGATATAATCGTTTGCTGAAAAATAAGAATATATATTTTTAAATTTTCCTGTCTTTCAAACACATCACGTGCAATCTGGCTGTAGCAAAAAGGGAGATGAACAGGGAACTCAATAAAATACGGACAGAGATGTGTAGACAAGGCTTTCAGGATGCGGGGACTAGCTTGAAGCTTTAAAATAATGTGACGATTAGGGAGGAAGTATTCTAATGGCAATAATGGAATACAAGCTATTTGAACATCTAAAGGGAAGACAAAATTAATAATTAAAGGATGCCTGGCCCATCTGAATTCGGGATATTATTTCTTGCTACGTGGTGCACTATATCACGTAAGCTTTGAGTTTATTTCATTTGTCTTCTACTATCTTCGTCCTGACGTCGGTGCATTATCATTTGACAAAATTTCCACCTTTCAGAGTATCGATTTCTCTCCCCATTTCAGAAACAGTCATTTACCAACTACGTCTTTATTACCAATTATCTACGTAGATAATAGGCACCTTTGACTCACATTTGAGCCAATTTAATATAATTCCGGTAATCCATCATTTGTCATATTTCTTTTTTCACAAAATCTGTTGTAATTCGTTTTCTTATTTTCAATGCGTTTCGCAATTTTCTATAATAACTGTTTATGCTACATACTATCAAAAGATTTTTTCCAAATACTGAAAAATTGATGATATTTTCGACGTCTCGGCGCCTTAATATGGAAAGTCAAATATAAAATCAATAGAAAATTGACATTTTTAAATAAGAGAGGAGGGAAAAAAACCTTTGCTTTATAACTGCATTTTTTTTTTTGCCCATCTTTTGAGATTTTCAAGAAGTTAATTGATAAACAAACATAATTATCTGATTGTGGATCGATGGGCTGTATCCATGGAGGTAAAATTCAGAGAAGAAAACACTGCATACATTTATATTGGTTTAATTTCTTATCTGCTTCTGTATTATTGAACTTTTCTAATTTCACGTAAAAGGTCCAAAAGAAATCTTGACATCCAAATAAATTTGGCTTTCATAAATGTAATTATTTCTGGGCAGGAAAGTTTATCCTATTTCAAGAGTCTGTTATGTTCCATAGTTTAGTGTATGTGTGCGTGCTCTTTGGGTGGTTCATCTAAAGATGGTTCATTTTCGGATGATTCGTTGCATGAGAAAAATAACATTTTATCCCAGGGTTAATTAAGAAGCCCTTATAAACACTCCATCGTATCACAGATAAAAGGTTTAAATACTCAATATCTGCTCTGATAAAATGCTATATGAAGACAAACGCGTCAGACAGATAGGATTCAAGACGACAAAGATGGTTTCCGGAAATGTACATTTTACTCACAGCCTGTGGTTGCAATTATGTTGTTAAAAAGACACGTGAAAATTTATTACAAGAGAGCAGTTGTTATATGAATGAAGGTCCAGTTGTAGCAGGGCCTTCATTTCTTAAGGTTATAAATATTAATCAAATTATATAAAAATTAAAAGTACAATGAAGTATGTAAGTGATTAATTACATTCTAGTAGGATCACTACTGGGAAGAAAACCAGTGCAGTTGAACTCTGTTCTTATTTGAAATATCACGTATTGTAGATTGCATATTTGAGTTCAACGAGGTTGGTCTGAAAAGTTCTCGGCCTAACAATGAAACAACCAATTTATAATTTCCAAATAATTTTTATTTTTCAACATAATCTCCCTTAAGACTAATATATTTATTCCAGAGATGCTCCAGCGCAATTATCCCGTCCCTGTAGTGGTTCTCAGTAAGATCTGCAAAATACTCTTCTACAGCTGAAAATCACCTCTTGATTTGAAGAAAAACTCTGACCAGCGAGGAAGATTTTTAGTTTTGGGAAGAGATAGAAGTCAGAGGGAACCAAATCTGGGGAATAGGGTGGATGTTCCAACAATTCATAGTGTAGATCCCTTAATTTTCCTATTGCCAAAACACCTTTGGGGGCAGGTGCATTGTTCTGATGAAAGATGATTTTTTTTTTCTGCAAACCGGGTCTTTTCTCACGAACATTTTCCTTTAGTCTGGTTAAAAGATCGGAATAATATTCTCTGGTTATTGTTTTACCCTTTTCAAGATAATAAACAAAATGCCTTTAGCATCCCAAAACACCGATGCCACGACCTTTCTGAGTTGTCTTCTTTGGCGCTGAACAACCGGCTCCTGTCCACAATTTTGACTGCTGTTTGGATTCTGGTGTGTAATGGTGAATCCAAGTCTCATCCATAGTAATAAATCGACACACAAAATCAGTTTTATTCCTGTTAAAACGCTCCAAGCACTGTTCAGAGATTTTCATGCTAGTGCGTTTTTGATCTGCTGTGAGCAAGCGCGGCACCCATCTTGAGCAAAGCTTTTTCATTTGCAACTCTTCATGCAAAATATATCCTACACGTTCTTTTGAAATGCCTCTAGTCTCAGCAATTTCACGCACTTTGACTCGCCGGTCATCCAATACCACATCGTGCACTTGATCAGTGATTTCTGTGTTTTTACACTTTTTTGGACGTCCTTCACGTGGATCATCTTCAAGGCTGGTAAGAATAAAGTCGGTAGTCTATTTCTTAATTGTCGAAAACGAAGGAGAAGAGTTCCCATAAACTTTTATGAACATCGAATGAATTTCTTTTGGCGTTAAACCTTCTTTTACCATCAATTTTATAACCGCACCATACTCAATTTAATCCATTTCAAGGGACACAGACAACACTTTTGCTTTAGACAGCTGTATAAAACAAACTACTAGATAGAATGACTTGCAATTTCACATGGATGCTTATGACAGATGTACTAACTTAGAAAAAAAATATTGCCGATAGTGTTGCCATCTATGGTCGAGGCCGAGAACTTTTCAGACAACCCACCTATATCATTCTTTGCATAAGAGATGCACAAGCTCCCATCATTACGCTCATTTTTTGCTCTCTATTTGCCGAGAATGCTGTTTATAAATTCGTTCCCCCTGTCAGTTATCTGATAATCTTATGACCTTGCACCCATTAATTTGGGACTTTATCTGCAGTTCGTTCGTTATGATGAAGGGAAGCAAAGAGTTGACTGTACCCGACGGGTTGTAAGTTGTTTTCGACAGCTACAATAATTGAATTATAATACGAAAGATTCAGTACATTTATCTCACGAGTTAAGACGTATGTCTTTATAACGCATATGCGCGCGCGCGCGCACACACACACAGACACAAAAGAAAGCCACTTTGAAATCGAACCGAAGATGACGGGAAGATTTCCCTTTTACCACCCAACGCAATATCTAAGTTTCACTTCCTTCATCCTATCACAGCACGTAGACCTCGTGCCCTGCCTACATTTGATTAACTCCCCATCTATAATTATTCATGGCTCTCTCTCTCTCTCTCTCTCTCTCTCTCTCTGCCTTAACTATGCGTTGCCATATCTGAACCAACTAATGAACTGCTCTTCGACCGAGCTCTGCTAAAGTGCTTCATGATGTCTGCGTGTTTCAATACATAAGACAGCTTGCCGCTGGCTAATCTAAAGGCAGGGGCGACGATCATGCTCGCCCACATGGGATTTCATCTTAGCTTGCTGGCCATCTGACATCATGCTAACATAGGCTAGTCAGGACCCGATTAATTGAGGGAGTACTGTATGTGGTATTTACCCAACAAATTAAATTTACTTCTTCTTCCTGTAGATTCGGAAAGAGATTGATGAAAGCTCTTGTCGACGATGCACAGCGCTAGAGCCTCAGGCTTACTTCCCGATTACACAAATGTAGCGGCAATAAAGGCACTGTCTCCCTTGTTGTTTCCTGAGCACACACGATATGCAGGGACTCCCATATGTCGTAGGCAGTGGCAGCGAAGATTGCGACTTATTGCGGCAGCTGCTGAAAGCCCACCTCGTGCTGCTTAAACATCCTGCTATAGCGGCAAGTTGATAAGGCCGGGAAGGCCTCTTTGAAATGATACGCGAAACCGACAGTTTCGGAACTTGTACCCTAGCATCGTATGTGATGGGATCAAAACACTTTCCACTTTAGTCTTGTGGCAGAAAACCGAAAAGCAAAATACGTTTAGCGGATCGGAAGACATAATCGAAAAGACAACAGAAAAATATGCAGGATTTTGATTAGTTTCAATCGGTTGTCGGTGAGAGAGAGAGAGAGATACAACGCTGTTAAACAGCAGTCTGTTGAATTTAGTATTAGTAATCTTACGCTAATTTAAAGTTAAATTTCGTAAATTGACATAGCTCGCGCGTGTCAGCCTGCATCTCGCTTAATAGACGGCCCACTTTTGTTAGCTTTTAATTATTTGTAGGCAGAGCGAGTTTAGATAGTTCGACACCTGTGAAATTCAAGAAACTAGCAGAATGCCAGATGCTTAGGAGTTTTTCTCTTAAGGATATATTAATAAAACAGGAAGTGATTTTGGTCAAGTGTTTTGTGAGCTTATATAGGGATGCTATTGATTATGGGCGAAAATTGTACCACTATAAGCCATTCTACACGTGCATTCTAAATAGATATACAGGGAAATGAAAAAAAGTTTTAAGTATTTGGGATTAATAATAGGAAGCAGTTTTCACTGATTGCTGTAGTCACAGTCAAATGTACAACACTTTTTGCAGCTGATGCCAAGATATAACATCAGAAATGATGTTGATGCTATAGCTCTCCAGTAGTGGTAGTGTGTGTGTGTGGGGGGGGGTATCTAAATGCAGTATGGAATCAGATCACAGCGAAGTTTCGATCCTATGATTGTGATGCTATAAAAATGTGCAAGTTTGCAATATTCTAGTTAAAATAATTAATAATTAGAATTTATCGTAATATTCTCTTGTATCAAAATTCTGTGGCATCATTGGATGACGAAATGATCGAAAGGTCATTCAAGCAACATAGTTTCTGAGACGGTATTAAAACCATCGCAATATTTTCTATTTCGGGACAACGATTTAATATTTTCTTATGTTGGGAATTATAATACTGGATAACGAACGAATTGCTGTAATATACTGTTTACGGTGGTTGTGTTGGTTTAAAAAAAAGACACCAAATAGGAAGCAATGGCTTCTGAAAAATTGTTGTTTTCGCTCAAATATCTCACGCTGGGATGATCGTACTCATACGACTTGGAGGGGCTGTCACATTGTCGCAGCTGCAGTCCTCATCCAGCCCGCTTAATGACGTCATTCACGTGAACTCCAGGGAGAAATTGCTGATAGTATCGCAGGTAGGAATGACACCGAGCTACTAGACTTCTATACTTGTTTGCGGGGAGGATTGGGAATAGGGAGAAGGGGAGGGGGGAAGGAAGACGGAAAGATAGTGAGGACAGTTGGAGCACGGTAGATTCGCCTGGGCGGAGGAACGATTAATTTGAAGCGGCCTAATGAAGGCGGAACAGCAGCTTGAGTAACGACCTCGGGGAATTGTGGGATTTAGGGGAACATCTTCAATTCCGTGTTTGGTTGGTCCCTAATCCGCTCATTCACCAGTTATAACCGATGAGAGTCGGTGCCCAATGTGAAGTTTACGTCAGAGAGACGGCAATGTAGCATCCCCACATGAAAGTTTAATTATTGTATTATGGTCTTTTCCAAGTTATCATAATGAGTGACCGACTTCTCTGTGCAATGCAGAGAGTTTGGCTAGTTATTTTAGGTTGGCACCAGCGTGGGTGGACTGATCGGTTAACGTATCCGCTCTCTAACTAAGTAGGTTCGAAACCTGCCACCGACATGGATGTTTGTAATTATCTTTGGAGGTGGGGGAGGAGGAAGTGGATTTAATCGCCCAGCGTGAAACCACTGGCAGCTCTGCTTACCGGAGACTAAGTGGCTTGAAAAAAAAGTTGCATGTTTAGTCTCCAGAGTAAGCTTTTCGGAACTACCTAAAAGATAAAATACAAAAAATAAATTTAAAAAGTAATAAAAATATCATAAAAATTTCAGCTAGCCCACCAGCGATATTTCTGTACGCTAGATGAACCTTTTGTGTGGATGGGAGACATATATGCATACATTATATACAACACACACACACACACACACACACACACACACACACACACACACACACACTGTTATTTTAATAACAAAATATTAACTGCATTAATTAACATGGATTTCTGTGCATTCACGCAGACAGTTTACATAGACAATAGTACATCCTGTATAGTCTATTTTGTCATTAATTTTATTTAATTTATTATATATATATATATATATATATATATATATATATTATACTTTCAATTTTTTACATAGTCCGGCAACTCTGCACTAGAGACTAAACCCATCCATCCATTCATCAGTGGCTTTAACAGGCACTTAAGTGCCCACAGCCTTCCAAGTATCCTTGGATTTCTTAACCGTAATACGAGGATACGGTTAAGAATAATACAGTTACTCCTATGTCTCCAAGTATTCTTGTAAATTGCATGTGTGCTACTGGTCGGTTTGTCTGTTTACAGGGACAAAAAACTCGAGTTTTCGGGAGGAAAAAAGACTCTACCTCCGTATGAGACAGGTTAACTCACCTTTAGTAGAAAGATACCAGATAGAGGTTTCTCACGTCATGGACGGGAATCGAACCCTAGCTCTTTGGTCGGAAAGACCAAAGAGCTTCGTCTATACCGACTGAGCTATGGAGGCTCACAGAGACTAAATCTGGAACTTTTCAAGCCACTTTAGACCTCCAGTAAGCAGGTTGGTGGTCTAACACCGAGCGATGAAATTCAAATTGGCGTTTTTTTTTTTTTATTTGTGATTCGGTTAAGACAAAGAAAGCATTTGCGAATAATAAATTACTAATAACCTCAGGAATAAATAGACTAGAATAAGAATAATAAAATCTTATGTATGGTCCACATTGAATTATGGATGTAGACGTGAAAATATACCAGTGACATAATAAGGAAATTGCAGGCTTTTGAGATGTGGTGCTTTAGACGAGCATCTAATATTTTGGAAAGAGAAAAAAAAAAACAATTTCTTTCAGTTCCGATTAACTTCGATAGTTAATCAGAACTGAAAGAACGATGAACTGATGGCGGAAAAAAAAGAAAAAGATGGCAGGATACACATTAAGAGACAAACATTAAGATGGTTAGAGGGGAAATGTCTTCGGAAATGCTGGAGGGGAAAATTAGAGAGAGAAGAACCAAGCAATTCTTGGATTGATGATTTAAAAAAAAAACGGATGGGTAACAAGAGCTAATACGAGATTAAAAGGATAGTAGAAGATCTGATTGTATCGTGATTGCTAACCTCCAAATTAATAATAAGGCATGATTTGTTTTTAAAAACCACTGGGTACTACACACTGGCTATCGTAGCAAGGTTTCTTCCCCCCCCCCCCCCCACACACCGATTCTACAATATGAAGTATCTTCAGCAATACTTCATATTGTAAAATTTTTATTAGAAATATTATACTCATAATTTCTATGAAATTGGTTTCCATGTTTATCAGTGAGTCGAGGGAAAAAAAAAAAAAACACGAAACACGTTGTAAATAGAAACACTCATGTTGTCGAAAGCAATTGAATTTCATTTTAAATTGACCTTGTCAGACACGAAGAATGAATTATATTAAATTCTAGTCGCTGGCATCTCTCTAAAAGACAAACAGACCTGCCCTTTTATATATGCATTTGCTTAAAAAAAAGCCCTCACATATAAAAAAGATTACAACTTACTTTTTCTTTGAAAATATGCTTTTAAAACACTTTCTCTCTCTCTCTCTCTCTCTCTCTCTCTCTCTCTCACTCACACACACACACACACACACACACATACACACACAAACACGCGCGCGCGCGCGCACATGAACTTATTATATTATCTGTTAAGCGGTAAATAGATAACAGAGCAAATGCTCTTTTTTTTTATTTTCTTTCAGAAAGAATAGGTTTGCTTTGATTAGGTGTTTTGTGACAAGTTTGACAGTACTCTTGATAAACTGGTAAGCTTTTGTTTCTATCATTATTTAACCATTAAAAATTGTATGTAAAATTTTGATGTTTGTATTGTTTTGGCAGTACACTAACTTCCATTCTTGTCAACGATTGCAGTATCTATCACTCAAATGGATATGCTCCAGGATGAGTGGTCATTTTTACAGTTTTGTTTTTGTTTGAAGAATTCTAAGTTTGATATTTTTATCTGTAAAATTACTATTGAAAATCACACACACACAGCCTACTGTCAAGTTAGCAAACTATTAAAGATCAAATAAAAATCTTTGTGAATCTACAGATTTAAATGAATTTCATGGCCGGTAGGAAACCACCACCTACTTATTAGATCTCGGAAGTGGCTTCATAATTAGTGTGTATAAGTAGGGTTTCCCCTGAGAAACTTTTAACATCGGTTTCTCATTTCTATGCGCTACATAATTGTAAAATTTTATTAGAAATATTACGTTTATAGCTTGTATGAAGCGAGTCGCCATGTCTTTCAATGAGTCTAAAAAAACAACCAAAAACTCGAAACAACACACACTGTAAATAGAAACACTCGTGTTATCTAAGACAGACAAATGCAGAGCAGCGCATTTCTTTTTTCTATCGACAGTGTCATCCACGGAATGAATTACATTAAACGAAGTGGGGCGTTCGCTTTTTCTGCCTACGAATAATATTCACAAGTAAATTCACTGCCTGGAGCGTCCAGAAATATATAATATGTATGCATCCTCGCCGCTTTCTCTTTTCACAGATATAATATTTTCCATTTCATAGTTATCCACGTAGGCCGAGAGTCATATGACGCCTTCTGCGAGATAGTTTCGGTTAGAATGCTTTCATCTTTGCCTTGAGGCTTCAAGTTCTTTCTGATAACAACGAGAGCCATTTCTCCTGCATAACAGACTTGGAGACCAGCTTTAAATAGAAGCAAACATCAAATGTCTAGAAAAATATTGGGGAGGATATGTATTGCCATAAACTTTTACCTCTGGCTTCTTATTTCATTTCCCTGTCAATAGGAAGTTTTGTAACAGTAGGAAATACCCCCTCGATCTTATTTTATCGCAACACGAGGGGGAGAGGGGTGGGGGAGACCACCATCATTCTGTTTCGTTCTCGTTTATACCACGTGTTCCTTCAAGGTGTATTACTTCAGCGGTACAGAAGAATAACTGAAGCAGCTGAGAACAGCATAGATATGCATTGCTATTTTTGCAAATTAAAACAAAGAACGAATTTTCAAGGAATGATTGAAATATTTACTGACTGAACAATGCACAAAATCGATATGTTAATGAGAGTCGAACGAAAATCGAGGGGGGAAAATGTTTACGGATATTCACTTGAACATCAGAGGAATAGAGATATAGGATGTGTTAGCAATCTCCAACCCAAAGAGCTGTTTCATTTGCTATACACTAATGAATACAAATTAACAGTATTCTTTCTAGAGAAGAAGAAATATGCAATGAACGAAGAGGAAGAAAAAAAAATGCTCTGCAAATTGGGAGTCGGACTATAAACGGATAGTGATTGGTCACCGCACATATTAAAACTTATGCAGTGATTGCTCTTTTCATTATTTATGTCAATTAAGATGAACAATCTAATCTTTAGAGTGCAAGCAGAGAAACGGTACGTAATGAAACAGAATGAGTGAAGAGATAAGGATCATTAATTAACCTAATATCTCTTTCCTGTACTGAGTCATCTTTAATTCTTCAACCCCAGTTGTGATTTGTACAGAGTTAATAGCTGTCCATAGTGCATTAAAGCCTTCAACGAAAGTGAATCAAATTTTTTGAATTCCGAAGAGATCCTTGTGATATCTTTGTGGAAATTTTAGGTTCAAATTAAGTTTCCTTCAAATTTGGTTTATACCAAACTCTTATGAGCTACAAAATCTTCACAGGGATCTATTAATCGCCAGTTTTTTTTTTTTTTAACTTTTCAGCTGAATAGCTAATGTTGGTCATGTGACTGACGCTTCTAAACATATTTGTATAGAATAATAAAACGGATAAGTTAATCTACTCCATAAATTGTCAATGTTTTTTTTTTTCATCTGAAAGTGCTGGTCTCATACGAAGTTTGTGAGGTGATTTTCTCCCTGCAACTCAGTTTTTTATATCGCAAATACAGGCAAACTGACCAAAACAACACACGCAATTAACCGGCATAAGACACTAAATAGCTTCGTAGATTTAGATGCTTTGCCAGTAGTCTAAACAACTTCACTCAGATCTGCATGAATAGTTTGAGGAAGAAAAACCGCACTTCGTGGAAGACAAATCCTGCTATCTCCCCCCTCCCCCCGTAGGAGATATATTATATTTGAATAATACCTGTAAATGTTTCTCGTCTTATGAAACGGTATTAGAACCCATAATTTTCAACCAAAGGGTTCATGTTATTTCAATTATGCTATGGTGCACTTCCGTATTGCAGAATAGTAAAAATATCTTCATTATTTTTGTGCTGTCAAATGCATATTTATCGTAAATGTCATGATGTAAGCATCATACCATATGAAAATGAACTCATTCTCATATTCCATACAAGAATGAGCTCTAAGATGGTAACTTTTGCATTGAAAAGTTCCCGCCTTGGATTATTATTTTTTTTCGTATGATATTATTATTATTATTATTATTATTAAGAGAGACATCCAGGGAATCAGAGACTCATCGAGGGAGGCCACCTAATACACACACCAGCTATCATACTTATTGTTGAATTCATTCGCACTGCTTGCACTCACAACATCCAATGGCAATCCATTTCAATCACGCACCACCCTCTGAGAGAAAAATCCAGCCATCACACCCTTCTTGGCGGCCTTCATTCTCAGCTTCCAAGGATTCCCTCTCGTCCTTTCCCCACCCTCGATAAATTGAAAAATTCCATCAATTGAATCCTGTATGACCCTTTCAGAAGTTTGCAAGTCTCAGTCATAGCACCCCTCTTTCTCCTGTTTGCTAGTGTCTGCAGTCTACAAATTCTCAAATTCTCTTCATAATCAGTATTCCACAATCCTGATATCATTTTTAACACTCTCCTTTATACTCTCTCTCTCTCCAATATATATCAGAATCACAACGAAAACCAGGAGACCAGACCTGCGCACAATAATCCAAGTGAGGTCTTATCAAGGACTTGTAAAATAACATCCTTATCCTTACATGTGAACGTTCGTTTCAGCATTGCAATTATCTTTTGAGTTGTATTTGCAATCTTTGCCACATGGCCCTAAACTTCAACTTCCTGTCTATTAACACTCCAATATCCCTAGCCTCATCAGTTTCTTCTAGCCTAATTCCACCAAGATAATACGACATTGGATATCTAATCATGCCAAGTGAATGACTTTACATTTACTGACATTGAACTGACACCCATTTTCCCATGCCCATAATTCCAGCCTATTCAAATCATTCTGCAAGGTAATCAGGAATGCTGCTGCTGCATATCATCAGCATTCTTGATTACCCTACCTATGTTTGCATCATCAGCAAATAGCTGAAAGTTGCTTGTCAAAACCTTCCCAATACCATTAATGTACACATTGAATAACAGTGGACTAAGCACATCATTGTGGTACACCACTTGTTACCTTAAATCTTGCAGACTCACATCCCCACATACCACTTTTGATATCTGTCAGTTAGCCATTCTCTTATCCATGAAATATTCTATAATCCAAACTCATTTTCTCCAATTTATGCAAGAGTCTATCGAGCTGTATTCTGTCAAAAGCCTTAGCAAAATCCAAAGTATCATGGTGTATCCATTCCCCTTGTCTAATTCAATGGTAACATTGTTATAGAATATAAATGTCTCAATCACTTTATTTTTAAATTCCAGAATTCCAATTCCATTTCCTTATCTTCTTTACACTGTCTGTAAAATCACATTTTGTGCGCTCGCTTCTTGAGCTATAAATTAAATTGACTATAAAAAGGAAATAAGAAAAATGTACTCAAATTTAATATTAATTATCTGTAGTTAACTCTGCAACTATACGAGAATGGAAGAGAGTTGCCATACTGAGTTTTCACAGGGCGTTGATAATTATTGAAAAGAAATGTGAGCCATTTTATTTCCTAAACGAGCTTGAAATTCTATTTTCTGGTAGTGCAAAACTTTTCATGTAAATAGAATACAGGAAATCCACGAAGAAACTACGAAACGAAAGCGGGCGAGAATTTGTTTATTTAGAGAAATAAGTAGGCAAAGAAACTTGAATTCAATGCACTTAGAACTGTCGATCTAATAACGAATATGGTAAGATTTTAAAAGGTTAGGCGTATACTCTGTGATACACGGAGGAACAAGTTAATGGAAATTGCTTCCAGTAACTATCCCCGGAGACTGAGCAATACACATTAAAGTAACGACAAGATGTAATGAAATGCTATTTTGAACATTTAATTCACAATGACTGATTTACAGAAGTCGAAGATGTTATAATCAGAAATGAAGGAAACGGGAAAAATAAAAATGTATGACCAAGAAAACAACAAAGATTGGCTCATTTTATAAACTAAAATATGGCATGTCTTCATAAATAATACATAAAGACCTTGCAAATGCAGATTTCTCATGTTTAAAAATCCAAGAAACCTTATATGTTTACTGTCTGAGAGAGAATGCAATTAAATTATCCAGGCACGGAATGTGACAAGGAATCTATCATGCTCCGCATTAATACAATGTTGGTCAGATTGGCAAAGAATTTCCTGGAGCCATCTCAGCTGTCATCTTTCAGACAAACCCAAAACGCATGCAACCAGTGATATAGCCTGCGGTAGCAAACCGGATCTAATATGATACCTTCAACCTCCCCCCCCCCCCCAAACTTCCGTCCGTTCATTCCGGAAATGAAGTGACTATACTGGGCAAGCAAAGACAATCATGCGTGCTAAGTTTTAATGGCTTAATTTTAGCTAGAATAACATCCCTGAGCGACATGGCCAGTTACAGATAATACTGGCGTACAGTTTCTCTTTTCTCCACGCGACTGACAACTGCCTGAAGCTAACTTAGGACCAGTAGAACTCTCGCAGCTGTTAGAAACTCGGCCTGGTTGTTTCCCAACGACGCAAGACCGTAAGGTTCTTGCGTCGTATGTCAATCGTTCCCGTTGGCACAGTTGAAATCTCCCATCGACACCGTATCAGTGATAGGAGATAACCGTAGATGCAGAAGGGATGCTGCTATCGTAAGACACGTTGTTAAGAGTTTCTATTGCCTTTTTAAGTATTGGAGTTATAAAGAAACAACCCTAAAGAAAACGATTTTATAGAGATGGCACAGCGAACGATGAATTTACATTTTTTATTAAATATTTAGATTTACCGTGCCATTCTTTATAACTTCAATACTTAATAAGGCAACAGAAACTCTTAATTGACTAACTAGAATAACGTTGAGAAAAAAACTAGATAAAAAAAAGTAGAAAAACCACAAACGAAACTAGCGATGTGAGAATCTCAGAAGCTGTAAAACAGTGCACGAAGAGAGCCGCCAGAAATAGATAAAGAGGAAAGAAGAAAACAAATTACGCATTTCTTTTATTTGGAGATATTCAAAAAAATTCATATTTTTCTTAGAACAGGTGACGTTAGATATCTCAGAAGTCACAACAGAAATATTCTTTCTCGAGCCAGTGATATATTGTGCGAAAATCTGATAATAATTAAAGTAGAACTTAGTTAACAGATGAATTATTACTGATCATAATTAAAGGAATTACCTAAAGGACAGCAAACTAATGATGATAACACGCACGTACACATACAATGGAAAAGTCATTCATTTATTTAAAATAAAGAGATTTTTAGCAGTCTTTTGAAGGTTAAGCTTGTTCAAACATTGTCCTGAATTTGGCGTTACGGCATAAATCCAGAGGGGAACTCACGTTATTAGAGAGACAGAATGTAATCATAACGTGAGTGTGAGGACAAATTCATTTAGTAGTTTTGATTCACAAGATGATATTCGACTCGAATAACTGGAATTCGAGGATGAGCTTGTAACTGTTATCTGAAATTACGACCAAAGTACGTAAAATGTGAGTTCGGTGTTTTAATGTCTGTTAATTGGGAGAGTGGTTCGTCGATCCGTCTACTTTGTGGTTGAAAACTCTCAGTTTCTTTCAAAAAAGTCGAGAACTACCGGATTGCAGTGATATCTTCAATTTCCTGCAGTTTACAATATTTTTCATAAGAAACAACAGTTTATCTGTCTGAAGTTCGTATTGAGTATTTAGGGGGGAGAGAGAGATGATTGCTTGATAATATGCTTGTCAAACTCTTTAGGAAATTATCGGCTGCAACAACAAAAATATCCCATGATTCATACAGGAATACACCCGTTTCTTTTATCCGATTCTATGTTGTTTACATATGCACTGGGAAATTTTATTTTAATTCAACGGCATACAAATAAGAAGTTCATCTTTAAAATAGACATCTGATATCCATTCTGGAAGAAAAAAAAATATTAGCGTATGCTTTTAAGGTTTTTTTTTTTTTTTTTTTTTTTTTCCTCTGGCTTCAAAATGTCTTATTAAGCACTTATCTTCTTCTGGATTTCCGCATCTGCTTGTGGCTATGTAAACACTAATTGCAACCCCCTAATGGACAGAGAATCTTGCTTCTTGAAAGATGACAAGTCGAGTAGAAAATGGTTTAAGAAACTAACGTTGCGATAGCATTTAAATATTCATTCATCCATGTTAACTGGAAAAACATCTGTACTTTTAAAGCAGTTCACCTCCATTTATCTGTCATGCGAGCACGAGATATACATTTAATAGGACAAAATGGAATTTTGGTTTTTAGTGAGGTACAGAGAAGAAGGAAAAAAAAGTCGAAGTAACGGAAGGAAAAATGCTATCTACTAGGTCATTTTATTCTTTAAGAAACAAAACCATTCTATGTGTATTAACTATTTATATAATAAAAATTAAATACAATTCTAGGTAGTGATCAGATGAATAACGAAGCTTACACGAATATATTTGGTCTTGATTTGTTATTCAAATATTGCTTTCATTTCGGAGGTGCTCTCAGCTATTACTGTGAAAATGTATTTATCTGAAGATGAATAGAACATTTATTGCGGAGTACAAACAATGAAAAAAATTACAGAAGATTTTAATACTTTATTCGACAATAAATATATCATTTCTTCAATATTAGATCCAGGATTTAAGCTACAATTTTCCAAGTCATAAGACTGATTTACGTTAAAAACGCTAAATTTGAATCTGACGGGCATAGTAAATTAATAAAAAAATTGATCATTCCTTTATCCCGAAAATTGAGACCGTCAGAAAATCGTAATGATGACAAGAAAAAAAAAACCAAGAATAAATTATTGGTTGGTTTTTTTGACGATATCACTTCTATGTCTCTTGCCACCAAGTCGTAAATACATCAACTCTAGAAAAACATTAATGATGTGAAAATATTATGTATTTTAATAAACCATTGTGATAATGAAATGATGATCCTTTAGTGTGGTGACAAGAATCCAAAATAGTTTTCCCTTCATTTCAAAAAAAAAAGTAAAAGAGCAAGGACATTTCTATCGGCACCAATTGCCAGAATATAGCGAAAGAGTATTTTCAGAAGCTGGAAATATTTATGAAGAAAACAGAATATAGACATTAACAGACTTCTTTCACAAAAAAAATCCTTGTTCAATATCACAGTTTATCAGGAGTTAATTTTCATTATTAAATCTGAAATTATTCTCTATATTTAACAATTTGAAATATAAGTTCCATTAATTTCTCAATTCCAAATTCTCAATTTAAAATATTTTCGTATTTTCACATTCAAATATTTCTTCGACATAATATATATTATGTCGAAGAAATATTTATATTATATAATATATAATATAAATATATTATATATATACATAATACATAATATATATATATTATATATATACATAATATATAATATATATTATATATATATAAATATTATATATAAAATAAAAGTTATTAATATAAAATAAAATAATTAATAAAATAATATAAAATTTATATATATAATATATTATATATATAAAGAAAATAAATAAATTTAATAATTAATAAATAAATTTAAAAAGCATTAAAAATCATTACACATGATTTTTTAATGCTTCTTCAATCTTAACAATTTTAAGTAGTGTATTATGATTGTATTTTTTGTTGAAAACTTATAATTTTGAACAAAACTTGGAATTCAGAATGTTTAAAATTTATCAATTCAGTGTGCTTAGGTTGAATTGCATATACTTGATATTCTTTTATGCGGACAATTTTTGGTATATTTGACAAAAGAAAGTCATAATAATAAGAAACTATTACTCTTATATTAATATAGTAACGTAATAGTCATATAATAAAATTAATTTTTATGCCTTCATAATATCCAAGAAAGACTAAACTTAGCACATATTTCGTGATTGGAGGAAAAAGTTATGGGGAAAACTGTTGTTCTAGTGACTAAATCTCCTTGAAAAGTACTTTAAATTTCGAAAGTAAGGTATAATCTAATATTGGGAGGTGAGAACCATCTGCTAATAACATAATTTTGTAACACAAATTCTAAGAATTATATTCATTTTTCTACTCATCTCAGTCTCCAAAAGTTTAGATAGAACGACCTCGCTTACTCCTCCCTATAGGGGAATAAAAGGCGTTAGCGGATTTTTTTTAATAATCGGGTTGTTGTTATAATGAGAACGGGAAAAGAAAGTCACTCAGAGATAACCGACATGTGGATTAAATCTTCAATCATTGTAGTAATGAATTTGGATTTCTTTGCAAATCAAACATTCCTCAGTTTAGAAAGTTTTTTTATCTTGGGTATATATTATGTTAAAGATACCAATCAATTTTATAAGCTAGGTTTTTAATCTTTTTTTTTTAACCCAAGTAAGTAAACAGACAAGTAAGTTAAGTTTGCGGCTGCACGTAGTGCAACATTAGGCAACTCGTTGTAAAGGTGGAGTAAGCTCCGATCACTTTCCTTAGAATTTTCCCCTAATGCAAACCACATTTCCTTGCGGACGAGACCTCAATAAAGGTCGAAACCGGTATGGGTAGTGACCATTACCTTAATGCAGAGCATCATACATCTCCGCAAGGAAATGTGCTTTGCATTAGGGGAAAATTCTAAGAAAAGTGATCAGAGCTTACTCCACCTTTACAACGAGTTGCCTAGTGTTGCACTACGTGCAGCCGCAAAATTGATTTACTTGTCTGTTTGCTTACTTTAACATTCCTCAGTTTAATTAGACTAAATCTTTTATTGGCCAGTTTTACAAGCAAGATACTATTTCTTCTTATTATTATTATAGAAATTAACTTGTAGAAGCAATTCAAATAAAGTAAATAGACATGAGTGTTTTTTTTCACAGCAAATGCTTGGTGTATTTGATCGATTCATTAATAAAATATTTTAATCCGGCATAGAGATAACAATCGATGCATAAGGTTTGAGAAGAGAGAAAAATTTGGATGAAAACTTAACAAAATATGAAGAAATCCGATCTACTTATCCGTTTCGGAGACGGTCAATAAAAGGATTAAATATGTTCGAAAACAAATATAATATCCCGTCCGTTGCTCAATCCCCTTCCCCTCCGCCGTGATACTGCTTTGTTACGCATGCGGCAAAAAGAGTAAAAGAGAAAGCTCTTTTATACTGGTTTCGAGATTTTCTGACAACATCCCTTCTTAAAGATATCATCAGAGGTGGCGGGCCGAAGACCGTGGCATCCTGACTATTCGAGCGACAAAGTCACATGACGTGTGAGCACTGCAATGGACAGTTACTATTTTCTGAACGTTGAACACGTCATGCTCGATTTCGGTTACCGAAAGGCAAAGAAACATTTTTCCGCTGGATGCATTCTGCGCATGCGCCAGAAAGAATCTTGGAAACCCCCCCCCCCTCTTTAAATTAATTAAACTGTGTTTTAAATTAATGAAATCTACTGGAAAAGAAAAGCTTAATCATTAAGAAATCATTAGATAATTACGACTTCTCTTCTCTGCAAAACTTCAGCTTCGAACATCCTTTCTTAACGCCACGCTATGTGAAGTTATAACCCTTCCAATTAATTACATTTCTCCGGAATCCATTTAGCATTTAGAATAATAAGATGTCAATGAAATATCTTCGAAAGTTGAAGATCAGTCTTAAATGTTGAATGCGCTCCAAGAGGTCGAAGGTTCAAACTCTAATGGACAGCCACATTTAAACTGAACGAACAAAACAATACGAAATTATAAGACTGTAGGAGCGAATCACTTCATATGAAATTTTACGACTTCTAACTACTAGACCAACTTCTTTTCAAGATTTGTCGTTATAAGCAAATAGACCCTCGCTTGCAATAAAAATAAAAAAGCACATAATAAAAAGCAAAATTGAATTTATTTATTTTATTATTATTGAAAGAATAGCAAAAGTACTTCGAAATTAATTTGATTCCGGGCCAGTTCGCACATGCAATAGACACGCGTCTATACAGCTAAGACTAACAAACAGACGTGTGTTTATTGCGTGTGCGAACTGGCCCGGAATCAAACGGGGGGGGGTGAGGGGGGAATGGAATTTTTTTTTGAAAAACACTCTGTTCCCACGTTTGATTCCAGATAACATCTGTGGAAAATAGATCTTTTACTGGATTTGAACCCATTTTCTTAACCACAAAGTTAATCTTAATAGTGTTAGTTATTAAGATTAATGTGGTATGTTAGTTGGTAATTAATCGTAGAATAAATTTCCTTTGTGTCTGTATTAGCTTTTCATCGTGAACTGTTCAAGTTATTTTGCAAATTCCAGATTTTTTACATTCTTCTTTAGGTTAGGTATGAAGAAAAATGTCTGGTATATTTGCTTCCATTTTTATATTTTGATTTAAATCTATTATGTTTGAAAAAAGGTTTGGTTTTTCTAGCTAGGTGGCAGGAATAGTTTTTTTATTGGTTGGAAGCAGAATTGTAAAAAAATTAAAAAAAAAACCGAAGTGTTGTATTTTGTTTAAAAAAAAAATACTGCTTAATGTAGCAAAAAAAAAAAAGTTTTGATTACCGGGAAACAAGTTCTCAGCGGTTTTTTTTTTTTTAATGAGAAAAAAATGAAATCTCGATATACTGGATTGAAACGCTATAAAGAGCTGTATTCCACTATTTATATCTCCACCCTTCGCCTATATATGTGCACAAAACTAACTTTATCCTAGTGATGTTTGCATGCCATCACGTTGTGTGTGTGTGTGTGTATATGTGTGCGCGCCCGCGCTATCTTTTGAGAACCAAGTAACGGCGCGCTTTGAATGTCCTCATAGAACAAACCCATCCAAATAACCACAAATAAAAACAACCCACCGGCTGTTTTGAGACGTAAACATAAATACGTTGGCGAGTATTTAAAGTCTGGCGAATATATACACACGAAAGAAAGACCCAAGTAGCTGCACCAGTGAGCAAATAGAGCATCTAGGGAACCTGCCAGTGTTTTGCGTGAGAAACGCAAGTTTATCTGCCAACAGATGTGCCGTTAAGGGAAGATGTCTGCGCATACACCCTCCCTCCTTTTCCTTAAGCAGAGAGGAGCAATTAAAGCATCTTTTCGTTGCCTGCGAAGTGCTAATTGCTGTAATTAGCAAAGCCCACTCATTGAGTTGTGGCAATGATTTAATTTAATGGCAATTACTAGTGTCGAAACGTACCTCCGAGAGCAGCGTCACCACATTAGCTGCTGGGCTCTCATTACGTATGCGACGATGCGCGGCAGCTCTCCTCTGCAACCAACCAGGAGAGGGCCGCCTCTCGCGCTGTAGTCAAACGCTAGCGGTCATCTTCCGTAAGGGGCCACAGGCTAGTAGGGATCCATTCTGTGAAAACATCCAAAACCATGCAGAGTGAATGTTTTAAGATAGAAGCCCTCGTGCCGAATTCTGGCTGTTGGAAAGAAAATTCACGACCTCTGGACTGTAACAGCGTAGTTCGCTACGGTCTCGGCTCTGACTCCGAACTCGAGACAGACGCAGAGCTGTCAGGGCAAGAAATGAATTCCGAAGACATTGCTGGTGGTGGAAGCCGGTGTTCATCGACAGCTAGGCATCACGGAGTGAATAAGAATTCCGAAAGAGATAGTGACAATGGGGATTCGAATAAAAGAAACGATCCGGACTTGCATACTATCAATTCCCACACCTCATTTTCGGTAGATGATATTCTCGACCCTTCCAAATTTACGGGATCTTCGAGAATCCTGACAACGTGGTCTTCCCATCAGAAATTCTTAAGTGGTTCCACAAAATCCAAGGACTTAGAAAAGGGTGAGTGAATTAACATCCATTTTTGTGTTCCGCTTTGGTTGTTTTAGTAGAGGAATAAACACGTGGCTGTAATGATGTGGCTCTTAACCAACGTGCACCCTTCACATATAGATTTGAAGATACCGACTTCGGACAAACGAAATGTCCGCTTATTTTCTGCACTTTTAGATATAATTTTAACTATATAATTCTATTGCATTCGCCTTGTTTTATACTTAGGGATGTTCTGTTGACCAGATAAGTCATTTTTCGATTTTGTGCTTTAATTTTTTTTTTTAGCTTTAAAAAACGAAACAGCTGACCTTGTCGAAAGACGAGGAAACCTCGTCCACATAATTTTCAATAATATGAATAATATTTAATATTCAACTTTTTGAATATTAGGAAACTTTTTCCCGCCGACATTATATGTCTCATTTCCACATGTACGTTTGCATAAATTAAAAAAAAAATTCAAACATTTCCTGTTAACAAGTGGTCGATGAACTATCAGTAAGGTTATACTGAAAATATATCCCAATTTGGGACGATTTAGTACACTATATTACTTAGTGAAATAAGCAGACAGTAAATTGGAAGAAACTTACATCGTGTATACTTTTCTGTAGGAAAAAGTGTTTCCGAATCTGGTGCCTTCCGACTGTGCAGCGTTTTAAAATCATTCTGATAACCGCATTTGCATTATTCATGTGCTTCAGATTTAGAGTTATCACAACTTCTTTTAAAACACTCTTAAACAGAAGATTATTTAATGATTTGTGTGTGTGTATGTGTTTTTTTTTTTTTTTTTTTTTGCTGAGATCGTTGCACATGATGTTCTCCATTTTTTTTGTTTACGAGAATCCACTTTTGACATTTGTAAACCCATTGTACATATTAGGTACCATGGGTAGGCTAAGGATTAGATAATTCGGAAAACCTGAGAGAGAGAGAGAGAGAGAGATGAAACTCATTTACCATCTAATATACTCTTTCAATAGTTTAAAGCCAATTGATACTGATTTCAAAATCAAGTATTAGTAATTGTTGTTGGGTTGGCAGACTTTAATGGATCAAAAGTGAGTGATTGCTTATATGTGAATTTAATCACTCAGTAAAAAGTAACATCTACTTCCAGAATGAATGTGTAACTTTTTGTGATGCACGTTATATTTACTAGTGGATTCATGAAAAGTGAACCCCTCCCACCACCGGCTGTACCGGTATAACTGTGATCTGATTTCATCCCTCATTATATGTCTCAAATGAAAAGTGAACCTTCACTAAATTTTAAACTGATTAACTTCGCTTATTTGCGATATTTTAGAAAAGCAGATGGGATAATAAAAGATAAACTCACTTTAATAATAAAGTATATATTTCAACATAAATATTCCTACAATGAGTTAGTGCATGTTGCCCTATATACAACTGATTACATTAACTGAACTTCAGGGAATCCTCGCGCTAAAATCTGACATCTCAATGATCATTTTAATGCATGGAAGAGACTATAATATATTGTTGCTTGTAATATATTGAAATTTTTAATGCATGGAAGAGACTATAATAACAGCACTATATTTAATAAGAAATGATATGCAAACAAAGTACAGAATGACCATGTTTTTCCTTAAGCTCTTAAATAAAATTGCATATAATCCCATCATAATATTCCGAACTCATTCGTAGTTTCTGTTTCTGATATGCTAGTATTTTATATTTTTTTTGCAATGTTTTACTTATCTGTTTTAGCTCTGATATTAAAGACAGGTCACATTAGTCTTAGGCTGCGACTCTTTAGGTAAGAGGGACTTTAACTTCGTTAAAGTTTGCAGCATTAGGATAGATGGCGTCTGAATTTCGAGATCTGAAGATATCTTGCGATTTTCAGCTCCATCAAACCTTATTTATGTTAGAAGAATAGAGTCCATTTAACTCTTTGAATTTAAGAGATTGAGTAATGTTTACAATTCTAGTAGAGATAAGTTTATTTCAGTGGAAAGAGTTTGTTTCACAGCCTGGAAAAGAAAATTTCTATGTTACAGAGACTTCACTTAGTAGTTGAGCGAAGGTCGCTTTATATTAACTTGGGCATCATGCGAATTGATAAACCTTTAGCATTACTACAAACCATCTAACGGATAACTCGTACAAGCTTCACTTACTGTTGTACAAGTTACTTAAATTAGTAGGGACAATCGAGAATCTCGAAATGATGTCATAAAAGAAAACTTATAAACGTTTGGTATATTGGCAGAAATCAATATATTTGGTTTATCAGTAATATAATCATTAATAATTACTGATTTATTTTATTTATTGCTAAGCTGTCTGATTAAATATTTTTTATTAAACGTGCCGTTTAACAAAAGATTTATACAACTTGTTTTATAGGAATAAATTACAATCTGCAATTTTCTTTCTGTATCAATAAAAAAAATAATTAAAGTGGATTTAGGTTGTCATAGGAAGCATAATTGAGCACTGATAATTAACATCAATTTCACAAGTGTGAGTAAAACAAAATTATTTTATTTTCCAATGTTACAAATGTTTAAGCGTCTGACGAATTTCACACTCACTGAGGAATCCAAACAATTCGTTGTGTGCGAACTTAATTCACTTAATATTCTATTTTATTGCTAATATTTCTTGCAAAATATACCAAGCCCAAACAAGTAACATATTGCAATCAGGTAGGTTATCTTTATCATCTGCTATCTATTACAATAATTTCACATAAAAACAAGAACAAAAAGAACACGAGGTAAGAATAGCAGCAGAAAAGGAAAAAACAAGCATTTGCATCACTCCGTCGTTTTTCCACATTAATACAAATCCGGAAAGTTTTCGTGAATTTATATAGCCCTAATATCTGAAAGTAAGACTACTACTCAGTAATATATACACACCATTAAGTAGAACATCAAATTTAATATGATCATGCATAAACACGATGTATATTGCAGATACCAAATATGCGTGGTGAGATCACTGTTTTTAATTGCAAAAATTTAAACAATAAAATTAAATAATAATAGTTTTTCCAAATACCCTCAGTAAGCTGACATCTATGTTTTCCCCTTAGGAGGAGATGGATATTTTACGACGACTCATAAATAGCAAAACGGTTCAATATAGAATATCACCGGAAGGGCTGTATGAAATTTTTTTAAGACTACTGTAGTAAATTCTGAACAAGAACTGAGTGCTTCGAAGATAATTTAGCATGTACGTAAGATACACAAAGTGGAAGAACTAGCAGTTGCAGAGGGTTGGAAAACACTTTGCTGGCGAAGCCATTGCTTTTAACGAAGACATGAGAATTCGTGTGGACCAAAAATGGTATTCATATAACAGTGCTATTTATTAAAAGGAAGAGAGTAAACAGAGAAAAAGAAAGTAGTGATAATTCAGATGGCAGCAATGCAGATGAAATTCAAATTCCTCCCCAAAAGAAACAAAATAAAGGCAAAAAAATAATCGACAAAAGCCCAGCAGGAGGCTGAAAAAACTGTTGATTATCTTGAGTTAGATCGACTTAAAGCTAAATGTGACAAATAAATAGAAAGATAAGTAAATATACGATCACATAAAAATTTGTAATGTGTTTTTTGGGGAGAGGCGGGAGATACAAAATTATTAGTTATTTTTTAAATAAAATAGTTACTATTTTTTGTGTGTTGCATTGCTGAAACTTTTTTTCTTCGTGTATTCCTTGCTTGTGGAAAACTGAAACATTTCCCCATATTTTTGAAAAATCAGTGATTTTTTAAAATCCTTTTATGACTAAAACGCTTTGGATTAACAAAAAGTTTTTATTAGTCGTTAATTTAAAACTTATGGCAACTGGTTTCACTCAAAAACTGGTGGCTTCTTCACGACTTAGAATTATCATAAAAAATGATATAAAACGAGATGAGTTGTTATCTATTTTTATATCATTTCTGGCTAAGAGTATTTCGGTGTTTGTTAAGACTGTTATAATATTACTTACTTACTTACTTATCCTCCTCGTGCCTCATGGCACATAGGATCGAGATTCGTTTATCCCACATACCTGTCTTGTGCAACCAATTCAGGCTCTCTCTTCAGCTCTACCAGCCAGTTATTCTTCTTTCCTTTTTTTTTTTTTCGTTCTTTGCCAAGTTAATTTAGGCGTTTCCCCTTTTTCTTCTGGGAAAAAGGAAAGGGACCATTTTCATCTCCATATTTTCTTTTTATTTCATCGGTGATACTTTTGGGCTCAGTTAGCTTATAAAAATCATCGTTTGTTATACGTTGGAACCAAAATATTTTAAGCAGACATTTCGTTTGAAAACTACTTAATTTAGCTTCCTGTTTTTTTTTTGTTTTTTTTTTGTGTGAGTGTGTGTGTGTGTTTTGGTCAGTTTCCATGTCTCTGATTCACATAATAACACGGCCATAACATTACAATTGAAGATCTTTATTTCAATTTTATTAAGATAACTGGATGATTTCCATATATTATTTAAATTTCTGAAAGCAGTATTTGCTTTTGTCAGTCTTTGCATTATATCCCTGTCAGTTCCACCTTCAGTATCAACATTTGCTTCCAAGTATGCAAAATTCTTAACTTCTTTTACATTCTTAATTCCTCTTCTTGCACCTGTCAATGTTTTCATAATCTAATCAATGATTATGTTAAACAGTAAACCAGACATTGCATAATCCTGTCTCATACCAATCCTTATCATAAACCATTCTGATGTTGTTTGCTCTGTAACAACAGACTTGAAAAATAGTTTTCATAAATATTTTTGAATTCAATTTTTTGACCTAGATTTAAAATTTCAGGATTGTTTAGATCGAATCGAACCTCTTAAAGACTGCCGTGACATCAAATAGCAAGCACTTCACTGCATAAAATGGAAAATTTTAAAATAGTAACATTTTTATAACAATAATTCTAAACTTAGAATTCAGTGTTGCATCCGCATAGTAATGCATTCACACCAAATAAATACTGTAGATCCAAACGTGGAATTACAGTACTTATTATATATTTATATACAGGGTGTTCGGGATAAATTTGACATATTTATAATTAATTATATTTTTCCGTAAGTTACATGTATTAACACACACTTCTCTTCATTTAAAAGTTTGGACCCTTCTTCATTCATATACAAGATGTCAGAAAGGATGGATAGCTGGAACCCACCTGAATCATGGAAGAGAATAACTTGTATCATGATGATTCGTGCCCGCCATCAAAATAAGGATATTACGACTGCTGCCCAATGCTCCCTGAATACAGTAAAAACAATCACGCATGAACTAGAGACTTGCAATGGTGACTACGAGGATGTAGCAAGAAGAAAGATCCCTAGCAGACGATCTGATTGCGTTCGTACAGCAGAATTCCTCGCAAATCTGCAGGAACAGGTGTTGAAGAACCCTGGCATTGGAATTCGGGCTTTGTTCGTGGAGTTGCTAACTGTAGTCAAGCCCTGGATAACAAGGGTAGCCAATGGTAGGCCGTATGTATGGCAGCAGGATTCGGCCCCTTGCCACACCTCTGGGAAAAGTCAAAAATGGTTGTCTGAAAATTTCTACGACTTCACCAGTCCAAATGTTTGGCCTCCAAACTCCCCAGACCTTAACCCCATGGATTATTTTGTATGGGGCGCAGTTGAAAAAGACACCAATCGCACTTCCAGTAATACAAAAGCCCAGTTAATGGATAAAATTAAAACAGTTTTTGCGGCCCTTCCCAGGGAGACTGTAGCATCAGCTTGTTCGAGGTTCCGAAGCAGAATTGAAGCTGTGATCGATGCTAATGGTGGTTATTTTGAGTAAATCTTGTTGATAGTATTGTAATTAACTCTGCCTGTAATGTTTTTTTGTCAATTCATTAAATTTAATAGATACAAAGAAGATTTTCTTTTTCCTTACGAAACTGTCAAATTTATCCCGAACACCCTGTATATACAATATATATACAATACTTATTATATAGTACTTGACTAGGTGTTAAACAACGGTTACAACTGCGGTTTATTCATAAACAGAAGCAGAATATTTATTACAAATTTCCCACATGGATTTTCCACAATGTAAGAGCAATGTAACGTCATTTAAAAGACCAATCTACGTCAGTTAAATCGTTATCCGATGAATCACCATTGTGTCCATTGATCACCTTCGACACTCATACCAACATCTCCTGTGAAGGTCACTCCTTACCAAGTTTGATTATAAGAATGTGTTAATCTGGGTGAAATATTGTGGTCCAATCATAAATGCCAGTCATTGTAACTTCGCCGTTATTGAATCGAAATGTTAATTGAATATACTTGACTGCTGAGCATAAAATCAACAGCGGAAGTATCTTCTCCATATGCTAGCCCTAGGGACCAAGCGATCAAACTAACGATAGGAAGTTGGCGATTAGAATCATCAGCCAGCCATATCATAGATGTTGCTGAAAGTGGATAGATGACTTTTATTATCACATGAAACATGACCAAATGTCCTATCGGAGAGTTTAGTTTCGGTCATAATTCGAAACAATCATAATATTTTTCTTTTCGATTTGGAAATCGTATAATACTGTATCCTGTTCCCAAGTGATTGACTGAAAGGAAAGCGTTTTCTAGTATTGTAGTACTATACCCTCGGCAAAAAACTTTTTAACACCATAAGCCTGGACAATAAATTTCTCATTCAATAGACCACAACCCTGTTGTCTGGATGAGTTAAGAAAGAGCATAATTTTAAACGATTAGTAAAGGCACAAAGATGGTAAAAGTTAACATATAGACACCTTTGTTCATGGTTTGATGTAAGTGCATTGCATCTTTAATATTCATATAAAAGGATACTGCTACCCTCTGAGACTTTGGCACTAAAGACGCTCTTTGGTCAGAAAGACGTAGGTTCGAATCCCGTTAAGACATGAGGAACATTTATATTTCCTTTTCAACTGAAGGTGAATTAGCCGGTTTCATAGAGAGGTAGCAGAGTTTTTTTTTATTATTTATATCCCTCACAGAAACTCGGGCTTTCCATCCCATTAAGCAGGCAATAAGAACATACGTAATTTACAGACCTAACGCACTGGCCTCATAGCGTTGGTTGCTTCGACCATAAATTCAAACAATCAACTAATCCTCTGTGACCGTCTAACCCAGCTCAAATCGAAATGGCTTAGAACAAGTTTCCTTACGAACTAAGTTCGCTACAAAGGAAAGGAAAAAAGGACATGGATTATTCATCTGGTGCGAGAAGAAATAAAATGTATGAAATAACGAAAAGACAGAAAGAACGTAAGTACCTATTAGAATTGCGGAAAGTTTTTTTCGCTTCGTAATCGAGTAAATTATAACAACAAGATAAATTATATTCTTAAGTTTTAATCATATACCCAAGCATAAGCAAAGTTTGCCTAGGCTACTTGTATATAGAGGCAGTTAACTTCTTATCAATTGCTTAGTATCCCATAATGCAGAGCACACTTCATTTCGGACGTGTATATTATATGGATTATGGGAAAGGTCACTGCCTAGATTAGTTTCGACCTTTATTGAGGTCTCCTCACCTGTAGTCACTGCAAGTAGATACTGAAGTTTAAGTGATAACTGTTTTGGCACGACGGGCTGATTGGATCTGTGGTCTTATTGCTCTGATCAACAAAGAAATCATTGGATTAAGGGTGATTAACGAGCACTTGATTCGCCCATTGTGACGTCAGTAGTAAGACCACAACGACCATGAGATATCAACGATTATTGATGTCTCATGGTCAATAATATCTCATGCATTTATAGCTTCTGGCAGTGAGTTTAAAAAAAAACTTACTTGTTCAATGTGACTTGGATCACTTAGATGCTCAAAAATACAATAAAAAAGTCATGAATTCTCTATATATGTCTCTGATATGTCTCATCTGGAGTAGTGTGCTTAAATTTGGTCACCTGGGTTTCTTGATGATGTGGAGGTGGTTGAGAGGATACAGAGATTAAGAAATGAAGAAAGATTGAAGATTTGTGAGTTACAAAATTTGCAGATAGAGGAAGCGAGGTGATACGATAGAAACATTCAAGTTACTGAAAGGGTTTTTATAGAATGGAAATGGAGGAAATTATTCACCACACGGAAGGTGGGGATAGAACAAGAGGTCATCATTGGAAGCTGAATAAACCTTTAGTTAGAAAGAATGCGAGGTCTAGATTTTTTTTTTCTACCAGGGTGGTGAATGAGTGGAATGGGTTGTCTGCAGTTATTAGTACTTCGTCAGTGAATCAATATAAGGTGAGGTATGATGGGTACTGTGTGAATATTGGTTAGCTTCTGCCTCCTATGGTGCATTCTGATTGGATTGTGCATGGTATGATAATTATATTGTGAACTATGCTGCGGGCCTCCCGTGATGAGTCTTTTGACTCCATGGAAATACCCGTTAATAATAATAATAATAATAATAATAATATGGTTTTGGGACGTTTATGCTTTGTAAGGTCATGCTCACTATACTCTACGCTTGGAGGATTAATGGGTTAGGGTGAATGGCGGCATTTGCAAAAAAAAAAAAAAATTATAGCCTCATTTCCCACAGGAAAGTTTTGACACCCGTTTCGCGGTGAAGCTGTACGCTTCTTACGAAAGATGGTGCCTTGAATGCTGTTCGTAAACACTAGTTTTGGATTATCTAGGATTTGTTAACGTTTGAATCCGCCTTTTGACTCCAGGCAGGATTCAAACGGGCAGGTGAGCTATACGCCAGGACTGGCCTGATTATCATGCATCTTTGTACAGTAGTCGTTTAAAGGGGTGGTTTAAGTTCCATGCTTAGCCGGCTACGTCGGTTGAGTAAACTCCTAAGTATTTCGCTACAGGTTGCCACGGTATGTGGTGCCGAACAAGACTACTTCGTCCTACGGGTTACTCGTTTTCTGGTGAATTGCACTGCAGTGCTCTTGATATAAATTCGTGATTTTTGACCCACTGTTCTAGTTCTGAGATTAAATTTTGCACTTTCTCAGTTGCCAATCCAGGTCGGAGGGAGTACTATTATTGCAGTACTGTTTGTGTATAGGACTGTTGTGGTGGCGATGAACACCTGCTGGCATTTTGCGTTCAGACGATCGGATACTCTGCAAACCTCATTCGGAGCTTGTGATCGCTGAGGTAGGATTTGGTGAGTTTGGAAATTTAGCCTCCTGGAGTTTCAAAAGAAACCCATTGTGCCATATTTTGTTGAATGCTTTGATAACTTCCATAATTGTTCATCCAGAATCTAAACTCTTCATAAGGGACAGGAGAATAATTTGATTGCGCGATAATTTGGAGAAAATTGTGCTGCGTTGACTTACGGCTTTATGTGACAGGCAGTTGACGATTTTATTACAAATTCCGTCTGGGCCTGGTGCTTTCCTAATGATTTCGTGTACCTCTTGGAAGATATGAGTTAGATGCGGTAATAGTAATTTGTGCATTACAGCGTACAAGGAAATGCACAGACTCTTTATTGCGCTGAAACTTTTGCATTCCTATAAAATGCTGTTTTTCCATGATCGAAACTGAGTTGTCATTTTTTTTTTCCTTTGAAGGTTGGAACCGGATCAAAGGAGAGAACAGTCGTTAGTTTTGTTAGTTGATGACTGCTAGCAGTCAATCTGGAATATTTTGGTGTTGTGAGCACAGTTGGAGTAAAACTGGGTTGTGGTCAGAGCTGAGGTCGTCCATTGCACTTAGTTGGTATTGCTGCGCTGTATTTTGAAGTATCGTTGTCAAGTACATCAGGAACTCCCGCCACGTCGTAGTACGTAGGTTCTGGAAGTGCTAGAATCGCGTGATTTTTGTGTTAGTAGTGAAAGGGTTTACAATTTCACTGTGTTGTATATTGTTTAACAAAGATGGCTATGCCATCGCTCCCTCCCCCCCCCTTCCCTCGGAGGTGGGCCTGTAATCGCGATATAGACATAGTTGCTGAAATCTGGGTTATCAGCTGGTCGGGAGCGCGTTTTGTTTACAAGGATTATCTCACCACTGCCTCGTATCATAAATTCTTGCAGTTAGTGCATTTTACTTCCTAGGCCGTTGGCGTTCCAGAAACACAAGCTGTAGAGAAGTTCGCCTTCTATGTGTGTTATCAATCACTGCAGTAAGAATGTTTTCTGTATGTCTCCCAAACAATCCTTACAGCACTTATCGATCAATGATCACACAAACAGGTGTATATGTTTGTGGGATCCTGACAGGTGTTTGCTTTGCTGAACTGGATTAACATCTCACCCAAAGCAGCTGCTACAATCTCGTCATTGTTGGATTTAGTTGGCAGCTGGGGTTCGGCTTTTACTGCTAGTTTTGACGCCGCCATTCCCGCGTACAAGGCAAATGCTTGGGTGATAAGAAAAGTCTCAAACACAACGTCACTGAAGATCACAATGAATCACAAGACTGATAATGAGGCTAAATCCCTATTCGCTGCATTCCGTATTCATAGTATTGCTGATGACAGCACACTTCACTGTTCCTGCCCATATACCTAGCCTTGCAATGCTCAAACATATAAAGCTTCAAGTTCATCTATCATAAGTGGCCTGAAAACCGATCTCCACAGTATTCTTGACTGGGGTGAAAACAACCTAGTCAATTTCAATGCTTCTAAAACGCAGTTTTGCTTGTTTTCCCGTAAAACAAGACCTCAGAACTTCTCCACTTACTTTTGATAATGCTCAATTCAACAGTCAAGTCCAAATTTCTCTTCTCGGACTGACTCTTACTTCAAACCTTTCCTGGCACAATCATATTACTTCTATAGTATGAATAGCTTCCAAAACACTTAGCATCCTTTTCCACTCAAGAAGTACTTCTCTGCCGAACAGTTACTTACTCTGTATAAATCCTAAATCTGACCGACATTGGAATACTGCTCTCATGTTTGGTGAAGTGGTGCGCCTAAAACCTCCCTAAAAATTCTTGCTGCTGTTCAAAAAGCGCAATCCTGTTGATAAATGACACTTCTCTCACAGACTCTCTTCAGCCACTTTCCCATAGAAGATCGGTTTCTGCATTATATCTCATCTACAGATATTTCTTTTGTTGAGCAGAACTAGCATCCATTATGCCTCATATTTCTGCCAGAGCTACAGGAACTCGTACTGCAGCTACTCTGTATCCTTTTACAGTCGAATTGCGTACTCACCAAACCTGCTACTCCCAGTCATCTTTCATTCCTTTCACCTCAATTCTGTGGAACAGTCTCCTTCATGAAGCATTTTCAATAGTTTAAAAAGAATATCAACAGGTTACTCTGTTCTTAACCCTTCCCTCACACGGAATCGGTTTGCTATAATCAAATAAATAAATTTGATTATATATATATATATATAATCAATGTAGAAGTCGCATATTTTCTATATACAAGTAGTAAACTGGGATATCCGCATCTTTTTAAAATATTTGGATCAAAGATATTTGTAGAAAGATTATTCATTTGATAATCATTCTAAAATGTAACTGAAAAGTCAACAGCCTCTACATTTATCGCATCCATATATATTCACTGGAAAGAATCACCGGACACCATAGTGTAAGGAACAAACAGCCATGGCACCCGCCTTAATAAGACGTAGTACCTCCTTTCGCTGCGATGACTGTAGCAATCCTACGGTGCATACTTTCCACAAGTATACGATAGGAATCAATGGGAATTTTGGACCATTCTTCCTGTAAGCATGTAATGAGGTCCTGAACTGTTGTGGGGCGGACGTCCCTTGACCTCACCCGACGTTTCAGTTCATCCCACAGATGTTCAATAGGGGGTTGAGAGATCAGAGCTCTGTGGAGGCCAGTCAAGTGGATTGACGGTCATGTCCACAAATCATTCAATAAATCACTCAATTACAGCAGAAGTCTTAGGACACGGTGCATTGTCTTGTGAAAGAGACAATCGTCACTTCCGTAGAACCGCCACAAAGTAGGATGCATTGCATTGTTCAGAATGTTCAGATACCTCTCGTAGTTCAATATTCGTATCAACACAAACAGAGGTTCGAGGCCAAACCCGCAAAAACTGAACCATACCTTCACACCGCCACCTCCGAATTTCACAGTTGGGGTTACACACTCTGGTAAAAGTCGTTCACCGAACATCCGCCACACCAGTCCATCTGCTCGGAAGAGGGTGTAGCGTGATTCGTCATTCCATAATGCAGCATTCAAAGCCTAGATCCCACTGTACACGCTCTTTGCGCCATTGAAGACGACGGTGCGTGGTGGAAGCCCATGTTGTGAGTCTCAGTTCTTAATGTTTTTGTGCAGATTCTTGTTCCAGGCGATGCCTGGAATTTCGCATTCAACGTGTCGGCGGATGAATGGCGGTTTTAAATATTATCTTTCGTAGCTCACTACAGTCACATTCGGTGAGCACGGTGGGTCGTCCACTGTGGGTAGCAAAACCAATTGACTCCCTGCACTTCCATCTCAGTACGGTATCACTAATTAACCTAGGATAGCACAATTCGTCAAAATTTGCCGAACTGATATGCCTGCAACATGGCATCCTATCACAATGCTTCTTTCAAATTCCGTCAGTTCCTTTCTCTCAGACTTTTCACCCAAACACAGTTGAAGTGAACTGGGAGCGTCATATTCCTCCAATTTATACTACCTACAAACACGTGACTCGTTACATAGCACGATTCATCTTGCCCATGGGGGGGTACCTGTTAACTTCTTTCAAGCAGTGTAAATAAATAAATCACACACACACACACACACACACACACACTGGTGCCCTAAAACTAGGGACAAAGTATATTTTTACCTCTGTTGTACCTGTCCGCTGTTCGTGTACGATGTGGTGTGGCACTGTCACACACATTCGAACGTGACTTTGAAGAACCTTTTTGCAATAGCTCTGTGCGTTCATTAAGCATAATGCCTCTCCATACCATAACCTAAGCACCGACGTATCTATCCCTTTCAAGAACATTCTCGCGATGATAAGCAGTATACCACTTTCAAGCAAGATCAAGTGTCGTCTAGAATCGGAAGAAAGAATATAACGACACTCATCAGTAAAGAGTACATTAGTCCATTGGTATCTTGTCTAATGGATACAACATCACTATAAACGTGCTCTATGTTGAGCTGTGAATAAAGAGACGCAAAATACAGGCCTTCGGGCGATAGGCCTACTTGTCGAAGATATCTTGCCACAGTTTGTCGAGATATCCGTGTAAATGTGCTTGAATGGAGGCGGCTTGCAAGCCGCCTCCATTCAAGCACAGTTACACGGAGGCGGCTTGCAAGCTGATTGCCGTGGTGCGTCGATTACCGTTTGGCTGTTATAATCAAAAATCTGTTTTCATGCTCCGTACTAGAGCGAGGGCGACCTTTCAGCAAACGTCTGGAACACATTCCATTGGTTTGAATCCCCCCCCCCCCCAGCCTGAATACACTATGTGAGATTCCAAACTCTCTAACAATAACAATAATTGTGCGGCCTTCTTCATGTTTTCCAATAATTCTTCCTCGCTTGAAATCTTGTAGATAATGTCTCTTAGACATTATGTCATGAAAAATCCAAATTTGGAACTTTATTCCTTCACGAAAAGAGCTTCCTTCAAACACAATTCGCTTAGCCTAGCCTTTTGGCTTTTATCCTATTGAGTACTACCACGTTGCCCCTTTGCGCGCGATTCGAAAATTTGAATGTGTACCCGTTCTGTACTCTAAGTCATCAATTATACAAATTGCCATAAGCCTGATTCGTCTGAATTTACTGTTGCGGTGTTCAGAAATAGTGTTTATCTTTAGGTTTGGGACACTTTGTGTGTGTGTGTGTACACACGCACACGTTTGAATATATCCAAACTACGCAAACTTTGCTCACGCTTTGGTACGGAATAAAAACAAGAATATAAACTGTTGTCGATTATAATTTATTTAATTGCCAAGGAAAAAAGTTTTTACAACTATCTCTAATCCTGAGTGTGTGTGTGTGTGTGTGTGTATATATATATATATATATATATATATATATATATATATATACAGGGTGTTCGGGATAAATTTGACATATTTATAATTAATTATATTTTTCCGTAAGTTACATGTATTAACACACACTTCTCTTCATTTAAAAGTTTGGACCCTTCTTCATTCATATACAAGATGTCAGAAAGGATGGATAGCTGGAACCCACCTGAATCATGGAAGAGAATAACTTGTATCATGATGATTCGTGCCCGCCATCAAAATAAGGATATTACGACTGCTGCCCAATGCTCCCTGAATACAGTAAAAACAATCAGGCATGAACTAGAGACTTGCAATGGTGACTACGAGGATGTAGCAAGAAGAAAGATCCCTAGCAGACGATCTGATTGCGTTCGTACAGCAGAATTCCTCGCAAATCTGCAGGAACAGGTGTTGAAGAACCCTGGCATTGGAATTCGGGCTTTGTTCGTGGAGTTGCTAACTGTAGTCAAGCCCTGGATAACAAGGGTAGCCAATGGTAGGCCGTATGTATGGCAGCAGGATTCGGCCCCTTGCCACACCTCTGGGAAAAGTCAAAAATGGTTGTCTGAAAATTTCTACGACTTCACCAGTCCAAATGTTTGGCCTCCAAACTCCCCAGACCTTAACCCCATGGATTATTTTGTATGGGGCGCAGTTGAAAAAGACACCAATCGCACTTCCAGTAATACAAAAGCCCAGTTAATGAATAAAATTAAAACAGTTTTTGCGGCCCTTCCCAGGGAGACTGTAGCATCAGCTTGTTCGAGGTTCCGAAGCAGAATTGAAGCTGTGATCGATGCTAATGGTGGTTATTTTGAGTAAATCTTGTTGATAGTATTGTAATTAACTCTGCCTGTAATGTTTTTTTGTCAATTCATTAAATTTAATAGATACAAAGAAGATTTTCTTTTTCCTTACGAAACTGTCAAATTTATCCCGAACACCCTGTATATATATATATATACACATTTGAAGTGAATTGGGAGTGTCATATTTCTCCAATTTATACTACCTACAACACATGACTCGTTACAACACGATCCTGGCCCATTTGGGGGGGGGGGGTACCTGTTAACTTCTTTCAAGCAGTGTACAAATAAATAAATAAATACATTTATTTATTTATAATTCCCTTAAAAGTGAATTGGGATACACACACACACACACCATTTTGCTACTTGCATATGGAAAGTATATGAATTTTGCATTAATTTAGCTTCAGTATCTCTTCTGAATTTGACTTCCATTCACGCTATTCTCTTAAGCTTTCTGCCTAGTCTACGAAATAAACGGTAAATTCTCTTGCTCTCTGGCGGCTTGTCTGCCGCTTCGCCGAAAGAAGGCTTGGTGTGGTGGCGGTACTCGCCTCTGGTTGTGCTGTGTTAAGGTTCGGCTTGGGCATTATCAGCTACTTGAAATAGTGCCCCATTTTGGGACACTGACAAATTTGCAGATACTGGATGATGGGCTTTTAAAGGACACCCATTCTAAGTTTTTCGAGCTTGGTTGGTTTGATCATGTTTCCAGATGTGGATCTGCTGAAGTGGTCTCGATTGCTGCATTCGTCGGATGTTGCCTTTGGCTTTTACTGACGTGGTTTGCCGGGATCGCTTTGGTGGATGCTTTACCCTGCGAGATGAGTGGTTCTGCTTGGTGGTAGGGTAAGCCTGTTACTGGGTAGAACCATCGCTGAGTAGCTTTTGAGTGATCAAGATTTAATGAGTTAAATGATCCTTTGAGTTACTCGAGGTCGGGTGATCTGAGGGTTCGCCCTAGTTTTTGGAGAAGTTCCGCACTTAAACAACATGGATCATTGCATTCCATTAGATGCTTGCCTATGGTATGGCTTCTACTGACTTAGCCTTTATCGGTTCTGGAGATGAGCGGTTCTGGCTAGCAGCTTGTTGTGGTTGATGCTTAATTTAGTGGTGGGCTTTTGTCTGTCATTGGGACAGGCAAAAGCCCACAAAAGTCTCAGCTCAATGAGACTTGCAAAGGCAAGTCTCATTGAGCTGAGACTTCTGCAGGTTTTGTCTGGCGGAACGACTGCTGAGATTAATGGAGTGTAATGAGCTATAAGATCCTTCGGGTTACACATTGAGATTAGAGTAATCTCAAGGATCGTCTAGTTTTTTAAGAAGACTCTTTACTTATACAAAAGGTCTCAATCACTGCGTTCTATTAGATGCTTGCCTATGGTATGGCTTCTATTGACGTGGTTTTTATCGAAGCTCTTCGGCGGATGCCTTGGCCTGGTAGATGAGTAGCTGTTGCAGGTGGCTTGTATAGGTTGCTGCTTGGCATAGTGGTGAGTTTTTCCCTGCCGCTGAGTGGAGCTAAAGCCTTTGCAAGTTTTGCCTGGTGCAACCAGCTCTGAGTGTAATGACCTACAACGATCCTTCTGGTCACTCGTTGAGGTAGAGTGATCTGAAGGATCGCCTAGGTTATGGAAACGACCCGTTATTTATACCAAGGTCTAGCTGGTCATCCCATAATTCTTAGCAATATACCGGTCCGAAAGGGTGCGCTTTGCAGTAACTGATGTAAAGTCAACAGCATCTATCTAAATATGAATAGTTGTGAAGATACGTCACAAAAACTTTGCTTTTGTGAAGTATCTTCCGTATCTAGATGTAAAACTCACTCCTGTGCCAGAAAAACTTATTTATAGAAAACCACGCATACCAACAGATACTTTCATGCTCCAAAATCTTGGTATCATTTCTAGTTTGGGTAAACGTGTCTGTTCCTCTTCCTCCTCATTGAAGAAGAGATTACCATAGAACCGCAGTTTCTTGTTGCAACCTTTCAGCAAAACGGCTATCCTAAACATACTGTTCGTAAGCTACGTTTTGATCCATTTGCTCACCTATTGATAGTACTGATGTAAAAGGTTTTATATCTGTACCGTATATCAGCTCCGTTTCACCAAAGTTAGCTAAAATTCTCAAGAAATTTAAAATCCACACTTCTTTTACTCTTTCCAAACTCTGTTTTCTTACTCGGTACATCTAAGCCGAAACATGACAGCCTAAAATATCCAAGAGTTCATCATTTTTGGTATAACTACAGCGTGCCATATTTTGGTCAGAGAAATCAATTGAATTGCATATGGAAGAAACTTCGACAGACATCACGTATGGCAGAACTAGAGCCAGCGCATTATCTAATCACGTTCTTAATTCTGCTCGCTCAAACGAGGAAGATTCTGTCATTCATCCAATGATCTGGAACAAATTAGAAAACATTTTCAGATGCTACGATGAACTAGAGAGAAGAATTGATTGTGGAATCAACAGAAATTGTTCTCGATCCGGCCCATCTTAAATACTAACCTTAGCTATAACTATCTGATTGTCTCTTCAGCTACATGCGATCACGCCCACGTGAACGCGCCCAACAATACTTGGCATCCAGAACGGCTTCAAATGTCAGCAACACGTTTGCAAATTAATTTATAGATGCCTCTTGCAATGCATATTTTTGTATTTCTCTTTTCACGTTATGCACCGGATGAAGTTTTCTAAGAAAACGAAACTAGTTGTGCAATCAAATAATAAATAATATTTTTTTCAATTTTGTATCTCGGTTTCTAGGCGTTAAATTTATTTAATAATGTCACATAGCCGAGTAAATCCGCTGCATCAAATATATATAACACAATTGTTTAATATGATGATGTAGAAATTTGTGTCTTCTCTACTGTTAGGTAGAGAAGGCCTCTCCCACAGTGGGAGGCTTGGGTTTACTTCTTCAACGATGATTCAGTCCATCTCGGGAGAGTATTTGTATGAATGAATGTGTGAAGATGAAAGACAATCACAAACATCACTGCCCACAGCAAGATTAGAGCCTGCAGCCTGATAGTTGGATAGTGGACACACACTAACCACTCAGCCAGCCAGAGGTGGAAGATGAATTTCATCGCCTAGTGTGAGACCGCCTTTCCGCTTATACAGAGCGTGAAGTGATTTGAAAAAAAAAGTCACATATTTCATCTCTAGAGCAAAAGTTTCGATTATGTAAACAAATACAAAACAAATTAATAAAAATAGAAAAAAAAATCCTTAGCCAACCCACAGCACTGAAGTACTATACGTTCACAATCTTCGTGGGCGGGAGTTAAGGTTTAAAACCTTTCGTGATTCCCACCCTTATCTTAAACGAAATAAGGGATTATCTCGGGTCAGCAGAACAATTAAATTGTGAGGCAAATGTTTTTCTAATTTTTTAGCCTGCCATCAAAATATCTTAAATTCCAATCATCCTGTCTGCAAATCATAATATGATCATTTTCCTCCTTTTTTGTTGCATTATTTACCATAACTGATTTTATATTCTATTAATTGAAAATTAGTTTCAAGTTGCACTTCATGTTAGCCTTAAAAGTATCATACTAATAGGTCATGTTAGCGAAATTTTAATTACGACTGCTGTTTAATTACGTTATCCTTTTTAAAATAGATGTGTTTAAGCTACAGAGAAACTTATTTTGACAAGGAAGGTTATTACATATCCATTATTATTTCCTATTATGTACGCGAACATTGTTCCAGCTTAAAACAAGTACAAACTATCGGAAAAAGTAGTCTTGGTACCAGTTTATCTTTCCTAGGCTAAGTTCCGATCAGATCAGTGATGATAACATCATGAAGTCCTATCCTAAGTTAAATATTAGCGATACACCATTTTTATTCGAAAAAAATGAACAAAACAATTTCCTTCTCTGTAAACAGTTACCTCTGCAGGTTCGGAGTTCAAAGCATTTCGACAATAAACTTTTGAAGTACAATCGTTTCTTACATTGCAAGATCACCTAAGAATTTCAGAACAATAGAGCTGGTGTCGTAAAGTGGGATTCCTTCTGTGACACTGCAAGAAATCAATCCCACAAATTAGTTTTTACCACTTCATTTAAACAAATGAACCAGATCATGCTTCATAGCTGCCATATTTGTTTAAAATATTCAGAATTAAAAGGCCCTCTGAAATTACAATAAGAACATCATCAACACTATTACACTAATCTAATCAAATATAACATCAGCTAAGAACTGCTTTCCCTCTATTAATAGCACCCAATATCGCCTAAACCGTTGGGTATTTTGTTCCTGTTTATATATGAGATGCTTTTATAAGCAAAATGGTTGTAGTAATGGGGTTGTAGTTATGGATAATAAATAATAAATATTCATATTATACATATTAGGTATTTATTAATTATTTTCGATTCGATTCTTTTCTCATTAATTTATTTTTAAGGATTTTTTTTTTTGAGGCGGGGGGAGATCATTGGCGATCGTGATCTCTTAAAGTAGAGAATTTTGTGCTGTCAATAATATTCTTCCCTCTGTGTACTTCGAAGTTTCCGGTTTTAGTTGACTTATATCGATATTCATCTAGTTGGTAGACGAAACAGATTACAAAACATGAAACCCGTTACAGACTAACTAATATCGCACCTTAATAAACAAGAAAGTATGATTTTTTAAAAATGTTTTATACATTTCAATTTTTTATATCAACCCCACAGAGGAGAGATAAAAAAAACATTTCGTACACAATAATGCTATATGAAAACAAATCGGATCGGTCAGGGGAAAAGAATGAATGTATTAATTTGTTTCATGAAGAAGGGACAACGTGTAGTCATTGAAGAAAACGGTAAGGGAAAGTACTTTCAAAAACTAAAAGAAAGAAATAGGTGGAGTTGGTTCGTTAAGTTTGAAGCTAACGTGCGTATGGATACTGATCAGCAATTGTTCTTACATTTCAGAGGAAAGCGGAGGATGATAGACAGGACCAGTTCGGTGGAGAAGCATTCATGAAAATACCTTTAAAAACACAATGCAGAAAACGACTGGAGGGAGCTTGTGCGATTAAGACAGAAGTCATCCATAAGGTGAATTGCACTTTTCTAGTTACTGTCGAGAATTCGTAGGGAGGTTTTCGATACTCCATCCCAAATGTGACAACAGTATTCTAAGGTTAAACGGATTTGAGATTTAAAAAGCACTAGGAGTTGTGTAGACGAGAAGTATTTTGAATGAAAGACAAAACGAAGTTTATTGGAGAATAAGGAGACTGTGAATATTATATCGTGTGTTCATGCCAAGGTGAAAGTCTCCTAAGAGAAAACTGGTCTTGACCGGAGATTGGAATATTGTCAAAAGTACGGAACAGTAAAGTGAAGATCTTTGTTCGGAGAAATAAGGTTTATTTATTGAGGTAGCTATTCATTAGATTCTATTGTAACTTTGACACACATACGCGCGACTGCGCACACATACATATACCCACAGAGCGAGACAGGAGCGGATTGCAGCCAATGTAGAATATCTTTATGATTTTCCAGTCTGAGTGTATATTATATTATAATATAACATCTTTTGTAACACCAAAGAGAACAGATGGATCTTTTTTTTTTTCTTTTTTCCCACCAACATTTGGCAATCGGTAGCAGCTCATCTCCACGGCTTCCTTATCAGCGATTTTTGGTCAAGGACGAATTTAAATTTAAGGGAACGTTTTTAACATCATTGGCATTCCGAATAATATTTAAATTCGTCGTATACTAAAATCTCATTAACAATAGGAATGAAGGGAGTTTCTCTCTTGGAAACTTGCGTTTTAACCCAACAGCTCAGGAAAAATAACAGCATGAGTTCTCCTCACACTACTGACTGCTGCACGCTAATCACCCTAAGCCGAAATCGTTGACCAAAAATCGCTGATAAGGAAGCCGTGGAGATGAGCTGCTACCGATTGCCAAATGTTGGTGGGAAAAAAGAAAAAAAAAAAGATCCATCTGTTCTCTTTGGTGTTACAAAAGATGTTATTTTATAATATAATATATACTCAGACTGTAAAATCATAAAGATATTCTACATTGGCTGCAATCCGCTCCTCTCTCTCTCTCTCTCTGTGTGGGTATATGTATGTGTGCGCAGTCGCGCGCGTGTGTGCGTGTGTGTCAAAGTTACAATAGAATCTAATACAATAGCTACCTCAATAAATAAACCTTATTTCTTTAATGCACCAAGATAAGGAGAGTTACTAGAGTTGTATTTAACCAAATTCAATTTAAATTGCTGTTTGTTTACTGTAAACACTGAGTTTCGAATCTAAAGTAAGCCATAAGTGAGCATCGTTTCTTGAGTTTAAGTTTATTGGTCTTTAAAGTTTAATTTAAGAATAAAGATATCTAGCAAATAAATAGGATATAACTATCACAAATTTTTGGCAATCATTTCTTAAGGTAATCTGTTATTTAGAATCGTTACAAACAAACTGCAACCAGAGCTAATAACGGAGTTTCTGAAAACAATCATTCGCGGGAATTCATAACAAAAAAGGTATTTGTAATTTGAATATGTAAAGTCGGTTTAAGTGGTTCTCTTTCTAGTAACGTTAATGACTGGAATAGGCTAAAATCTTGCCTTATGAAGCAGGCTAGAAATTTATTAATATCATTAGACCAGTGCATACGAACGCACTACATTTATTTATGATATCAGAGCAAATAAATAGCTAGTGGTAAATTTCTTACTGTCCGGCTTGCCAATGTTTTGATGCCAAATTGCCAAAGGTGTGCTGCTTCCAGATTACCATAACTTTACTTTGTAGTTCAGTTCAGTTCACTTCATCGATCACTTCTGTCACAAAGCATGTGAAAAGAAAAACGCCAAGCACGAATTTTAGTGTTTGCAAGAGCAATAATATGTTGCGAAGCAGAACAGGTAAACGTTTCTTTTACTTGTTCCCTAGCACACATTCTTTAATGCACCAAGCTAAAAATAAAGAAGAGAAGAATCAAAATACTGAAACAATTAATATACATTTGTGCACAAGAATCATTTTAATATTGCTTCTCTTCGTTTATGATACGCACTGTTTGATGCTTACAATAGTGTTATTCAACATTAGTCACTATTTCTCTTGACGTGCAATAAGAGTTACGTTTTCAAAGTAACGTAGGACATCATAGAGTTCATGAATAAATCAGGAGAGAATTACTTTTCTTCTTCTTTTGGTAAACGACGGAGGATGGGGGAGAGTTATGGCATTGCAATAAGTCCATTATTACATATACCACGTTCCTCGTAATTTAAACTCAACCTAAACAACAATCCTCAAAATTAAAGCAAAGAGAAATAGAATAAGTACAAGAGAAAAAAAGGAAATTTCTTCCATGATCTCTCGATACACTTCGAAAATACACTGGTGACTAAAACCTAAGAACGAACACTATTTCTGAAGATTACAACCGCAAATTCAGACGAATCAGATTGTATAAATTACGATTTCCAGTATAAAGTGGATACAAATTCATATTTTCGAATCGCTCGCGAGGGATCACGTGGTAGCGTTCAACAGCATAAAAGACAAAAGGCTGCGCTAGCCGAATTGAAGGAAACTTTTTGTGAAGGAATCAAGTTGCAAACCTCGATTCTAGTAGTGTCTCAAAGACATCATCTAGATCAGGCGTGGCCAACTTCATTCCATACAAGGGCCAATATATGATGAGTGATAGTGTCACGGGCCGCACACTTTTAGACAGAACTTAAATAAAAATAAACTCTGCTTTCTTTCCAAGGCAATAGTTATATGTTGAATTACTATATTTGTTAAATAATTTTACTACTGGAGAACAATATAAAATATTTGATTGATTTAAATATAAGTTGTTAAATTAAATTTAATTGCATATTTCTGTTTTTTTTTACATGTAATACAACTTAATGAGAATACTGTGGGCGTTCATGAGCGGCAACAAGTTCATCAAAGTCGATTTTCAACGATGATGATGACGATATTCGTAACAAATCCTGAAGGTGATTCCGTGTTGAAAATACAAATTATTTCCGTCATCAGAAATAATGAATATAACTAGTATATCAATCAGAAAATCTGCGGTCGAAACTAATAGCTAAATTGATACATATAATTTAATAGTTTATATCCTGCCACGGGTCGCACAAAATCACGTTACGGGCCGCATGCTGCCCGCGGGCCTGCTGTTGGCCACCTAGATGATTTCATGCGGGTAAGAATTATTGGAAAGCTTGAAGAAGGGCGCAGAATTACTGATATCACCAGAGAGTTTGGAATCTCATATAGCATTGTATCCAGGCTCTGGAAGCGTCTTTTCAAACCAATGGAATTTGTTTGCTAAGAGGTCTCTGTCGCTCTACCAAGGAGCATAAACACAGATTTTTGATTATAACAGCAAAATGGTAATCGACGCACCACGGTCAGTTTGCAAGTCGGCTCCATTCAAGCACAGGTAGGTATGCAGATATCTTGACAAACTATGGCAAGACGTCTGCAACAAGTAGACCTATACGCCCGAAGGCCTGTATTCTGGGTCTATTTATCCACAGCTCATCTTAGACTACGCTTTCAGTGGTGTTGTATCCATAAAAATTGGACAAGACACCAATGGGATAATCTTTACAGATGAGTCATTTTAGTCTTTCCTCCGATTCTAGACAACACTCGATCTGGTGTGAAAGTGGTACTGCTTACAGTCGCGATAATATTGTTGAAAGGGATAGATACAGCTGGGGAAGGCATTATACTTAATAGACATACTGAGCTACCAGAGCTAGAAAAAGAGACTATAACTAGTGAACGATATTGCAACGAATATCTTCAACGTCATATTCGAATGTTCCATGGTGCTGTAAGCGAAAAAAATTTATTTTCATGGGTGACAATGCCACACCACTAGATCTCAGCCCCACAGATCGCGTTTGTGACGCAATAGGGAGGATGCACTGCTGCTCGAAATTCCACTCAAGAAAACAAACAAACAAGGCCTTATCCTTACTGTGAAGGAACAATGGCTAGTTTAACTGATGAAGTCCAGAATCACTTGGTGCTAAGCATGGTATGACGTTGTGAGAGTTGCATCGCAGTTCTCGGTGGACATATTCCATACTGAAATTCTCTCCGCATAGTTTTCTATAAGCATTGTACATTAACTCCTTAATTACGTTTATAGGAAAATTGTAATTTTGCCAAACACGTAATTACAATTTAATTTGTATACGAAATTTAGAACACATTTTTTGTGTAATATAATTTATTACTATGTTGGCAATAAATTTTTGTCCACATTTGGCTGTAGTCACGAAACTATTTTCATGTACGCAATAACCAGTACATGAAAATATTTTCATGTTCTGGTTATTGCGTCCTCTTCAATCATTATGAATCTCAAGTACATTCTTTTTCATAATCTACTCCTGAAGTTATATGATATTTTAGAATAATAAATAATACTAAAGACATTTCAAGATTTTCAAATATTTAAAATAAATGCAATTTTTCTTTATTTATTACTCTTTATTGAAAAAACTTGTTGTTTTTTGGGAGGAGGACACGTCAAGATCAAAACCTTTTTAATTTAGCTGCATTATTCGAGATCAAAGCAGGGGATGCAGTGCCGGAGTGCAAAGAGCTGGCGCTCCGCAGCATTTTTTGGAGTAAGAGATAAATTTCGAAATATTAATATTGCAAAAATATTATTTAACATTGTTAGCTATTATAAAATTTATTTATACATATTTTTACGAATTTATAAATCGCCAACGAAGGGTAAAGAGGCGAATAAAATCTCGCAGTGCTCCAACACTTTTATTTAGCACTACACCTTCAGATCAAACTACCGTATGTGCAGTACACACATCAATGCATTTGACGGCTTCCTCTCTTTATCTTATATGCTACAAAGAATAATAATAGCGTTATAATCCTAAAATTTATGAAACTAATTTCTGCATAGAAAATAACCGTTAAACTGCTACTTCGCTACTTCAGTTTCTGTGCAGAAACTGGTTTCTGATAGCACTGAAACCAGTTCTCCAATTAGCAGACAGACACCGCTTCTCATTTTACGAGTTAACTCGATGTACACAACATACTAGATTTCTTTTTATGCTAATCTCATCCACGAGAGATATGGAGCACAAGGTTTACTGCTACGGGTTAGAACTTTGTGAAATACACTACTCTAGACACCATACACGGGAAACTTTGAAGCCACTTGCACAATAAACAGGTTTGGTGGCTTCACACTGGGTGACGACAGCCATTTGCTATCTTATTCTTGAAATACGTGACTACAATAAAAAGCAAAAATATTATCACATCAGGCTGGAGATGAATATTTACTTCTCTCATTGGCATTTTAAAGATGTTAACCCTTTTGATTCTCATCTGATAATTCAAAGGTATCTTGTAATAACCTAGGATATCTTTTGCTACAGCATATCATTATGTATAGGAAATCAAAATAATTTCGAATAATAAAAAACAAACTAAAACGTTTCGGTTTGATGAATGTTAACTATTTTCATCAGTAAAGAAAAAACATTTCTTAGGTTACTTTAATACAACCGACCACTTGCCTTTTCTTAGTTAAGATTTTTATTCTTTATTCAAATGATGATTTGCTATGTATAGTTCAAACGTATGAAACGTGAAAGGGGAGCTGCGTAAATCTATGGTTTTATTTCGACTGCATTTATTGATTCTCTCTTTCTTACCCTTGATTTAAAGTGCTAACAATACATCAAACCCTTCAATCATATAACTAAGAGAAGCACGGAAGTATCTATTTTCATTGATACCCGATTTAATATGCGACATAGGGACTTCTAGTAAATAACATTATTTTCAACCGATTGGATATCATGTCATATTGTAAATATAAGCAAGTATAAGTAATACTTTTTTAATTCAATGTACTTATATGAGAATGGTAACGGGGGAAAAAAAAGTCATATACCCTGAAGATAATCACCCTTGAGTTATAATCCGCACGCAGCAACTTACGGTGGAATTTTGATGGTTTACGGTAATCGTTGATTTAGGTAATAACTTTTTTTTTTGTCCTGTATTTAACAGTAATCAATGAAAGGTCTTGATTTGTAATTATGAAGTGAATAATTCTAGTTACTGTTGATATAATTCATGTGTCTGCCGACAAATCTAGCTAACTCGCTGTGTAAATATATGCTAGGCTCACATAACTTCGTGATTGCAATTCATAAATAAAACAAAAAAAGTTGAAAAAGCAGGTAGAATATACATAGTTGTGTATATTCATAAGGTTGAATAATTGGAACATAATACACCTTATGTTCATATATGCTTGTAATATAAGGTGTATTTATGTTCATAATATAGGGTGTAATGACGTTATTAATTCTAACTTTGCATAACTTTCTCGCAGATTTTACATTTGTGATTTAAAAAAAAAAAAATATCTAAAAAGAATTTAAGTGTTTTTAAGCCAAAAACTGAAAAGTATGCCTACCATTCTAGAGATCTTCTTATAATCTCGTGTTCAACCAAATTAAGTTATTATTTTTTTGTTTCTTACACCACTTATTGAATAGTGTCCATACTCTTTTTTATAATACAGCAAACAAATGTTTATTCACCGTGGCATTCGTACGGGAACAGTACACGGGTGATATATGCTGCATATGCACCTATTTGAACCCTTTTATAGTTCAGAAGTGGGTATACTTCTCTTCCGAATACCAGTTCACCAAAATCGCGATGTATCTATGATTTGGATAATTCTGTCATTTAAATGAATGTCAATAATTAGTTGTGATCATGTTATTAGACATTACTGAAGAAATAAGCTAAATAAGTTGTTGCAACATACGAAATTAAATACGATCAAATATCTTAATCTACCCTATATATATATATATATATATATATATATATATATAATGATACGCCTTTTTATGTCACGTTTTTTGAAACGTTTTGAAACTCAGGGGCTACCCTGAGTGTCGAGTCTTCAAAATTCGAGTCACCAGAATTCAAGGAGAACCAGCTTACCACGGGGGGGCTCCATAGGCGTCGGGGGGGTCTACGCCCCCTAGTTCATACAATAAAAAAAACAGTTTTTATATCAATCGATATGATGAAAACTGTTAAGACTCAAGGAAGACAGCATTCTTCACAGTTAAATTTCTGCCTACCATACGAGGAAGCTTATTAAGTCTGTTTCAAACAAGAATAAGTCAGGTAGTCTTTGACAGTTATAACACTTTTTCCCCTAGCAGACAACTCGGTAATGTTCTAAGCAAAACAGGACGCACACCCAAAGAATTTAAACAAGGGAATTAGGGATTCTAACTACTTGTTCAGTGTCAATATTTAAGGGTATGTGGAAGCTTGATAGAAGCAGAAGATGAATCGTTGAGAAAAAAGACAAACTTCTTTTAAAAAAAAATAAAAATAAACCTTCTTAGAATAAATCTTCCCTTGATAGGTATACGAAGCTAAATCAAAAGTGTCTGGGGTAGTTATTGCACAGATAATAAGAGAGCGGTGCAGAATTCCCTTAGTCTACATCAAAATGTTGCAACACAATTTCTCCATCGTTTTTGTCGCTACTGAAAATATTTATCAAATGGATGCCCAAAAGTCTCTAATGAAGTTCTTTTCAACAGCTTCGACTTCATCACAAATGTGGCCTTCAAAATTTCTTTCATTCCTGAGAACTGGGAAAAATCTGCAAATGCAGAGAAGAGACTTCCGCATTTGTGGAGATCCGCTTTTGCTTAAATATGCTAGACTTATTCTTCGGTTTTAAATTAGTCGCAGCTTGTGGAAATTCCAGCCTCTTCTATTAAACAGTTAATCATTAGACAAATCTTCACTTACTTTCTCACATATCAAGCAAGCATTGTTTGTATTTTGTTTAAGAGAATAAAGAAGCTATTACAAATATACCTTCTGCAAACCATTAGATTTTAAGTGGAGATGATGTGAGAGGAAGACAGGAGTATACCTATTTTCATGATCCTTCATGATAAAAATTAACAATTCAGTCATCGCTTCAATAGCACAGGTGAAGGCTTTTATACACACATCATCATCATCATCGTATCCCCCTCATCCATCCACCTTCGGGCGGGTCAAGTTCCCCTCCTACCGAGGGGGCTTACACCTTAGCTAATTAATGCAGCCGGGTCGCACTCCTTGCTGCATCCCCTAAAGGCAGTATTTCTGACTGTAATCCGTGCGTGTGTTCACGGGTCTGGTTTGCCTGTTCCGGGGGACGAAAAACCCAAGTTTCCGGGAGAAAAAACCCTACCCCCGGTATGAGACCTTTACACATACGTGCAGTATATGGAGAGGGGGTGGAGGGGTCAGCGCGCGCGCACAAACTATTTAAATTGCATTTATTCCTTTAACAGTACGAGATGCAGTTAAAAACAAAACGTTGTTGCTAAGAAAAAATAAAGCAACTAATTAACATCTGTTTCCGTTAAGAGAAACTACTTTCATATTCTACATCGAAAGATGTCTCCTTTCTCTTATATAAGAAAGGAACCTCTCCTTCCGTTTTCTCTTTCCAAGGTGGGGGGGGTAGAGCGGAGGGGATTATCAATGTGTGAGTATTCTCAGATTTAAAATACAGATTTAACTTCAAAATCTTAAGTTTTTTTTTTTGTTGTTGTTGTTGTTGTTTCCATAAGGAGTCCCAGGATTCTTATTTGGTCAAACAGGATCGTCTTGAATGGTTGTGATGTGAGTTATGATAGTTATGATTATAGACTAAAACAGATACTGGGGCACTCTTTTTTGGCAAATACATTTTGTTTTTTGTTAGGTATCTTATGTGCTATATTGATATTCTCGGCCATGGGTCACCAACCGTTTAAGACTACGACTCATTAAATATTTTTGAATTTCACAGAGGACTTCTCCTGCGATGTTTACATGCATGTATATGATTTTAAAGATCATGAATAAGTAATGAAAAAATGTTTGATTTTCATATTTATTTCTACTGTCACTTTATTATAAAATATGAATAAATTACTAAAACAGGACCATACTCTTTGATTGGTTGACACCTTTGTCACCTTCCTATCATGAGAACTGTTTAAAGTCATTCTACCAGAATCATTTTAACTTTTACTTGCTACATAACGAAAAAACGTTTAAGTTTACTCTGGCCTGCTTAACGAAATTTTTTCTTATAATATGATTGGCTCTTTCTTACCAACTAGTCACCCTTTTTGCTTGCACTTTGTGCTGCTCATGAGTATGCTGAATATCTGACCGGAAGTGTCATATCGACAAAAGAAATACCGAAGCTTGTTGACTGTATGCAATATATAGCAAACTCCTAATTGACTTGTTGACTAGTCGTGATTTGAAAATTTTGAACTAAACTGTTGAGATATAGAAACATATAGATTCATACAAATAACGCACTCAATATTTCATTTATTTATCTTATTGTTATTTTAGAGTGACGAACGCAATAACATTCAGCAGGTTATGCCCTCTTATCTTCTTATTCAAATATTTATTCAGACTGCTCATTAGGAAAGTTACTCGGATTTAGCTGATAAAAAAGTGTCTTCCTCGAGCATATTTTATAAATATCGATGATAAACAGGAATTAAATTTGTTACTACAGTTGATTCAAAGAGCAACTCAACAGTGGAAGACTTATTTCGTTAGAAATTATTTACATGAGCAAAAAATATGAAATCTCTATTCTTAGAAATCTGTTCATTATAATGATTAGAAGTTAATTTAAATTAAGAAATAACTTTCACTAAGCCAAAGTATTACCATTAAAATTAGCATGAAAGATGGTGCGCAGAAACTGTATTCGGTAGAAGTTCAATTATATTCAATTCCACTGCATAAAGGAGAATCCAAGACTACAGTTGCAAATTACCGACCGATCAGCATATCAGGAGTCATTGTCAAGGTCTTGGAGAAAGTAGTCAAGGGAAAAATACAAGAATGGATTGATGAAAATGAGATACTGTATGGGGAGACAGCATGGTTTTATGAAGGGTAGATCATGCCTCAGTAACTTGCTCAAGTTTTATAACACAGTGACGGCTGAACTGGATAAGGGTAGTGGGTTTAGTGATACTGTTGGACCTGGATAAGGCCTTTGACAGGATACCACATGGAATTCTAATCCGTAAACTGCAACATATGGGAATGGATATAGGGCTGGTGAGACGGATATGTGGGTGGTTGATGGAGAGATATCAAAGAGTAGTTTATTCAGGAGTAGAGTCCAAAAGAGGGCCTATGACTAGTGGTGTGCCGCAGGGTTCTGTTCTTGGACCACTGCTGTTTAATTTGTTCATTAACGATATAGGAAAGGATCTAAGAGGAACAGTTCATTTGTTCGCTGATGATGCAAAGTTGGGTAGGGCAATAGTGAATGCAGAAGATGTCAAAATCTTGCAGGACGACTTGGATAGATTGGAGTTCTGGGCTAAGGAGAATGGATGTCAATTTAATGTGACAAAATGTAAGGTTATGCATTTTGGGGTGAAAAGATTAGCAGCAGTATACCACATTGGTGGAACTGTACTACAGGAGATTGATGAGGCCAGGGACTTGGGAGTGTTGGTGGATAGGGAGATGAAGTTTAGGGGCACATTGCAAAAGTAGCTAAATCAGCTCATCAACTCACTTGGTTGTTGAAAAATACCTTGACGAGCAGACACAGGCAAGTTATTGTACCTCTGTACCGAGCCTTGATAAGACCTCATCTCGACTACTGTGCCCAGATTTGGTCACCTGGGGAGGAGGTGGAGAGGATCCAGAGGCGAGTGACTAAGATGATAGCGGGTTTATGGAATGAACCATATGGGAACAGGTTGAAGATTTGTGGGTTGCAGAAATTAGTTGATAAGCGGAAAAGGGGAGATATGATTGAGACATTCAAATTGCTGAAGGGTTTCTATAGGATTTATTCAGAGGATATTTTTGAGATCAGGACTGGTGGTGGGAGAACTAGGGGACACCTATGGAAGCTGGGCAAGAGTGTGGTTAGCAGGGGTGTTAGAGCTGGGTTCTTTACTTTTAGAGTGGTAAATGAGTGTAATAAGCTGTCAGAGTCTGTTGTTGTGGGTGCTATGACGGTGAGTGAGTTCAAGGCAAGGTATGATAAATACTGTGAGAATGTCATAGAGTTGTGTGGACATGATGTTCAGAGTCTCCTTCGATGAGTCTAAGGACTCCCTGGAGTCGCCCGTAATAATAGTAATAAAATCAATAAAAAATGTGAAAGGAGGAAATCCTTAACCCCTACAGATAAGTATTCAGATTATCACTAGATTTCAGATATCCTAAAATTGTACAAGCATCACTCGTCACTGATTATCCTTTCCACTCTTTTGAATGTACTTTTTTATAGTTCGATATAATTTAAGTCATTATTTTTTTAGCTTTCTTAATTTACAAGTAATCAAGTCATATTCTATTTAGGTATTGTTATTACTTAGCTTGTTCGATTCCCAGGATTTTAATTGAGGAATTATGAAAAGCATAAGCAGACACAAAACAAGAAAGATACGCTTTTCGCTTATTTACTCCAACAGTTTCGGGATAGAAAAAAAAAGTGAAATCCAGATGTCATCCCTTCAAGAGTCAATAAAGAGTTAACAATTATTGATATGTAAAAATACTACAAACTGGGCAATGGATTATCCAATAATACATACGTTTCAGTAGACTATCTCATTATCAACAAATCCCCGTAAGGAAAATAAATGATCAGCTTTCAATAAAACTTGACAAGAATATGCCGGTTTTGTTTAAATAGAAAGTATGGGATGAAATGTGTGTGTGTGTAGGAAAACCTAATATTCGATTCTATTACGGTAACGCCCGAAGCTTCAATATTTGATATAACATTTCCTTTTTTTGAGCGAGCAATATTTAAAAGCATCAATATCACTGGGCCAATCACCACGCGCTCGGGAAGAAAAAATTGCTAAAACAAAATTCCGTTCGGAGCGAAGTGATATCAATTCTTCCTCCTTTACCCCCCCCCCCTTACACACACTCCACTCATTCTTCCTCTCAGCGTGCCTAATTCTTCTAATGGTCTCTCCAAGTGTTGCTTTCTTGACAAATGAACGGTGAAAGATAGATGATCACAACTATATATTACGCTGCCTTTCTAAATAACCACTGTATCGATCAAATTTGCACTGATGTCTTATATCCGAGCAGTCCTCTCGGAAAATATCATTTTTCGCAACCTGAGAAAATAGCGGTCCCGCCATGCAATAAACATGCCAGGCCTTCTCATACAATCGCGGGGCACTGGGCGCATTATGCAAATGACTTCAGTAGTATTTCAACGGTAAAAACACGATCCTTATCGGCTGGAGAACGCAACAAAGTTAAGAACTTCCTATTCGATTGTTTCTTTGTTTGGAAATAAGCGGATCAAATTATATTCTTCCCGTTCGACATAAAAATATGGCAACTATTTTCAAAATGTTTCGTATTTTCGAGGAAAAAAAGAGCAATACGAATAAATTCCAAACAATAGTGGTTAAATGGTGAAGTAATTTATACCTCAAGTCCCTGAATGGAGGTTCGTATCTCATTGGGACATTAAACATCCTCGAAATGCAGTACAAGTGAAAAAAAATATAAAAAGCCAGTGAAAAGTAAGTACGCATTAAAACCACAACCACAACTTTTAATGCTTTTCCTCACAAAGGACTGTTTTTATTTTAGACACGCTACAAGGCGATAAAATTGGTCCTTGAATCTGTTTAATTTCATATCACGTAAATCCATTGCATTTTTAATCCGACATAAAGAACTTGCTTATTCGCGACTGATAAATTTAGAAGATTAATAATACCAATGAATAAAATAATTAGTGGAATTTATTTTAGAACTATATTTTTATAAAAGTCTATAAACTCCATTTAGATCATCTCGTCTAGAAGACAGACCCTATTCAGTTGTAATGTTGAACGTTCAGATTAAGGTAAATTGACTAAACAGTTTTTCTCTTTAGAAAGTCGAAATCAAATGAACGAGTTTGGATATGTCGGTTCTATCCGTTAAGTGTGTCGTGTGGTTGTTTGTGGTTTTGAAAACGCACCTTGCATACAACGAGGATTTTGGTTACATGATTTGAGAAAATGGGAGCAGAAAGGTTATACTATCCCGTGCAAAGTATCGAACTGAATTCAAAGAGCAAGAGTTTGATACAATCTGCAGATTACATGTTGCCAGAACTGTATTTTCAAATACATAGATCTGTGAACAACAAGCAAAATTTCAAGATGGAATCGTATAAAAATAATTTCAATCGCAAAATGACTGAGCCTCCGTAGTTTAGTGGGTCGGAAAGCGTAGGTTCGAATCCTGTATAAGACGCGAAGACCCTTTATCAGGGCTCTTCTTCTGAAAGTGGGTTAGCTGGTCTCATACGAAGTTGGCTGAGTTTTTTTGTTATTCTGGCAAATCTGCCAGAACTATATAGTTTTGTGCAGATTTTCCATACTATATAGACATAGAAGACTACAGAAACAAGGATTATTAATAATATTATTATTAATAATAACAATTGAGAGTTATTCGTATCTCTCTCTGATCACTTGTACAATTCACATCGATCATATGTGAACATTGAAGACCCTTCCCCCACCTCCTAAAAATAATTACCGTCATTGAGACAGAATGAAGGGTGGTAAGTTAGGAACTGATTCCATGTAGACTCTTCTAAAGGTGGCCATGCTTATCCAATTTCGATTAAATTTAGAGTTTAGTTATTTCCCATGCTATTTATATTTTATTTTCATATAAATTCCAGCCCAATCGGATAAAAACGAAAGTGGCGAGTTGCGTTTATCGTCAACACCTATACAGATCGAATCGTCTAATCAATTTTGACTAAATATAGCTGTTTCTGAAGAAGTCTGTGGAAGCTAAAATGAAAAAGGGGGGCTGGAACATAAGCGGTCACTTTTTTTTATATCAACCTGCACAAGAGAAGTCACAAAACCTTTAACGCAGATGTGCCATGTGTAGTCATGTGATTGGGGAAAAAAACACATCAGTTGATGTGTTTCGTGAACAGCTTCTAGTTGTTCGAAACGAAAAAGTAGGATGAGAAGGTGCTTCAATAAGTTTGAAGCTGAAGTGTTTATGCGTATTGACCTAGGGTCATTCGTATTTGTACATGTTAGAAGGAAGTGGAAGAAGGGTAATATATAATTTGCTGAGCAGTGACCTTTTTAAATATAATTTATGAAATATAATATATACATACTATATTAAAATAAGGACATCATCTTTGGCAGTTATCGAGCATTGAGTCTATTAATTAGTATTTACAAATATTAATTAAACATCACGTGAAAGCACGATTATTTTGAGTTCTACCAATAATGTTTACTCACGGCATGATTCCAAACAATGTGTTTGGCTTCAACACGTGTTATATCAGGTTTGGCCAGGGACTCTTCTATCGCCAATAAGAGTAAACACACTGTGCGAAGACACTTCCTTGCTTGGACAGTGGAATTCGGCACAAAACAGCAATAAAACTGCAGAATTATTCAGAATGTAGAACTTCTGAACATAGAATACTACAGAAACAAGGATTATTAATAACATTATTATTAGTTATTATTAATAATAACAATTGAGAGTTATTCTTATCTCTCTCTCATCACCTGTACAATTCGCATCGATCATATGTGAACACTGAAGACCCTTCCCTCACCTCCTAAAAAAAAATTTTTTTTAGGAGGCGGGGAAAAACAATTTGGAAAAAAAAACTTTACAATATTATCTCCGTTCGTGATAATATTCTAAAGTCCAATGTGCCAATTTCAAACCTTAAAAAAACCTCTGAAAACCTGCACACCGTTAACCTTCGACTACTACCATACCGCCTGATACTGATTACTTCTGCATGCTATCTGATCTCTTGAGTGATTGTATCCTTTAGATCAGGCGTGGCAAACTTCATTCTATACGAGGGCCAATATATGATGAGTGGTAGCGTCACGGGCCGCACACTTTTAGACAGAACTTAAATAAAAATAAACTCTGCATTTTTCAAGGCAATAGTTATATGTATTGAATTACTATATTTGTTAAATCATTTTACTACTGGGGGAACAATATAAAATACTTGAAACTGGTCGCTGTAACAGAGCAGGGCAAGTGACTTTCAATGATGCGTTACTCGAGAGCATAGAAATCTACCACTCCCACTACTACAACTTGCACAGAGAAGCAGTAGATTTTATAAATTGAGTAATCTTTTTAAAGCAATTTTTATTCCGTGTTGAGGATAAATTGTTTCCGTCATCAGAAATAATGGATCTAACTAGTATATCAATCAGAAAATCTGGGGTCAAAACTAATAGCTAAATTGATAATACATATATAATTTAATATAGTTTTTATCCTGCCGCGGGCCTGCTGTTGGTCACTTATGCTTTAGATAATACGTGCTATTGTTTTCAGACGTGTTTTTGTGACACAAACACACACACACACACACTGGATGGAGAATCCATAAGTTAACAGACATCCTGACATCATTAACCTTCGCTACTTTAATCATAATTTCGAAAAACTTACTCAAATTCTGTGTGTTACTATGTATTTTTTGTATGAGATGTAGTCTCACATAGTGTTGTTTATTGTTGATATGGGTCTTTCTCTAATGACAATTCTTACAAAGATTATTGCGATTTCTTCTGCCACTGGATCCTAAGGGTATATATAGCAGAATAACCATATATAGCAGAATAAGCCATGTGTGAAGAAGAAGACAGAAATATACATTGTATATTTCATTCTAAAACAAAATGTCCCAATACTATTTAAATATATTTTAGTGTATGTATATTGCATTATCCTCTCATTTCATCTTCCCCCTAACATGTTATGCTCGATGGTTTGTTATCGTCAGGTAATAACCTGCTCCATACAAATCTATTTAAAGCTCCGATAAGGGTTAATCTTATCTGCATAGTTTGTTATGTCTATCCATACTATAAGTGAAGTTAGTTGGAAGATATCAGGAGTAGTGAGGACAAGGGAAACCGAAATAAACTGTTTACTCTGTCTTCTTGCGATTTTATGATTCTCCGATTACATCATGGTTTTCGTAATAACATTCTTGAATAGTTACCATTTTCACAACTGACTGAAGACATAATTTGTTTGTCTGAATTTTTTTCCGATTAAAATGATCATGCTGAAACCAAAACTGAAATAACAATAGTGCAGTTTTAATTGTAATTTTTAATAAATAACTGTATTAAAATTCTATCCCAAAAGCGAGAGAACTGATTATCATTTCGAATTACTTTGCTAAAAAGAAAATAGTCTTTAAGATTGAAATATGCTTCGATAGCTATCTTCACTATGCTGCAATGATGAATATGATAAAATATTCATCACCGTTAAAGATCTAATCAGTATTTATATACAATACAGTTTCATGTTTTTCACATTTCAATTTTCGATCTTTCGTTAGAACTAGAATGCCATGAACCGTATTGCAAGTTGTGCTTAAAAATCCGACGAGTAGGCCCGCTTTTAGAGATTCGCGAAATATTTAAGCTGGTTAGATTTGTTTTGTCTGATGAATAAAAATTCGATTCGTTTCTAGCACGACTGATTGTATTGAAATCTTATTTAGAAATTGTGATCTTAACAAAAATTCCCAAGTCATCAATCGGTCCATTTAAAAGGATAAGGTAGTCAAATGTGTCAAAAGTATGGCAATAACTCAGAGTTCTAGCTAGACGGAATTTAATGAACAAGAGGGAATGGAAGAAAATAGCCACATCAATACCGTCAAGATATAAAGCCCATCTGCCTGTCGCTGTTACTTAAAAAGAAATGTAACGGTCTCCTCCCAGTTATTTAGCTTTGACTCTTATGTGATCCCTATTGTGGTGCCTCTTTCCGTAATAATGACATCAGTGTATCGCGAACAGTTTCTATTAATTTCGGAGTAGAACATGTTCCTTGTTTGAAGTAATATTAGGCTTCATCAATGAAGAGGCCGTTTCGACAGTGCCTTAAGTTTGCTCTTAAGATGTTTCTCCTCTTCAAAACACGTGTTTACGATCGGTCCTTTGTAACATGGAAGAAATTTCGTATTAGAAGATGTAAAAGTCACCGTTCGGCATATCATATTGACTACCACCCAGGACTGCACAAGCAATAACAGTTCAAACAACCAGTTTACTTTATATACCCCGATAAGCAACTCTAATTCCATTGATGATTGAGTTGGTCACAAATATAGCCACCGGGGTTTCCTCATTGGGAAATTGCAGATTTTTTATTTATTTTATATATATATATATATATATATATATATATATATATATATATATATATTATTCCGAAAAACAAACAAGATGTTCCATTTATAACAAGCCTGTACGACAAATATAACTTGGCATCTACAATGATAAACCTGAAGGCAAAAATGGGATAATTAATAGCAGAAGGAAAGGATGTAATTTAGCAGCTGAGGAGCAGAAAATATGAACGAAGAAGAAGAAAAGAGAAACCAGTAAAAAAAGTTAACACTTCGGTTTAGGTAGTTCTGTGATCCTTAATGTCCCAAGCAAAAAACAAAAAAGTGGAAGAAGATTAAAATCAGGCTAATCAGCAGCCAAAAAACGGAAGAATGGCGAAGGCAATATTGGAACATTTGTAATTTAATTGATAGCAATGGAGTTTCTACGTGTTTCTTCCCTCCGACAACAATAATGTTGCTGACAATTGCAATAGGTGCCAGGGTTATTACGAAGGCAGCACACCAAAATAACCTTTTTCCTCTCTGCCACCGATTATACAGTCTAATCCATCTTATCGTTCTTGTCGAGTTTTACACAAAAAGTTTCCCAAGTACGTCCTTCTCCCATTGGCGATAATGATGCCAATCTAAGCAATGCTATTAAGTCAGTGCACTAGCCTGATTGCCTCCTCTGGTGATTAGCTTTAGCTTTGTGGGCTCGTTACATTAACACTAACTTTAAATTTGTCAATATGTGGACGAGCGGTTCTAAGTTTGTTTTCAGAGGATAAACTGTTTCTTCACTTAGTTTGAAGAAGGTAAGCCACGTTACAAATACCAGGACAGATGTTGTCTGTAGATTTTTCAGAAACAGAGGTATCCAATATATGATGGATAGATGGCTCAATTCTCACCAAGATATGAGGCTTTTTTCTTGCATACAAATGCATGGAGAGGTGAAAACATTTCCCCCAGTGTTTTGTGCATGTTATTCGGTAAATGTTGATATTGTGCTGCTAAAATGTGAACTTATTCAATTATATTAATAGCCGAGAATTATAACAGTATCGTGTAAATTACCACCGCATATTTATCTCATGCTAATGTTCTACAAAACAAAACGATCCGCTATTCGCCATATGTTCTTAGTTCGGGATTGGCTGAGTTTACGGAAGAAGCAACTAATATCATGAAAACAGTAATATGTTACAGGGTTTGCATATTCTGCCTGGTTTGTCTATTTTTGCAGTAAAAAACAGAGGTTCTAAGAAGGAAAATCTTAATCTTGCCATCTCCCTCGTATAAAACGAACTCACTTATAAGCGATTCTCTGTACATGGTCGAATTCGAGCCTTGTTTATTATTATTATTATTATTTGAAGGGGATATTCTGTATCATTCTGCGGGCTGTGCTAGAAGTAAAATGATCTTAAAAGTATCTTCGACTGACACACACACACGCACACACACACACACACACACACACACACACACACACACACACACACACACACACACACACACACACACACACACACACACGCACACACACACACACACAAAGACCTAATGAAAACAAACAGCCGCCAATACAGAGCAGTATCTGTCATCACCTATAAATTTATGCGTGCATGGTTGCTGGTGGAAACCTGCAGATAAATAACATCATGAAAAGCAGTTTGCAAGTTTTCTTATCTCTTTCGAAATTATGCTTTCTTCAGTATGCAGTACTCTTGCCAAAGCAAGCGTAATATTTGGCAGACTTGATTAGACACGGTCATGTCGAGGAGGTTTTGTATTTATTGCAAGATCGGTGGATATGTAGACTTATAATTAAGACTGAAATATCTAGTCAGGAAATCCATCTACAGATATGGAAAGTTTCTCTTTGGGTAAAGTAAACAAGAGAAGCATATTAAAGTGCCTACACACTCAAATGCGCTCACCAAAGCTTGTAAAATATGCTTCTAAGAAGCACATTTTCCATCAAGGTGAGAAACGATGAGCGAAGATTAAGAGCTTTGCAGATGACGTAAATTGCACTTCATTCTGTGGTCGAAATTTTGAACACGTGAAAAATTTGAATACACGAAATCTACAATACTTTTTTTTTCTAGGATAATCTGACTAGTCATGTCAGCGTACTTCACTCGTCCTGTATAGAGAAGATATATGAATCAATATATGATTACTGAGAAAGCAGCTCAAAGACGCGTAGTGACAGCTACTACATATAAGGAGATTAAATAAAATTGGGTCCTAAATAACAGAGATATAACAGACTGGCTCCCATAGCCTTAATTGCATTGACAGTAATTCGAATAAAACCAAACCAAATTATGCCAAGACATGAGTTTTTGTTAATGTATTTAGGTGGTAGATGATTTTCACAGTCACGTGTTAGACCGCACTATGAGGCTAGAAGGGCCTTTACAGAAGAGGAGGGGAGTTCCCAGATTACCTACCAGGGTACTAATGCTACAGGTTTTAAAACAGATAATGTGGGTGAGGTTATCATAAGGTATTTTATAAATATGTTATGCAAATCATATACAAATGATGAGTTAAATGGTTATAACTGTGAGAAGTGTGAATTTTATCTCTTCAGAATTTACAAAATAACTTTTCCAAAAGTTCTCTATAGAGAAAACTATCTAACATTTTAAGACATGCTGTGTTTTAAAGCTTGAAAATATGCAGTGGACAATTTTTTTTATTTTTATTTCTTGCGTTGAGGAAACGGAAGAAAAGAGTCCTTTCTCGTATAACGAAAGAAGACATCTTCAAGATTCCGCTGACTTCATTTTTAAATCAATTTCTACCTGAAATGTCGGAAACGAACACGCGAAAATACCACAGCGTTCGGTGAGCGAAGGAAATCTCTGCATTAGCTGAAGGTCGACAAGCGATCTTCGAGTACATATGCAGTGAGCGGGGAGAAAAGAGAGGCATATGGCAATCAATCTGCCCTCAGGACCAATCAGTGCACATTGGGAACCTTACTTTGCCACTGTGAACGCCAACAGCATGCACACTGGCGATGCTCTCACTGTTCTCTGCGGTTCGGTCGGGTCCTTGAGGAGTAGGTGCCCGGATGCTGCAAACGGTGACAGTTTCGACTGCATGCAACAGGAGAATTACTGTAGAATATGAAAGTAGCTTCTCTCTCTCTCTCTCTCTTTCAAACGAATATTGATTAGCTAGCAAAAATTCTTTCCTAGCGACGCCATGTTTGGATTTTAACAGCAGCTTTTATTGTTAACAGAACAATAAATTAAAAAAAAAAGTGCATGCGCATGTGTGTGCGTGTACGCGCACGTGCGTGCCTACCAGCACACACATAAAATCTTCTATTTCTGTTATCGAAGCAACAGTTGAATTCTTAGTTTTATTCAAATATTTATTGAAAATGGATAGAAGGAACGTCCTTCTCTCTCTCTCTCTCTCTCTCTCTACATATAATGTCCGATTTGGAATCATAGAGTTGGTGGTTTATGCAAGTAATTTTGTAATAACTATTTCAGTCCTTTAAACAATATTAAGAAGGAAAAAAATTGTTGGTGCTTGATATGATACATAGATAACGAACCAGCAATCTCCAGCAAACAATAAATCAAACATCATTGGCTAACTATCACCTGTTGGACATGATGGTGGTTGAGTTTAGTTCGAGTGCTATGAGAAGTGCAGGAGATTAGGGACAAATGCAGATCGGTAGGGATGTGGATGGATGATCGATCGCCTAACCGCCTCTTCCGCCAAACACTACTCAGAATGACCTAATTGTCAAGTTATACACACTCAATTATTAGATAAAATAACACGCTCTCACGTGCCAACAGCAAAGGGCTCTAAGCTTTATGCCATGAACCCGTTATCGGACTGTTATATGCGGCATTATTCACTTGTTAAATTTCGCACTATGCGTAAATTATTACGTGACCGTTAAATGAGCAGTTTGCTGTCCATAACATGATATATTCTAATTCCACCGTGCACGATAAGATACGAACCTGCAAAGCATAATCCTATTACATGATTCAAAAACTCAAAAAACACTAGTAGCAAAAAAGGTCACAACCTTTTGTGGCTGCCAGTGTTTATTCGCCAATTTGTGTGTGTGTGTGTGTTCATATTTTTATATATTTCTAACACAATTTTTCTTTTGTATCTTACAGATATTTTCGTTATATATTTTGTTTAGACTAGTTATAACTTGTTAATATATGAAAGATAAAATAATATGAATGAAAAGCAAAATGCACTAATACAAAGTGTTGTAATAGAGAAATACAACGTTTTGTCGCTAACTCAAAATTAGATATATAAGCACCGTCTTACAGCGTGAGGAACAAGCACACAGTTGAAACCCCTTGGTATGACAAACAAAAGTTTGTGGTTTCGAGCGTTTCGCTCGGTGGCATGTTACGTTCAGGCAACAAGGCATTTATATTATTATTATCATTATTATTTGACACCTCCAGGGAGTTCAAAGACTCATCGAGGGAGAGTGTGCCAACAGCATCGAACGATTGGTCCCCTTCCAACTACTAACCGCGCTCAAACTTACTTAACTGAGCTATTAGTAGCAGAGGCTCTACCAATCGACCAACCTTTGCAGAATGCGCCCTTTTTATCAACTGTTGCCCAAATCTCAAAAGAAAAAGATAAGTAAAAAAGTCAAATAAGTGACTTCTTGTTTTAAAGCTGATGGCAGTAGCTGTCAGATTCTATAAGACATCTTAATTTAGTAGGGCCTTCTAAGAGAAATAGAAAGAAGGGGGGGGAACTTTTGCAATGCAGAAACTCCTAGTAATTGACGTAGTCTCTAACCGCACAAAAGGACCACTAGATACTAGATAAATGTTCTTGTTCTTCTTTCTAGCGCTTTTAACCCGCAGGCGCAGTGCATGGTCCACTATCACATACTGCGACTTTAAGCAACCCAAACCGGCCTGTCGCCTAGCCTGGCGTTCGATGGGGGGGGGGGATTTATGTCTGCAGATGTGTGTGTTCACGGGGCCGGTTTGTCTGTTCCGGGTGAAAAAAAAAACATATGGAAAAAACTCCGTATGAGACCGGCTAATTCGCCTTTGTTAAAAAGAGACCAGATAAAGGTTCCTCACGTCACTGACGGGAATTGAGCCCAGGTCTTTCCGACCAAAGGGCTTCGTCTATACCGACAGAGCTACGAAGACTCTGACCTCCTAAATAAATATCACGTCATATTATAAATAGAAGTAATTCAACTGCGGTCCAGCGTAGCTGTCACTTTTAATTCAATGTACTTATACAGAGATAGTGCATAATATGTTTTCTTCATCTCTATGACGACAACTATTCTTATATTATCTTGTACCGAGGTAGCATCCATCTCCAACAGCGCGTTGTAGTTTTATTTTATTTGGCCTGTGTTTAACAGTAATCAAAAATCATGTTTTGTAATCAAGCGGCAAACAATTCTAGCGAATAATACAGTTATTGCTGGCTATTGCATATATGTGTGTGTGTGTGTGTGTGTGTGTGTGTGTGTGTGTGTGTGTGTGTGTGTGTGTGCGCGCGCGCGCGCGTCGATAAATCTAGATCACTCATGGTATTTGTGTACGATGAGTTTACTTTAGTCAATCATTATTATTCTAAGGGATAGCGCTACTGAGAGTTCCCCTCTTCCAGGCCACGCTATTTTCGGCTTTCCCATTTAGTAGCTTATAATCTGTTCCGATTAATCTAAAAATCTCCTCTAAGAATATATATTTCAGCCGTCCTCTTCTTCTTTATCCTGATATCTTTCTTTCCAATATGTCTATAATCCATCAGTTATATCTCTGTAGTGTCTGTCCTAGAGGAATTTAATCTTTGTTCCCGTGATTGTCTTCTTCAATACTCAGTTCTCTTTTATTTCACGCAAGATTTTTTCGTTGGTTTTTCTTTCTCTCCAGTTTAGTGAATAAGAATTAATTATAGTTTTATGCACTTAAGAATTTCTCAATATACCACCCTACTATTGTTTTAATGTTAACATTAAAATAATAATGCTAATATTAATATTAATTTAAAATTTTACCGAAACTATAAAAGTACCTACTATTCAAGCTCTCCCTAATTCCTATAATCCCGTGGTTAACCAAATTAAGTTGCTCTGTTTTAGTTTGTCACATCTTTATACGGTTTACTGATTGCTTTTTTTTATATTACTTTTTAGTCAACTGAATACATGTTTATTCTCAGTGGCATTTACAGGGAGAAGCACGTCAGTGATTGAGACCAATGCTGTCCAACTGGCGGCCTGTGAACGAAATTTTGTAAATGAGAATTAAACGCATTTTATTTCTGAATTTTGTTCCTTATTTTAGTGATAAAACATTCTATGTCGTATCAATTGTAGGTCTATGATTATAGACCTGCAATTCTGCTTTTTTAATAAACGTAATTACTATTTACTTCATTTCAAAATAACTGTTCACACTTTGCTATAGCTTGATGGCCACGATCATGCATTCAACCGCCAAATAGCGTGAGCATACAAAAACTGCTTTCCGTTCATTATGTACACATTTCTATGTGCTAACGACAGTTGCTTTATAAGTGTTTGCACTGGAGTAAAATTCCAAAATTATTCTAAACTTCTTCAAAACATATAAAAGCTTGTAGCAGTCCGCAAACAAAGGAGAATATCTGTAGCTAAAACAAGAAGTATGAAGACTGCAAATTGTAAGATTGGTTCACAGACTAGAATGTAATTTTAAGAGACAATTTATACTTTTTACATAAAACAAAGTATTTCAATTATACAGGAAAATGCACGCTACTTTAGTAAAGAATCTGAAAAGTCAATTCACAAAGCAAAGATTATATCTACATCTGTAACACCACCACCACCAACAACAACAACAAAAAAAAAAAAACTGAAGTCATTAATCACTTCATTTGCGGTTCTTAAAAGAGTCGCTAAGGCGAAGAAAACATTTTTTGAGAGAAATTTAATTAAAAATTGTGCTGTTGACATGGAATAGCTTTTGGTGAAGACAAACTAGCTACAAAGTTTGAATGTGTTTTCACTTTCTTATCAAACTAGAGGTCGCCGTGTGACAGACGGACAAACGTGTTAGTGGTAGACTAGAAAATGTGATTCAGGACGGCTTTTATTTTTCTGTGGCATTAGATGAGTACTGATCTGTCTGATGCTAGTCAAATGCTAATATTTATTAGTTTGAGCCACTTCGAATCCTGCAAGGAGCTTTTTGATGAAATGACAATTCTTGGGGAAACTATTGATTTTAAAATATTCGTTCGTTAGCCTGACACTCTTATTAAGAATTTTGATGACAGGTATAAACAATTTGATAGTTCAAACCAAGCATACGTCCGTTCAGCAATCGATTGCATGTTGTCATCGAATGCAAAACCCCATTTATCAAACAGAATGACGTGAACTTCAAGCTGTTAAATTATTACAGCTCAAGCAGAAACTGGAGCAGGATAGTTTACACTTTTTTTTTCTACAACATGCAAACATAAGAGATCTGGGATTAAAAGTTACTGGAGGACTAAATTTCTAAATTTCTATGATATCGCATCTCTGTGGATTTGCATAAAAACTGAATCATTTAAAGGGAGGAGAAGACAAAATGCTTTTAATAACAAATAGAATCTCCATTAGCGAAAAAAAGAAGCTGCTCCTTTTATATGTGTATGGGAAGTTGGTTCAAAAATAAATCTGAATTGCTTGTGACTATACAAAAGAATATGAGAGTCACAGAAATAGTTTACCGAGGTAAGTCCCTTCCTGACCAACGTACTTTTCTCTTCGTTTCTGCCATCCTTGTTGAAATTCTTTATGGAAATTATTTTGGGGGATGACTAAAAAATGTCTTCGTCAATTTCTTTAATGGCTTCGACATCATCAAATTTAGCCTTCAATTTTTTTTTTTAACTTTTAAGTTTCACTCAAAATGTTGCAAATGCGGCTGCTGCATTTATAGAGATCCACTTTTTTTTTCAGAAATGCGGGACTTACAGTTCTTCAGTTTAAATTGAGGCGTAGTTTGTGGCAATCCCAGCCTATTTTGCTAAATATTTAATTGTCAATCGTTTAGAACAATCTCTTCTCGAAATTGTTGGTCATCTCAGGTCGTGGATCAATCAGTTGAGTTGCTCGAAGGCTTGCATGTCTAATAGCAGCATATACCATTTCCAATAAATCACATCTTTCATTAACCTTCTCGCCAATTTTAAAGCATTTAATACAAATAAGTAGCTCCGTATTATCAGATATTAAAGATAACCGCAAGACAAAAATGCGCAGGTTGTAGCGGCTTCGCCCTGTGGTTAATAACTTGGATTTGAGTTATATCTAGGACAAAAGAGCTTTTTATCTGAAGGGACGTTTCTCATGCGAACATGACAAAGGTTCCTCCTATCGGAAACACGTTTTTCTTCACACAAAACAGATATGACGAAATATTATAAATTTCAGCCAAATGTATAGTGATAGAAACAGCATAATTTAGTTCGGCGCATGTATCAATCAACCTCTCGGTATACACTGTTTAGTTTACTTCACATTTCTTTGGTATTTATTTCGAAATCAAATCTCAAAGGTCATTGACTTTTACTCTTACGACTGCCTTTCCTGAAGTTCATGCTTCATCGATTAACACAGTCTCTAATATAACGTAATTAGTGGCACCGCTAACACTCTGGCAAGTTAATCCACAACGTCAAAATAATAATGGCAATCATCTGTAATGCAATCCTGGTTGGAGTTTGTTGCTTATAATTTCAATTGCTGGCTATATGCGCGCACGTATACACATATATGCTCCTGCTGTCAAAAGGAGTAATATTAGCAGAATTCTACAACCATATGAAAAATTTCTCTCTTTCACCCACGATAACCGAAAACTTAGTTTCAAAATAATTTTCAGAAAAAAAGATTCAAGGCTAAATAAACTGAGACACTGAACAACAATAAGACTTTTGTGTAGTATTACGAGTCCGGTCAATATGAGTCCAGTCAAATTCAAGGTGAAGACATCGAGAGAAAAAAAAACAAATGAAAATGCTCTCATTTGGAAACCATCACTGACCAATAGCATCAGCTTCTTCAGAAATTAATAAGTGGTTATCAGAAAACAAAGGTTCTCCCCTATAACGAATTTTTTGAAATTACTCTATTGACTCTTTCTTAAACAAAAGAAAAAAAATATCATCTTACCTTACTATTCATTCAAATGCACACGGATGTGCAAAGGATGGCAATCTAATTATGTTAAAATGAAAATAATGTCTTTTGAAGAATTTTCACACTCCATTTAAGAAAATAATCTGCAATATTAAAACACTATTTGGGAATATTTAAATCGAATTACTAAGGCTTTAATATTGCTATGTCATACCGTTAAAATAATTAAAAAAAAAAATTAAAATAATGCCGTACGTCAACAAAATAAGACGATATTTAAAGTTTTTTTAAAAAAAATCTGAAACGGGATCGTACTGTGTAGCGGTATTATGTTAGACACATATACTGTGTTCTAAATAAGTGTTTGGCATATTAATACGCTGATATATTAGCAGATTAATATATTTTCTATATAAATATTTGTAAAAAAATCCGCTAACGCCTTTTATTCCCTTCTAGGAAGTAGGCGAGGCCGTTTTTAGCCCTGTCTAACTTTTGGAGACTGAGTGAGCGTATTGAGTACGGCAAGCATGCAGTTTTTCCATTTCAACTCTGATGAAACTTTACTGATGATCACGTGAATTACAATATAAGAAATCAAAGACTAGAAACAAACAGTTACCAAATCGTCTCATATGGGAAGCTTTCGTTCATAAATTACGGTAAAGAAAATACATGAAGTGATCGCTATGCCTACATTATATTAAAGTAAAAATAATACAGAAAAAGCTGTCGGCGGTATAAACGTAAAATTTATGGTCATCTTATACGGCGAGTATAACACAAAAAATATACGTTTTGAGAGGAGATTTTGGGTCATCTTATACGCTAAGTCGCCTTATATATGTGCTGGCATATGCGGTTGTTATAGGTCATCTATCTTTGACTTTCCTTAGCATCATTTAGTGCTTAGCTAAGTATAAGTGAAAATTTGTAAGATTCATACTGTCTGATCTTAGATAATTTTCATGCAACATCTTTATGCTGTTTCGAGCAGGTATATTCTTATGCTATAACTTGAATAGCTCGAAAGAATAAAAAGGTTGATTAAGTGATTAATTTGCAAATGAAAGATAATTTCCTATCTAATTAAGAGTGCAACTATCGTACTCTTGATAGCCTCATAGCTCATTGTTCAAGACGGGCTTATTCAGCCCACTTGGCTCTGTCTCGTACCTAGAAAGAATATCACATCACTTCTCGTGATCAACGTCTACTTTTACTCCCAAAGATCATAAATATAAAGCAGCGCGCTCACTGCTTTGCGAATTCGAAACATTTAATTTATTAACGACGCCAGAATCATAATACATCCTCCTTACTTGTTTCCTCAGACTTCCGTGTTTCATAATTATGATAAAGCGAGTGAGGAATGATTGTAATTAGTATGGAAGTACTCGAACATAAGAGGCAATGACCACAACTAATGTGATATTCGACACTTCGCTATTCCTTCACAAATATTCATCATACGCGTTGTTTAAGGAGGTGGTACCAATCTAACCAGCCCACTTGTTTCTTCGGCTCATTGTTCCCATTGTTCAAAAGGACTGACTCATCAACCGCTCCTAAAGTCATCCACTATCGTATGCTAGCTGCATGCAGTTTTATGATACTTCCTTGTTCCCTGCATTTAAAGAAAATAACATCCAGTGCGCAGTCTCAATAAATAAATAAAAAAGTGATGGAATACGTGAAAGCAAGTGCTAGTTAGATGACTCGTTTTCACATATTCCAGCTTTTTTTTTTTGTATTTATTGACGTTAAATTAATTAGCTCCCAGGTATTACCTCCTAAGCTGTTCAACCTTTGGCTAGATTAAGGAAAATTAGCGCAATTTATGTTTTTCAAAATTGGATCACATTAAATTATATTACAAGCACTCAGTTACCTTAATCATGTTTATCCCATCTCTGAAGTGAACATCTACTGATTAGAACTTAGAAGACAAGCGATAATACGCTTTCATGACATTTCCCAAGCGGAATTTTTTAATTAAAAAAGTCTCTCGTGCAGAACTGGATTCTTCGTGAAAAAAAAACTATTCGTAACTTTTTTTTTACACCAAATAATAATAACAACAATAATCAGTGCTCGACAAATTATGAAAACCCTACTCGCCTAACAAAAAATGGACTCACCAAGAGCCTTCTGCATTTTTGAACGACATGTCTCAATAAGTAACTACAAGTTACATAAAGTAATTAAGAAAACATGAAGCATCTACGTTTTCTTAAAGCTAAAAAAGACGTTGTTTAGAAAGTTATTTTTTATTGTTTAGAAAGTTATTTTTTATTAAATAAAAAAAAAATTAGAATTTTTCCAGTCTGCAGCTACTCTCCAGCGGGTAAAATTTATCGCCACGTGCGAATGGGCGAGCATGTCTCTTGAGCCGTGATAATGATAATAATAATTAATATTTATTATTTTTAGAAGCATTACTGTATTTGTTATTTCAAATTGCAATTCTCCAAATTATTTGAATTTTGGCAATTTTAATAATTGGGATGAAGAATACAATGGAAATGCGGCGTTCTTTTACGGAAAACGTACTAATCAAAGGGTTTGTTAAGGCCCAAGAAACGTGATTCACATATACCTATCAATACTACAGTTAATCCATGTGCTAACTGGACGATATGTCTTCTGAAGGAAGGTGGCAAGGTTTTTAATTCCACAAAACAGGCAAACAATCAAATTACAAAGTACGCTGGCCTCATAGTCTTGATTATTTCTGCTGTAGTCTTAACCAATCAACAGTTTTGAGGGAAGTAAAAATACGACTTTCTAGTGAAATATGACTCCGTTTTATTTCATTACGACAAAACCTGTTCATGAATAAACCTGCCATATTCGGTAGCTTCACACTCACTTCACTCCTGAGCTGTTTGAGGTTTAAATACGTCTTTCCTCAACATCTCTTTAGTAAATGCCTCCTAAAGGACTTTTAGTGAAATCGTCCCGTAACGAAATATCGCATTCAAGATCTGTGGTAATATTTTTTTAACTATCTCGTTTCTGGCATAAATCAGATGATCACCATTGTATAAATCATGTAAATGAAACGATACTACATGCTGTAAACCTCTAAATCTCTAAATAGGCTAAACCTCTATTAACCTCTAAAATATTTACTGAAAGGTTGGAAATTTTCTGAAATCGTAAATAATTAGATCCATGCATTAAGTCGCAGTCTATTCTACTGAACAAGTGTATCAATAAATGCTTTTCATTCAATAATTCCTCATGCAGTGGCCCCACAATTCCTCACTTGCTAGTTGCTACTTAACAACATCGGTAAAACAAGTTATCTGATCAATTAAAATAACAACTAATTATACCTATATGTTTATTATTTTAAGTTTGATTTTTCTGCTTTTCTTCAGCCATTTATACAAATGCAATAAAACAAAACGAGCAGAGCAAATCTTAAACAAAAAAAAAAGAAAAAAAAGAAGAAAAAAAAAAAAGAGAAATGAGATTCTTGATGGGTATAATAATACGAAAAAAATAAAGAAATATGTCGATGACTTCTAGAAGTGCCATAATTACAGAAATGTCCTCAAACAAGACAAAGAAATCCCGTAAAGAAAGCGAACTCATTAATGAACGATGAGAAAGGATGTCGTAGAAATAAGACGAGACCTAAGTAATAATACTAGGCAGCTGCGTTTCTCAAGATAAAAACAATATAACTAAATTACGAGGATTTCATTAATTTTAAAATTAGTTCTGGACATAATGAAGTTGAAATGTTGGTACCGAGGTTGTTTGGAGATACTGTGCTGGGATTTGAAACCAGTAAATAATTAAAACACTCCGGAATGATGGACGAGTACAAATTCAAATATATTGGAAGGCACTCAGATAACACAGATATATAATAATATATCTGTGTTATATATATATATATATATATATATATATATATATATATATAACATTTCTTCAGTATTCCCTCAAGTTTTACTCAGCTAACGTCTAAATATATATTATTTAATTTTTTATTTATTATTATTTTTTAAAGAACACTACTAAATATAGTCTGGCTAGCCGACTGGTCAGCTTATTCGATCGCCAACCAACAAGATGCGGGTTCGAATCCAGCCGTAGGAAGGATGTGGTAAATGAATTTTATCATCTGGTATTATACCGCTTCCTCGCTTTTTTTCTCAATTTTTTTTATCTTGTATGGAAAGCGTACTAGAGTACTGTTTTCGTACAAGGTAAAAAATACAAAAATAAATCCTTATCCCACCCACTGTACGAATGCACTATAAGTTTACAACCTTTCGAGAGAAGGAAAATAGAAGTAAAAAAAAAAAAAGATAAATGTCATTGCAGGATTCTAATCAACAGCCTACTGCTAGAAGCAACAAATTTCCAAGTATCCAAAAGTGCTAAAAATAATTATATCCGGAACTGTTTGTGAGATGTGTAGAAATCAGTATAATCAATTTCCGAGAAAAAATATTTTCCCTGAAAAATGCGTAATATCGTAATAATACGATATGAACTCAGATCTATTTGGCAAGCGAAATAATTGTCGCCCTGATTTAGGCAATACCGAAATCACATGTGTGGAGGAGTTGCAAGTGATTTCGATTAAACTCCCGAGTATGTGGAGAAACTCACAAATAGCACGTTGATATCTTAAGCTGTTAAAAGATCTTGAACTCTTTTTTTTTTCGTAAATTTATTTTTTTATTCATATTCGACACGATATACTCGTGAATACAATGATGAAATGTTACAATTGCACAGGTTTTGTTTTTATCATAGTCCACGTCAGAGTGCTTCTGATAGTAATTTTTCAGCTCTCTCTCTCTCTCTCTCTCTGTGTGTGTGTGTGTGTGTGTGTGTGCGCGCGCGCGCGAATGATATTATCTAGATTCTGTTTTGCAGATAGCATAGAAGACTCTTCCAATAATGAACTATTAAATTATTATCTACTCTATAATATAAAATGATAAGCTTTTTTGTAACGTTTTTGTGTCACGTTTTCTGTCAAGTTATTTGAAACGTTTTGAAACTCAGGGGCTACCCTTAGTGTCGAGTCATCAGAATTCAAAGAGAACCGGCCTACCAGTCCGGAACTCGGGGGTTTGGGCGCCGTAGGCGCCAAGGAGGGGGAGAACCCCCTTTCGAGTTTTCAAAATTCGAGTCATCAGAATTCAAGGAGAACCGGCCTACCAATCCGGAACTCCGGGGGATTGGGCGCCGTAGGCGTCAGGGGGGGGGGGAGCGGAGCCCCTAGTATATTTTTTGAATAACGTCTTCCCACATGTTAGAGAAAACTAAATATAATTTATTACTCATATATTTTTCGCTCAATATGTCATGAGCTTCTTTCAGGAGAAAACAAAACAAAACAACAACAAAAAAAAGACTGGTAAAACTGGTTTTCTGAATAGAAAAACGAGTCATTCATCATACATATAATGTCACATGTCTCGATCGCAGCTGTTCGGTAGAGTTCAGATAATGAGAACAGATGTATAATTAATTAATTAATTTAAAAATAATAAATAAATAAAATATAAATAATGATAAACAATTAACAGCAATCACTTTCCAAAACTTCGAAACAGGCATTGAGTCATTAAGATTAGGACGGTAGCGTAGGGCGGCTTTACACGATTCAAAATATAGACGATTTGAATCTTCTGTAGTGTAGCATCTTGGTACGGCTACAGTGAACTCTGTATCTAGGGTAGATGGCATGGCTCAGGCCAGTGGCGTACTCAGGATTTAATCTTGGAGGGAGCAGAGCGCTCAGGATTTAACCTTTGGGGGGAGGCGAGTTGAGTAGACGTTTTGCGAATACACACTACACATCGCATACGACCTATAACTGAGCATCTGCAGTGATCGCTAATTCATAAGTAGCACACAACATAAATAAAAAAAATGAATTTTAATTAAGAAAAGATTTTTGGAAATTTTTCTAGTGTGTTTTCCTTTTCTTCGGGGGGTGCCAAGGCCCCTTGTCCCCCCCCCTCTGGGTGCGCCACTGGCTCAGGCCTTGCTTCTAATGACCTACGCTGCCATCCTAATTTTAATCGGACAGACTATGCCTATTTCTAAGTTTGGGAAAGTGATCGCTATTATAAAAATTCAAATATTTTTAATTTTTTTATATTTTTATTTATTTGTTATTTTTAAATTAATTAATTATACATCTATTCTCACTTCTCTACTCTAATAGTGTTTCCTCCTACTTGACAGCTGCGACCGAGACATGATATTATACGCATGTTGTATGACTCGTTCTTATATTCAGAATTTATATGTTGTTACCTTTTTTTTTTTTTTGTCTTCTCTTGAAAGAAGTTCATTACATATTAAGCGAAAAATATATATGTGTGAAGCTGCAATCCAAAAAATATAGTATGTCTAACGTATGTCTCTATTAAACAACTGGTAACTAATAGAAATAATAATGGATGCCAACACATAAAGCACTGGCCTACTCCAGTGAGAGAACAGCTTGTGAATTTATGGATGGACAAAATACGGACATAATTTGGAATTTTTTGGAAATCACCTAAAATACTTTTCAAATTCAGATGTGTCAAAAATGGCATGAAAGTAGTAAATATTTCATATTCGAACTTGGTTGTACATCTTTTTTTTTTCTTTCTATCACATGGCCATCTTTGAGAGGCACGTGTGATTGAAACGATAATTGGAGTCATGATTGACTATGGTTGACCATATTGTCCATGGACAGAAGGCTACAACCCTTTCGTCTCATCATCCTTTATTCCGGATAATTCTATTCGTTGAAAGAGTCTTCTCTATACTCTTTTCCCCAATGATTACAACCCCAGCTCTTCAAGAAACTCCAGTTGTCCACACACGATTCTGTCAAAGTCATGGCACCTGCGGTCTGTGTACACTAGATAAAATTGAGCAAAAATGTTACTTGAATAATGTATATTTGAAGTATCTTCATCATTATTTAGGATGCTTATATACTATACAGATATATAAGCTCTGATATTTACATAGCGAAAGTTCAAAAACGGTACTAATTTAAATGGAAGTACATTTATATCAATGCGAATTTATGAGGTGTATACGTGATGCAGTCGCATTCAAAATGCTGCGATCAGTAATTGCAAACTTGAAGTGGACTCTAATGCATGTTTAAGCGTTCGACAGTTTCTGAGGTTTCAACTTTCCAAATATACTAGTATTACTGCATGGAATATTATATGCAAGTGGAATGCGAAAAAACCATACTGATACTGAGATGAAAACGCGAAAACCATATTTTTACAAGAAACGAGATCTGGGAGGGCTGGCGTGTTGCCGAGAAAAATCTCTTCTAGTTCCAACAAATCCCTATTGATACAATGGCATTGTATCAACAGGGATTTGTACGAGATACTTCTCACACTTCTCACATACCCATATGAACAGAAATGTTAAAACAGCAACGTTCACAATAGTGCTGGGCCACACAGATTCCGAATTCATTCTGAAGATATATGCATGCTCTGGAAACACTATTTAAATTCTGTTTTAATCACGATCAGAAAGTCTATATCTGGTGATAGTTCCGTAAGTACTTACAAGTGTGTTCGTCTGGAGACTCTTTACAAAATATATTGGAAATACCATAACATTGGAAAGTTATATTGGGATATTCGAGATTAAGTATTGCATGCAATTTTGTGGTTTAGTCATCTGAATATGACTTTAACTCGGTCAACACTATATTAAAATGTATACAACTTTCAATTCTCTAGCTAAATGTATCACGAATGTACGTGGTACTTAAAAGAAAGGAAACTCTGTCGGTAATTCATCCTCTACTGACATACATAAAAACGTGATGAGGTATAAATTTACAGAGAACTTGATAAAAGAAATGCAAGAAGCATGGATAATTGTTTTTAATTTCAAAGAAATCCTACTTTTCTGGATACAACCTAACTTTAATGACGATATGTCTTCCAAAGAAAGACTTCATAGGTCTAATTCGAGCCACCGACAAGAGGAATTAGTCGGTGTCTAAAATCAAATAGTTTTTTTTTTTTTTTTCAGTTCACTCTAGAGTTAGCTAATCTTATGATATACATGTAGAGCACTTTCTACTAGAAGAAATTAAGGTTTTTAATTCTATCCAGCAATTCAGATGGTCATGAAAATTTTATGGAAATTAGAAGGTCAGAATTATTTTCTAATTTCCATAAAAAGAAAAAAAAAAGTTAGGACTAAAAGAGGACTGTCTCCTCCATTTAAGGAGAAAAAACATTACAGGAAAGTTTTACAAACATTACATTATTGCCTTTTCTAGATTGCTATGCTATTTTTGAACAGCGTATGAATGGAAATGTTTTTCACAAAATATTATGGTCACGAACTAATCGACTTTTAATTTTGTTTTTCATTTTCCAGTAGACATAAATGGAGCTGACTCTACGACTGAAGACCTTTTAGACGTAACTAATGCGAGCACAGCTACCAAAGACGACAGATCATTGGACAGTCGACCTGAAGCGACAGTTACCGGTGAGGAGAAGGATGCGGGAAAAGGAAGTAACAGCAAAAAGAAAAAATCGCCCAACGACAGCAAAGGCGGTAAGCCTCGTCGAGCCAGGACTGCTTTCACTTACGAACAATTAGTAGCTCTTGAGAACAAATTCAAGACAACTCGTTACCTATCAGTGTGCGAACGTCTCAATCTTGCCCTTTCTCTTAGACTTACGGAGACTCAGGTGAAAATCTGGTTCCAGAACCGACGGACGAAATGGAAGAAACAGAATCCTGGAATGGATGCCAACAGTCCAACCATACCACCTGCACAAACATCAAGTCTGACGAGCAACTATCCAACATCTGCTGCGTATCCTGCGGCTACAAGTCTCCTATATAGTGCTCAACTTCCATATTTATCAGCAGCAGCTGCAATTCCTTACCAAGTTCTCACCCCATCACAGGCATTTGGATCCACACATCCGTACTTCCACCACCTCGGACATACGTGATTCAGCGCGAGGCCAGGTAGGAACCTGTTATTTTCAGTGCCAATATTACACGCCCACTAAGACAGGACAAGAAGTGGAAGTTTAAAAAGCTGGACGTTTTTTTTTTGTTTTTTTTTTAACCTTGCGTCCAACGCATCGGCGTCCAGTTGTAAACAAATGAGCAGTTCCTGCACATTGTGCTAATTATCGCGAGTTAATCCCATGATTAAAAGTACTCATCCATATGGCAGTGAAGCAGGCTGCTTAATTCCGATAAACTAGTCCTAGACTGACTTTGTGGACAATATTAAAACTGTTTAAAGTCAAAGTTCAAGATCACTACGACGGCACTTTAAAATATGAAATAATCCAGTTCAAACACGAACTTTCAGAATTAGTTCCTTCCCCTGTACAAATAGCCATTTGATCCCAGCACTTTGCTTTGTGACATTCTACATTTCTTATACAGATTTCATTGTTTTCTAAAATGTTATTATTCCATTTTTGCCCACTTTCGTCAACTTAGTGTGCTGTCTGAAAATGTAAGAAAACATGAACTTACTGTAAAAATTTCAACTATTCCGAATAAATTCTCTTTGCGTCAAACTTTTCGTTTTTGGTTCTTTTTTAAAAAACTTTAGAATGAAAACGTTGGAATAAAAGTAAAACTTAAATTTCTCACGCAAGTGATATTTTAATCAAATGATCTTAGATAAATTCATTAGATTTGAATTCGTCAGTCACAAATAGTACGATTACGCAATTCATAGACCCGTCGGTGTTTGCTTCAGAATTGAGTAACTATAGATGGCCGATGGTCTTACTTCTTTTCTTATTTCCCCCAACTTTTCGAGATGCAATAAGAAAAAATAACAAAACAGTAAACTGGATAATGTATACAGATTAGCAAAAGCTGGATGATTCCGGAGATGTTTCCATTTTATTGTTGACGTTTTTGATTTGATGGATTTCTGCGTTTTTTTTTTTTTCTTCCTACGAGCTTGCCGCTTTTATTTTCACACATTACTTTCCTGAATAGTGAATTGTGTCGATGTAAGTTTGAATGCAACATTAATCTTTATCCCACCCATGGTAGTAATGTGTGATTAGGTTTGCAACTTTTTGCGAATAGGATTCATCATAAAAAGCTTTTAAAGCATTTGGTATTGAATGGATATTAAAAGTAAAACAGAGAGACTGATCTTGAACATACAAGTAACTGAAATGAGGGCAGGGACAATTAATCAATTACGGTGTTCAGATAACTCCCTGACTGAGTGAACGTTTTGAGCGAAGTGACAACTATGATTACTAAACATTGTGTAAGTGCTCATGTACGTTGAAACTCACTCATTCCACAACAGAAACCCCAAATCTGTCTTTTATAAGAATCAGTTTTCCACATACAATTGGAATCAAATCTGTATTTTGAATTACTTTTGTTACTGAATGGGTCTAGTGTATAAGAGCAATTTTTAGAATTTTATTCCCAGTTTAACACAGCCTTATCGAAAAACAGATTTGGAAATTTGCTTTCTATTTTATTTTTGAAGACATTTCGGATAGTCTTTAATTATACAATAATATCTATAGAAATTCATAGCTTATTACGGAGAGAATACGAGTCTATAATTTACTCTACTGTAGTATGCCATACTTGTTTATATTTTTAGTAGTCTGATTGTTTCTCATAGTGCCTTCGATTCACATGAATAATATTAAATATTTCGTTTGTTATGATCTCGTTCTACTATCAGACAGTTCACTTTTTTTAATTATTGCTGCTGAACTTAAATATCTGCACAATATTGAATTTTTTCCTTGCTGTTATTTGAGCGTATTATTTTTTTAAGTTTGTTTTTATTACCAAAGGGTTTTTATTGGCAGATAAATTTCATGCTTTCCACACATATAAATGGAAAAAAATGCGCCTTAAACATTGATCTTATTAACACATTAAGAACAAGAAAGAACTGATGTATATACGTACTACGCTAATACTATTTGTATAATATATATAACAGTCTCGTCACCCCTTTCTACTGGTGCAACTTGACTGTTAGATCAGCCTTATTATTTTTTTTGGGGGGGGCGAGCTTTTCAGACCTAATCAATATCTCTAATCTCTAATCAATTTTAGAAATTCATTTTCTTTTTGATAAATTTCAACCAGATGATGTCGACGTACAGCTTCCCAATCTCCTACCGCTTCTAATGAACTAGTCTTTGTAAATTAGATACCAAAATAATCCCACCGATATGTGATCAAAACTTTTCGTACTACGGGAATATCGTTTAACATATTAAATCGGAAAAGTTTTATTTTCAAAATGAGGGTTGGTGAGCCTCTGATATGGAGGTTAAAAGGTTATTCCCCCCCAAAAAAAAAAAAAAAAAAAATTAACCAAGCATCTACGAACCATAAACCTAATATATGTTTGATTAGGGTCAGATGAAATAGTACATATGCTAAATGGCTAAGTCATTTCGACTGAATATTCCTTTAACATTAACATGTTTCTATAACTTGAATCGCTAAGGGAAATATATATATATATATATAATTTTTTTGTACCAATGGTGGTACAAAAACGGATGTGTTTAACGACAGACTTCTCGGTATCTCTGAAGTGATGGTGAAGATTTTACAGAAGTCGGTAAGAACTCACATACACAAATGGTTTGACCGACAAGGTATACTTTGCAAAGAACAGCACGGGTTTACTAAAAGTCTGTCATGTTTTAGCAATTTGCTCATAAAGGAAATGAATAGACTATAATACTGTTATACTTTGTTGAGGCATTTGTTAAGGACTATAAACTATTGGCTTGGATAAGTAGGTGGCTAACAGTTAAGTATCAGTAAGTGGTATGATAGTTGTGAATCTATTAGATTTAAGGTGAGCAGTGCTGCGCTCCAGGGATCAGGCCTTATGCCACTGTTGTTCAATCTATACATTAATGACATTAGGAAAGTCTAACAGATGATAGCTATTGTTTGCTGATGATACAAAGAGAGGCAAGGCAATCAGGGATGATACTGATATATAGCACATACAGCATGGTTTAAATAACCTGGAGCAGTAGGCAAATGATAATCGCTGTCAATTCAATGTGATGATACAAAGAGAGGCAAGGCAATCAGGGATGATACTGATATATAGCACATACAGCATGGTTTAAATAACCTGGAGCAGTAGGCAAATGATAATCGCTGTCAATTCAATGTTAGTTAGTGTAAAGTTATGCACTTTGGCGAGATGAGATTTCTAACGGCATATTATCTCATTATGTTACAAGAAATTTGATGGGACTAAGGATTTTGAAGTTATATGGTGAATAGAAAACTGATGTTCAAAGCTCACATTGCAAAATTTGCAAATACAACTTAGGGATAACCGCGATGTTGAAACAAGCATTGATATGTAAGAATAAAGAAGTCATTTTGCTTTGATACAATCCCACCATAACTACTGTGCACAGATTTGGTCTCCTGGTTTCGAGGGGCTAAAGAAGCTGTGGAAATGATGCAAAGAAGAGTAACAAAGATGATATCGGGATCATGGAATGTAGATTGCGAGGACAGATTGCGAGTATGTGGACTGAAGGCTCTGGTAAACAGGAGAAAGAGGGGGGGGAAATAGGATAGAGGTGTATAAATTTCTGAAAGGGTGTTGTTATGAGTTATCAGCTGATGAAATTTTTGCTATGTGAAAGGTGAGGAAGAGAAAAGGAAGTATCCGTGGAAGCTAAGTTGTGCGGTTAAGAAAGCGGCTAGAACTATATTTTTCTCTCACAGAGCAGTGAATGGGTCGAACAGGTTGCTTGCTGAAGTGGTGAGTGTATCTAGTGTGAATGAGTTTAAGAGACGGTATGACAGCTGGTATGGGTGATCTACACTCTTCCTAGATGAGTTTTTGACTCCCTAGAGGTATATAATAATGATAATCCACTACTTTCCTGCGGGAGTTTCTGTGGTTAAGAAGTTCAATATAATTATTCCGGTTTTGTGACCACATGTTTATTAAAGAAAAATGTTTTTAAAACTAAACAAGTACTAAAAACAACACCCGATAAGTTTCGATAGTCGTCAGACTAACATCTTCAGAGGTAAAGAGAACTAAAAGTTTAAAGCATAAACTACTAGAAATTACGAAAATTAGTTCATTTGTTGGTTTTGTGAACACCTAAACAGTTCGTTAAAAAACCGAAAAATATCAAGATCTCTTCATCCTCCGAAACCTCCACATCACCCAATGAAAAAACCAGGGGTTTATAATATTCACTGTTCCTGTGGCATCTGCTATGTGAGCCAGACTGGGAGATAGGGAGAAATCCGCATGAGTGAACATCAGAAGGACGTACAAAACAAGAGAGAACATAAATCGAGATTGTCATTTCACACAACCTCTACTGGTCATGATGTACTCTGGGGCAGAACAAACATGTCCTATATAGATAAGAATTGTTTCACAAGAAAATTCAAAGAGGCAGCAAATATGATTAAAATTCCTACGCAATACAACAAAAACCAAGGTTTGATTTTAAATCAAGTCATCGTTTATTAAAAATTTACCAATTTCAGACATCGGACAGACAGAGTGAGCGTGAACCATAGAACGCGACAACAAATAGCATTGTCTCCAATGCTATTTGTTGCATTGGAGACAAATGCATTAACGGTTGTATAGATCTGTTATTCGGTTTTTTAACGAACTGTTTAGATGTTCACAAATGAACTAATTTTCGTAATTTATAGTAGGTTGTGCTTTAAACTTTTAGTTCTCTTTAACTCTGACGACTAACGAAACTTGTCGGGTGTTGTTTTTAGTACTTGTTTAGTTTTAAACACAGTATTCTTTAATAAACATGTGGTCACAAAACCTGAATAATTATATTGAATAATCCACTACATTTCTGATAACATCATCTATTTTTAGAATTATTTTCGGCATTGTTTACAACAAAACGATAGCAGTTGGACACCATGATTACATTCTATATATCTATCTATCATCCTGCTGTGTCTTTCACTGCTGAACAGTTTGGTAGATTTTGATGACTTTTGAGATGGTAGCGCCTAATAAAATCGATTAAGATATATGACGTGAACTTGATAGGCAATTGTTAATCAAATATGGGGATACACACATCCACATGGAGAAGAGAGAGAGAGAGACCACCCCGTGTGTGTGTGTGGGGGGGGGGTTGGTAATGTTTAATAAGGGGATTTTTTTTTATTTATTTCAACAGCTCAAGAATGTTAACCATCAATTACTGACCCAGTCTTAGCTAAACTGAACGTGAGGAATTTATTTCAAATTTGGTTAACTGATGACGTCATTGTTAATTACGCATTCAAATGAAGTACACTTCGCTTATAACCTCAAAACGAATACAAACGTAAGGAATACAAATAAGAGTCCACTTTTGAATAAAACATTAATATAAAAACGACCAAAAAAAAAAAGAAAAGAAAATTAAGTTCACTTAAAATGACGAGGTTGAATCCCAGAATATTTACAGAAAAAACAGCTTTATCTCAAGAGAAAAATAATGAAAAATAATTCATTAAAATCCGCTTGAAAAGTAAAATATCGAATATCGACAATAACGAAACCAAGTAGATAAAAGAAAATGCAATGACTGTACACCAATAACACTAAGATAACGATAAATTAAATCAACCAGTATAGACAGCATCATAAAAAATAAAAAAAAAGTGAAACAACAGGTAGATTAAAAAAAAATGCAAAGTCAATAAATTGTTCAACCATCTAAACGGAATTCACACAGCAAATAAACAAAGTAAGAACAGTAAGTCAAAAATGCGAAAAAAATTGTTGAAACACATTTTATGGAAACAATTTCAAAGAGTGAAATAATCTAGCTAGAATGCAATCTACATGTGAAGCAGTTTCCAGTTCTCTCTCTCTTTTTTTTTTTTTTTTTTACTATAGCATGCAACCTTTTCAGTGAGCAAAGTGGGACTCATTCTCTGATTTTATTCTTTATTTAACATTGCCACATAAAAAAAGAGGGGGGGGGGGGTGCTACATTTCCGAGATACTATATGAACGCATTTTGTCTGACTGATACGTCCAGGTTGGGCTTTGATTGCTAAGCGATTGCTGGACGGGTATAAATGTTGAATGTCATAATTCGGTATGGTATTGCCTCGCGAGACCTACCATACATCAAGACAAATTGCCTTTCTCTGTAAAGAACTTTGCACCCCTTAAAACGCCCCTGTTTTTTCGCACATTGCTTCGGATGAGCATTACCTTTCCACCGTTGCCAGAATAGAAAGATAAAATAACAAAAGAAAAGAAAGAAAAAAAAAACCCATAAGAGCCAAGCTATGCAGTTGCACGAAGACGATTCTAGCTAGCTTAAAAACTGCAGCGGCTAGTAACAGGCTTAGTCTAGGTCAAATTGCGGACCACATCGTATGATTTCCGGCAAGTACAAGCGATGTATTGGAAAGACGTGATTCAACGGACGCCTAAAATTGCAGTGTGTCTTTCGGAGCGCGAGGGCGAGAAAGGGATGACATGGCTGAAACGGGGACACACTGCGACATCGGCTGACCGACGAGCAAGGCGTGCACGCCGTCAGCTCTTCAGTCGATACAAAAGCAAAGCATATAATACGCAGGCCCGAATAATCTCCGTGATGAATAGACATCGCGAGCAAATTGGCTATTGTATCGAGCGCACGCCTTGCAATCTGACACGGCGCGTGCTTCCTAAATGATTGGCTTCCTCGCTCCCCTGCCTGAAGTGGTCTTTTATTTCTAAGCGCAATGCCTCTATAACCCTAGTAATCTAACGCAATTTGTCACCAAAACCCTGGCGCAATAAGCGGAACAGAAGTCTCATTAATTGGCCCATGGTGCTCTGTAATTTGAAAATCAAATATGCGGGTGAGACGGGAGCTGTAATGGGCTTAAAACTGCGCATTAGGAGACATTTCTAGCCTGGCCGGGCTCTCGCCTTCCACGCTCAACTTTTAAGCTCTTCCAAAGATCTGACAGTCACTTTCCGAAGAACTGCAAATGTGAACTTTTCAAAGGATAAAGAAAAAAAAATTAAAAAAAAAAAGGAAAAAAAGAAGGAAAAAAAAAAGGCTTTTAAAGCTCTTTTATGGGTCGATGTACCTGGGATGGATTTGATTACGCATGCGAGCAGTACCGAATGATCTTTTCCCCTGCAACTCCGGAAAGCGAGTCAAAGTTTTAGATTTCACTGCACGGTCGTAATAAACCTGAAGCTTAACTGATACACCTAATGTGATGAGTCACGTTATCGGAGGTTCTCCGGAGTCGTTCGTTAATTTAGCGAGAACACTGCTACTAAAGAGAATCGGTCCGATAGAGGTAGAATAAAAAATAACCAGTGGCTTCTTTTATGATATATGGACGTCATTTAACTATATCTGTTTGTCGGCAATGTGACTGGCTGTTTTTATCTGCCTCGGAACAGCGACATTTGTTATTAGAAAGAAAGGAAGACGGACGTTAATGGATTAATCCTTTCCCTCTGTGGAAGAAACACAACATCCATTTCTTCAAATGAAAACTCCACGGGGGTAACAAATTGGATGATTTACGTTCTCCTTTTCTCATTTTATATTTCTATTTTCTTTTCGCTTTTATTTTTTCTTATTCTCCTTTCTTTTCTCTTTATGAGCATCCATAGAACCTGAGGGGGGGGGGAGGGTTGAGTATCTGAAATGTCAGATAAAATTTTTACTCTATACTAGCGTGCATAATTTAAATTATTATTAGCAATAAACTAGACAGTCATACAAACCCTTTTTAAATGAAAAAAAAAAAACAATCCTTGTCAAATATTCTGTACATAATATTCTGTATAAGTCGTGGTTTGAAACAGTACAGTGCTAGTAAATAAGTACAATTTCAACTGACAGATGTCATTATAAAAGTAATCGTTTCAAAGAGTTCGCAAAGTCAGCACTTTTTTGTGAGCTGGAATAGAATTGAAATGTTTACACTGCATTCAAAAAAGTTACAAGGAAGAGTCGCCACTGTGATTGTTAATTGGTTCGGTGCTTCTATAACTAATCAATGAACGGCATTGGATTTTGCTTGTGTCTGCTTGTACTTAGTAGCCTCGTAGTAAAATAGTTTAGCGATATTTATGTAGATAATTATCAAATATTTATTAACACTGCATTGTTTGATCTGGCAAGCAAAATTATCGACAAAAGACTCACAACTTCCAAAAGAAAAAAAAAAAATGTAGTTAAGTCATGAAATGTTCGAAGAAAAAAAAAAGATAACTATCTACCGACATGTTCACCGAGTGGTTAGCATATCTACTCTCCAACTAGCACAGCATGGTGCGGGTTCGACACAGCGCGTGGGCAGAGGTGTTGGTAAATAAAAATCCAGCAACGATGCTTTTTTTTTTTTTTTAAAAAGTTTCAATTTTTTTAAGAATGTAATTAAGAATGTGATAATCGCTTTTCCTTCTGAAAATTTTAGGAGGAAAAGCGAGGAAGTTTGATTACGCATGCGTGTAGAACGACATCTTCCCCCCCCCCTTCAAATCAATACAACCCCGGAAGGGAGTTGAATACAAATACTTATTAGCAATTTTATTAATATCATTATTTTTGAGAAATATTTTAATTTTACAAATACTGTTTGTATTGCTTGTGTTAATTTATTTGTTGGGCAAGATATCTTTCTAAAATTGATTTTCACACTTGATGTAACAAGATAAGCATTTCACATCTTTGAAAGACTGGCACATCTTTACTAATCGATTGCATCCTGCTATCCAACTAACAGCTGTGGGGTCGAATGAGCTATGGGCCACAATAATATTTATTATTATTAGAGCTCTAGGGAGTCAAGGATTCATCGAAGGAGGCCATACATATCCATACCAGCTGTCATGCCTTTTCTTAAACATTCACACTATATGCATGCACTACTTCAACAGGCAAACTGCTCCACTTACTCACGGCTCCTCTATGAGCGATGCCCCTTCTGTTCTCCCCCACCTTCTATTATAACGAAACATTTTATCAACAGATATCCTATAATGCCCTCTCAAAAGTTTACAGACTTCCATCATATTATCTTTCTTTTTTCCGTCTACCAGTACCTGCAATCCACATACTCTGAATCTATCCTCGTAATCTATATTCCATAATCCTGATATCATCTTTGTAACTCTTCTTTGCAACCGTTCCACAGCTTCTTCATCCCTTTGAAACCCAGAAGACCAAATCTGTGCACAGTAGTCCCAGGTACGGTCGTATCAATGCCTTGTAAAGAGGCAAAATGACTAATACCCTTACATTAACGTTAGTTCATGCAAGGATATGGCAGCATTGCATTTATCGTTTGAGTTGTATTTGTAATTTTTGTTATGTGACCTTTGAATTTCAACTATTTATCTACCATAACTCCAAGATCTCTAACCCCGTCAGTTACTACAAGCATAATTCCACCAATATAATATACTGTTAGATATCACATCACGCCAAAATGCATAACTTTACGCTCACTAACATTGAAGTGAGAGTCATTATCGTTTGCTCACACTTCTAGCTATTCAAATCACCCTGTAAATGCTGTATATCAGTGGCATCTCTGATTGCCCTGCCTATATTTGCATCATCAGCAAACAATTAAAGATCTCCTGTCGGCCTCTTTTCAATATCATTATGTATAGATTAAACCACAATGGTCCAAGGACTGATCCCTGGGGCACACCACCATTCACCTTAAATCTTTCAGATTTACATCTCCCCGTATACCACTTTTAATACCTATCCATCTGCCAGTCGCTTATATAGGCCAGTAGTTTATATTTCAATCCCATATTCTTTTTTTTTTTTTTTTTTGCAAGCGATTTCAAGTGGTATCCTATCAAATGCCTTAGAAAAGTCCAACAATATCATATTGTATTAATTCCCTTCATCCAACTTAGCCGTAACATTATTATAAAATATGAGTAAACTGTTCAGACATGACCTCTCTTTAGCAACCCAGTGCTGTTCCCTGCAAAACAGATTTTGTTTGTACACCCATTTCTGTATGCGAGTTCTTACAAAGTTCTCAAAAATCTTTACAATTACTGCAGATATACTGATGGAGTGGATAGTTAGACACATTAGTCTTTGTACCACCCCCGTACAATGGGATTATCATGCATTATTTTCATTCCTGTGGAATCTTTCCTGAGTTATGACTGAAATTATATAAACACGTCAAGGGCCCAGCTAGTTCATCTGAATCTTCCTTTAGCACACATGCTGATATCCCATCTGTCCTAATTGCCGAATTCTTATCCAGGTTATGCAACAGCTCTAAAACCTTCTCATGCACCTCTATCACTCTTCATCCAATGTAATGGTAGCACAATGGACTATGTTACATACACCAGGTTGATAGATCTCGGATATCGGTGAAGTGAGCGCTCATTATCTGAAGTACCTCATCTGCTTCTGATAATAGGGTACTATCTGAATTCAGTAAAGTTGTTCTTCCACAGTCATTCTGTCTTTTACTTACATAACGATCAAATTCTTTTGGGTTTGTCTTTAGCCTGTGCAGCCAATCTCTTTTCTTAGCTTTCCGTACAATACTCGTAACTTTTCTGGCCTGATCTTTATATAATTCATAACTCCTCTCACTCTTATTCTCATGATATCCCTTCCACATAGTCTTCTTCTTATGGATCTCTTGTTTAATGAGATTATATATCGATTTCGCTCCCATTCTATTTGTTCTTCGAACTCTAGTGACATATTCAGATACCGCATATTTAGGCATATTTTCAAAGCTTCCCATGCACTGTTGATACTCTTTCCTTTCAACAACTGATACCGTGGAACTAAAGATGGTATTTGCTGGAGTTTGTCATATATTTTTCAGATTTGTGGTTCAGCATATAATCTGATTGGAACATCCATACAGTTGTCCACTTCCCAGTTTAGTACGGAATGATTATTGTCACCAACTGGTGGCAAAATAGTTGCATCCTTAACTGAGACACCTTCTGATACTATGATCAAATCGAACACTCTTTGTCCTTGAGTTTGCTTCTTTCAGATGCTGCTTGAGGGAGTTGTCTGGCAACAGCTCAATAAATTCTCCTTCGTTCTTATCAGTCTTCGAATAACTTCACTGCTATATGGGAAATGATTACCATTCTTGCTTTTATGTATTTCTATCTTAACTGGACTCCTGTCTCTTCTATTATTCCTAGAAATATAATATCCTTTGCACTTGATTCCGGTTACAACATCTGACTCTGATCTGAGTGCTACGTTTTTAGAACTTTTATTCATCAAATCTCGTCACTATCGTTTAGGTGTTTGATGAATTTCACCCCACCACATCTCAAGTGACTTGAAAAATACCATGTTTGGTCTCTACAGCCAGGGCACTACATTATCTAATCCCGAGAATGTCCACGGTATTAAATGTACTGTATCTTTTCAACACTGCCTTTATCTTCAATAACTGTAAGGATAAATGCAAAAACCAAACAGTACTTTCATCTATTATCTTCCTTTTGTACATTAACGAATTTCTACAGTTGAACGTAAATCCTACTCGCAGTTTTGCCGATGAAGTACCTTGACCACCTTTCTTTAATTGGCAAGGAATAAGCCACACAAAAGCATGACATTTCTGGAATTTGTACGTGTGCATTTTTAAATATCCTCTCAATCATTCTTTAGACCCCACACCATCCCGTCTTAATCCACTATACAAAACTCTCCAACCGTTTAACATGTTTTTTTGGAAGAGGAGGGCGTCCTCAAGCTTCTTTTTTCATTAAGTTCAGTTGTTGTTGTTTTTTATAGTTACTGATCATTAGAATTATCATTCCTCCACTCTTTAAATCTATTAAGACACATGCAGCGGCTAGTCAATGCTAATAATCTCCAAATTCACAGAACAAATATCTTTCGTTATTTCCCTCTATTTTCGTCCTCTTCAACCTTCTCCTTTATTTTGTATTTCTCAAAACGTACAATGTTTTCAAATTTAACCACAAAGGTTTTTATTTATTTATTTTTTAATATTTCACCCATTCAGGTGCTGGTATAATGGTACACACACAAGGTAAGGTCAAAACTATTATTCATTCTGCAAAATCATCAAATCACCTGATTAAAATTTAAAATAAACAATAACATCCACTTACGTTTTCAGTCCCACAAAATAGAAATGTTTTCGTTCTTCTCCCTTATTTCCTATTTCAAATGGTGTTCAAACCTCTGCATGGGACACATGCAGGAGTTTGAACACCATTTTATTTTCAACCTACAAGATTTTTTTCAGCCTACTATACAGCATGGGATATCTATGTGTACTGTTAGATGGTAGATAATTTTTATTTCCTAGTGTGAGACAGCAACCATGGTCTCAGATTATGATAATTTCTTTATGATAATTTTATGATATTTACGTGTGTTTGAATATAGTATCCATTAAAATTTTTCCTTCCTTGCGTTTAGTGCAAATCGTGATGCCATTATTACTAACATCAATTTCCTGATATGTAACCTCAGGGGGGGGGGTATATACCGAATATTATGGTAGTACTACACGAAAAGTGTATATTGTTACTAACCTCCTGTCGACAATTTTCTTCCAAATCAATCTGTTATCTAGGATTCGAACATTGTCAGATTTTATATTTCTATCTTCTAAGACACTACTAATTGCAGCAATTCATCTATATCTTGGTCTTCCTCTGTTTTTTTTTTTTTTTTCACTGCCATCTTCGCATGAACCACCTACTTTTCTAATCTCCCTCCCATCTGAAATCAGCTTTGCTTCTTGAATGCTAACAATGTGAAGTTCTTTCCTAATATATCCGAATAACGTAATATTTTTGATTCCATTTATCAGAAATAATATTTTTAAACTTCTAAATATCTAATCACTATTATAAATCACTAATATATTCGAATCACTTAAGAAGTGCAAAATACTTCGCTATTTATTATCACTCCACGCTGTCTATTATAGAATGAATATCACATCCAATTATTTCGGCGAGAACCACATGAGAAATCAGCGGATGATAAAATTCGACAAGTACTCATCAGCTTAATAAACGTGAAAATAATCAGATAGTTATTATAAACATAAAAGATATTTATATTTCGAATTTACAAGCAAGCAATAAATTATATCTTATTTACAAAGGATTAGAGGCAATACTGAAACGATAGTAGAATTTAGTAGCTGAATAAATTCAAATTAGGAGCGCTATGTTATATATTTATGTGCATTTACTTATTATTATTAATTCATCCACTTCTCTGTCTGTATGGATACAAAACAATTCTGTGATGAATCTTCATGAAATTTGGAATACTGAATTTTTAGTAAAATATTACTAAAATTTAAACTATTCAGCTTACACTAAAATGTTTCAATTTTAGTCTAAGCCGGACAATTTAAAGAATGCGTGAATAAAGAGCCATAAAGCGCCATAGGGATTTTGTCCTATCATTCACTCTCTCTTTCTCCGGTACATAAATGACCCTCTCTTGGTGATCTCAAATCCTATCCATAGCCGATAACAGGCTACTCCATTCCTTTGACAACCATAATACCACGCAATCATTAGAAACAAGCTCTGGTAACTGAAAAACAGCAACGAGGTCTTCCATGATCTCCTTGTTATTCTTCAGTCGGTCGACAATACCCAATCCTGTCACACACATAGTCTCGTGTGTATATGTGACCCTTCCCTCCTCTCATCTCTCTCTCTCCCCCTCAGATTCATCCCAATTACGTTCTCACATAGGAGTACTGCTTCTGCCGTATGTCTCTTCTATAAGTATTTCCATGCACAACTGTAAGAACATGAGCAGCTGCTCAATATCCATTAACTGTGTAGCTTCAAACTTATCGAACCAACTTCTCTTTCTCTTCACCCCCCTTCTACTTCTGTTCTTTGGAATAGCCTTCCTGACGATGTCTTCTACAAGGACTACAGCATTTAGCAGTTCAAGAAACAAGTCAACAGATTCCTTCTTTTTTCTTACCCTCTTGTCAACACGTCGCACTGAGTATTATAGATTTTGCAATTCTTTCGTGTGGGTCTGATATAATACGTGTGTGTGTGTGTGTGTGTGTGTGTGTGTGCGTAACAAGCTCGTGTAATATAATGGCTTTATTTCATTTTCCTCCCTAAAATTTGTACAGCGCGGTTTCAATTTGAATTTCAATAAGTCAACTGACTGAAACCAACTTATGCTTTCCCTTACTTATAACTACCACGACATTTCTCAGAAAAAAGAGATGAAGATGATTCCCTCTCATGAAACCTAGAGTGCAACGCTAACTTAAGGTTTGGAACAAAGGATAGCTTGTAGAGTTTAAGATTTTGAGTTTTTTTACGCTTTCAAAATCTTCTTCAGATTTTCAGACCACAAAGTAAAATAAAGATATCTAAAATAATTTTTTTATACTTTCCGTGTAAGACCTTGAACTTATTATAATTTGTAATTCCTTACATATGTAAATCATTTCCCCCTCTTCTTTTTGGTACGGATGATGCGACGATAATGCAGCTTTACATTCCTCCGCCGTATACGGTAATGAACTTTTCAAGGTTCATTATTATTCTGTGCTGATAATTTATGACTCCAAATCATAAACAGCCTAGTTTTTTTTTTTTTTTTTTTTTTTAAATAATAGTAATAACCAAGGAGGACTATTATGTTATGTTATGGGAAGCTTATTGAAAGATCCTAATCTGATACTCATGCAAGTGCCAAGTCCACTATCGAAGTAGTTACACTTGATAAAGGACAGACTAATTTTAAAGTGGATCAGCTCGTATATTATTTTTTAATGAGCTTATGTATTATTATTTTTTGTGTTAAGTAGTATGCGATCTTTTCCAATTTCAAAAAAAAAAAAAAATTATTTTTGATTCATTTAACAACTGAGAAATCTCGACATTTCTTTTGGTATCCCCCCCCCCTTCCCCCAATAGCATCGTGTCGCTATACAGCATTCGTTGGAATTTGAGACTCTTTAAAGAGATTTCAAATGAGTCTCCATGCGATTTAACATAAGTATAAAAACTGTCAAGAGGGAAAATGCATAAAAGGCACGTTTCATGACTGATTCAGCATGATTTTGTTAAGAGGAAAAAATAAATAAATAAAGCCTCTCAATCCATTATCAAAGAAAGCAACCAATAAAATTCTAATAATATGAGTCGTAGCCTAAACAGTGACTAAACAAAATCATATGAATAGGATTCCATACCACTTACAGCAATTGTTTTATGGTCTGGTACTCTGTAAATGCCTTTCCCAATTCTATGTGAACAATTCGAATAATTCACTGTTGGTCTTCTATATTCCTAAAATTATAGTAAATCCCTCTGTCTTAATTCTTTGGTATCTGTGTATGTGAATCTCGATGGCAAAGTTATAAACCTATGCAGTATTTATTTTAGTGAATACATTTCAGTAGATTGAGTGGAGTTGACATGATATTCAGCCTGTATCTTCTTATCTACTGCTGGGTGAAAGCCGCTCCCATTGAGGGAAAATTGGATCTACTTCTCCCACGACGACCCATTCCATCAGGGGAGAGTGTGTGTATATATATATATATATATATATACACATACATACACTTGTATGAATAAATGTATGAAGGTGAAAGCACAAACATCCATACCCTAGACGGGAGTCGAACCCGCAGCCTTTTGGCTGGAGAGCGGATAAGCTAACCTCTCGGAATCTTTGGGATGGAGAAGGGGTAGATGCTATCTGTCCGACTATTCTAATATCGTATGAGATGTCACAAGTCTAAATGCTTGAACTTGTGATACTTTTCTAGAGCTTTCTTTTCTTTTACTAATTTTAATCCTCGTGGGTGTTGATATTTAGATGCCAGAGCCTCAGTTTTCATTAGAGATATTTTCCTATTATATTATTTTCGCATTATGCGAAATTCGTATGTTTAGATCTTTTATATTTTCTGTTATGACCTGCTCATCAGCAAAATAAAATAATAAATAAATAATCTAGAGAACAGATTTATCGCTGTTCCTAGTAGCGCTGTTGTCGTTATCATATCCTCAATATTCACATTACACAGTTTAAAAAATAACCCGATCTTAGTTGTGATCTTATGGAAATCGTTTTACTTGCATCTATCTTAATTTGTGTATCAGAAGCTATCGGAAGTGTCACGTAGTAGTAGTAATAATAATAATAATAATAATAATTACTTCTACTAGATAAAAATATATTAAATTTTTTAATGAAATGACAATATACCAGTCTTGCACAATTAGAAAGGAGACCAGAAGTAATATCTAATGTTTTATTGTTTATTTTATTTTTTCATGCTAGTGAGTCCACGATTGGTTGTAGACATACGACAGTACTTGAATAGCATGGGTGAGATAAGGATTAAATAATTTGGAAGCAGCAAACTAAGGCTTCCACCAGTCAAGCTAATGGTTTAACGTCGGGCGACCAAAGACAGCCGCTACCTAAAATGAACTGTCTGAAAAGAGTTCAATGCTGCGCGTGCACCCGCCTACGACTTTAAAAGAAGGATATGGGGACTTAATCATCCGCGAAGTTTACTATTTTATTTTGATTTAGAACTTCCTCGTAATTTAGATGTACCATACAATTAAAAAAGATGGATAAATGTTGCTTTACAGAATTTGGGATGAAATATTTTTATCTTCCTTATAATATTGAACTTCTTACGAATAGAATTTCGAATGAGAGATTATACAAGATTCCGTTAGACCGGCGCATTTAATGGATCACGTCTCAATAGGTCTCTCTCTCTCTCTCTCTCGGCTATATTTCTTTTTTTTTTTTTTTTAATTTTAAAAACGAATTCATTTCCAATAATATATTCAGCGCTTTCTTGAATTTGCCTGCCAAGTTCTTTAATTGATCATAGCATTTTCTTGAATTGCCCAAGAAAAGTAATGTCGATCCATTTACCATCGATACATTCTTGCATTGGAAACCATGGCAACGAGTAAGAAATGAACATTTCAAAAATGTGGCACGCAAATATTTAAATATGTATTTGTAGAAGTAACATTATTGAATGAAGCAACTATCATTTCGATTCAGCCAACCCATAAGTTAACAATGACTATAGCCGTACTTATTCACAGGCACACGAGGCTCTAGTGGAGATCCCCGAAAAATTAGGGCCAATTTAAGAGCCCCAAACAATGAGGGAGAGAAGGGGGGTACTCGATCGCCTCGGGCCTCGCCTGCCTTGGGAAAAGTGTAAGTACGTCCCTGACAATGACTGATTTATTCTTTTTCTGGATGATGACCATTCAACAGATAAACTGCGTTCTATATTAATTTATTCTAGTTTCAATCTAAGGTTACAAAGTCAATTGGGGAAAAAAAATCCTGTCACGAACAACCATGCATTATTTTTAATATCATGACAACAGCATATAATATTGTCTTGCCCTTCATCTTCATAAACATCGTCACCTATAAAGCTCTGCTTGCGAAAACTGAGCCTCAGATCGAAAAAAGAAGAAACATAAAATCATGAAATATGATTCTACCATCTCTCTCTTCCCGTGCCCGTTTGAATGTATGTGCTTGTTCTTTTTTTTTTTCTTCTTTCTCTTTTGAAGGCAAATAGATTCATAGAATAATATAATAAAAAAAAAGGCTTACAAAAACCACGTGACTTGATGTCGCGGAGTTACTTGAAACTATTAATTCCCTCTAATCTCAAGCATCGGGATTTCCGAGTCTCGTATCGGTCTCTACGAGCGCTACCGGTAGAAGCAGGACTCCGTCACCCTTCATTAAGAGTGATTGTCCGTCCCATTGGTGGTAGACTGCCAATAATTGGCTGCACACACCTCGCGCTTCCGGCATGCCCGGTAGTTCCTCGGGGACGGCTCGCTAGCCTGTAATAGCCACTATTTTTCACTTGATCCGCGTAAAGTGTCAAGGAAAATCGGATCCATTGTCCAAATGAGATCCCCAAGCACATAATGCCACGTAACGCCTGCCGCCAACCGCGCTGTTTTGAGGATGTCTCTGATTCGTGAGAGCTCAAGCGACGGCCTGGCCGCCAACCATTTGCAAGCTCCACTTATCTCACTCGGGCAACAAAGCGATTCACCCTGACGAGGGTCGCGTAGAGCCGGCTGTTAAAGCCCGGAAGCTGCGGAGCTTAGCGAATGATATTATTTATTAAAAGATTAACGGACAATTTTAAATAATGCATGGACTGGACCGACTAGTGTGTACGGCAATGGCTTCCTCGGCCTACGACGTCAGAGGTTATCAGAAGTGTCAGCTCACAAGCACATGCCACTGAAACATATGTGAAACACATGTGTCTGCCAAGAGTTGCATCTTGTGTAAACACCTCGTACTGTTACCCGAAACAGACGACACAAAAGAGCTTGAAGGAGGGGGGGGAAGATCATGAGGTTTTATGGCACTTTGAGCTCTCTACGATTATCATTATCGCTTACAACAGATTTTTATTTATCTTTTCCCCCTTTTTGGGAAGGGAGGGGGATCTTCGGAATGAAAAAAAAATAGAGTCTACAAAGCCATTACTTCTGGTTAACCAGAAATGTTTTTCTTCTATAACTCGTGCAAGCTAAATCCAGATTTACTTCACTGAAGGGAATTTTTAAACCCTCCGGATGATTTTATTTAAATCATGGAACAAACTTCAAGCTTTTCTTTTAATATTCTTTATGAGGTATTATTAAACACACCCGATAGAAGATATTTAATCCACAGTGAAGTATTCCTTTTCGTCCTCCCTTCCACTAAGCACACTGAATTCAACAATAGTTTCTTAGAGAGGGGTATATACATTTATATCTATTCAGCTTACTTGCACATCCTACGCTGAACATCGTGAAATACAACAATGAAAATTTCTCACATAAGCGCTACTTGGATCATAAATAGTAGTAAGACCAGACCATCATAAACAATAAGCAACTTGTGTTACTTGTATTTTATTATAAACTGGTAGTATGTGGTTCTAAATTTCAAACGATTCAGCAATTTAAAAGATGCTCTTTACTTTATAATAGTATACGATATAAATGAAGATTACACACCGCAATTATAATTTTGAAAGTAACTAGTTGTAAATAAGTGGAAAAAAAAATCAGAGTCATATTAAAATATTCAAAATAGGAGTTTACTTTTTAACATTCTACTACATTTTACAATCCATGTACTGCTTTCGTTTTACATGTTTAAAAAAAAGCTAATTTTTTAGCCTCCCCGATCTTTCGACTTTACTCCTTCACTAGATTTCGTGTGGTGGTGAAAGATATGTCAAGGACTGTTCACATTCCACCCCCACCAAGAACACAATGAAAGGTGGTTACATAGAATTAGCTGAATTGGATATAGGTTGAATATTTCCCTATTACTAGTGGTTCATATATCAACAATTTAAAAGGCGCTGAATTGCTGATAATCGATGTAACTTGTACGCTTGAGATAAAAAGTTGATATTTGTCCCTGAAATGATGTTTGAATATTTACTATATTGTTTGGGTCTTTACGAAACACCACGCACAAACTAAATGGAGCGCTGCTGAAATCAAGTAACAATGGAATAGTGAAACTCGGAATAGACATACTTCAGATGAATTGCATTTACTGAGCGCAAGTCATCGAGTATTATTGAATTTTTATTTGTATAAAAAACTATACAAAGGCGAACTATAGCCACTAGTATTTAAACTGTGTTGTATGGATTGTTTTGAAACTTCGGCCCCAGCAACTATGGTTATGAGGTCATTGTTATGAGGAATGAAAAACGAGAATTTCCGGGAGAAACAACCTTCCATCTCCATATGAGACCAGCTAAGTCACGTTCAGAAGATGATAATAATAATAATAAAGTAAAACAAAAAAAATTATTGGGATTCTAGACAGGATTCGAAAATCCTAGTCATCATCGATACAGATTGAGCTACCGTTTCTTGTATTTGAATGAAATATCTTGTTATCTTAGTTTGCAAATACAGTGCTATAAAAGAGACCATACTAAGTAATGGCATACATGCTAACATTTTTCTTGTAAGAAAAATGTTATCATATAACAATTAATACATTTTTTAGGTTCACTGAAAACGAAATGGACAAGAGAAAATAGGCTGACGAAATGTCACGTTTTTTTCAGTCACACTAAAAAGGTCTAGTAGTATGTAGGCATCTCACATTGTCCCTAAATTCTCAAGAAAACTAACATCGCTACCTGAAGTTTGAACATCATTCGAACTTTATGTCAATCTCACTCATGAAAGGTTCGTAAACCACACACACACACACACACACACACACATGTGCGTGTATTTATGTATGTGTTGACGCATGCAATTTACAAGATTTTAAGACTCTTAGACGACAAGACTTAGGATGATGAACTTATTCATACATTCGCAGTCCGAGATTATATTGTCAGTTCTGGAATTGTTGTATGATTGCCAAAAATCCAGAAACCAACCGTTAAGTTGCCTACCTAACCATAACACGTATTCGGTTATAGAAACCAGATAGTATAGAAAAACAATTTAAAGATATTCACCTCCTATTAAAAAAAAAAAAAAAAAAAGTGATCTCCGCTATTTTTTTAAGCTGAAGTTAAGCCAGGTTAACCCAACATCGGGAAAAATTAATATCCGCTTATCTTTGAAAGAATATGAAGCAAAATCTCGAAATTAACGCTAAGTAATTAGCCATTTAATAAATACTAACTAAAAATGAAAAAAAAAAACATCTATTGCCCAACAACTTTAATGACAATATACTGTAAGTGTGTAACATGACAAGAATGATCGACTGATTCGCGCGATGTGATTGTCATTCTTAACTATCTGAACATGCAGAGTTATGTGACAAGTTGAAATAAGTAATGCTTTTGATTATATTCTTAATTTTTATGTATTTTCAAATGTAAATTATGGATTATGATAATATTTAAGAGTATTCCTCACTGAATTGAAAATATTAATTAAATATAATTTCTGTGATATTTCCAACATCAGGGAAATCAGTACATATTAAAATCAGCAATAAACTAAACAAGCAATTTATTACTGATTACTATTTGCATAATTGTTATCAAAATTTGAAATAGTCTGCCTGTACCAGAAAAAAATGTTTTTTTTAGAAAAATTCTGATTAAGTTTTCTCGCCTGTGATTTGTCTATTACTCAAAATTAATCAAGTATGAGTGTGCAAATGTATGTTTATTTATGCATTACTAGACAGTTACACACACACACACACACACACACACACACACACACACACACACACACACACACACACACACACACACACACACACACAATTTAATTATAAGAAGAATAAAAATGATAAATGAATGTCGTTCCCAATATGATGCTGATACCAGTATGCTGTGGTTGTTGCATGTATTTGAGAGACAGAATTCTAAGAATAACAAAATCTGGAACTGACACAGATACGGTAGTTCAGGACAAGTGAGAAGTAACGTCTCGAGAGGAAAATTATACCTTTTTTTTTTTTGAGGAGAACTATGGATGTGAAGTCTTTGCAAGAAAAGTCACAGCATGAAAAGTACAATTAATCTTGTCCGAGGACCTGAATATTATTAAAGGTATGGCACAAAAGAGATCTTTTTTGTGAGGAAAAAAAAAACACGAATATATTTCACTAAGAATTGAAACGTGAAATAATTACAATAAGAAATAGACGTGATAATATCATATCACATAAGTTAAACTCTATTGTTTCTTCATATTTTATGTGATTGTGTCTTAGTAGCAGACCTTGACCAGGCTTTCCTTACACTATTGAAGAACAATTGACATCAAAGTTTAAAACATTGATCATGGAATGATTTGAAACATTACCTATTTGAACACTGCAAAGTTTATCTAATGAGTAAAGGGGGGGGGGATTGTATTTTGCTACCCTGGTTAAGTTACTCGCTATCTAAACAACAGTGGGTTCGAATCTCACTCGGGACATGAATTTTTGGGAATGTCTTCAGGTGTTGGGTGATTTTCGCTCATCGCCCCCTTATGATACCGCCATCCAGCTTACTGGAAGTCTCAGTATGGAAACCTGCTTCTAATGAGGGCTTGAAAAAGTTATATGCTAGGAATTTTTTTAGGATTCCGGATTATCTAACAATAAGCTCACCAACGGTTTAACACATATGTACGCACTATAGGCCAATAACTCAACACGGGTCGCATATGCATAAAATACTGTCATCAGCAAAACTACGAACAGGAATTTGAGGTCAGATCAGTTCTTTCACCATCTACCTTCCTCCATGAGATGGAGGAAGGTAGATGGTGAAAGAACAGAAAGCTGGAGGGGAAAAGCCGTCCACTATAATGCGAAATGAGACCCAATAAGATCCCGTCAAGAAAGTATGCCCAGTTTCTCCAAACCGTACTAGTTGCTCCAAAGGTTGATGATGTCCAGAAGGAGATCTGTTGTGGATTTGGAATGGCGGGATTTATACTGTTAGTCGCCGATAAACTGGTGGATTTCAATGACCTTTTCAATTATATTTGAGAATATTGAGGCATGATTCAGGGCCGGATTTATAACTTTTATAACTTTTAAGAGATCCCCTTCTACCGAGTGAATTTTAGGTAATCTATACTGAGGCGTAGGCTCCTTGTAATGTGAGACGTCTAGTTTATGCGTAAATTCTATCCTGCTTCAATTGTTTGATAGTCAATTTTTATCTTCTCTTTTCTAGAATGGGCTGAATTCAGACTAGCTTCTATGTTGTCAGATTATTGCCAGCTTAGTATGAAAGGGCGTAGAGACGAAGTACGATGCGTTACTTGAGATCAAGATTTGGGAACAATTAGCATAATATCATCAGGACCAGAAGCATTTTTGGTATAAGAGAAATTGAAAATTCCTCTGATATTTTTTCTGGGAAAGGGCGTACTCGCTAAAAAATAAATAAAAATAATTAAATAAAAATTAAAAAAAAAAAATTTTTGAATGTGGAGTTCTCCGACGTGGAATGTCCGCTCGCTCAAAATGCGCAAATACCACTCTTGTAGCCAATGAAGGAATTAACAGAGTATTTCGGAAGTTAGGATGGACAGTGGATATTGTAGATGTAAGATACAGTACTTTCAAGTACAACTCAGAGGTATAGTTTCTCCAGTTTATCTAGCAGACAAATGTATGTATGTGTGTGTGTGTGGGTGGGTGAGATTTGGGAAAAGGCTGTACCTTATTCACCCCCAGTCCATCAGCAACTAAAAGTTGAGAGAAAATATGATTTCTAGTGCTATAACACGCACCATTCATTGCCACCAAAAAGAAATAAATGCCATTTTTTACACATTACAATAAACGGAAGAATTGATTTGTCTTGAATCATTCTACATAACGTAATTAAAGAAATACTTCCATATACTTTCCTCGATATTTATGTGAGAATTATTGCTCATTGACTTAAAGCTAAATACTGTACTATTTGGGGCATACATTATACTTTAAAAAATTGTTAATGGCGTTGTTAAGGGAACTGCCACTTTCCTAGTATAAGTGATTTGTACCAGTAGGATGCAGTATTAGCTGTCATACGTACAAAATTATTAAGCGCTATTATTTATCCATAATCCAGGAAGTAACTAATGAGGGTCCTTACGTCGACATATCCCTCAATTAATTAAGCATGTCGCCGTTGTGATGCTCATTTTCCTCCTTGGAACAGAATTATTATACAAATCACATATTCTCGAACCAGTAGAATTTTAATTAGAGACTAAATACGTGTCTTGTTAACTTTAATTCTCCCCCTCCCTCCTTCGTTTTAGACCTTTAACTGAACTGCTGTGATGAGGAAAAATTTCCTTCGGCTATTGGCAATGGGAACAGCTGCTTAATAAAATGCTATTCGTATACATAGAATCATCGCAAAAGAAACATCGGAATTGCTTCGGTGTAGCAAAGTGGGACTATAAGATGCAATGAAAATTAAATTATTGGTTCCGCACATTAATGATTCTTTGATACATCAGCGAATATATAACACATACGAACTGTACCTAGTGTAAGCATGAGCTGTTCAAAGAAAAAAAAAAGGATCTAATGGCTTACAAAAAAATAAACATAATTTAAACACTGTTGATTGTTACCACAGACATTTGGCAAAGTTGATCTTTGTCTTCGTAATCCAGCGATCAATCATGCTCATGTCGATAGGGGACTTTATAGAGTCCGTCGTTGACAGAAAGCAAAGAAAGCAGTCAAGAGAATACAAGCACAGAATATATCGAAGAAAACTGAAAGATCTACGTCAGCAAAACATAACACGATTTAAAATGTTATTGCTGCTTATTTATTCTATCGTTCATGAACGATGTGTTGACTCATGTTAACGAACGAAGTTCTGTTGTTAAAGAACAAAGAACATCCTTGGAACATATCAATACTCTACGTAACGCAACCGTTTCCTGTGTGTGTGAGCGTGATTGCTATGAGGTAGAATATCCACGTTGCAAGGTTATATTTAGAATGTGCCTAAATTTTTTATCAGTTCGGGATTGCGATTCTTGATAGCTAGCGTGGATGTTCATGTAGGTTGTTTGTGTGTGTGTATGCAAGCTGCTCCTGCGGTACTCCACGTTAACGGAATTCACTGCTGGCTATTGTTTTATGTGCAGTTGCAGTGATAGTCTATAAGTAAGGCAGTTGATAAGATCAAATGTAAATAGTTATTTATTATGGATTTATAGTGAAGTTCTGTTCTGTAGTCAATAAAATGTCACTAAACCTTTTTTTATTACTCATTTTATTTTTAAAAGATAATTCTCCGAACCTGTAGTTGAATTTTGGAAATATATCTCTGCACACGAAAAACTAAGATTGCTGTCGTAATTGCACATTAAAATTTCCAACTACATTAATAACTGATTTCACTGGATGTGTAAAAAAATGGATCACTACGAACTACTATTGTCATGCTCGCTCTCGTAGTGAAATGCTGAAAACAAGTTAAGAGTACTACTCATGTTGACCAATGAAAACCCGCTGAACGTTTTGTGTAAATAAATAAAATAAAATAAAAAGTTCAATGAGTTCTGGCATTGCTATAACAGAGATATTCACTTTTTTTTGTTGAGAATTTTTGAGACATATTAAACTTAGAAAACATGGTAGCTGAAAAGGTAATAAGATTTTTTATTTTTTTTATTTTCTTATATTCATTAGGGCGTAAGTTATTTTCAGCATCTCGTGGGTGACCACCACTTTGCTTACCGAAGGCATGAAATGTTTTTTTTTTTTCTTTGCTAGTTTTGTTTCTTAGAGACAAATTTTCAGTTATTTAGAAGAGAATATCTAGAAAGTTATGGACGTATAAACTGCCGTGACAACAACGCATGTCTTAGAGGGATGTTTTTATTTTACTAAAGGAGTCAATAACATAGGAACTATTGTCTGGAAAGTTAACAGATGTGTTAGCTTCGTGTTACTCGTGTTAACACGAGTTAACTTCGTGCAGTCATGCAGTGCACGAATTGTGCAAAATAGTTTTCGTTTCGTCTGCGCAGTTAGCCGAGTGGCTATGCGCTTCGCAACCATATACCTCGGAAAGGAGTGTCCATTTCTGTCGCTGAACACAGCAACAGAAAAACAGCACTTCATTTCTAAAACACGACATTTTTTTTAATAATAAGGATAACAATTAACATTATGAACGCTTATATAGGATTACGTCAGTGGAATAGGCAAGACATTTTGGCTTCTTGTGTAAGTTATCAGCGCGCTCTTTGAGAACTTTAAATGATAGCCTTACAAGCACACTGTTTCGGCTCTAAGTTTCGTGGTATGACGATTACACTGCTAGATAACCTTAATGTTTAAACTATGTAAAAATTCACACAATTCATACATACAATTTTAATAACAATCCCACCTACGAAAAACTGTAACCCTATAACACTTTTATTGAGTGGGCTGAAATTCGTCTATCATTCGCATCACACTAGGATTCAAATCCATAGCCGGTCAATCCATCACACACTATCATGTTATGATTTCGCAACGACAGAATCCTAAATTTATACGTAGAGTAGCAAGAGTACCTTCCCCAAACCATTTATATAACCAAATCGTTTATATATTTAAACGATTAGGATGCTCAAATATTTAAATTATTGGAAAGTTCGTGACGTAAATAGTTAAGAAAATACTTCTATTACAAGAATTTTGAAATATGTCAAACGTTCACACTCTGATGTTAAATGTATTTTGCGAATACCTAATATCAATATGCACAGACTAGAATGGGAGTTGGTTTTAGTTGGTTTATTTCGGGACATTTTCAAGTCATCACACTTAAGTGTAAAGACTTATTTACCAATTTTGTTATGTGCTCTTATAGAAGTTTGTTTTGAGAGAAGAATTCTAGTTTTTACGAAGAGGAAACTCAGCTGTAAAATTCCTCCCTTCGCAGATGGGGTCTGGATTCAGGTCCCTTTCTGGGGAAAGTAATCACAGCAAAAACACAATAGTTGACATCGCAACAGTTACTGGAAATTTTTATTGACTAAACATCTTTAACACATGAAAAAAGTACACCAAATAAAAAGGCGTGTGAACACTAGTCTATTCAACCATTGTATAGTCAAACAACACTGGCCATGTGAACATGGCCAGCGTTGTTTGGCGACTCATACGAAGGGCAAGTGTTATATGTGCTACGTGGTTTTAATATCGCCCTATGAGCAACTAGAATGTGTGATAGTCACGTGTTAAGAAGGAAATTACACGGGCCTCGAATGATATAGATGCACTTACCAATGTTTCTAGATAAGAAGAATCTAAGAGTGTTCACAACTGCATTTGGTCAGAATAATATTAAGTACATTTGCTGCAATCTTAGAATTTGTTGAATTTCAAGTGTGACTTCGCAACGGCGGAATCTCTTAACTAATACACAGGGTTCGTAAAGCTCTCTCTCTTTTATCTCTCTCTCTGAACACTGAAATGGTGTTCGTATCACTGAAACACATTACATATGTTTGCATATGCACTGTGTGACTATGTTAATATATATCTTTAGCTATTTTCCCATACGATAAAATCACCTTATGTGTTTTGATGTTTTATCTCTGCAATCCGTAAAACATCTTCTTGGATAGACCTTATTTTACTGCAGTTATCTTATTAAAAATTAACTATCGGGACTGATATTTCTTAAATCTAGTATCTTTCTTCTTCTTCTTATAATGTTCTTAAGGGGCCCTTGTCCGCGCGGTTAGCCTAGTGGCTTTGCGCTTCGCAACCATATGCCTGGGGAAGGAGTGTCCTAGGTTCGATTCCCGTCGACGACGTGAGGAGCTTAAGGATCTTCCTCAGCCATAGCCAAGTTAGCCAGTCTTGGGCGTGGACAGCAGGGTCTTTTTTCGCCAGTTTATCTGGGGTTTTTCATCTCGCAAGCAGGCAAACCGGTCCGAGGACACACACGATTTACAGTCAGGAATACTGACCTAGCCATAGGTCTGATTCGTAAGGCTATGCCGGTTCCGGAGCCCAGATAAAATTTGGGGGACTAGATGGTACCGTGAACTCCTGTATAAAGGGGGACGCTGTATCATCACACGGAATTTATTTAACGGGCCCTTAAGCGCCCGTAACCCGTCAAAGGCATTCTTGTATTTCGTAACTATAATTCGAGAATAAGGTGATTAGCTCTACGCCTCTAAGTGTACTTTAAATGTCAATTGCGTGTGTTCTCTTGGCCAGTTTGCGGGATAAACAACTCGACTTTCCGGGATAAAAAAAACCCTTCTACCTCCGTATGAGACCAGCTAACCTATCTCCATTTGAAAAGTCTTGATAACGGTTCTTCGTGTTCCAGACAAGATTCAAACTCAAGTCTTTAAAACTGAAGGGCATCGTCGAAACTGACGGTGGCTCTAAATATAACAACTTTGATCTATATAAATAAATATCCAAAGCAAATGATTAATAAATAAATTGTATTATATTCGCCAGTTTAATTGTCGAGATTTGACTGAGTCTATGTACAATACTAAACTAGGTCTTAGAAGAAACCATAGTGTAAAAAAAGTCTTTGACTGTGTGATCAGAAAAAAAAAAAAAGAAAGAAAAAGAAAAGAAAGTCGGATGAAGCTTAATATACTTTCATTTTTTCGTATTCGTTTTCGACCAAACAAATTCTATTTTATTTCACAGAAGAATGATGATGACGATGTCAAAATCATTATTCAAGATGACAACACCGGCGCGAGACATCATCATGACGTCTCGGGCTGATGGAATGGTTAACATACCCACTTTCCAACCAACAGGCTGCGAGATCGAATCTCTTCGTGTGTGTAGATGTAGGTGAATATCTTGACTTACAAGATTAATTTCACTGCCCATGTAAGACCAATGCCTCGCTTATCGGAGGCTAGAAGTGTCTTGAAAAAGTTGCACGCGCAGTATTCAGTTCAGGGTTTTCGGATTATGTTAAAAAAAACAAAAAAAACAACAACTAAACCCTTAGTAATACTACATAAACGTTTCATTGCAGTATTATTATAGGATCCTGTGCATCCACTTGAGGGTAGATATTAGGATTAAAATCATTGATAGTTTGGACCAGCTGTCTCTGATTGGTTGGGGTGGAGACTAACTGGTTCTCAGTCTCTTAAAAGTTAGGGTTAAAACGGCTTCACTTACTTCCTTTGAGAAATAAAAGACATTAGCGGATTATTATTATTATTATTATTATTATACACACATACGTGAGCACATTAATCTGCATTTAAACAATTTACAAAAATTATTGAAGTTAGACGAATCAAATTCATATTAAAATATGATGTAATAATAATTTCTTAGGTACTAACAATAAGAAAATTATTTAAATACGAAAATGAAAGGTTGAAAATCATATAATACATCGTTGTGCGAGCGGTTTGATTTTAAAATCAGATAAAATGATTATTATAGAAGAAATGCTTTGTAATGAGCTATATGATACAGATCAGCACACCATACTGCTAAGTTTTGTAAATGCTAATTCTCACAATTTTTGTGTTTCCATTCTCACGAATGTGATTGGCCGAGTTAAAATAATGGTGATAATTTGAATTAAAAAAAAAAAAAAAAAAAGGAAATATATGCACAAAATAACACTGCGGGCGGGTTCAAAGTCTCTTTAATATTGTGATATGTGACTTCAAAAAAAAAAAAAAAAAATCAGAAGATAGGTTCCATATTAACATCCCGAGGGAACAATTAAAATCATCATGGGTAAAACTGCGCCGGTTATTTGCTTCCCAGATGAACGTGCATTTTGGTCTTCATATAAAGCGACAACGATCACTGTCCAATTTTAATAAAAATTAAAATTTCTTAACAGTTTCCTCAAAACAATAAATATTAAGTGACTCATCAAAATCGGTTCATCTGTTCACGAGTTGTTTAGTTCCCACGGATTAAAAATGTACTATTTGCTTATGATTATGGCTAAAGATTGGCATGCGTTTCCAACAGAGTCTGCATTTTCCTCCTCCTTTTCTTTCGTCTCCGAACTAACCACTGCTAGCGCTTAGCTCAAGAAATAGCGCGTGCGCAGAAGAGCAGCCACACCGTACATGCTAAATAGTTGCTGTATCGTCAGCATAATAATCACGATATTCATATTATGTTCGCAGTAGGAATGACGACAGAAAACGCGCATTTCGATTGAAAGACCTGCGTTCGAATCTCGAAGAATAAAATCGAGGCTAGGCAGTCTCCCAATTATTAGGACTCAATTCCCCACAGAAAATAGACAAACCCGTTAAAGAACACATAATATAATGGCCTTTTTTGCTTTAGTGCTTTTTTGTTTTGTTTTTGTTTACGATAGGTCATCAGAATGACCTATTGTATACTAAAATATACGATATACGAAAAATCCTACTCACTAGCCACGTAAGGTCTGGTCTGCCACCGCTCACTGTTCGCCTTTTGTCCAACTGTATATTTCTAGTTAAACATCTTTTCAATTGTATAAAGTATTTAGGGAAGTCTGCAATTTCGTTCACTTTGGTCTGCACAGCTTTACATGAAACAAAGACAAGACCTATAACGATATTTCGTACATTACGCCATCAAGAAATGTTCCAGAGAAAAGTTAGCATTGAAGCAAGCGCGAGATTTTCTGTTAATTATTATTATTTATCTTACGATAACGTACTGCAGAACGTGAGAGGATGTTACTCCATCATTTATTATTTCTAATCTTGAGATACAGAGAGAGAGAGAGAATCTGAGTGCCTAAAGGGTTTTCAGTCCCTTCCCTATTCTGATAATATATACCAGCAAGCAAGCATGCTGATACTCAACATTTAATAACGCATAATGTTGGCTATAAAAACAATATTTTAAACATTTGGAAGTATTTTCAAAGATGTTTCGAGCTCTTTGGCAAAATTCATCAACACTACGTCTTGCTTCTTTTAGCCAGAAGAACAAGTAGTATTTAAGAACAGCTACACATTTCAGGACAACCTAAAAAATTTCAGTCATTCCTGACTTTATTGCGCAGGAAAACATACATAAAAGACAGAAAAATAGCAGATGATTTAGAGATTTATAGCGTCGCTCTACCAACCACAGTATTTAAAAACTTTATCATCACAAACAGCTTTCACCTTATTCTTACTTCACCCTTATTCTGCACGCTTTGCGATTTTTAAATCGCAAAGCGTGCAGAATAAGGGTGAAGTAAGCTCTATGAAAGTACAATTATATTTGTTCGATAATCCTGTTTAAATCTGATGTCATTATTGACTATTCGCTAATAATGACATCAGAATTTGTCCTAGTCCTGATCTCATAAAAGTCCTGAAGTCCTAAAGTTTCTAATAATAATTTAAAGATTATTAATGATATTATTGGTTATACGCTATGCTAAGGGAAGGATGACACCAGAATCATAATTAAAATCTAACTGCATTATGAATCTAAAGTAAACTAATTAACCTATTATAGGTTAATTACTTTTAAATGCCGTAATTAGTTAAATAGGTTAATTACTTTCTTAAATCAATATTTAGCTTGCAGATTTTTTTTTCCAATAATAAAAACGGAACAGCATCCTGGCTTTTTTTTCGAAGAGTTAATTAATTATAATTGTAAATTAAATATTAATGATATACTAGTTGTAAATGTGTAATGCAAATGAAAAGAAGTTGTGCTTCTTTAAAATACTAGAAAAAGCCTCGTTTATCAATAGGGCTACGCTAATGAAAATCATGCCATTAATTGAAGTGAGTTGAAGATAAGGAATAATGGTAAGGAAGCGGAAAGGATAGTATCCATTCAGCACCAGTTAACTTAGCTTTGATTTAAAAAAAAAAAAATCCTTAACAGAATCCGAACTGATGTCTCTCCAAAGGACATCTGACGCTCTTTCGACTATGCACACCGAAAGTAAGTAATGTTGCCGCACAAATATCTAACTGGCAGCGCACCACGGAGTCATTCCTATACAAAGGAAACATGACACATTAATTAAATGAAACTTCTAACAAACTGATGATAATTTGTTAAATTTTATATGTTTTATTTCGATTCTAATGTGTGTGTGTGTGTGTGTGTGTGTGTGTGTGTGTGTGTGTGTGTGTGTGTGTGTGTGTGTGTGAGAGAGAGAGAGAGAGAGAGAGAGAGAGAGAGAGAGAGAGAGAGAGAGAGAGAGAGAGAGAGAGAGAGAGAGATGAACATAGCATTGATAAACTGATGCAGCTTAGATGCAGATCGTAGTGTACGCAGTATTCTCCCAAAGATGAATCCTAAGACTCCAGATACGTTATGTAATCGCATGGCCAGTTGTTTGGATGAAGGATGAAAATCTCTGCCATCCTTAATAAGATCCGCTAACTCGTATTTAGATGAAAAGCCCTTATAAGGTTATTAATTATATGAAGAGCCAAAGGCTTCAATTCGGCGACATGAACTTATTTAAGTTAAGGGATATTATATCCCATATTGTTTCATAGCCGAATAAGAAATCTCAAAGAGTTTCATGCCGAATATAGAAACTATATAAAGTTCGGCGAGTTCAAGCGTAAGCAAATACCTGGATAGTGCAACATCTGACCCATTTGGTAGTGCTACACTGAGGCAACTCATAGTAAGGGTGGAACAAGCTCCGATCACTATTCTTGGTATTTACCCATAATGTGAAACCCAGCTCCTAAGAGCTGTATTACTGTTCAACATTATGAGAGAAGATCACTACCCTTTATTGAGGTCTCATACGCTTGAACTCGCCTTACGCTTAGACTCGCCGAACTTTATATAGTTTCTATATTCGGCATGAAACTCTTTGAGTTTCTTATTCGGCTATGAAACAATATGGGATATAATATCCCTTAACTTAAATAAGTTCATGTCGCCGAATTGAAGCTTTTGGCTCTTCATATAATTAATAATTTATTAGGACACTTTCTTGGCTATTCTCATAGTAGGGTATGTAAGTTCTGTTTGCTACAAACTTGGTATTACTAGGTCTACCTACTCACTGATGAGACCTCAATAAAGATTGAAATCGGTCTGGGTAATGACCTTCTCTCATAATGTAGAACAGTAATGCAGCTCCTAGGAGCTGGGTTTCACATTATGGGTAAATACCAAGAATAGTGATCGGAGCTTGCACCACCCTTACTATGAGTTGCCTCAGTGTAGCACTACCAAATGGGTCAGATGTTGCACTATCCAGGTATTTGCTTACGCTTGAACTCGCCGAACGTTATATAGTTTCTATATTCGGCATGAAACGCTTTGAGTTTCTTATTCGGCTATGAAACAATATGGGATGTAATATCCCTTAACTTAAATAAGCCCTTATAAGGGTTCTTTGCATCTCAGAACGGGAATCAAATCCAGCTCTTTCCAACCAAAGGGCATCTACGATTCCGACTGAACTACCGAAGTTGTGTAATAAAATAATACGTAAAAATTCCACCCTTTTCTGCTGAATCTTTGGTAAATGTTAGCTGGTTGTTCCGCTCTCTCTCTCTCTCTCTCTCTCTCTCTTTCTTTCCCATGGAGAGCCACTGCTGAATAAGAGGACAAATTACCATATCCTACCAATATAACATGAGATTATAGATATACAGGGTGTTCGGGATAAATTTGACAGTTTCGTAAGGAAAAAGAAAATCTTCTTTGTATCTATTAAATTTAATGAATTGACAAAAAAACATTACAGGCAGAGTTAATTACAATACTATCAACAAGATTTACTCAAAATAACCACCATTAGCATCGATCACAGCTTCAATTCTGCTTGAACAAGCTGATGCTACAGTCTCCCTGGGAAGGGCCGCAAAAACTGTTTTAATTTTATCCATTAACTGGGCTTTTGTATTACTGGAAGTGCGATTGGTGTCTTTTTCAACTGCGCCCCATACAAAATAATCCATGGGGTTAAGGTCTGGGGAGTTTGGAGGCCAAACATTTGGACTGGTGAAGTCGTAGAAATTTTCAGACAACCATTTTTGACTTTTCCCAGAGGTGTGGCAAGGGGCCGAATCCTGCTGCCATACATACGGCCTACCATTGGCTACCCTTGTTATCCAGGGCTTGACTACAGTTAGCAACTCCACGAACAAAGCCCGAATTCCAATGCCAGGGTTCTTCAACACCTGTTCCTGCAGATTTGCGAGGAATTCTGCTGTACGAACGCAATCAGATCGTCTGCTAGGGATCTTTCTTCTTGCTACATCCTCGTAGTCACCATTGCAAGTCTCTAGTTCATGCCTGATTGTTTTTACTGTATTCAGGGAGCATTGGGCAGCAGTCGTAATATCCTTATTTTGATGGCGGGCACGAATCATCATGATACAAGTTATTCTCTTCCATGATTCAGGTGGGTTCCAGCTATCCATCCTTTCTGACATCTTGTATATGAATGAAGAAGGGTCCAAACTTTTAAATGAAGAGAAGTGTGTGTTAATACATGTAACTTACGGAAAAATATAATTAATTATAAATATGTCAAATTTATCCCGAACACCCTGTATCTGTGCCAAACTTAGATTTTTTTTTAAAGTCGTAACGAATAAATTCAAAACAAGCAGTGTTGAAAGACTGCAAAGGTTGATTATAAACTTGATAATTTGAAAGAACATAACATGTAGAAGAAAAAAAAACTGAAATGGTACATAAGTCCCTTCAGTTCAGCCCACGCAGGATGCTAATGTGCGATAGGTTTACAACTTTTCGTGGGTAGTGTGCATATAGAAATTAAAAAAAAAAAGTAATTAAAATTGCACTGTCCACTGATTTACTCAAAATAAAAATGTTAGTCAGCAGTGGCGTTATGTATGCTTATACTTAGTCACATTTGTAGGGGAGGTTTTTTTTGGTTGCTCCGTTTGTTTTTCCTCTTCCTTACTGGCATTTCTTGATGCCAGTTTATGTTAGTCATATCTAATCTGAGTTTCTTAAAATCAAAACAAAAACATTAAACCACTGCTCTGATTAAAATACACAAAGAGACTTGTGCGGTAATTTTTAAAGGCTTGTTCATATATTTCTTTCTCTCCCCTCCTTAACAAGGAAGCTTTTGTTTGCAAAATCGGTAAAATGCAGACAAATTATATTTCACTAATTACTTATTTGTTCTTTGTCTGTCTGTTAGTCCGAACCTTGCAGACACACCCTTACTAATTAAAGTCCTTTTGTCTGTTTGTTTGTACTTTTCACATCGTACACCACTAATTAGGACATAAAAAATAAACAAAAAAACTTCCACTCTGTTCATCTTCTTGTATTTCATTTGCTGGAAACTATTTTTTGTTCTCTGGTAGTGAGCGACACCCGAAGAACAAGGGTCGCTACGGTGCACTGACACCCAGTATTTAGCTCCCCCTCTTTTCGTTCCCCGTATCCACCCCGACCGTCTCACTACAAGCGAGTAACACTACTCTTCCTGCTCCTTACGGCATGACGTCTCCATATTCTCCACAGCGTGCAGAGCGGGCCAAATCACCCTAACCCTGTGAAAATTTATACCTCCGGCCGTAATAGCTTTCAATTTCCGGGCGCAAGGCAGGGAGAAACCGAGGGCTTTAGACAGACCGCTACTGCGGCGGACGATCGTTTTTCTGCCACACGCTGATCCCCAGAACGAGCAGGCTTGATGGCTTTCAGTAAAGCGCAGATTGTGCTGTATTATGTTCTTATTTACGGCAATTAGGGATAACGCCTGAAAACAAGGTTCGTAGATGTATCAAGTAGCCCTATCGACGTCTCCCGCCACACGGCTCCCAGCCGATGGCCGGAGAGCTATCGATCCATGGCTGACTTCCCCACCCCACCCCCCTCCCCGCATCCTCTCTCTCTCTCTCTCTCTCTCTCTCTCTCTCTTTCCCTCGATGCGTGTGCGGGCAGCTCCCGACGTCCAAGCCTTTGGAGCTTCCAGCGCAGGTGGCTGCACACGAACACAATAGAATTACGGGGGTTTTATCACGTCCTGCACTACAGCCCGATAACACAAGAGTCTCGAGACGGCGGAACTTCGGACAGCTCCATCACTCTAATGTTGTCTGTCTTGGGGGATTGTGAGGTGGTGACACTTGCCCCTCCCTCGATACATGACCATTATTGACAGGAGAAGTCCTCAGATTTAGTCGGAAGGATGTCAGATTCCTTCCGATTAAATGGTCCGACATGAAACTATTAAAATACCGCCTAAAGGGAACAGCAACAATGGCGGCAGCAGCGAGGGGAAAGAGAGGAGGATTCTGTACACCGAAGCCCCTTGGTACAGGAAGATAATTTCATTACTGAAATGTCACTTATTGATTATTCTGCGGCTTCTAAAATGGTCTTGAAGACACGATATCAAGCGAATGCGAGATTTGTTGATGTCAGTCTACGAAAGCACATTACATTTAACCACGTCGGAAATCGAAGTGATTATTTATTTCATTACGTATCTATTAAGGTCGTTAAATAAAAGCAAAGGTCAACTTTAATTTAATTAAAAAATTCTTTATGAAAATGGAAATTATTAATTTGTTTCGCTGTAAAATACCTTTGCTATTTCCTCACGTGAAACATTTTTAAGGTTATATTATTGGAATTCAGGAAATGAGCTGTTAATTTCCGACAACAGTAATTACATATTACTCTACAAATGTTTCATTAGTTCATTTGATAATAAACACGACTTTTTTTTTTTTTTTTTTTTTTAAAAAAAGCAGGGATATGCCTAATTCATTAACTTGAGGTCTCCAAAGCTGGAAAAGATAGTAAGATGATGGCAGATCTCTTGTTTTCAAGCTCTTTTGCGATTAAACCGAAAGTAATGATTTTAAAAAATAATACCAACTAAATTTTATTCAATGCATTTTGGGTCAACAACTTTTTGTATTTCTGAAAATCGCTTTATATTTATGAAAAAAAAGTTATAATAGGTGACGCTTGTTATAAGAAATATTATATTTCAATAAGCATAATAACAAGTGAAAAAATTAAATGTTATATCCTGATCCCATCTCACTATCCGTTTATGTATTAGACTGGATGTATGTCAAGCACCTTGGCTGATATAAACCTAATTCTGGCAGAACTAGGATAGCTTAGTCGAGATATACTTTGGACTGGAAAGATAAGGATTCGAGTCCCGTCTAGGTCGCGAAGAACCTAAAGATTGCTTTCGTCTGAAGGTGAGTCAATCGGTATCATACGAAGGTGGTATAGTTTCTTCATATGCACCGACCTCATAACTTACTTGCTTCTACTTTAATTCCTAAAACAACCAACCAACCAACCATATCATTTCTTTTACGAGGTTTGTCTGCTTTGTTGGGAGAGAGAGAGAGAGAGACGAGTTTTTTTTTAGGAAATTGTTTACCTGTGTAGGAGAACGGCTAAATCACCATCTGAAAATCTCATAAATATCCGTCGTGTTCTAAAAGGAATTCGAACCCAGGTATATCCAATCGTCGATACCCACTACGCTAAGGAAAGCTAGGACAGAAACACCTTGTTAAACGTCTAAATATATTTCAGACGAGGCACATAACATTACAGACAATCATGGTCAGTCAAATGTAAAATAAAAATAGTGAAATAAACAATAAAAGGAGTTATTTTAAGGAACAAAACACTCGTCACCATCACAGATTTTAGAGAAGTAATAATAACATCATTTCGGTGGCTTTCTTAAAAGTTCTGTTATCGATATAAGGGATCTCCCACAAAGTAGGGATTTGTGACCAGAACTAAACAGAAAGGCACTGCTGACATGTGGGAGGGTCAATGAAAACACAAAGGAACAACAAAACGAACTAAAAGCGATCGTCAGGAAAGAAAAAAGCCAGGTCATTTCAGCTTTACAACACCCTCTTGAAGACCAAGGCCGAATAGAAGAAGACGAAGTAATACTATACTATGGTTTTCACCATAGTATAGTATTACTATACTATGGTGAAAACCCAGTCGCCTTTTTCCATTTGAAATTCGATTGAAAAAGAATCTACAGGCTGCTGTAATGCACCAAAATATCCCGTCAGTACACATCGTTTGTTTATATCTTCAAGTATTTAGATTAATTGAGAAAAGGACTACCATGAGTCTCAACGGGTGTTCATTTTTCATAAGCTACCTTATCATTTTCATTCCTCTTCTTAATTCTAGCATATTAATCGAATGACTATACTCAATACACGAAATAATTCTTACGATTTATATCTGATACGGTGATATACTTAACAAATTTTTTTATCTCAAATTCCTTTTCTCCACCTTCAATCATCTGACCGCAAGATGCTGACGTAACTCGATAACAGATAGACTACTGATTCAGTTTTTATTCTCCATTGTCTGAGTCTGTCTTATTCCCTGCTATCTCACATGCACACCGATGTGCGTGTCTTGATTCACTCTTCTCTTTCTCTCCTCTGAACATTTTTCATCGCCAAAGTACCCCATGAAGCCCATAGAACCTCGCTGACCCAGATATGTGTCAGAGAGAAATGACCAGCCATTGAACGAAATGGTATTCCAGATGTTGGGGGAATCAATAACTTACATTCAGAATCCAGCTTACCAGAAAACACATGGCAGTGGTGACAGGAATAATGAGGGTGCCGGGTTATTTTTATACCAAATGTCCAGAAAGGTTTGATGTACAGCATAAGGGCAGAATCCTGGAGATCTGTAAGAAACTGTAAGATCAGAAATAACTGGTCAAGTCCCATGAATGTTGCAATCTTTCAAGAATTCATCTACGTTCTGTCAAAAAATTTCCATTATGTTATAACAGGAGGAAAATCATTATATATCTTTAAATTGGAATGAAATAAGAGAAAATAAAAGTGAAAAAGGTTATAGTCGAGGAAGATGATGTTGTTAATATTCTTAGACATTTCGGAAATAACAAGACACTTTGCTTTCCCATATGATGAGTATTAACTTCTCATTTGTGGGGTTTTGTGGGAAATCACGGTTTTACCATATTTCACCATTACATTTCTTTTCTTTTATTTAGTTGGTAAAGATGTTCAAGATTATTTTATAGTATACCTAAATGGAAAGCAGTTAGAAAGCTATTATTATTTATTATTATCTATTATTTATCGCCATATTCCGAATTTCTTTTCATTGAGAAACAAAAGTATTAATATTCCGCTTCCGCGTATCAGAGTGGTGTACGTTCTCCGTTGAAGACGAAAATGAATCCATTATAAGATCTACCGTAATTGACGAGGTTCTAATTACATAATTATTACTCGCATTACGGTATTTTTGGCAACCTCTTACTAAAAGTCCATTCATACCAATAAGTAAAAGTCAGTATCACTTTTCCAGAACTTATTCGTTTTTGTTTTTTTGGCATATTTTTAATATTCTGCATTGGGTATTTAGAGAGCTGTAGCTCTTCTAGAATCGAAAGAAAAGGATAAATGCTGCACTGTATTTGATACGCCCCCATTAACACACCATGTAAAGAAACTGCTGGAATATGATAAAGCTGCCAAAGGGACCGCCGTTATTACAGTAAGATATCTGGGAAACTGCTCACTGATCCAGCAACAAAGACAGCGAGGAATCTAAAGGTTTATGCAATTGTTACGTAACACTGCACGAGGGTCATTTGCTTTCGATGAGGCAGTGGTGTGAATACTCACAGGTGATTCATTTTCCGGTGCACTAAACTCATCGATTCCGCTAAATCCCCGTCTCCCCTGAGGATACTTCTGAAGTATCGGCCAGATGCTTTTTTTTTTTTTGCTCTCTCTCTCTCTCTCTATCTCCTCTCTGGCTGACTCCCCTCCGTCCATGAGTTTTAAATGTGGGACACCGAAATAAAGCTCCTGCTTCTTAATGAGAACAGCTTGAAATATATAATAATTAATAAACAAAAATGAAATTTTTAATCTGGAGTTATGCTGTTTCCTTCTGAAGTTTCAAACATTTTGCTAAAATTTGCAAAAAAATTATTTGCAATTAATTACAACTTACCAAAAAACATTTAGAATTTGCAGTAATTTTTCACAAATTGTAATTCTAATAAGACTGCAATTCAGAAATAAAAACGAAATGCAAAATGAACCCCATCGACTCCTTTTAACATGTTTTATCATATATGCTTGTTTAGCGAAAAGTAAGAAACACGAGGGGAAAAAAATAATATTCAAGTGACTAGGTTACATTTTTTTCAGAAAGAATCGTGTCAGAAAAGAAAATCGTCTCGGAGTTTAATTTCCATCGAATTACAGTTGATCTAAATTTTTTTAAAAAACATCTTAGAATTTTAGTATCTTTAGCTTTTTCAAGTTTTTCAGAGAGGAGGAGGAAACGAACTTAGATATGTCTCCACTTCATTATGCCAACGAAAGCATTTACGGTGTATCTATTAAGAATACTTGGATTTTCTCAAACGAGGTTCAGATTTAATTCTAAGGACTTCCATGATTTTCTATTATAAATACAGCAGCTCTTCAAATAATTCTTTATTTCTGAACCACTAAAAATGCTTTCCTTTTGATATTTCCCGAAATTTATCAGGAATAAAAATTATAAAGGATGTAGATTTTTGCTGTGTACATTGAAATCGAGAGTTCTATCTTTATTTTCAATTCGTATTGAATTCTTATTTCGCATTTTGTTCTTTCTCTGTGTGCAATATTTTTCGAAACAGTTTCATCTACTCGAAACGCATCTACATTGAATTCACTTGATAAAAATTATTCAGCTTTCTTCTCAAACTACTACTTGTTTTCAAATCAAGGTATTTTGAACCTAGCAAATGAGATTGTGTGTGTGTGTGTGTGTGTGTGTGTGTGTGTGTGTGTGTGTGTGTGTGTGTGTGTGTGTGTGTGTGTGTGTGTGTGTGTGTGTGTGTGTGTGAGGAGGAGGAAGCACTTGATGTGTCAACGTCAACAAAGAGACAGTAACCGAATGCATATGTCTGCTGTGTTGGCACCTGCTAAGAGCCAAATGTTTGAGAAATGGAGTGCGTCAGCTTAGAGTGAAGCTCTTTCACGCTTATCTGATGCAAATACACGCTCTGCTTAGATGTGCCAGAGAATTCTAGAAAGGCGTGTGGACTTGAAGGTGTTGTGTTTAGATAACTTTTTTGGGGGATTGCACGTTTCGGTATTCGGTAAAATTTTCCAACAGAATTTTCAAACAAACGCACGCCCACAAAATATGAACATTTAGTTTCGAATCTTATTTAGAGCTCTGAAATGTATTTAAGTTAACTATGATCACTCAGAGGAACTAGGCTCTACGTCATTCCAGTCATATAATGTGGCAGAGAGGAGAAGGAGGAGGACACTGACACAACATACAAATACCATACAATTCTCACAGGCAAATACTAACAGGTCGGAAAAATTATGACGTCAAATGATGTGGCTAACATTTCTGATACTTTTGTCAGAATTTGTTAGTCTATACTCTTACTGTCAAAGAGCATTAGTTTCTTGTTTTCCCTATTCTTTTTTCTTTCTCATAAGAGTGGTGTTAATATAAACAAATTGCGGCAATGCTTTTTTATGAATGTTATCATTGTGGCAAGATTTTCTGCTTCTATGTTTATCCTTAGTACTGGACTATTAGAGACCTATTAACGTATTAACATTCGTGATCTTTGAAAACTGGTAAAGTCATTATTATTCCATTCAGATGACTTACAGAGAAATGCGAAATGGAAGCCTCTTAGGCGGCTAATGTCACTCTCCTAGGCGAGCGGAACCAGGAAGAATTTGTGTTGAATATGAAAAACGAAAATTAATTAATAACGATTGAAGTTTATCATCATCCAATCATTCTTGATATATACTCTCAAAGGTGTACAAAAGGAGTAATAAGTTTTTACTATATGATAACTTCAATATACCGTAAGATTTTATATTTTTTTTTTTTGATCAACCGCTTTTTTAAATTCAACTTTCAGATTCATAATTTACAACTGGTTTGAGCACTGTCTTGTATACAGCTGATTTAGTATTTTTGGCTACTTTCTCTCTTATTCCATATTTATTTAGATGACTCACAAACATATCAGCTTTGCTAATTCTGTTGTATATTTCCATATTTAACTTGCCATCCTCACTAAACTTTCTGCCTAAATAGCTGAAATGTTTTACTTGATCTATAGGTTCTCCATTCCATTGAAAGCATCAGCAGAAGGATGACGCTGATGTTTTCAATGTTCCTATATTTTATAGTAATCTTTTTATTCTTATTGCTGATTTTGATGTCAAATTTGAAAGAAAAGTTACACACACACACACACACACACACACACGTGTGTGTGTGTGTGTGGCAAACAGTTAAATAGGCAACTGTTTGCAACTAGCATACTTAGCATACATAGGCAACTTATATAGGTAAAGTTGATAAGGCTCTGTATTACTAAAACCTTGGTATTTAGGGTCTAGCTACTCACTGAGGAGACCTCAAAAAAGGTTGAAACCGGTCTGGGTAGTGACCCCCCCATAATGTATTGCAGTATACATCTCTTAATGAGATGTGCTTTACATTATGGAAAATAATAAGAATAGTGATCAGAGTTTTACCCACCTTTACAATGAGTTGCCCTAGTGTTGCAACACCTTTAGACTTGAACTACGTTCAGGCGCAAACTTAACTGTTTGCTTACTTGGGATTAGGAGTAAAATAACCAAGTATATAAAATTACTTGGTAACCCTAATATATATATATATATATGCGTACTATACAATTAGAACATACTTCTGTCAAAAGCAGGAGAAAAACACTCGAAGTGAGCAGTGCGTAAACATCCCGTCAAGGCTATTTAGGTCGTTGTCACTTCGAACAAAGTAAGCTAAATTGGCGCTGTGAGTTTATCACGACCTTTTTTTCTTTACTGTCTGGATTCATATTCCTCTTGGGCAGATATTTTTAAGCCACGTGACTCCGAACAGAAGCTGCTTGTGTACAGGCTTCATATACTAATTGCTGGTAACAACAAATCCGTTATGGGATACGTAACTGGCTGTTGCGGTCCCGTCAAAGCCTGTCTGGACGACACACAATTCTTTTTATTTACCGAAACTTTGTCTCCGTGATTCTTAACCGTCCGTTTATTTCCGACGGCAATAACAGGCATTCACTCTTTAACCTTCCTTTACCGTACGCATTTGTTCGGGACGGTTTCTTGCTTAATTTCCCATGACGCGTGCTTTTGGGGAGCACAACAGCATCGTTGACGTCTTCCACGCCAGTTCGGATGACACTTTTCTGACCTCCTTTCCGACAGTTACACGTGAGACTTCCGACACGGATGGGTATTACACCGTACCGCAGTTCTGTGATAATCAACTGTCTTTTAGTTGATTATCTCATCTGACCCAAGTTCACTACTATGCTGGCTTTTTAATATTTATTCTAACAGATTCAGTCTACAATCTGGTTCGGTCTACAATCCAAGTTCGGCTGTAAATGTCGCGCACCCTGTTGCATATGGCTTTTAGGGTAATGATAATCGCCTCCGGAAAGGACTTGAAATGAAACGATGCTTGGGAATATCGATTTCATCGTGCATTTATTTCGATGAGCTGTAACCCACACCAGCATCCTTTATTCCAAGGACATTCCAAATATTCAAAGTTTTGGAATTCTCCAAGAATTCTACAAATGCAGAAGGAAGCGTGTGAATCATTGAAGTGAATATTCTTTCGGAAACGTTAGCCGTTTCCTCTGTTAAGGTTATGTATTTTATTCCCAGTAGCAACTGTTCGGCGAGACTTGAACATAAAGGCACAATATTGCAATTACTGGTTCTCAGCACAGCGGTTTGTAAGAGTAAACATAATTAGTTGAGAATTTAAGTAAGGTGTGTCATAAAATTAAGTTTTCCTCGTTACACTAATTTTTTTTTTTTTCATAAAAAGAGGTAGAGATGAATTTTAAAAGAAACATAAGGGAATATGACAGGCATTAAATATGATATGAATGTCGAACTACTTTTATTTGACTAACTAATTTCAACTAACATAATTGGAGAAGGGCTGAAATAGCTTTATAAGAGTGCAAAACTAATTAAGCGCATATAACAACAAGAAAGGTCGCAGCTGGAACACGCGAGGTTCTATAAATGAACATATACATCTATATAGGAGTACAGTAATTGCTGCTTAAAAAAATTCGTGTTCCTCTTAGCAAAATATTAGAAAATAATTAAATACAAGTTTTTTTATATTTAGCTTATTTCTCATTCCATTAAAGAAATATTTGTTTCTCAAAGATGTAAGAATTAAAAGTAAAACGAATTTATCGATAAATAATACGCTCTATACTTTAAAAAGAGTTCTTGTGAACATACATAAAAAAACGGTCTATGACAACGCCCCGGTCAGCGACCCGGCGATCCGTGATGTTTCCGAAAGGAAATATCGCGATGGTCATTAAACCACAACATACTTTTGGAAATATCGCAAGCAATACAGGCGTATTATAACCGCACTAAAAAAAAATAAATAAAAAATAAAATAAAAACGACCATATCTTTGCTACAAATATTTATATATTTGTGTTAGAAGAAGCAATAATAATAAATATCTATTGTTATTTTATAGCTTAGTAGGCAAAAACAGGTCTATCCTCTCAAACATTAATAAAAGTTTGGAAAGTGATGGATGACTTAGGAGAATACACTTTCGTCATGGGTCGGTTGTAAGTGCACTGCTTAAAAGTCAAGGATTCTTGCTCAGAAAGCAATAATCCGTGTTTGAAGATTCTCATCAAAGACTCAGACGTACATACAAAGACAATTCATGCCGAAGCTTTTATTCAATGCCAATTTTAAGCAGTTTTTGGCTCTTTTCTACAATACATTTGTATATTTATATACAAATATTTACAGTTAATAAGAACTTTATGCATATTCGAAGTTTGCTGATCCTCATATCAAAAGTAAATTAAATATACTCGAACTTAACTTATATATAATATTACAACTCTGCCTCCCTTTCCCTAACCCTATCTGCCGATATACTTCTACGTTCCTGATGTCCCCATTGTACTTCTAACAGTGGTTAGAAATACAATGGGGGGAGGACATCAGGAATAATGACATATACAAAACATCCTCCTTTAAAATATTTAAACCTTGTTATCTACAAGACTGTCAGGCTGAGTGGGTGGGGTCTTTGCTGGCTTACCAATAGGCTGTGTTCGAAACCTACTGGAATTATGAATGATTGTGAATGACTTTGGACTGGAAATGACTTTTAATGCGCGATGTGCATCTAACTCAGACCACCACTAATTCTGCTTATTAGAGGTATGTGGTCGTGTTTTAAAACGAATTCTATATCTGATCTTTAAAGCAGGGTTTTCGCACTATCTACTTGTTAGATCACCCACGATACTAATGTATTATAGGCTTAAAACTTTTCATGGGTAGAATTCAGATTTAAAAAGATTCAGAATCTATCTGGATTGTTAAAACATTTTTAGAAGTTCAAAGATCCTGGATGTTCTTAAAGTATCAGTTAAACTAAGCGTTGCGTGTTTCTGAAAAAAAAAAAAAAAATTCTGACTGCTTTGTCTACTTTTACAAGAATGAAAATAACACTGGCTGTGCATTGCTTAGTAGGGACTGTTACTCTGAAAGAGATACATTTAAATAAGTTCATAAAGTGTGTGTATGTGTGTGTGTGAGAGAATTTCTTTATTTATTGATTATACTTCATATAATGTTGAATTTTCCCCAGGAAAAAAAAAATGAAATTCTAAATAACTTTCCCTTAAACTTCGTACCTAGAAGATGGAAAGAGAAGCTGAGCAATCCTCAAAATAGTTTTTTTTTTTTTTTTGCAGACATTATATTGTTAGATTACAGTGCTCGAGAACGATAAGGACTTAATGACCTAACCTGTGCAATCTAAGGAGAAACGAAAGATCTCCTTATTTCCTTAATTATCATCCTGAAATACACTTTCCCAGTGTGAGCGAACACGAACGTGCCAACTGTTATTTAAACAGCTCTATTTACGGCTAGAAAATGGGAAAGAGTTGAAACAAATAGGAAAAAGCAAATTATGACAATTTTGAACTCGAGAAAGGCTAATAAAATAACTCTCTTTTTGCCGATATAAACCACCGAGACAGAATGAAATAAGAAATTACCCGCGAGGACACAAAAAAGTGGTTGAAAAGCATTAAAATAAAGAGGTGGGTAGTGCAATCCATTGAGAGACAAAAAAAAAAAAGGTTTCGGGTGAGAAATTTTACGAATAATAATCTAGAAACACACGGCGATCTGATAATCATGGATTATTCAAATGAAAAAGAGGAAAGCGATATGAGATTACCGTCAGTGTCAAGAAATTGGCAATTTTCGACAAAAGAGTATTCATTTTGTATTTGAAATATTTTACACGAAGAAATGTACGGACCAGATACATAATTATGCAGCGAAACTACAAACTCGCTAAGATTCTTATGATTAAAATACCGTCGCGCACGATGAAGAGAGTTGCCCAAAATTATCCCCCCCCCTTTTTTTTTTTATTCTGGAAACAATGCAAATAGAGTTCAGATATTACAACGAACACCCGAAATGCATTTGTGTAATAAGGTTGAAGACAGAAACCCAGCAGATAGAACTTCATTATGCTTTAATCTATATAATATCCGTTCGAAGAAGACTTTATCGCGAGAAACAAGAGTCGAACTACAGGAAGGGAAAAAGTGTATTTCTTATTATAGACATTCTATTCAAAGATAAATGTCTGTCGATTTGCTCTAAAAGATGGAAATTTTATGATTTTTGTATTATAGCTTCTCTCTCTTTCTCTTTTTATCTTTTAGTATATTACAAAGTCTTTCGATGCACTTATCCTGCTTTTTTTTTCATGCCACGCTTCGATGACGTGTGTGTATTCCATGAAGCAGAACTAAATTTTAACCGTTCATTCACACCGATTCATTTTGGATGCTTCGCGACTATGCGAAGAATGTGAATAAACTGTTTCCAAATATTAGTGGCTGTGTGCCATACTACTGACTGAGGAAGTTTTTTTTTTTTTTTGGTAAATATCTCTTTTTCCTGGCACGCTGCGACGGTATTTGAATTTAAAGCTGTTTTTGGTCTCGCTTTCTTAGTTTGAAAGACAGCAAGTTAGGAATACGAAGAAACGCAATGAATAAGATATATTAGAGACAGATATTGTCATATAGACTGTGTTGAATGATCCCTGGAGGGATACTTAACGGATCAGATTGCCTTCGCAATCATTAGTGATCTGATTCTGCAGTGTTGTGCTTATCCGTAAAAAAAGTAACGATCTTCTTCGAAGCAATTGCGAGACTGCGGTGTAATCTGTGAGAAATACAGGACGATGATCATCTTTCATTCTTTTCCTACGGTTCAAAATTTATTATTAAAAATTTGATCGAACATCCAGCAGTTGAAATTCAAAGCTGTCTTCTATTCATTTGCCACGTCAGCCAAACGGACATCCCAACTTGCCTTCGTAAATGTTTCTAATATTTTCTTACGCGGTGTACATCTGTTCGGATAACGGTCGCCATGTTTCTTTTGTGAGATGTTAACATAACTCGTGATTGTTGATTACGTAATGGTATGAGAAAGAGCTTTGTTGCCATTTTATTTATCTGCATCAAATAACTATAAACTGTTGGTAAACATTAAACAAAACTTCCCTCAATGATATAGTAATAAATATCGGATATTGTATCTCAATTAGCTTCTCTTTTGGATTAAGAGAGCACCGGTGAAAGCTGGAGCAAGAATGGGGGGCGGGTGGCTTTGCCAATCCGTGACGATCAAGTAATTACAGCAATAATGCAGTGACCAATAAGGCAAATGAAAGCAACGTAATTTTCTCATTAAGATAATTAGATTTCTGACTTAACACAAGGAATCATCTTGTATAGACTAACATTGATTTTAAATAGCGGTGGCTAAAATTTTATTTTATTTTTTCCCGCCATTAACTTCGAGTAATTGACTTGATCTGTACACAGTAAGGAAGGATCACTCGAGTTTTCTTCTCGTATCCAAGTAAGTTTTGATATTAACTTAATCAGATAAACATCGTAATTAAGCCTGAATATTTCATGAAGTGCAGTTGCTGTAATAAGCTAAGCAGACGCCTACAGTCACATGCGAGATACTTTAGCTAATGACAACTGAGTCTGCTCGGTGGGTCTAAATTAATTGAAAACACGTTGTGGAGTGAATGCCACATCAGCAAGCTATTTGAGTAATATCATTTATGCAGAGAAGCAGGTAGCACAAGGGATGCCATAACGCACTTCAGAGCATTGCCTGATCGAATCATTGCAATAACAGACATTTTCGACGTTTACTAGAGAAATTTTCTTCCGAAAGGTTTTCAAGAAATCGACAAAAGCGCGTTGGTCTATTTTAAATCAAAAATATTCTGAATGTGTAGTATTAACTAGAAAATTATTTCTAACTTTCAAGGGAAACCGTCACAACAATATTTCTCCTTCATCTCTTTTACCTTCGGTTCACGTTAAAAGTAGACGCAGTTATACATCATTGAAAATTTTCCATATTTTGCTCTAGAGTTTATGGATAATCTAACCTTTGGTCTAGAGATGATTCTAATATACCATGGGCTTACATCCCTTCGCGGATTAGATTTGGTATTAGAAAATTATAGCCGCTTAATAGCCAATACCAATTACTGAATTTCAAATAGGTATACCAAGGAGCAATGCTTGCAATATAGTTTTCTCGGACAGCTTTTAACCATTACAAATTAAGTAAATCTGCGATCCATGTCATCATAGGCGTATTACGAGTACAGCTCCAGATGCATAAGCGAAGCGGAACGTCTAGATTTCTACTCCAACAAGCCAGAGACTGTAAGGAGAATGACTAATAATCTTAGTATCGAGCACTTACCCTTAAAAAAAAACAAAAAAAAAAACAACAACTCTGATCATACTGAGAACATAAGGCCAATTCTATTAACTGGAAACAATCGAATTCTATCATTCAGTGTGGTGAAGAGTAAGCCTTTAACTTTGTAAGACATCAGATACACTTCCCCAAAGAGGTTACGGTTGTTTAAGATTATAGTCGAAGCAACTAAGACTATGAGGCTAGTATATTATGTTTGTAAACTGCATGCATTCTGGAGGTTTTTCCTGTTTTAATCAACGAAACCCAATAGTTGTTTTGAGAAGAAATCCCCCACCTTCATATTTCACCCATCTTCATCCATTTTAAAAATCATTACGACGGTTCTTTGCATCCTATTAGACAGGATTCGAACCAGAATCTTTATTAACCAAATTTCCATAAAGTAATACTGTTCAATAAGGACAGTAAGGACAACATAAAATGTACACCGAATTCCTCATCTTATACTATATAAAAAAGAAAACCAGAGCGTCGGGAGGAAAACCTTTTACAAATAATATTTCCGAGAAGCAGTAATACAGTACTTAGTTGAGGTTAAAAAAAATCGAATGGTATCAGATAAAAACAATTTAAAATATTGTATTGTTGAAAACGAAAAAAATTCCTTGAAACCGATAAACACAAGTAAATTTTGTGTATAATAATTTCGAACGTAGCTAATTTCACGGAGTTAAATTTTTCTTAAACAGAATACGTCCTGCAAGTATTTTCCAAGAAGTTATTCGTTTTTAATAAACCGCAGTTCAGCGTACCGATTACCGTTTGCTGACAATAAGAAAGGGGACTGACACCAGATGACCTGGGCTGCTTCGAAGCACACACGCCTGTATAAGGAACAAATATTTGCAGAAACGCTCAGCAAAGGATTGTATGGTATTTCTATTCGTGTTTTCCCATTTCACAATTTAGTGATATTTTAAAGCAAGGAAAAGTAATGGAACAAACACAAGTAAACTCTCCCATGGCGAGTAAAAAAGGGGAAGTTAAAATTAATGTGCCCACTAATTACGTTAAATCTACTGTGTCCAACATTACATCAAGCCAGTCGACAACTTACTTGACAGCTATCTTCATCTGAGTACAAGAAAACAACTATTAAAAAAACAAAAAAGACAGTTAATTAAACGATCCGATAGGTGGCGGGGACGCGTAGCATGGCTAATTTTTGTCACACTTTAACGGCTCCGTTGAAGGTATGTTAATTAGAGAACTGGCAGGAATTCCTGGGTCGAGCTCTGTTTAAACACTCCGCTAGAGTAGGCCTCACTTCTCGGGAAACATTAGCGAAGCCACAACAGGTGATACATTTTCCACTAGTGCATTCGCTCCCGCAGTCACGCGAAGAGGGGGGGAGGCCTGCCGACTGAAACATGTGGACCACATTTGTGCGGAAAAGAGACGTCGTGTTATTTTTTACGCGTCTGTGCACATATGGTGTCATGTAAGGGCCGCCCATGGTCTGCCATAATGAGTCCATTTGTCGCCGCTAATTAAGTGACCTGCCTACCGCAAACATGTCAAAACGTCCACAAAAGCTGCGTTCATCTCCGTATTACTGTGACCACCGACAGAAAGTGCAAAGCTAGCGTCTCCTGCCCGGCTGAGAGATTGATCTTGCTGGTGTCAACTGCCGTCTGACATGTACACTAAGGAAGACATCGCCAAAAGAGACGCGCCGTCTGAACTGCCTACTCGTATGACGTTCGTACCACGCTTGAATTTCGATTTCGAGCTGTCTGTTTATGTCCTTTAGGACTGTGAACTGCTTTGGGTTTGACGTTCCACCCTTCTTGAGGAGGAAACAAATACGAGATGTTTTCGAATACGATTTGAAGATTGGCTTTGTACTTTTTTTTTCTACACGTGCTTATAACTCGTTTGATTCTTTAGTCTTCCGAAGCACGTTTGCTTGTGAACTAATTGGCTTTTTAAATAGAAAAACAAGTCCACGTGTTACTTGTTGCTAAGCAATAAAATAAACATGTTGATATCGTTCCAGGATTATCAGTATGGAAGTGCAGCGATCTCATAAGCACCCTATCAAGTTAATGACTTACCAGAGTAATTAAGCATTCAAATTTATTTTTTTTTAGGTTATCGGTGAAAACAAACACGCATCATCATCATCGCAAATACGTAAATGATGTTTACTGACTTGTTCAAAACTAATTTCAAGCATCATTACTGAAATCACGAGAATGCATAAATGTCACATAACCAATTATTTATTCGCATAATTAATGAGGAGGTATAAAGTATAACTGATCTGAAGCTAGTGATGTCTACAAAATATATTTTTCTATTAGTTTATTATACTGAGGTATCAAAATGATGACACTATTTGCCTAACCTGTATCCAAGGAGACGACAGTAGTCGTTAATCGTCGATCTTCGCCCGTTACTGTGACCTTGGATGGATTATATTTGATTAATCTTCACCTGATAGCCTCCGTAGCTCAGTCGGTTTCGACAAGGCCCTTTGGTGAGAAAGACCTGGGTTCAAATTAAGTGTAGGACGCCTTTATCAGAGCTTTTCAATTAAATGTGAATTATCAGTATCGTACGGAGGTGGAGGATTTTCTGACCCGGTTTTTATCCTGCATAATAAGCAAACAACACATAAAGAGCACAAGCAATTTACAGCCATAGAACACTACAAGAATAAGGATTAACCACCACCTTATTCTTCCGGATTTGGTTTCGAATGCCGCATGATGGTACAGGTGGGTGGATTGACGCATAAGAGTAAAAACAGAAAGGTATCTCCACCTTCATGGATAACGCGAAATGCATGATCATTTCACATAAATCTAACTGAAGTTAGATCTGGTAATCATTTTGTAATCATCTGGATTCATCTCGTAATCTAACTTCAGTTAGATTATGAAATGAATTTTTGAAATAAAATACTGAATTTATGACTTTAAACTGATGCCTGGTTAATGAATTTTATTATTTATCTCTTAAATGCAGACTTTTTCCTCTTACAAGCAATAAAATATTCATTTGTCAAGCAATACACGAATATTCATGATCGTAAAGGTATTTAAAAGTACAGTAGTTCAGTGGAAATACGGAGAAATTTTCTTAATTAAAAATAATAAAAGAAAAAAATATATTTTAAGTAATGCTAGAACTTAGTCGCGTGTAGCTCGCTGAAATGCCGTTTATCATAATAATCTTTATTAACGATATACACAAAATACAGCAGCTACCACCTGGTATACTCAAACGGAACCCTACTGTTCCCATGGTAACACGGAGATTCAACATCACGTCTGCTTCAGTCTGCTAACATGGGAAACGTACAGAACTTTGTCACCTGGTATGATCAAACAAATCTAACGTTTCCATAGAAATATAACGTCATCCAAGCAAACTAACAAAACTATATTATATAGAGGGATATACTGAGAACTAACAGTATTCACGTTGTTGAAAAAATACGAAATGAAAAAAAAAAAAAAAATTCTGATACAGAAACATTCTGAAGGTGGAAAAAAATTGATCATTCCACTGAAATAAACTAGGAAATAGATATATTTTTAGTAATGTAAGATAATATGCTAGGTTTTACGTGCCTTGAAGATCTTGTTAATAACTCTTTACCCATGAAATAATATCCATCATGTTATTAAAGAAATGTAGCAGTAAGTGCTTATTTTAGGTAACCTCACCGATCTACACATGAAGATATCAGTATATTAATCATGTAATGCGATTAATATTCTATTCATCTTCCATTCAAATGAAATTGGCAATCTTTAGCTCTATCTGTTATCAATAAATAGATAAAATAAATTAAATAAAAAATCATAGGGAAAGCTATTAAGTAATCATAAACGTTGGTGTGTAGTGGCAGCACTGTTAGAATTAGTTCAAGTCCTTTTTTTTGGTA